>NC_081422.1:100964524-101564524 GCF_949786415.1 Peromyscus eremicus | reverse complement strand
TGTGTCTACCACTGTGTCATTGTGGTGGGGGTGAGGGCTGGTGTGTTCCAAGAACCTGTGTGTGCATGTCTTGGAATCTAGCCATTAAGTCCTGCCTGACGATACAAGCCAGTGAGATGAACCAAGCCCAGGGAGGTGGGATACATGCGCATCTGTTCAAGAGCTTGTGTCCCTAATGCCCAACGCTGGCCCCGAGGTTCCCAGGGGCTTTCAGTTAAGGCAGAGTCAAAGAGGCTGTGGGAGCCCAGAATGGAGGAGGGGGCCACCCAAGAAAGAAGGCAGTGTGTGGGTCTGCTGAGGAGTCCAAAATTCAAAGACTGAAGGAACATGGTAGGGACTACCAAGGAATTAACAGTCTGCCCAGCACTTCCATGTCCTTGTCCTGGGACCCAGGACAGCTTAGAGCAAGAGCACTTCTGCCTGGCCTTACCTTCCATTCTTCCTCACTTAGCACCATATGCATGTCAGTTATAACAACTGCTACCGCACCACCCAGCTCTCCCTGGATTTGTAATACCCACGTATACACATTTCCTCTCTTCTTAGCATTTTCTTAATTCCTGACTGATCAATGACTTAAGGGGACACTGAAACAGAGTGAACAGGTGTGCCAAAACCACTCAGCGGAGGCCAAGACTTTGTCTTATCAAAGCCCCAGTCCACCTACAGCCCCATATTTCCATGTCCATCTCCAACCTTGGAGAAAGCAGGCTAACGTTTTTGTCGCACTGAGACCTCAATCTGGGCTTAAAAGAGGTGTGGGAATGCTCCTAAGGGTGCTGGTTATCAGGTGCCAGTCTTGGGAGAGTCAAGGACCTCAGGGATGGCCTAACCGCTGACCTAGGACGGAGGAATGGACACCTGAACAGAGAGGAGTCCAGGGGCTGGTCACTGGCAGCTAGGAAGCCGGAAGGCGTGGTAAGCTCTGGGCTCAAAAAAGTCTAGACTGGTGAGCTCCATCCTGGGGGACCTCTTAAAGTTGTTGCCAGTGAGATCTCAGGAATGGGGGCTCCTCCCACCGCTCACCAGCCCGGTTTAACTGTGTATGTGTGTGTGTGTGTCGGGGGGGGGGGGGGTATCCTAGGCACACCACTCAAGGTCCTCTAGCACTCCATCACCTCCAACCGGTCAAGCCCTCCCAAATCCCGCAACTAGCTGGAGGCCTGTGATCTCCCGTGCTTCCCGCGTGGAGCATGGGCAGGGAGAGAGCTGCGCTTACCCCTGTACGCAAAGGACCATGTCCTAGAGGCCACGGCGGCTCGAGAGTCGGGGCTCGGCGGGACGGAAGCAGAAGGGAGCCAGTGGGTGTCGAGGGCCCGAAGGTCAAGGTCCCGGGGCTCACGGCCGGCGAGCAGGGACTGAAAGGCTGTGGAGCTAGCAGCCTGGAAGGACGAGGGGGCCGGACCGGCGGGGCGGGGCGGGGCCAGGCGCCTCCTAATCTTTTGTCCGCTGCGTCCCAGCCCTTCCCGGAAGCCGCATCTTCCTAGAACCGCAGGCTTTGCGGCGGCCGGGAGGGGAACAGGGGCGCTGGCGTCTGGGGCTTCGGACTGCGAAAGGAAACACCTTTGACAGATTTCCAAGAACTTTCCAGGAAAACTGGGCAGGAGCTCCTCGAGTTGACCAATCGCAGCGCTGAAGGTGGAGCCGAGCCGCTGGACGGGCCAATTGAAGTGCGTGAATCCTGGACTGACGTGACCGAGTGAGGCGGGGCCTAGAGACTTCGGGCGAAGACTGAGTTTAGGGGCAACTGAAGAAGGAAAAAGTGTGCGATTCAGGCCAGATTGTCTTCCTTTCCTCAGCTTCTTTGGGGATGGGTGCGCTTATCTCCCCGTAGAACTACAGGGTGAGGGCAGGGTCTGGGCCGGTCCTCCTAGCTGGCCGCTCCTATCGGACGTTGTATTAGGGCTCCCTATTGGGTCTCGTTTACAGCAGGACGCTGTGTGGAGTTGCCAGGAGGTAGGTGGTGTGCTGTGAGATTTGGAGATAGACTTAGGGAGAGGCGTGGGGTGCATAAGGGGGCCGAGGAAATGAGTAAGTAGGTCTGCTGTGGTCACCACAGCTGAAAGGATTCAGGCTACATGTAATCTTTTGTATCAAATGAGTTCATCCTATCTGTATCCTGATCTCTGAGCGGACCTCCAGTCATGGAACGGGAGATGAACAGAGACAATCAGCTCCCAGATAGCTCAGTCTATGGCTTGGTGAGGTACAACCAAATGCTGTGAGAAAACTGAGTTCAAACAAAGGGAGATAGTTTGGGGATAGGATCATAGAGGTAGGGGACAGAACCGTGACACTGCTCTCCTGTAAAACAGAGAACTTGCTATGTTTTATTCCCAGTAACTCACCAGGGAGAATTAAAAAAGGATCCAGACTATCCTGGAACTCGGTATGTAGACCTGTAGACCAGGCTATCCCCAAACTTCCAAGTACAGGCTTCCCGTGTGGGATTACAGGCTAAGCCACCGTGTCCAGTTTACCAGGGAGCATATTGAAGGACTGTAGGGTCTATAGAGAACATCCTCCAAAACCTTGGTCCAGGATGTGGGGAGATGGGATCTAGAGAGCCAGTAGCATCCACTACTTCCACACCCAGCACTGTCCAGTATGTGTGTCTCTTCCCTTGACACATGTCACTCCACTCCACTCAGAAAGGGTGGCTACAAGATCTTTGGCAGGGCCGACAGGTTTCTGGCAGTGTACAGGACCTTGAATAATAGCATCTGGGCTTTCCTCAGCACAGATAAGGCTCTGGGTGCCCCACCCAAGATAGAGAGCTGAAGATAAGACTCTGTGAAATGGAAAGAGTACTTAATGAAGATCAGAAATGACTCCAAAGGACCCAGTTCTCTGTAGCTGCCCCGAAGGGGAAGTTAAGCTTCAGTGTAACTCAATCAGAGCTCCCAGAATAGAGTAAGAAGCCAGTTTCTTGGAATATGGGTGGGGTAAAGCTGGAGTATCTAGAAAGCATGGGATCCCTGTGTGGCTGCTAACTCTTCTGTAGGAACTACTGCCACATTGCTAAGAAGATAAGGGATTTCCCAGGTATCATGCAACTGATCTGTAATTTTCTTTTTTTAAAGTGTGTGTGTGTGTGTGTGTGTGTGTGTGTGTGTGTGTGTGTTCAAGTGTTTGCAGGTGCCATGGCACTCCTGCGGAGTCAGAGGATAACCATGTGAGTCCCAGGGCTCAACAAAGGTTGTCAGGCTTGGTGGCAAGCACCTTGATTTGCTGATCAATTTCTCTGGCCCCCAGAGCTGTGATTTTGAACTTGGACCTTCCGATGCCACATTTCAAGCACCCCAAGACCGTGTCCCTTCCAGTTTACTGTGACTACTGAATACCTACCGTGTGCTAGACACTCAGCAAGTTCCAGTTTTATTTAGCAGTCACAACAACCATAGATAATGCCGTGTGTTATGTGTGGAAACTAAGACACAGATTACACTGTACCTTAGATCTTACAGCTAGCAAGTAGTGGGTTACAACTAAAGCCTTATTACATTTCCATATACTTCGCCTCTAGGTCAAGGTAACCTTCAAACTCCTCAGCATCCTTCTCTGTCCTTACTCTAGTCTGTATCAGAGCACCTGTGTTCCCTTGAAAGCATCTCTTACAGAGGTCAGGGATTCGGAAGTTCTGTGCAAACCAATGTCCCCAAGGGGTTTGACTCTCCAATAGTCTTTTGTGGATTTAACAGTGTTATGCATCTCACCTGTGTGCTGGGAACTGTTGTGTGCCCCTGTTCTGCCCAAACTGCCCACCTACTTGCTTCATTTAAGCTTTGTGAATAACTCTGGCCATTCCCTTATTACCTCCAATCCCTGACTGCTCCGTTGAATGGACCCCCTCCTTGACTGCTGGGCCCACACTGCCACCTAGTGGCGGAGCCAAATACAAAGAGGTATTCCTTCCTAGTGTATTCTGTTGCAGGCACTGTGTGGATTCCTGTTGCTGCAGGACACCTTTGCCTTCACCCTCCCAGAAAAATCACAAGATGGATCACAAGGATACACAGCAATATTCCCTCAATATCTGGTTTCTATCCTTTCACCATGAGCAGGTTCCCTTTCATCAAAAGGCAATTGTGGTGAGGAGCAGGGGCTGCCCTCCACCAGCCACTAACTGGATGGTCTGTTTGGTCACTGTAAGTTACTTCAGTGGCCTCAGTCTCTGTTCCCTTGAACACAGCTATTACCAAGGGCTAAGTGGCAGAGTCTGCTGCCATGAACCCAGCCTGCCCAGGCCCAGCATCCTATGTTTCGAATCTTTCCAATAGTGTGAAAGGGGGACATGATTCCAGGTGGTTGCTGCAGCATAGGCATTGAGAAGAAGCTACACGTTCTGATTTTCCTGGGCTAAGTGGACAGCTGGAAAACCTCTGTTTATGATTGATATGGGAAATACATGTGTCTATATAATCATAGGCATTTACATTTAAATGTGTGTGTGTGTGTGTGTGTGTGTGTGTGTGTGTGTGTGTGATGGGTAAGCATGCCACGCTGTGAATGCAGAGGCTAGAAGGCAACTTTGTGGAGTCTGTTCTCTCTTTTCACCTTTGTATACATCCTAGGGATTGAACCTTTATGGGGATACTTACATTTCTACTTCAGTGTGGTCTGAACAATTGCAGCAAGCAAGTTTGACTTCTATGCATATAAATTTTAACAAAATGCGGTGTATGGTGGCTCACATCTGTAGTTCTAACACTTGAGAGGATGAGGCAGGAAGGTGAGGAGTTGAAGGCCATCCTTGTCTACTCAGTGAGTTTGAGGTCAAAAAAAGAAATGGAATGCTTTCTGAAATGCCCAGGGATGTGTTCATATGGTGTTGTTCTTGATTCCCATCATTACTGAAAGGGAAACTTACACAGGGTCGGGAGCCCTGGATGTCCTCAAATTCCTTGAGGCAGGGACCCACTTAGGTAGCACCAACCTTCACTTTCAGATGGAGCAGCACACCTACAAAAGGAAAAACGATGGTATCTACGTCATAAATCTGAAGAAGATCGGGAGAAGCTGTTGCCAGCAGCTCAAGCTATTGTTGCCATTGCGAACCCTGCTGGCGTCCGCATTGTCTTCTCCGGGAACACTGGCCAGTGAGCCCTGATGAAGTTTGCTGCTGCCACTGGAGCACTCCAATTGATGCCCTTTCATGCCTGGCACCTTCACTCACCAGAGGCAAGCGGCCTTCAGGGATCCCCTGGAAGCAATGTTACAGGTGGTTGTGACCCACCTGGGTATGGAGAATGTAACTTGGGTCCTCTCAAAGAACAAATGTGCTCTTAACAGCCGAACCCCATTTTTGGTTTGTTTTAAGAAAGAGACATTTTTGAGATGCCCAGCCCTAGTTTCCACCCTTAGTTACCTACCTTGTGGAATCCTGCTCATAGAGAACGAGACCTTGCTGAGCCTTGGGTTCACTAGCTTCAAACTGGTTGCCTACAGAGAGCAGTGCCTGCCTCAGCCTCCTAGCAGCAAAAACTTCCAGATTGCATGGCTTCCTTCAAGCTCTTAGATCTGGGGTCTGATTATTAGGTGGGACTATGATTCCACCTGATCCTAGATGCAGCTAGGCAAATGTGTGTGGGTGTGTGCCTGCACATGGCTATATGTATCTGTGCATATGTATGCCATACACATTTATGTATCTGAATATCTGTGTGTGTCACTTGTATGCAGTGTGTGTGTATCAGGCTTTTTCTTTTAGGCCACCAACCAGCTCCCAAATCATGACATAGAGACTTATCCTTAGTTTTGAATGCTCGGCCTAGCTTAGGCACATTTCTGTCTAGCTCTTCTAAATCAACCTGTTTATCTACCCTTTGCCTCGGGGCTTATTACCTTTCTTCTGTCTTCCTTTCACTGCTTCTCTGTGTCTGGCTGGCTGGTGTCTCCCCTGTTCTCCCCTCCTTCTTCTCTCCTTTTCCCTCCCCTCCTCCTCCTCTTCCTCCTCCTCCTCCTTTCCTCCTCCTCCTCCTCCTCCTCCTCCTCCTCCTCCTCCTCCTCCTATTTATTCTGTCTACCAGCCCCACCTATCCTTTCTCTGCCTAGCTATTGGCTGTTCCTCTCTTTAGTAGACCAATCAGGTACCTTAGGCAGGCAAGGTGAAACAAATGTGACCCATCTCTACATCATTAAACACACATTCTTACATCATTAAACAGATGCAGCATAAACAAAACGTAGCACTCCTTCACACAGTTAAAGTACTTTTCTGCAGCATAAACAAATGTAACACATCTTTGCCCAGTTAAAATAATGTTCCATAACAGTGTGAGTGCAGGTGTCAGAGTATACTTGCACATGTGAATGAGTAGAGCAAAGAAGGAAACATCATGAGAGGTGGTCATTATTTGAGAGAGCCCAACTTTGAGGTTGTGCTTGGGGGTTGAAATGGGGGGGCAGGGGGGGAGGCCTGAGGGGAGAGTCTCCTGCTAGTTGTTGACTTCAAGCAGGTCACTTGCCCTATCTGGGCTTGTTTCTCTTGTGGGCTTTCAATGTGTGTCTAAAGGGATGATCATGTCTTCCTTTCCCCTGTCTCAGTGAGACCATGGGGTTCAGGTAGAGCATTTCCTGGTCTGCAGGAAGTGTTCTTATGATTAACAGAGGCTCTTATCTAGGGACCTCTGCTTCATCGATTGTTGCTAGCTTAAAGGTTGCCTGGAGAAGACAGAGTCACAAATCCTGGAGGAGACAGACTGAGCTGTCTGCACACAGAGAGTACCACAAATAGTTGCAGTACCCTTCACAAAGTAGTTACCAGCAATGGGATGCAGTTGTATAGATAGAAGGGCACCAAATTCCTGCTAGCTAGGAACTAATTCTCTGACAACTGTGGATGTGCAGCCCATGCATCTTTGTATGTGTTGTGGTGGTAGGTTATAGAGGAGGTCTTCAAGGTCACCAATTCCTAGGCCAGGAGATTTATACGTTTTGGGTGGGACAAAGGTCCTAGTGGCTGCAGGTCTGAATACAGCCTGTAGATGGCAGCAGAGACCTGCTCAAAGGGCCTGCCTGTGGCACCACCCACTTTCCAAAAGTTTCAAGGAATCACTTGGCTTGGGTATTTCAACTTGTGGGTTGTGGATATGGTTGAAAGATTTGCCACAAGAGACACAGTCTCGCTATCTGTGGCTCTCACTGAGTTTTTTTTCTCCATGGGCGCCCCTGATCCTTCTGTAAAATAAGAGACTTCTGGGAAAGCTGGCTCAAGATATCTATGACGGGCTAAGATGGACTAAGATTGAAACTGATGTCTAAACCCAGAAAGGGAATTTCAAAGCTAATAGTGTGTCTCTGGGGTGGGAGAAAGGGAGTTTAATGTTAAGTTAATTTCTATTTATTTATTTGGTTTATTGAGACAGGGTTTCTGTGTAATAGCCCTAGTTGTCCTGGAACTTGCTTTGTAGATCAGGCTGGCCTCCAACTCAGAGATCCGCCTTCCTCTGCCTTCCCAGTGCTGGGATCAAAGGCGTGGGCCACTACGCCCGGCTAATTTTATTTTTTTAAACACAGCCTTACGATGTAGCCTAGGTTAACCCCGAACTCAAAATCTCCCTGCCTAAGCCTTCTTCGTGCAGGAATTAAGGGTGTTCACCACCGCGGCCAAGGGCTTGAAACAGAATAATCCAAAGCCCAAACCATAATAAGGTGAAAAGCTGATGTACCTGACCAAATGGAAAACCAAGATTTCTGATTCAGGAATGCCCCAGGTGTGTTCAACCTGCGGCTGCAGACTGCCTGCGTTGCAGAACAGCACGAATGTGGCCCACCCAATACGTTAGCTGACAAGTAAATCGCAAAGTCAAAAGTCAAAAGATTGGTCAGGAAGCGCACAAAAAGAAAAGCTGGCTAGTGCTAGAGAGATACCCTAAACCACCGGGGACCGAAGAGTGGTGAATCAAACAGCATACCAGTTCCCAGGGAAGGTTGGCAAAAATTAAGTTGAATTCTAGCGCGCTTAGCCACCTGGAAAGTGGGGCGTCTAGCAAGGCCCCCTGGTAGCATGCAAAAAGAACACCGCGCTCAAGAGCCTTAGAGAAACACAGTGTCTTACGCTGTCACTTTTCTAGGTCGCGGATAAAAATCCGAGACTGATAGGGCACTTGGAGGAGTTTCTACTCGGTGTCCCAAGGCGCCGGGAAAGTTACAGCCACTTCTGGAGGCCACGCCCCCATTTTGTCCGGGGCGGAGTGGGGGGGCTCGGGGCGGAGCCTGCCAGGGGCTGTGCCCTGGCCAGCCCAGCCCGGACCCGCCTGGCCCTTTAAGGCTGACCTAGCGGGGCCCCAAGTCCGGATGACGTGCGGGGAAGGGGGGGTGGAGGGTCACGTGGGCCGCGGGCGGCGAGACTCGGGCCCAGGGCGCCCCTCGGCTACGGGCTCCCGGGATCACGATCCCTTGCCCCTCTTGCCTGCTGCATGGCTTCCGTCTAGTGCATTGCCACCAAGTGCGCCTTCGCCAGGTACGTTTTCCCGGGGTCCCTGTGTGGCCAGCTCTCAGGATCTGGCGGCTACACAGCGCTGGACTCCTTCTCCACTCGACACGTGCCCCGACAGAGGGATCACCTCCCCCCTGCTGCACGTAGGTACTCTCAGGCAGTTTCCAGCTTGTCTTGGGCCAGCAGCCCAGTCAGTCTAGTTCTGGAGAAATCAAGGCTGGGGTGTGTCCCAAAAGTCCGTGTGGGGAGTGACTCTTTCCCTTTCCCTCAGGTGCCTCCGGACGCGTCAGGCTGGGGCTACCTCCGAGCGCCCCGTGGGGGCCATGGATGGCGAGACAGCAGGGGAGAAGGGGAGTCTTGCGCCCCCGCCAGGTGCTCTCGGTGGGCCCACCTTGGGCGGTGCTCAGGCCCTAGGTGTGCGACGGGAGCCCAAGAAGTACGCGGTGACTGATGACTACCAGTTATCCAAGCGGGTGCTGGGCCTGGGTGTGAACGGCAAAGTGCTGGAGTGCTACCATCGGCGCACGGGGCAGAAGTGTGCCTTGAAGGTTAGTGACCCATCTCTCTGAGGGCTGGGATGACCTGGAGGGTCCAACAGCTGATACCTGTGGGTGTGTGTCCAGGGCCTCTATTAAGCATCTACACTTAGCATCGTGTTTTATTTTTATACTCTCCCTCTAAGATCAGACTCATAGTCCTCCCAGCCTCACACATGGGGAAACAGGCTCGACCTACCCAAGCTCCGGGTGTGTCCCAAAGAGCAAGGGGAGGAGTCAATGTGAGTAGGGCTGTTGAACCCGGAAGGTGGGAGGGAGTGGCTGTACACTCTGGCTCTGGCTTGGGCTCAGGCCCAAGTGGGGCTTTTAAGGCTTGGCTATCCCCCCCTCCCCCAAGTAGCTTCTGCTATGGAGATGGGTCTAAGTTTCCCTCTACCTGAGGCTGAGCCCCCAAGGCTCAGAGCGGCCTGCTTCCTTCTCCTTGCCTTTGCCTGCTGAGGCTGAGCTATGAGCCTCTTAGAGCAGGTTCGGGGGGCCAAAGGCTGATGCCCATCACACCTTAGGGTGCTCTTTGACTACTGGGCTCTTGATAAATTGTTGCCCCCTTGTGGAACGGGCCAGCTCTGCTCCTAGGCTAACCCACCCTGGACAAATGATGGGCAGCCATTTAGTCCTATCATACTCAAGGTTCCCTAGAAGCCTGGCACATTGGAGGGGAGCTGGGGGCGTGGCTTGGAGTAGCTGATCTCTGCATCTGGCCCCAGGCACCCAGTTCCAGCCCAAGAGCCCCCATCCTTACTCCTGTCCCTCTCCTTCAGAGTCCCTTGAATTGTTTGTCATTGGGAACCTGTCCCAATTGGAGGTAATGCCATTGGCACTGGGATGATACAGTATGGTGGAGAGTGACCCCTGGTCTGTTTCCCAAGTTGCCAGCAGGAGCCAGAGTGCAGAGTCCTGAAGATGTGACTGTAATCTCTACCTTGGCGTGTGCCAACTCTGTAACCTTGGGCAGCACCTTGGAGGATTGTAGTTCAGTCTCTGATTTTGTTCAGGGAGAAGGAACGGGGCTTGGTGTGAACTTGAAATGAGATGAGTGAACTTGAACAGGCCTGGAATCAGCCTAGAATAGGCTTCGGGACTTACTCAAGGCACAGGCGCTGCAAGATTTGAGTGATACTCGGCCCTGTTCTTTGTCTTTCTCTGGTGTATCAAGGCTGATAGAGGGGTAGGTCGTCCCCCAAGAAGGACTCTGGAGAGGATCATGAAGGTGGCCTCAAGGGCAGGGAAAGGGTTGACCTGGGGGCTGGGACCCAGGTATAGCTTTGTGACCCTCTAACCCTACAGTTGACTAAAGCTTTGAGGTCCCAGGCAGGGGAGAAGGCGGCTTTCCTCACGGTAGATAGGTATAAGGAGATGAAAAGTGAGCCCTTATCCTCTCCCTTGTCATTAGCTGTCCTGTTGTGTGAACTAAGAGGCAGCCTGGGAGAGGGTGAGTGGTGGATTGAGGCCAGAGAACCTCTTCTCAGGTCCAAGACTTTGACCCTGAGAGGGAGACCAAGAGCTCTGACCAGCCCCTCTCGGGCTGTGAGCAAGGCGGGGGTGGGTGAGAGTTCCGAGTCTGTGGCCCAGGCAATTCCAGGTGTGCGCAGGGCTGGGCCTACACCTCCCCTAGAGACTGGAGGAACTTGGCTCCCATGGCTTCCACTCTAGTGCCACTATTTTAGGGCCCCAGTGTCCTCCCTGTCCTGGACTGGGAACTGTGGCAGTTCTGAAGTAGTTTTACCTCTGTATCCCTTAAGACTGTACGTGAGCATGACTGGAGCTACTCGCTCAAGGACCCTAGGATCTGGCCCTAAAATGACCCTCAAAGACACAGATTAGATGCGACCCTCACCCTAATTCTTTCTGATCTTGACTCCTACACTCAAGAAGGGGCCAGTACAACCTCTGGCTCAGTGACTGTGTACATATTGTTTTAGTGGCTTGGCCTTGGGGGGGGGGGCAATGGCATCTTCTCACTCATAATTTCTGTCCTCTGTCCAGAAGAGTGAGGACATATTGGGGGTCTCAACATAGTGGCAGACCTGGGCCTAGGGACCTCAGCCAGCCCTCGATGGGTCCTAACCCTCTCCCAGCTGCTCTAGCTCAGCCTAGGAGAAGGTCATGGGCTCTGGGCCTTTGTGCCTTCCTAGAGTTGTGTCTTAGTTTCTTAGGCTGTCCTATCCTGACCCTGTAGCCTGAACTTGGTCAGGCCATCCCTTTTTTATGCCCATCTTAAGGCTTTGTTGCCTGAGAGGTCAGAAAGGACCTAGCAGGAAGCCTAAAGGCAGCAGGCACTCATGAAACAGGAAGATTGTGGTCATTGGCCCTGTAGCCACGACCATTCTGTGGGGTTCCAGAGGAGCAGGCCCCTCCCCTCTTCCCCTTTCTCTTCGCCTCTGACCACTGGCTTATTCTGGCTTGGCTTCATGCACAGCAAGGCCTCTTTCCCCAGGCCAACTTCTGTGACCAGCAGAACTTTCTGTGGCACCCCAAGCACTTATGCTGTGCTGTTGGAACCAGAAGGTGAAGTGCCTCAGGGGGTGTATGGGGGATGCGGTCTTCATACTCCTTCTGCTGACATCTTGTGCTCCTTCCCAGGCCTAACTGATTAAAAGCAGATGTGATCTGGGCACTTAGTACCTTCAAGTAAAAACAAAGAAGGTCCAGGGGAGACGGGGGGGGGGGGGGGGGGGGGTGAGGGGGCGGGGCAGGGGTGCACATGGGAGGAGAGGTGGGGTTCTTTTTCCTGCTCCTGCTGCTAGACAACAGGACTGGGGACCCTTCCCTTCTGATCAGCACAGCCTGTTGGAGTCGCCTCTGGGCTCCCAGTGCCTCCTCTTCTCTTCTTCATTAAAGAGAATGGAATGGTGGGGTGGGGAATCTCCCTAGAGTCTTCCAGATGGGGCCTCTGCAGTGAACATCCTCCTCCCAGGCTGAAGATCAGGAAGTGACTGGCTGCTGCTTCACCCAGAACAGTTCTTCTTCCATTGGTGTTGATAGCTGAGGCAAGCTAGGCCTCTCTGGATGTGTGCTGTGTAGGACCACAAGTGATGCCCCGTAGCACAATGCCTCAGAGGATATTTTTTTCCCCTGATTGATTGGAAATAACACCCTGGAGACCAGGAAATCTTGCTTGGTGTCACCAGGGTCTTGGTGTCACCCTGACTCTGCATACTTTGAGCCTCTGAGTATGGCATACAAGGCTTTTGCAGTTCAGTCTTCTGGTCTTTGCTTCTGTAGGTGACTGACTTTCTTCTGTAAGTGACTGACTTTCTTCTGTAATGGAGCCATTCCCACCTGGGGAGGCTCAGGCCCACTGACACCCCTTCCAGGAAGCTGTCCCGAGTCTTTGACTTTTGGAGCAATGGAATCTTCTTTGGCCCTAAAGCTATAAATCAAAGCTCCCTGTAGCACCTGGGCCTAGGGCCTGGCATGCAGTAGTGGCTTATAAGTGCTTATTGAAATAACCAAGCACAAGGACCTGGACTTTTTCTAATCTCTCCTACAGCCTCTCAGAGATAAACCACAGGAAAGTGCTGTTTCCCAGTCTAAAGGCCTGGGACTTCACAGAGGAGCACAGCAGCTTCACTTTCCTAGGTGGAGGCCACGGGGAGGCCTGTGGAGGAAGGAAGGAGCCTTCGGTGAGGCCTTCCTGCCACTTCTCTGCCATTGGGCCACCCTTGTGATCAGAGGGGCTTTCTCCACCCAGAACATCGGGAAGGAGGAAGAAGCCTGAATAAGAGGCAGAGAGAGAGAGAGAGAGAGAGAGAGAGAGAGAGAGAGAGAGCCTCCAGTTGGCTCCAGTTGCTCCACCCTGCTGCTCCATGGGCGGGGATGGCCTGTTGGGGCTGGTGTGGTAGAGCTGGATTTGAGGCTAGGTGGGGCTGCCATGCAGGGCAGGCCTCTTCTCCTTTGGCAGCCACCACCCCTCACCTGCCATCTCCAGACCAGTCAGATGAGCCTCTGCTCCTTGTCACTTACTCAGCAGGTCAGAGGCCCACAGATGGACCAGTGGCCCTGTACAACAGAGTCCCTGGAGAAGGAAGGGTTTCGCTGGCCCAAGATTCCCGCCAGGTGACCCCTCACTGAGAAGGAAAAAAATATCTAAGGAGCCTGGAGGTTTCTGAACTGCCAGGGGCGATCAATTTGGTTAAGCAGGTTTCAGGAGAGCATTAAACCTACACAGCAAAAGTGAGGTCTAGATCCAGGCTTGAGTGTTCTGAGATTATTATGCCAGGGCTTCCCAAAATTTTCCCACTTTGCTAGAGAAAAGTTTTACGTGACTCTGAGTTTATAGATATATAAAATAGGTATACAAAACATACATTTACTGACAGTAGATCATCAAGACATTTATTTTTAAATAATTCTTTGTTATAGGTACAATGTGACTATTAAAAATGACAGCAAAATTTCATATTAATGAGATGAATGCACTTGTTTGTTTGTTTGTTTGTTTATTTATTTAGGTTTTTCAAGACAGGGTTTCTCTGTGTAGCCCTGGCTGTCCTGGAACTAACTCTGTAGACGAGGCTGACCTTGAACTCACAGAGACGCACCTGCCTCTGCCTCCCAAGTGCTGGGATTAAAGGTGTGCGCCATTACTGCCTGGCTTCAAACAGCAATTTTGAAAGTCAAATATTCTAACAATGTAATTCAAAGATATACTAGTGTAAAACATGCTGAGGAATGATGGTAGGAAAAATATTAAAGGTCTTGTTTTCTGTAATTAAACCATTGTGTTTCTGTAAGAGCAGACAACTTCGCAAACATGGTTTTTTAAAAAAAACCCACTGCCATAATACACAGTTGTATTAACTCTCAATTGAGGTGGTTCAGGCAGGCAGCTTCCATGTTGCATGTCCTGATGGCATGCACAGTGCAAAGTACATGTGTGTTGAGAACCAAGGCTGCAGAGCAGGCACATGATCAGCACTGCAGCAAACACTTTGGATTCATTATGTATTTGGTTTTTAAGTTTTTGGTCATTGTATATTCAGAAACCCAAATTTTGACAACTCCCACATTCAGTTAGGCAGCCCCATATAGGGTCTCGACCCACTGTTTAAGAAGCTGTACTTCATGCCATGCCTGGTTGGAAAGTGTGCTGCAAACCTACTTTGAGAATCCTCTTCCAGGGTCCTCTCTCCACTGCCCCCAGCCCATCTAGGAGCTAATGCCAGCATTCCTTTGTAGTAGGCTTTCTTTTGGGCCACCGACCAGCTCCCAAATTGTGACATGGAGACTTCTTATTAGTTATGAATGCTTGGCCTTATCTTTGTCCCACTAGCTCTTATAACTTAATTTAACCTGTTTCTCCTCATCTATGTTTTGCCTGGGGCTTTTTACCTTTCTTTCCTTCTGTATGTCTTACTCTGCGTCTGGCTGGCGGCTGCCTGGCTGGCTCTGGGCGCCTCCCTCTTTTTCTTCCTCATTCTCTCCTCTCTCACTTCTCGAGCCTAGATTCCTCCTCCCCTACTTATTCTCTCTGCCCACCAGCCCCGCCTATCCCTCTACTGCCTAACTATTGGCTGTTCAGCTTTTTATTAGACCAATCAGGTGTCTTAGGCAGGTGAAACAAATGTAACACATCTTTACATAGTTAAACATTCCTTGGTATTGTAAATTTAATTTCTTTTGCCATTTATTTATTTGTATGTATGTTCATGCACTTGGGTGTATTCATGCCGTGGCCTGCATGTGGAGGTCAGAGGTCAGGAGAACTGCAGGAGCCAGATCTCCCCTTCTACCTTGTGGGGTTGGGATTGAAGTCAGGTTGTCAGCTTGTTGACAATAGTCTTTACCTGCTAAGCCATCTTGCCAGCCCTGGTTCTGTAAATTTTTTTATTAGATTTATTTTATTTTAAAAAAATTATGTGTATATATGTATATCTATATGTGGGTATGTGCATGTGAATGCAGGTGCCAGCAGAGACCAGAAGAGGGTGTGAGATCCCCTGGGGCTGAAGTTCCAGGCAGTTGTGAGCTGCCCGACATGGGTGCTGGGAAGTAAACTCTGGTCCTCTGGAAAAGCAATAGCTTTCTCAGCCACTGATCCACCCCTCCAGCCCCTGGTCTGTAGATTCTAACACGCCCATAAACAGCGGACTGCTTTCTAGAGAAGTCTGTCTGGCAGGCCTGTCTCTAGTATACAACATGCGTTGTTTTAACGAAATCTCATCATTCTCCTTTTATGGATGAGCACACTGAGGTCCGGAGAGGTTGTAGACTTGCCCAAAGTACCCACATCTGGGGGATGTCATGGCTGGGGTAAAGCCCAGGAAACTGAGGCCAGTATTAGCATCCATGTCACCCCTACCTCGTGCGAGTTCTTGAAGACAAGGGAAGTCTTTGAGACCTGACCTCTAGAAAGTGCTGGCATTGCCCTCTATAATTTTATTGGGAATCTCGCAGTCCCAGCTTAGCCCTGTGTGATACTGCTGGTGTTTGCCTGCATCTCCCCAGTTCACTCACTGAGTGGAAGTTCATATCTGAATTCTCAGGTGTGATTCCATGAGGTCAGTATGCAAAGGTTATGATGAATGTGGGGCTCCTCGGGCTGTACAGCTTGTCTCAAGCCTCATGAAACTGAGCCCAGTGTGCCAGAGCCCACCACAGACCACAGGAAGTTTGGCTGCTGAGTGTGCAAGAACTATCTGGACTGGGGTACAGCAGGAGGGGGGACCTTTCTGGAAGGTGTTCCCCTCTTTAGTCCAGACCTCTGGTCTGAGAAGAACAGTCTGGTGTGGGTGACGATATGTTTGGTTTAACTCCTTAGCACCTGTGGTGTGGTACCACTTCCTCACTTGCAGATCAGGTCCTGGCAGGATATGGCTGATTTCACTGGGGTCAATGTCACAGGCTTGGGAAACAGTGGAGGGACTTAAGAGCTTTGGGGAGGAGGGTAACTGGAAAAGCACCATTGTTGGGAGTGCAGTAGAGATGTCTAGGTCGCTTGGGCTTTGTTCAGGGTCTGGTCTCCATGACAACAGATGTCTCTATCTCTCCCGAGCTTCAAATGTGGGATAGTAGTTTTCCTCTTTGCATTATCATGGAAACTGGAAAACCCTGGCTTTGTTGCTCTTCTGCCTCCCGTGGTCCCAACCTTGTGGCTGGCAGCAGATGTCCAAGTGTGGCGACCATTATGCAAGAGCTGAGGACAGTAGTCATCTCCGTGTGAAGAGTAATTTCAAGCATATAACAGTACTTTTACAGAGTACAGAACACTTCCTGGAGGACTGGCTGTACCCTTCTGGACAGGGAGACCAGGGCTCCTTGTAGCAGGTGTTTTCTTTTGAGCCACCAACCAGCTCCCAAATCATGACACAGAGACTTATTAGTTATGAGTGCTTGGCCTTATCTTAGGCTCTTTTCTTGCTAGCTCTTATAACTTAACCTGTATCTCTTCATCTATGTTTTGCCTCAGGGCTTTTTACTTTTCTTTCCTTCTGTATATCTTAATTTCACTGCTTCTCTTGTCTAGCTGTCGGCTGCCTGGCTTGTGGGCAGGGGTGTGTCTTTCTCCCCGTTCTCTTCTCCTCCTTCTCTCTCCTTTTGTTTAGATTTCTCCTCCTACTTATTGTCTCTGCCCACCAACCCTGCCTATCCCTCTTCTGCCTAGCTATTGGTCGTTCAGCTTTTTATTAGACCAATCAGGTGCCTTGGGCAGGCAAGGTGAAATAGCAACACATCTTTACATAGTTAAACAAAGGCAGCAGAAACAAATGTAACACATATTCACCTTGGTGACAAAGGCAGCAGAAACAAATGTAACACACCTTTACACAGTTAAAGTAATGTTCCCCAGCATAAACAAATGTAACCCATCTTTAGGTAGTTAAATATTCCACAACAGCTCCTAGGAGCACCAGTGTCTTCACAGAACACTGGGCTCTGCTGCTCTCGCTCTACTGGAGCTCTTGTGTGGCCCGAAATGAGAGGTTGTATAAGGCGCAGAGAAAATATGAGTTCCAAGCTTAGCAATTTTTCCTGCTCTTCCTGAGTAACCTTGGACAAAAGACAATTTGGGAATCTTTTTGTCAAAACTCTCTTTGTGGTTGAACCTGGATTTGTGTATATGTCAGGAAGCAGGATTCAGTCTTGGTGGCTGCAACCATCTTTGCATTCATGAGGAGACAGCACAAGCTAATACGCATTCTCAGAGGGTGGGGGCTCTCCTTTGGGTGGCTCAGGGACAGTTTTTGATGGTACATTATTGGCTCTTATAAGGGCTGTCCTGATCTCCCTCTGCATCTGGAGGAGGCAGCCCTCAGGGGGTGGAAAGAATGCTGTGGAGGAAGCCAGGGTAGCTGCGCTCCTCCCCACCCTCTTGCCCTTTTGGAACTAAATGGATTAGATTGTGGGTTTCAATTGTGATTGAAACCCTGCTGTGTGGGAACTGCAGAGGCTTGGCCTTGAGCAGGAATACAAGACACCTGCTTTGGGAACCAGGGCTCCCTGGAAACCCTTTCAGGGCAGGACCAACAGAAGTGCTGAGAATATTGATTTTGCTTTCCGTATAGGTTTGGTGTTAACGTTGCCATTTTCCTTAGACTAGGCCTTTGCCTTGGCCGCTGCTCTGCAATGGCACTGTTTCTTTACCTCTTTGTCCCACCCATTTCTCCTGCTGCGGTCCGCCCTCCTCTCTCAGGCCTTGCCATTGCTTGTTTCAAATGTTTCCAGCTGGGATGGGCCCTCTCTGTGGCAGCCCACAGGCTGAGGACAGACCGAGGACAGGGCAGGGCAGGTGCTGGGGACTTGTTCTAGTCAGCCTACCACTCCCCCATACTCAGGGGAGGGCTGGGGTGGGACAAGAGCAAAGAGCGCCGGGCCGCACCCAGGCCACTCCCCATGTCCCCTCCTGCTGTCAGCTTGGACCAGGTGCTGGCAGAATAGTGGAGTCAGGCGCACTTGGACTGAGCTGTAACTTGAGGCGTCCCTGTGGAGAGTGGGAAGGCAGCTCTCCTTCTTGGGTCTCTTTATGGCCCAATGGTCCGAGACTATTGCTTGGACAACAGTGTGACTAGGTGCATTGTGACTCCTAAGGTTACCTGGCCAAAGTCAGGGAAGGAAAGGACCAACGTCTTAGCAGAGCCTCAAGGCTAGCAGAAGAGACTGGGAGAGACTGGGAGGACTTAGATGTGAGGTGCAACATGATTCTGTTTCTGTAGGGTGGGGCAGAATGTGGGCTGCCCCTGCACTCTCTGGGACGATCCCCAAGGCTTTCTAGACTGTACTTAACTCCGTCACTCCGGTAATCTCAGAGGCTATTTCCAGAGTCTGAGTGGCCAGGGCCCGATCAGCCACACCCATTACTTCATTCCTCCACTCCTGAGGGGTTCGGCCTCCACAGGGGACCCAGAACTTGTCCTACTGATTTTCTGAACATGAACAGCCATTTTCTCAGGATGTCGCAGGGCGCCTAGCAGGTATTCTCCGTGATCTCTGGTAGGCAGCTAGCCAGGAGCTGAAGGGTAGAGAAGAGGGCCCTACTTGCTGAGTGTCCTTACAGCAGAGTCTGAGAACTGGTCACCACCCCTCCTACCCCCCCACCCCGACCCCCATCATGGCTGCAGCCACTGAGGTTCAAAAAGGCAGAGTAACTCATCCATGTTCACAGAGCAGGGTTGTGTCCACGCTGGGCTGGGTGCCAGGCTTGGCAGACAACTAATTCCTGGCCCTCTGCCATACTTCCCTGTGTGCCACAGTCAGCCCAATCTGTAAAATGAAGGGCTGGGTACTTTCTTTGGCAAAGGGTCTCCTTTCTGGCTGGGACACTTGGGTGGGCAGTGATCATGAACAGTGCCAGGGAAGTGGGCAGGAAGGAGTCCTACTCACTGTTTGGGCTGATCTCGCAAGTGGTTGAGCTGCAGGATGGAGACTAGCCAGAAGATGCCCCAGGGTGCCTGTCCTCTAGCCACTCAGTGAATGGTGTTGCCAGGGAAAGTGTCAGCTAGCTGCCTGATGCCACAAGCAGGGTCTATAGTCAACTAGGGACAGGAAACTGGGGTTATGACTCAGATTTGGGAACTCCTCTCCATTCTCCTCCATGGCTCAGTTAAATGTTTGAGTCAGGCTCACCCAGTGTCAGGGAACATTCTCAGAAACCCCAAGAGAGCAGAAATGAGTCATTGTAGCCCATCACCTTCACAGGGGTGTCCCTTGGCAGTGCCAGGCCATCTTCCTGGCCCTAAGAGGGCAAGATCTCTCCCCTTCTCCTGCTCATGTCCATGGCTCTGTGGCATGACTTTTAGACACAGGAATTTTTTTCTAGAAGCTGGCTAGGTATTGGGGACTTGGTCATACTCTGGATGGACAGGAACAGGAGTAGAGAGGGCCTGGGGTGGGGGTGGCCAAGGAAAACTGGAAGCCTGGACACATCACCGGTGCTTCTGGAGGAGTCTGAGTGGAGTGATGTAATGATGCAATTCCATGGAGTCTATCTAATAGTAAAAGGGATTTATTCTGGGTTAACTCACAATGAACATAAAGGACCTGGTCCCAGGATCCAGGAGGGATGGGGTGTGATCCAAGGCAGTTTTCTGGAGAACTCTGCCATGATCCACAGCACCAGCATCCAGTATCCAAGACCATGAGGTAGCCAAGAGAGCAAGCACATATGCATTCCAGGTCTTAAGGGGTCCCCCCTTGGCCACACCCCCAGAGGGGGCAGGTTCCTAGCAGTTACCTGCTGCCTACCAGGGGTGGTGCTTCAGGGGTAAAACACAGACAACTACCCCTACAGTGATGTCTGCCTGCACTCATGCAGACCTGTGTGGGGAGCTGGAGAGACGTGGATGAAGCTAAGGGAAGAGGAAAAGATGCTGAGATGAGCTGATGCAGGCTTCGGGAACTGCAGGGCCAGCGGGTGGGATCAGCAGGTTCCCTGGGTCTCTTGCCATGCCTGCGATGGGATCTAGGCCATCTTCCCTGCACTCACTTTGTTTTTAAAATTTTTTATTTATGTATGTGTATGGGTGTTTTGTCTGCTTGTATATCACATACATGGCTGGTGCCCTCACAAGCCCTGGGAGTCTAGTTACAGACAGTTGTGAGATGCTTGATGTGGATGATGGGAACTGAACCCAGGTCCTCTGGAAAAGCAGCCAGTGCTTGCAAACACTGAGCCATCTCTCCAGCCTCCTCACCCCCACTTCTTTCCATGACAACCAGGGTAAGAGATGCTATCTACCGTTCTGTTGGGAGTTACAGATGTACTGGGTCTCTTTTCTCTAGAACTGGCTGGAAGTTGAGTGCCTCAGCAGGGGTCATCTGGTTATGGCTTCACCTGTCCTGGTCACCCATGCTTAGACAGACACTGTCCCCTGTGACCCTGTGCCAACTATGTGGCTATCACTGCAGTACAGCTGACCAGTTGAGGCACATATTTGTGGCCAGGCTCAGATCCGATGGTGAAGACAGACCACCAAAGGGACATTATTTCTGAGATTAAAATAAAACACGGTATTTACTAAAGTCTCTGTTCATACGGTGAAAACATTCTCTTTTTCACACTATCGTGGAAGACATAGTGCTGTTGTAATGTTTCACAAATTATGTAGAAGTTTTTGTATGGTTTTAAAATTATATCTATATATTGGCTTGGTTTTGTTTGGTTTTTCGAGATACAGTTTCTCTATGTTGCCCTAGCTGTCCTGAAACTCGCTCTGTAGACCAGGCTGGCCTTGAACTCTGAGATCCACCTGTAATTGAAGTAGAATTACATCACATTCCCTCCTCTCTTTCTATGTATGCACAAATACATATAAATACCACTTGTGGGGTCCATTTTTGTTGTTTATGTGTATATGGTTTCATGGCTGACCACTCTGCACTGGACAATCAATAAGGATGTTCATCTCTGGGAGAGATTAATTCTTCCCTCAAAAGACATTAGTTGCCTGTAGTTCTGAGGGTGGGACCCTGTGACATTTTTCCCTGCGGTTATCTTTTAAGTTTATTTGTAAACTAGACATCAAAATACCACAATCCAATTAAAAAATGGGCTATAGAGCTAAACAGAATTCTCAACAGAAGACTCAAATGGCTGAAAGACATTTAAGGAATTGCTCAACATCCTTAGTCATCAGGGAAGTGCAAATCAAAACGACTCTGGGATACCATCTTACACCTGTCAGAATGGCTAAGATCAAAAACACTGATAACAGTTTATGTTGGAGAGGATGTGGAGCAAGGGGAGCACGCCTCCACTGTTGGTGGGAGTGCAAACTTGTACAGCCACTTTGGAAATCAGTATGGTGGTTTCTCAGAAAATTGGGAATAAGTCTTCCTCAAGACCCAGCTATACCACTTTTGGGCGTATACCCAAGGAATGCTCATCTCACCACAAGGACACATGTTCAACTATGTTCATAGCAGCGTTATTTGTAATAACCAGAGCCTGGAAACAACCTAGATGTCTGTCAACTGAAGAATGGATAAAGAAAGTGTGGTACATATACACAATGGAGTACTACTCAGCAGTAAAAAACAATGACATCATGAAATTTGCCTGCAAAGGGATAGAACTAGATAATATCATCCTGAGTGAGGTAATCCAGACTCAGAAGGACAAACACGGTATGTACTCACTCATAAGTGGATACTAGATGTAAAGCAAAGGATAACCAGACTACAACCCACAGCTCCAGAGAAGCTAGCTAACAAGGAGGACCCAATGAGGTGCGCATGAATTGCCCTGGGAAGGGGAAATAGAGGAGAACTTCATGAGCAAACTGGGGGTGAGGGGTGGCAATGGAGGGTAGGGGATGGGGGATGAGAACACAAGTGAACAGTCTAGCTGGAACAGGGATGAAGTGGGAGAGCAATGAAAGAGATACCATGATAGAGGGAGACACCATGCGGATAGGGAGAAACTGTGTGCTAGGGAAGTTCCCAGGAATCCACAAGGATTACCCCAGCTTAGACTACTAGTAATAGTGGAGAGGGTACCTGAACTGGCTTACCCAAGTAATCAGATCAGTGAATACCTTAACTGGAGCCTTTCTCCAGTAACTGATGGAGGCAGATGCAGAGATCCACAGCCAAACACCAGGCCGAGTTCCAGGAGTCCAGCCAAAAAGAGAGAAGAGGGATTCTGTGAGCAAGGAGCATCAAGATCATGATGGGGAAACCTACAGAGACAACCAAACCAAACTAGTGGGAACTCATGAAATTTAGACCAACAGCTGTGGAGCCTCCATGGTACCGGACTAGGCCCTCTGCATAAGCGAGACAGTTGTATAGCTTGATCTGCTTAAGGAGCCCCCTGGCAATAGGATCAAGATCCATCCCTGGTGCATGAGCAGGCTTTTTGGAGCCCACTACATATGATGGGACACCTCATGCAGCCTTGAGGCAGGGGGAGGGGCTTGGACCTGCCTCAACTGAATGTACCAGGCTCTGCTAACTCCCCATGGGAGTCCCTACCTTCTTGTAGGAGGGAATGAGGGGGTGGATTGTGGGGGGAGGCTGGAAGGGTGGAGGAGGGAAGAGGGGGATCTGTGATCGGTATGTAAAATGAATAAAAAATTTTTCTTAATAAGAAAACAAAAAAAATTATCCTTTTTTTTTATTTTTTATTTAATTTTATGTGTCTGAGTGTTTTGTCTGCATGTATGTCTGTGACCACCTGTGTGCCTGGTGTCCACTGAGGAAGATGGCGTTATCACCTGGAACTGGACGTGGACACTTGTGACCCACCATGTGGGTTCTGGAATCAGCCCCTGGTCCTCTGGAAGAGCAGCCAGTGCTCTTGACTGCTAAGCCATTTCTCCAGCCCCAATGTAGTTGATTTGACAGTTCAAAAAAAAAAAGAAAAGAAATGGTTTTTCCTCTGAGAAGTTAGAGGTAGAGAGCAGGCTGCCCTTTGATGTACACTTACAGGACTCACAGTCTTACCCCTTTGAAGAATTGAGGCTATTTCCCGACCCGTCAGACTGCTTCTGGAGGCTGCACCTAGCTGTCTTTGAGTTCTGGGAAATAGGGAGAAGGGCATAAGTTTATCTCAGGGCAAGGCCTAGATGAGGCCAGAAATCTCCAAGCAAACTTGGAAAGCCATGTCCACCCGTGAAACAGTAGTCCCCCCAGTGCATTCAACGTGTGCTTGTCATTGTGCTGATCTGAACTTGTGTGTGTTCTCAGTCTGTCCTTGAGACTGCCTAGGGAATGCGTACAGTCATTGTCCCCATTTTTCAGATGGGGCCAGCGATTCCCGAGATATGGAATGACCTACCGCTGGGTGAGCAGGGGAATGAATTAGCCTCCAGTGTTCAGGTATGTCCCACCTGAAACTGTGGCCAGAGCTGGTCTTGCCATGCAGGACCTGAGGCACTGGGACCCTGGTTTACTCCAGCCAGCACTCATGTGCCCACTCTCCTTGCCTATGAGACCAGTTTTATTCTCTTTTTCTGGCAACATCTCTTTCCCATTCCCAGCCCCACCAGGTCTGGCCCTTCTGCCTTTATTTCTAGGTTGCCTGGAACTGGCAGGGAGCAGAAAAACTGAGGCCATCAAAATTTAATAAATTGGAGGAGTCTGTGTTCTGAGACTTGCTGACATCAAAATGTGCCTTGGCTCTGCTGTCAGCCGGGCATCTTGGGGAGGTTGGGGCTTGGTGCCGCAGCTGCTCCCTCCTCCCTCTGGTGAGTAGTGGTCAGGGAGGTTCTAACCTGCCAGGATCCTAGCCTTGATCTGGAAGGGGGTCAGTCATTTGGGAACCATCTGTGCTCTTGGTTCCCTTGCAGGGGTAGTCTTCTCCATTTTGCCCTCTTTGCAAGGGTATGGTCCCGGAAAGAAGGCAGAAGAGAGGGGCCCAAGGCCAGTTTCCAAGACTGACCTCTTCATCAAACATTGCCGTGACTCATGCATAGAGCCCCCAAATCCTTGAGGACAGAGTGTCTGTGACAGCATTCCCTGCCAAGTTTTAGGCCTGGTGCCAAGATAGGGCCAGTAAGTGTTTGTGAGATATGGGAATGGACAGGCCTTGCTAGGGAAGAGAGCAGAACCTGGGATCCCACGGACTTCTCAGACTTGGAGATGGTCTGATGCAAATCATATGACCTAGGGAAGACATGAAACCTCTGAGCTACAGTCTGCTCAGCTGACAATGTTGGGTAACAGCGCAGCTGTCGAAGGGCAGGAGCTGATGGGTATTATGTGACTAGGACAGGGCATGGGATCTGCAAATGTCTGCCACTTTTGACACCTCTACCAAGCCTGGTCTGGACTCGGGAGTATGGGGCCCAAGTCTAGGAAGGACTGGCTGGGCCCTCTGGTTTATTTTTCCCTAGCTGATGTTGTTGGAGTATTGCCCACTCAACCTCACAGCTATGGAAAGAACATAACCCCCCACCCCCTCTCTCTGTATACTTAGAAGCCAACAGCTCTGGGTTCAAGTGTTGACTCATTATCTGACTGTGTGACTTTGGGTGGCTCACTTAACCTTGCAGAAAGACAGTTTCTCCATAGGTAAAGGGTGTTGCCAGTTCTTCTCTGGATACAGTGAGCGAAGCGTGAGATGTGCCAGCACAAACATGGACTTTGTATCAGGGAAGAACAATTGCTTTGAAAGGGGGTGCTCACACTGACCCGAAGCTAGCTAGGCATCCAGCTTGGGCCTGGGCGTTCGGGGGTCATTGGTACCGGATGAGCTGACCTCTCCGAAACTTCGCATCTGAGGAGGAGAAGGTAAATGACCAGGGTGCGACAGAGGACAGGCTGTGGTCGGAACTTAATGAAGTAGAGTCTGATCTGGCGTGAGGCCAACTAATCCATAGCTGCAAAATTGGTTCCATTAGCTCTCTTAATGAGCTACAAAAGCTGGGAAAATGAGTGTGAGAGAATAATGGCACATGTCTGAGGCTTTAATTTGAAACTGTGGCTAAGAAGTTAGATTTGACATCACTACCAGCTCCCTAAATAGCACTGGTACTCTTGAGGATACGGCCACAGGGAGTGTTGGGGGAAGAGCGCAGTTGTGACGACTTTGGTTTTATAAGGTCCACGTTTAAAGAAGCTCTTGTCAAGCCAGCCAGGTGGCTCAGCAGGTAAAAGTGCTTGTCACGAAGCACTTTTTCATCCCCAGTGCCTACATGATGGAAGGAGAGAATGAACTCCAGCAAAGTGTCCTCTGTCCTCTTCCACACGCCTCCTATGGCACACACGATCCCGCAAGCACACATAGGCACACAAGATAAAAGTAAATAAGTGTTAAAAATACTAAAAAGGATGCTGGGCGGTGGTGGCGCACGCCTTTAGTCGGCAGCACTTGGGAGGCAGAGCCAGGCGGATTTCTGTGAGTTCGAGGCCAGTCTGGTCTGCAGATCCAGGACAGGCACCAAAACTACACAGAGAAACCCTGTCTTGAAAAATGAACAAACAAACAAAACCACTAAATAGGAAGACACTCTTGTCTCTGTACCCTGAACCGCCCTGGATGATGTTTGCACCTAGATCAGAGGCGGAGGCTGTGCCTCATGCTCTCAGCAGACAAAAACAGCCGGAAGAGCCCACTGGCAGGTGAAGGCCAGGGGCAAGTGTGTTCACAACCCTCACAGAGTACACGGCAGAGGCCGTCTCATATACAGGTCGGAACCAGATGTGGTGGTGCACACCTGTAATGTCAGCACTCGGGAGGCTAAAACAGAGGATCATGAGTTTGAGGCTAGCCTGGGCCTCATAATGAGATCCTATAAACAAACAAAAAGGCTGGAAAATGAATCCTGCTATTCCAATGGTGTCTTTTATAACACTAGAGAAGTAGCCCTGTGGGGGTCACAGTCCCCGTCATTGTAGAATTAGACGCCATAAGGGATCTTGGAGATGGCTGAGTTAACAACTCTTGTCAAGGAGGAAGTGTGGCAGGGCTTCTTTTGTTTTATTTTATTTTATTAGAGCAACATACAGAGTATTAGATTCATTATGACATTTTCTTTCCCTCCCTCCCTCCCTCCTTCCCTCCCTTCTTTCTTTCTGTTTGGTTTTTGGTTTTTCTGAGACAGGGTTTCTCTGTTTAACAACCTTGGTTGCCCTGGAACTTGCTTTGTAGACCAAACTAGCTTTCAACTCAGAGATCTGCCTGCCTCTGCCTCCTGAGTGCTGACCTCCTGGGATTAAAGGTGTGTGCCACTAGATCTGGCTCATTATGGCTCGCTCTTTCCTTCCTTCCTTCCTTCCTTCCTTCCTTCCTTCCTTCCTTCCTTCCTTCCTTCCTTCCTCCCTCCCTCCCTCCCTTCCTCCCTCCCTCTCTCCTTCCTTCCTTCCTGTTTTTCAAGACAAAGTTTCTCTGTGTAGCCCTGACTGTTCTAGAACTCACTCTGTAGACCAGGCTGGCCTTGAACTTAGAGATCCGCCTGCTAGGATTAGAGGCATGTGCCAACACCGATTGGCATCATTGTGGCATGTTCAAACATAATTTGTTCTCGTTGCTCCTCTTTCTCCCTCTTTCTCTACATTCTTTTCCCTTCTACATCCAGCCTCCTTTCTGCTTCCACGTCACATGTGTTCTGTTACCCTCAGAGACCTCCTCTCCCCCAAAACACCTGTGCCTTTCCCCTCCCATGGTCCACTTTCTAGTTTTAGTGTTTTTGCTTATTCATGGCCTCCTTTGTTTTTGAGACAGGGTTTTTCCATGTAGTTTTGGTGCATGGCCTGGATCTCGCTCTGTAGCCCAGGATGGCCTCGAACTCACAGAGATCCACCTGGCTTTACCTCCCGAGTGCTGGGATTAAAGGTGTGCGCCACCGACCGCCGCCCGGCTCATGGCCTCCTGTGTGAGAATATGGGCTTCCTGTAGGGAAAACAGTGTGAGTCAAAGCTGTGTTTTCCTATAACACTGTGTTGGGTTCTTCTGCCCAGAGTTTGACACTGGGCATGTGCAACTCTAGTTCATCAGGGGCTGGGAATGCAGTGCTTCACTTCCTGTCTGCCCTGGTCCGAGGCCAGGATGAAACCTCTTATGAGTGAGAAGGTGTTGAGGGGATACACCAGTCCTTGGCCCTTGTCTCCTCTCTGTCCTCTGGCAAAGAACAAAGCCGGAATCCCAACAAAGTAGAGGGTCTGTTTATCTTGGTGCTAAATTCAGTCTTTATGGGGGAATCCATATTAAACATGTCCGTTTGTGTCTTCCTGTATCTTTTGCAGAACTGCTGCTGAAGGTGTTGCTAGAACGCTTTGCCTGTTGCCTCTCATGTAAGGGCTGATACTAAATTGCTTTTGGAGTTTGGTCTGTTGGAAAAGCTGTAGTGCTTACCTGGTTTGTTTCTTTGCCAAGACATCCAGGAAGCTCAGAATTAAAATTTGTCTTTGTTTATACTTGTAAACGTAAATGGGTTTCTGGTAATTTTGTCTTTTCATTCTAGAGACAACCAGAGGCTTTGGTTTCACTCGGCTCCTCTTGTGCTTTGGAATTATGTAATGCCTGAAATCTTGTGGTCCATGGACAAAGTCCATGGAGATAATGGGGTTTGGAGTTTCTGTGGCTCCTCTGTGGAGCCTCCTCATGTCCTGTGTTATCCTCCCATGGAGCTGGGACCTCAGTGGTCTAAATGGAAGATGTCTAATAGAAGTTTCCGGGCTCTGTCTTGGGCAAGGCTGTCATAGGTTGAGCTGTGGCAGCAAGACCGTCGTTCTTCCTTGAGGCCCTCCTTGTGGCCAGTTCTCTGCTTGTCGCTGTGGAGAAATTGAAGCTGTTGGAAGAGCTAATGGACAGATGGATGAATCCCGTTCTCTGAGAGTTCAAAGCCAACTTCATAGAACCAAGTGCCCAATCCCCGCATACCCCATACTTTCTGTACACCATGCATATACCCCTATACATGCACTTTGTCATGCGTAGACACACACATATACCTCCATGTGCTTATACACCTGTTCTCACATTTATTTAGAATTTAGTTTCCCGAGTCTTATGCAAGCTATGGGTTTCCAACTGGTGGCCACCCCTTCCTCTCATCTCCCCTCAGATGCTCTCTCAAAACTCAGTTCTCTCCCTCTCCCAGCCACCACAGTGAGACTAGAGGCCCCAGGGCAATGACTTCATCTTCCTGAGCCTCTGTTTCCTTCATCTGCAAATTGAGGCTAATGGTTCCCACCCTGCTTGCCTCACAGGGTGGCACCAAGCATTCCCAGGAGATAAAGGACAGCAGAGTGTTTTGTAAATTGCAAATTGTTTTCCAAACAAACAAATGCTACTGTTATGTTCTTAGTCCTGGAACTCAAGAATTAAGCCACTGTCACTACACCCTGTATTTGTGTGGGAATGGGCAGAATTGGGAGGGGGGGGGCTGCCTTTCCTGAGGCCTAGTTCCACCTAGGGCTGCCAGAAGGGCACCAGCAAGTCACTGGCTTGCTAGGGTCTGGCCATCTGGCTGTCAGGTCTGAGTGCAGGAGAGAGAATTTGGCAAAGGAGAGTGAGGGAGAAGGCAAGGTGGAAACCTGCTTGAAAGGCTTAGGCTAGAGAAGTGTTCAAGGACATGCCACCTCAAATTCAATACTTGGCTGAGCTTCAGTGGGGTCCAGACTTCAGCTGTAGCCAGGAACCCTGACTCTTCAGAAGGAAGCCTTATAGTGTATGTGTATAGCTGTTTGTGTCTGTTGGGTACTAGCTACAGTCAGGGAGCCGCCCAGATGTCATTGCTAACCCTCAGCTTTGATGGGCCCCGAGGAGCCCAGGACACAGCAGTGAAGCAAGGGTGGGGGCGTCTGTGGTTTGTCATAAGCTCCTTCCCTAATCTTTTTGTCTCTCCCACAACTGTGACTGGGCAAACTGTTGCCCATTCTGAGTAGAGATGAGTGGGCTCCGGTGTGGCTATGGGGTCTCTCCATGGGTGGTGCTGTAGCAGTGGCTACAATAGGGACTTTGCAAGCAGGTCCTGTCCAAAGGCTCCCTTTGTTACTGAGGCTTACCGTTTTACCCTGGGGAAACAGAGGCCCAGAGAGACAAGGGTATTACTTAAAGCATACTAAGAATAGAGTCTGGGCCTCTTGTCCCTGAGCCTGTGTTCATTCTCATGCTTGGGGACACTGTTTAAGAAGGATCATGTAGAGTCATGTACCTGTATGAATGAAGTCAACTTGCCGTGGGGATTAGAGGAAGTTCTCATGGGTCCCTGGAAGAGGGAGGAAAGTCTGGTTCACTGGGGAGAATGGAGGAGGTATGTACAGAAAGTTTGGCCAGGATGTCATGCCTGTCCTTTGTGGAGCCCACCTCTTGTTCTTATCTTGTTCCCATAATGCATTGTAAGTGTTTCCTCCTTTCATCCCTCCTTCATGGATGTAGTCACCTAATTTACAAGTAATATCAGAGACAAAGCCGGGCTCTGTGCCAGGCCCTGTTCCCCAGGACTGGGAACCAGAGGTGACCAAGCAGACAGACCCTGCTCTGTGGGCTCACAGTTTGATGAGGGAGGCAGCGGGATGTTGGCCTTGGGAGAGATTTCGAGAATAGTCATGTGATCAGGGACTAGTTATTTCCTCTCTTTGTGCTTCAGTTTCTTATCTAAAAAATAATGATAATGATGTACTTGCCTCCTAATATTTGTAACATGTTCTGAACAAAACCAGGCACATTGAAAATACAGTGTCTGTGTATATTTGTTTAAGGAGTGATCAAAGGAACAAGCTAATTGTAGGCTGTGAGCATTGTGGCATGGGAGGTAAAAAGGGCTATGACGTGGGAGCTTTCTGGGGAGCTGGGAATGTTTGCCATCTCGATGGGCGTGTGGTTCCCAGGGTGTGTGGGATTGTCTAAACTCATTGAACCAGACCTGTGAGACCTGGATATTTTACTGACTGTAAATTATACTCAATAAACAAACAAACAGAAACTATATAGACAGAGGAGAGAAATACAGGGTGAAAGGAGACTGTTGGATTCCTTTTTAGGAAAGATGGTCAGGAGGACTTCTGGAAGGAGGTGACATTAGGGGAAATCCTGAAGGAGAAGGAGGAGGAGGAGGAGGAGGAGGAGGAGGAGGAGGAGGAGGAGGAGGAGGAGGAAGAGAAGGAGGTTCTAGCTATGGGAAAAGAAGATGAGGAAACTTAGCTTTTACAAGATTTGGAGGCTGACAATGTAGCTCAGTTGGTAGAGCACTTGATCCCCAACACTGCATAAACCAGGTGTGGTGGCACATGCCTATAATCCCAACTCTCAAGAGGTAGAGGCAGGAGGATCAGGAGCTCAAGGTCATTCTTGGCTATATAGTGAGTTCAAAACCAGCCTGGGCTCTATGAGACCTTGTTTAAACAAACAAACAAACAAACAAACGCCTAGCAGTAGGAGTGCACACCTTTAATCCCAGCACTCAGGAGGCAAAGGCAGGTGGATCTCTGAGTTCGGGGCCACCCTGGTCTACAGAGTGAGTTCCAGGACAGCCAGGGCTACACAGAGAAACCCTGTCTCTCAAAAAACAATAAAACAGAAACAAAAACAAAACCAGATGTATGTGGTCAGAGAGATGGCTCAGTGAGTATAAATCACTTCCTGCACAAGCTGGCAATCCCCAGCATTCATGTAAAAGGTGGGTGTGGCAGAGCATGTCTGTTACTACAGAGGCTGAGATGGCAGATCCTAGGGACTCACTGGACAGCCAATATAGCTGAAACAGGGAACACCAAGTTCAGTGAGAGACCCTGTTTCCAAAAAAAAAAAATGGTGATAGTGCTGGAAAGATGGCTCAGGGTTAAGAGTGCCCACATGGTAACTCATGACTGTCTGTAACTCCAGCTCCAGGGAATCTGACACCCTCTTCTGGCTTCCTTGGGTACCACGCTCACATGTGATGCACATACATCGATGCAAGCAAACACTCATACACATAAAATAAAAATAATTCTTTTAAAAAGTGGAGAGGAAGTGTGATGTTGCCGGGTGGTGGTGGCGCACACCTTTAATCCCAGCACTTGGGCGGCAGAGCCAGGTGGATCTCTGTGAGTTCGAGGCCAGCTTCGTCTACAGAGCTAGGTCTAGGATAGCCAAAACGGTGCAAAGAAACCCTGTCTCAAAAAAAAAAAAAAAAAAAAAAAAGAGAGAGAGACAGACAGACAGACACACACACACACACACACACACACACACACACACAGAGAGAGAGAGAGAGAGAGAGAGAGAGAGAGAGAGAGAGAGAGAGAGAGAGAGAGGAGACACCCATTAGTGCTCTGGCTTTCACAAGTTCATGAACAGGCAAGTACACCCACTCATACACACACACACACACACACACACACACACACACACACACACACACCCCGATCTGAGGCTATGCTGAGGGACAAACCAAGGTGGCAGAAGTGACAGTCCAGGAGGTTTCTTGGCAGCTGGGCCTAACTGGGCCCAGGTTCAGGGCTCTGACCCTGTGGTCTCACCTGCAGAGAGTGCAGAGGAATCATTCATTGATTTACTGGGAGCAGCCATTGTCCCATGCCTGTGCCTCTTCTGGGGGCGGGGGCTTGGTACTAAAGGACTATTTATTTAGTCTCCAGGGGAAGTAGGGGAGGGGCCTCACACAGCTTCATCTCAGAGCATCAGGCCCAGCTCTGCGTTTCTATGACTCCTCTGTGGCAGCCCTCTTTCCTCCCTCGCTCCGCTCCTCCCTTCGGCCAGCCCTCACCATGCCCCTCCTTCATTTGCTCAGGCCAGCAGTGTTTCCTCTAAGGACCAGCCAGGGAACCCCAGTTCACCTGCCTTGCTTTCGCTGTGCACCTGCTCCCAACCTGGTAAAACAGAGGGAGGGGCTGCTTGTCCTGCTGGCCTGGACAAACTGTTTAGGGCCCAGAGGTAGCAGATCATGAGGTGGGTGAAGAAGACAAGTCTGGGTGCTGGGGCTGAGGGTGTTTGTCTAGAGGGCCTGTGTCCACAGATGGAGAAGAGGAGGGGCACCTGACCTTGCTGGATGCATTCCATCTGTGAGCTTGGGGTCTCTCAGAAGAGGGAGGGCTTGGGTGGGAATGAATGACAGAGGGAGTCAGAGTGAGGAGGGGTCTAAAGCCAGTCTGGGAGGCCTGACAGACAGGTCAGCCTGGGGAGCAGGAAGGTTAGGAGGTAGACGAGGAATATGTCTAAAGAAGGCTGGCTCACCTAGGGGCCCATGGCTGAGAACGACAGAGCCACCCGGGACACGGTAGAGGTGGGCTGCTGTGGTGATTGCAGGATCTGAGACGAAGGTCCTCAGCTCTGACAGCGGGAAGCTGCTGCTGCAGTGTGGACCGCAAAAGTATTCTGCGAGGCCAGGCTCCGTGGTACCCAGAAGTGGCCTTGGCCCACAGTGTTCAAACATACCTACCCCGGACAGGGTAACAGAGTAGGGAACTCAGAACTGACAGAGGGGCTTAGTAACTTCTGGCTCCCTGTATTTCTTGCACTGCCTGGATTCCCAGGCCGAAGCAGAGAGAAACAACCCCAGAGCTGGAGGAACAGCCAAAGGGCAGAAGATTCCAGAAACCACTGCTTTCCTCTCTCTTCCCTGGGACACTGCCCCATCTTTATCCGAGAGCTTGCTTCTATAGCTTTCTCAATTGTGCCTGTGTAAACTGGCTCTCCCCATCTTGTATCAGGGAAACTGAGGCCAGTGTGTCCTAGGTTCCTCTAGGTGCTGAGCAGGGCAGAGATGATTGGAGCACTGATCCTCAGCCTTCCTCAAATAAAAAGTAAAATACAGCTGGTCCTTGGATGAGCGAGGCTGCTGGGGTGGCTTGTCACTACTGTCCCATTCTGGGCCCTCTCCGCTTGTATGCCGGCTTCTCTCACAACTCCTCCAGGCTCTCACTCCCAGGGTTTGCTCATTTCCGATGATCAGCCTTCTGGAAGGCAGCCATAGCCCAAGGCTGTTAACCTGGGCGAGATTCCTGACACTTGCCTACTTCATGCCCGCTTTACTGAGATGAGTCTTGTGGGGATGACTCTGTTATTACTGCATTTTACAGGGTTGTGGGCTGTGGCTTGGAGCTGTGCATACTTACTTAAGGTCAGAGTAAGTCCTGGAGGAATTCAATCCCCAAACTACATCCAACTCCACTCAGTTGTCATTTTCCTCAGTTAGAGTCCTCCTTGTCCTGAGTTTATACCTCTGTGTTATAACCTGGGGTCTATATAGGCATAGGATGAGGGTGGGGTCACCTTGAGGTGATTCCATCTCTAGCATCATCCCTTTGCTCTGCACAGAAGATCTCAAGGAGGCTACAGAGTTATGTTGAAAGCCAGAGGTCATGACCAAACAGCTAATTTTATCTTATTTATTTAATTTTGGTGTGTGTGTGTGTGTGTGTGTGTGTGTGTGTGTGTGTGTGTGTTTAGAAGACAACTTCCTTCCTTCTACTATGTGGGTCCCAGAGATCAAACATGGGTCACCAGGCTTGGTTACAGGCACTTTTACCCACTGAGCCTTCTCAGCAGCTCCAAGCAACTCATTTTAGAAGCACTTTTCTTGGTAGTGACAGTTTTGTCCCTGCACCCACTCCTGGAGAATGTGATGTCTTAATTACCTTTGCTCTTACGGGAACGCAGCTGTGTCTCCCTCCACTCAGGGTCAGGTCCCAGAGGGATAGACTGACGGACACAGGCCTCCCTGCCTCTTCAGACAGCCTCTGTATATATAGTTCCATTGTGTTCTGATCTTACCTTTTGCCTCCCTCTAGCACCCCCATATTCCCATAGAGATTCTGGATGATGGACACAAGGCGTCACCAAGGGCCTGCAGATCCCAATCAGCCTGGATAACTGGGCAACCCTGTCATCAGTTGTAAAAACGAGGCTGTAAAGATACGTGGTCCCTGGCCTGCTGCCCCGTGACTCATATGATCCACCACAAACCTTGCTCAATCTCTACTTCATTTGCTTCCCCTGAAAAGAGAACCAGGGACTTTTCTGACCTCTGAACTCTAGCCTGTCAGGGTCTAACCGCCCAGGGCCCTCTAGACCTCTTGGCCAAGCTGCTTGTGCCCAGGGTCAACCCCTCAAGTTCAGAGGCTCACTGGACCATAAAGCAGGGAAAAGTGGATTTCAGTTTTCATTCTGCCCCTCACAGATAAATTCCTGACGCTTGGGCAGGTCACAGGCCTCTTTGAGCAAGGGGAGGGGGGTAGTAAGCATGAGCCTGATGCCCTTGGTGCCTGCCTCCCACAGCTCCTGTATGACAGCCCCAAGGCCCGGCAGGAAGTGGATCACCACTGGCAGGCCTCAGGCGGCCCCCACATCGTGAGCATCCTGGACGTGTATGAGAACATGCATCATGGCAAGCGCTGCCTCCTCATCGTCATGGAATGGTAGGCAGGTACCCTGCCTTTAACCCCTCTGGTGTCCTTGTGCCCCCAGGATCACTGCTATCCAAGGACTTTCTTCTCCAGATAGCAGCTCCGAGTGCCACTCCAGCTCTTAAGGAGGAGTGCAGTGGACAGTCACAGGCCTTGGATTTGTAGAGCTGGCCACCAGGGCATTTCCACAAGGGCAGGAAAAATACTTCCATAGCTTTCTGTTGCCTTTCTGGACAGGACTTCCACTCTGCAAGGAGGTGTCAGAAAAGGCTGCCAGGCCCTGAATGTGTGGGCAGGGAGCTTTGGGACAGAGTAGGATACACATGGCTCTTGACTTTCTCCTTTCTATGGGACTTGTCCTATTGGATGCTGGGTATTGAGGCCTGGGGACAGGAGCCATTGGCCGCTTCCACCCTGGGTTTGTGCCATCAGTACTAGGGCACAACCTTAGCCTTCCTCAGACCCTATGCCCCCTGTCTGGGTTCTTTTGTCTGCCTATCAAGCGTCTCCTGCCTCCATAAGTTAGCTAACTATTCATAAGTTAGCTAGCTGTGGGACTGTGGGCACCTGCTAATCTTTCTGAATCTCTGTAACTCAAATGTTAAATGTGGAGGAAGATCGTAATGAGGTGTTCACCCCGAGCTTGACTCTGTTCCAAGCTCTCCCTGTATATCACCCAGTCAATCTTCATGACTCCTGGAGGTTGGTGTTATTATTCCCCTTTAACAAAAGAGGTAGCTGAGGGAAAGAACCAGACCAGGCTTCCGTGGCAGTGTGCATGAAGGGTGGAACTCAGGGCATAGCACACCCCAATCACCCGGAGAGCCATGGACCATGAAGATGACAATGGACGTCTCGTTATGCATCTGGAGGAGTACCCTTGGATAGGGTTGGGGGTGTCCAAGGTCTCACAGCCAGGCAGAGCCAGCACCACAGGGAGCATGGGAGTTTCCTGGCAAGGATCCGGGCCTACCACCTTTTCTTAGTTCCGAAAGTTCAGATCAATCCACCCAAGCTGACAGCCCACCATCTGCCAGGCACATGGGCCCAGGCCTCTGATCCAGGGCAGAGCGAACTGGTGATACTCAGTTCTCCTCCTTTCTGCCTGTCTTGCAGCATGGAAGGTGGTGAGTTGTTCAGCAGGATCCAGGAGCGTGGTGACCAGGCTTTCACTGAGAGAGGTTTGTGTGGGCCCTGGGGCCAGTGAGGAGTTAATGTGGGAAGGCTACACAGGAGTTGCTATGAGATACTGGGCAAGGCCTGCCCCTCGCTGAACCTCAGGATTCACATAAGAACCAAAGAGAATGAGGCAGACTCTCCCATCCCCTCAAGGGGTTGGTTCTTTGAATCTGTAACATTATAGACAGACTATCTGTGGTCTTGAGGTGGAAAACTTGGTGCTGACCCATGGTAGAACTGATATGAGGTAGTGGAGGCCTGAGGAAAGAGGTCTGGGTGATCTCAGAACATCCTCGGAGGAAACTGAAGTGTCTGGGCCGGTATCTAGGATGGAAGATCTACTTAGGTTGCAGGACTGCCGCCCAGTGCTCAAGAGAGATTATAGGGTGGGTGTCCCTCAGGTCACATGACTTATAACTGACATTGTGTCCCCCTTCCTCTCTCTGTGCCTGCAGAGGCTGCAGAGATAATGCGGGACATTGGCACTGCCATCCAGTTCTTGCACAGCCAGAACATTGCCCACCGAGATGTCAAGGTGAGCTGCCAGAACTCAGCCTGGGGGACAGCGAAGGAGTGCCTCACTCATGGCTCCCAGCACTCACTGAACTGAGCCCAACTGCCTTGCCTCAGCTTCCCCGCTCAGACTGCTCTTCTCTCCTCCCATGGTACAGCACACGCATTCTGCTCTTGCCAGATGGACCTCCTTGTTTTCTTCAAACACTGGGTAACCCCAATAGTAAGGAGAATGGCTGCCTGCTTCCAGCCAGTGGGCCCCGACAAGCATCTCTTTTCATCCTCACCTGGCTCTGTGGGATGGGGCCATTACCCATTTCATAGACAAGCAAACTGAGGCTCTTTGAGAAATCCCCTGTCTTGCTTTAGGCTGTGAAGTTGCTGCGTGGGGATTCATTTGTTCGTTTGCTCAGCAAGAAGTTTTATGACCATCAGTGTGCCAGACCTTTGAGAGGGGCTGCCTTATAGTGTAGGTCTTCTGTGAAGTCACAGATAGAGTTTAAACCGATTAGGCTCCCAATCAACAGCATTTAAATAGAAAGAAGCCATTTGCTGGTTATTTGGGGAAGGAATCCAGGTGGTCCCAGGGCTGGGCTTGCTTGCCGTCCCAGTGAACGGGCTTGAAAGATAGGAAGCACAATGCTCCAAATGTTCTTTCCTGGGAAAACTGAGGTCTCCCGGGCAGCCCTACATACACATAGCTACATGCACGCACACACATAAACATTTGTGTGTGAGCCACTGTTAGCACAGAGTCTGTTCCTCCTCGCCTCTGCTTGGCTTATTTCCTCCTAAGCCTGGACCTAGGAGAGCAGAGAGGCTAGCTGACATGCCTCTCTGGTTGAGGGCTGCCAGCCTGTACAGTTACCTTTTGATTCAGGATACACACGCAGCCAAAGCAGATCCACCTTCTAAATCCTTGTTTTATGTTAGCCCCTGAGTTCCCTTTTTCCTAAGGGAAGAAAAGCCTGCAGAGCAGAATATGCTAAACCGCTTCTCTGTTTATTCTGATCCAAGGTCAGATCATCTCAAACAGAACTAAGAAACAGCTCCCACTGGATCCAAACTGGAGCGCGATTTTTCCACCCCAGTTTTACTTGGGCATCATCCCTCCTGCTCCTTGGCATAGGCCTGGATCCTACCTGTTCACTAAAAGCCAGCTTTCAGGGCTGCCTCCTCCATGGAGCCCTGCTGGCTGTCCCCATCTGCCAGGCCCATCTGTGCTTTGCAACTAGGAAGATTTCTTCTGTGTAGCTCCTGAGGTCTGTGTTTGGGGGTACCTGCTCCCTTGAGCTATCTCAAATGGGCCTAGCCTGCTGGCTTTGTGGGCTTCCTTCTGGGTTGGATGTGGGACATGTGCTTGGCAATACTGGCTTATGAGCTGTCTGCTTTCTATTCTACTCCAGCATCTTTCTGGCATTTCATGGTATTCACACCAACTTAGGAACAGAAGTTTCTGCCTAGGGGCTTCCTATGGCACCTGGTCATTCATGGTCTTGTCTGAACACCTGCCTCATTTTTCTCTCTGTGAATGAAGGTATCAACTCCAATCCCTGTTGATGACCAAGGTCCAGATCTTTTCATAAAACAGAGCTGGCTCATCATGTAATGGGATGGAGGCAGGGATTAGAGATTACTTTGGGGCTCTGTCTCCTCCTAGTACCTTCCTCTTTACCAATGCTTTCTTTCTCTTCCGGATGTAGCCTGAAAACCTGCTCTATACATCCAAGGAGAGAGATGCTGTGCTTAAGCTCACCGATTTTGGCTTTGCCAAGGAAACCACCCAAAATGCCCTGCAGACACCCTGTTACACCCCCTATTATGTGGGTGAGTCTTAATGTGTGTGGCTTGTATCCCCCTTGCTGTATACTGCTGTAGAACGGGGCAGCCAGTGGGTTGTGGGAACCAAGGAGTTAAAGCCTGATGAGGAGGGAGGAGGGAGGAGAGAGGAGGGAGCACTCTTGTCTGCATGGAGGCGGGTGACGTGGGGGGCCGGAGGCTGCAAAAATATTCTTCCAAACTTCAGCTTCTGCTTTTGAAAATAGATCCAGGAAAATTCTGGCTGTGGCCTGTGAGCTGAATGACATCACAGCAGCTCTAAATATATACGTGATAAAAGGCTGCCATCAGCTCGGGACGGAGCCCAACGGCGGTTGTTTTTCTCCGGTTTTCATCTTCATATTCAGAGAGTGGGCAGGCCTTTTCTCCTACATTAGAGGGATACAGGGTACTAGTCACCTGCCTGTGGGAAAGGGTCCCTTGAGCCAGGAATTAGGTGGGACTTGGGGGGCGGGGGTCCCACACTTATGATTCCTGGGAAAGCTCCAGGCAGCCTCCACGATTGCCAAAGGCTCCTGTAACAAGTGCCCCTTTCCGGAGAGTAGGGCAATAACTGAAGCTTTTTCCCTTTGGGGAGGGCAGCTAAGGGGTAGGAAACTCCCGAAACGGCCCCCTGCTGACCAGGGTGAATTCTGCAGGACTTTAATGTTAAGTCTGGCCTGCTGACCTCGTTGCACTGATTGGAAGACCGAGGTCGATGTGGGGTAGCCAAGCTGACAGGAATGCAGAAGTCTGTGATCTAGGCTGTGCGTTCAGAGAGATGAGAGACGCAACACAATGCAGCCGGCAGACCCTCCTGTCGGTGGCAGGGCCTCACCGAACTTGGGGCTGGTCTTCTTTCCCCCTCTCTTACCAAGTTGAGACTGGCAGAGGGGCCCTAAGTAGACAGGGGGCTGTCTGAAGCAGCTTATTTTTTTTTTCTGGGTGCTGTCTCTCCTCCCCCTACTTCACACACATACTGCCTTCCCAGAAGGTGCCAGACGCCAGTCTGCTCTGCCCTACCTCCCAGCCTGCGTACCTGTTCCTCACCTTACCCAGCCTTAAGACTCCTTTCTAGTTCCCAAGACCCTTGGAGCTGAAAGATCTATTCTCTCTGCTCTGGCAGCTCCCGAGGTCCTGGGTCCAGAGAAGTATGACAAGTCGTGCGATATGTGGTCCCTGGGTGTCATCATGTACATCCTGTGAGTACTGCTCCTCCACTGACCCACCCCACCCTGCCCCAGCCTTCTGCCTCTACTTTTCCATGTACCTTTAGTATCATTCAGCTTCTCACCCTTTGTGTCCTTAGGGACATGCCATCCCTTGGGCCAGGTTATCTTTTGTTTCTTGTGTCGTGAGACACCTTCCTTGAGACTGCCTGAGGGCTTCCTCATGTCAAGGCTGATGGCATTCCTGGGATATGTTCAAGAGTCTGCAGGGGCTGGTGTTATTGCTGTGGTGTTTGGCTGCCTGTCTCCCTAGTGAAAGGAGAGGATTGGTCTGCCTGACCCTTGTGTGCCCAACCCTTGTACCAAATGACTCCTTGTCTTTCCCAGTTTGTGTGGGTTCCCACCCTTCTACTCCAACACCGGCCAGGCCATCTCTCCAGGAATGAAGAGAAGGATTCGATTGGGCCAGTATGGCTTTCCTAAACCTGAGTGGTCAGAGGTCTCTGAGGATGGTGAGTGAACTTCTCTGCCCAACCTGGTCCCTTCAGCCTTTGTTTTGGGAGACATCCCTTCGGCTGTCAAACTGACCTGTGTTTAAATCCTAGCTATGTGAACCTAGACACGTCATTAGAACTTTTCAAGTCTCAGTTTCTTTATCTGTCAAGTGGGCTCAAAATTTGTCTCCCCAGCCAGGTGTGGTGGCGCATACCTTTAATTTACCATTTGGGAAGCAAAGGCAGGCAGATCTCTACAAATTTGCATAGAGTTCCAGAACAGCCAGGACTATAGAGACCCTGTCTCGAGAAAAAAGTTGTCTCCCAAGGACCCCCTCTTCCTTATAGTCCTTGTTCACACTTTCCTTCCTGTGGGAGCCCGTTCTCGGGTTCCTCGTGGCTTTACCCAGCAGGTCCTCATAGAGGATGATTAGACCACGGGCCTGAGTGCAGGTGTCTGAGATGGTCTGCACTTGGCTGTGCTGGGGGAGGAGGTCTTTTGCTCCACCCCTTGGCGTCTCTATAAAAACCCTGGGGCAGAGGCAGTCGGGGCCCGTTGGAATAGGTTCCAGGCCCTCTCGAGGCTATCCTTTATTTTCTATCTGTTTATCTCCGCGATATTCTCCGCAATAAATCCTTCTATCTAATATTTCCTGCTGCTCGCACTCAAGAAAACTCTGGGGAACTGTGGGGGTGGTTGGGTAAACGCCCCACAGAATGGCGCCATGAACAGGGACTAAAGAAAAAAGAAAAAAGGGACTAAAGAAAAAAAGGGGGGACTAAAAAAGAAGGGGGGACTAAAGACAAATGAACAGGGACTAAAGACAAAGTAATAGGGACTATTGAATAAGGAAAATAATAGTTTTATTACAGAGTTTTTGGCGAAAGTGCTGAGTTCAGCCCTGCCAGTGGATGAGGCATGCCGGTGTTATGGAAAATATATATTTTTTATATATATTGAGAGGCAGGGGTTTTATCCTCGAGAGAAAAGGAAAGCGGACTGGAAGGATGTCCGATGCTGCAGCGAAATTCTCTTCTGTCAAAATTTTCTATCTTCTATCCCTTTCTCAATTTCTATCTGTGAAAAATAAGTATAAGGCATAGGGTAGTAATATAGTTTAGGAAAAACTTAGAAGTGTAAGATTGTGTAGAAAAAAATAGGCAACTAGACAGAAAAACTCAATTTTCTAACTTTGGGGGCTATGAACGCAAACTGGGGAAAAAAAATCTTTCTTTGGGCTTTTTGGGTAGTAAAAACTCTTCTTTGAGCTTATGGGGAAGAAAAAGTTTCCTATGGAAGCTTTTGACCTGGGGCAGCTGAAATGCTAAGTCCAAGCGGCAGGAGAAAGTGATTTCTCCCTGAGGCAAAAATGGGGATGTAAAAAGCCAAAAAGTTTAAAGTTGGGAAGTTCTGGGAAAAGTTGCTCTTTCTCTTGGGGGGAAAAAACCTTTCTCTTAAAGCTTTTCTTGGAAAATTTGGGGGAAAAAACTCTAAAAAGCCTTCATCTTTCTCAAAAGCTCTTAAACTTGAAAACTAAAGCCTTTAACTTTCTCAAAAGGACAAAAATTAGAATCACCTGAAGATATTAATATGGAGACCACCTGTGATTAGCTCTAAGGGAAAACAACAAACCTCTTAAGACAGCAAAATCTAAGTTCTTTCAAGCTTTAAAAAATCCTCCCTGCAATGCAGGAGGCAGGGACAAGTTCCTAAAAACCTCTTCTAAGCTCTGCTAGTAAAAGACAGTGGGTCAGAGTACCCTGAGGGAAACACTTGGGAGAATGTGCGTGAAGAGTTACAGAGAGCCCAAAAGGGCGGGAAACTTTACTTGAGAAAAGCCAAAAAGCCAAGCTTTTCAGTTATGCCCAGCTGAGGCATCAAGGGTTTTGTTTTTGAATGAGCGTTTCAGAATGAAAAGGTGCTCCTAATCGTCCTAATGCAAAGATCCCCTCAAGTAATGCAAACTGTTAGCATTGTATCCTCACTTCTGACCAAAAACCCAGAGGCGACTGGCCAGCGTCTCTGAGTTGGGGTGCATTTCAGGGATACTAGGGTTCCTGCAGTTGCAAACTTCCTGGAGCACAGAGCTGAGGCAGGAAGGTGCAGGACCCAGGGGAAGGTTGCTAATGAACAACCAAAGCTAAAGCCAGTGGGAACAGCACAGTTGTCTGCTTTCCTATAAGTCCCGGGTTGATAGGTCCACAACTGCAAAAAGAAATCTGAAAAAAAGCTTTTCTATCAAAGTAAGGACCTTTCTTGGAAAACAGTAAAGCTGAACTGTGTCTGAAGCAGTTGTGCTGCTGAGTCAGAACGCTGTCTGAGGAAAGAGCCCAGCCAGGGCAGAACAGAACTAGTAAAGCTTTCTTTTCTGTCAGAGAAAGCATCTCTTTGAGAAAAGCTTTGTTTCAACTAACTCCCGATCAGATGAGGGAGTATAGCCCTAAGGGGTGATTGCCTCTGGCATAAGCTCTGTCCTTGAGCACCCAGACAAACACAACCTACTGGGGGACTGGACCAGGTGAAGGCCTCATGAAGCAAAACACCTGTCCTAATGGGAGTTTAGAAATGGCAAAAACCTCCCTTGTTAGATTTTCAGTCTGTACGCAAACCACACAGACCCCGAAAACAGAAACGGACAAAAAGCCCCTACCTTCAGGAGCAGGGAAAGCCGCCACTGTAGTGTCGGAAACTGTTTCTGGGGTAGAGGGGATAAACTGAGACCAAACTGGGAACTGTCTGGGAAAAACACTCCGAAGAAACAGAAGGGACATAATCCTCCCCAGAAAAATATGACCTAAAAAAGCTGCTAGAATTTGAGGCGGATTGGGGAGAAAAAAAAAGCCCCTACTTCCAAGGGCAGCTAGCAGAGGTACAGAGCCGCAGATACTTGAAGCTCTGCATCTGGGGAAGGAAGGAACAAGCAAAATGAAATAGATCAGTGGGAGAAAATCTCTCTGAAAGAGCTATGAAAAAACTGTTGTAAATATTTGTTTTTCACTGACTGGCTAAGACAAACACAAGCCCCGAGGAAAGTTGCTATCAGAAATTGCCCACCTCAATGCGCGCTAACGAGGCAGGTGCAGTTCTGATTTGGGGGCCAGTGTCAATTAAAGGAGAGACACCTGTTAAAGCCAGCTGAGGAGAGACCAGAAACCTCCCAATGTCCCATAATTGAAAATGTAAAATGCTTGTTCAAATCTCCTGTTGCAAAAGCAAAAAACTTTGTTCAAACCTCCCAGGCAAGAATTTGTAAGCAAGTCTGGTAAAAAAGAACTTAAAAGTTGACTCAGACCCAAAAAGAACTATGGGAAATGACTGATATAAGGGAAATGATATAAAGGACTGATTTAAGGGACTGATACTATTATGGACTGATATAAGGGAAATGCATTCTGGGAAAGGTAGTTTTTCTGCTAAAGATGGCGACATTGCCCTGAAACACTTTTGTCAGCTCGAAAATACGTTCATGGTAAACTTTAAAATACAGCTTTTAAAAGAATAAGGAGGAAAATCATCTAAGTTTTAAGTGTCAGTTCCAATGAAACATTGAAAGGATATGGAACTAGGCACTTCGCGGTTTGGGGGTTGGTAAAATGACTTATTTACCCTAATAGCTGTGCAAAGTTTTAACGGTAGTTGGATGACAGAAAGCTACCTATAAGATCAAACAAGCCACTTTAAAATCCTTAAAGCAAGAGAGAGCAGTTTATACACTGAACGTTGTCTTAGATATGAAGGAAACTTATGCTATCTACAAAAGAAAGCTGCCATGCTTTGTGGGCCATATTAGAGTTCACTCCAATCTTCCTGGTCCTTTAGCTGAGGGTAATGCGAAATGGAAAGATCCCTGCTCGGGATTGTGGAAGGGTCCCGATCCTGTGTTAATATGGGGTCGAGGACATGTTTGTGTTTTTTCACAAGAGGAGAATGAAGCTCGGTGATTACCGGAGCGTTTCGTAAGGAGCTTGGAACTAAGAAAGGTCAGCTCCAATGATGTTCCTACAATGGAACCAGAATGAAAGTGGCTCAATTAGTGTTTCTGAGGTTTTGTCACTGGTTAATGCAAACAGTGAGGAAATAGAGTTCGGAGCTGTGCCGCTTTTGGCTTTACTAGCTCCTTTGGAAAAATACTTTATATCACCTAATAACTGTGCGATATTTGGCAAAGAGCTTACAGCAGCTAAATACGGTAATTTCACCGTCAGCATGAAGGGAAGTTTTTCGGTAGAACAAACCAAGAGTACTGCTGTAATAGAAACATTTGTCTGAATTGAAGCACTTAGGGGAACTATTATGAATTTGGGTGAAGGGACAGCCTCTAGTTAAACACCGTCTACCACTGACAGTGCATCTCTGCTGGGTCCGGAACGGCTGAGAGAACTGGCAACTTTGGAGTGTGGCATCATCCTGGGAAGGTTACAGTCCCCTAGCAACAACTATCACAATTCTATAACAACACTCACTAAATCCCAGTGTTTTATAACAAAGCTGACTATAAACTCTAAACATTAGCAATGATGTATGTACTTCCTGTCTAGTTAAGAATCTTTCTAATAGAGATAGTGATAATAAGAGTAAGAAATAGAAAAAGATGAAAATAAGATATGTAAGTTTATAAAAATTCTCTTGTTAGATCTGTGTTAAAAAATCTTTAGGTGTTTGCTAAGTTAAATATATGCTAATGGTAGCCCTATATAAGTTTGTAAAATAGATCTATAGATCCTTTAAGAATATAAGCTTGCAAGAAGTATCTAAGGTAGTCTTAAGACATGTAGTGATAAGCTTGTAAGAAGTAAAGATGTTAGCTGTAAATGTAAGTTTAAATAAGAATAAGATGGAATGAATATAAGAAATATATAAGTAATAAGAAATATATTTGCTAAAGTAGTTCTATAGTTTCCTTAAGGAGTATAAATAAGTAGATGTTAATACGTTATATGTGAGTTTGTAAAATGTAGATGTTGAATGTGAGTCTAAATGCTTTGCAAGGCAAAAGGTTATATGTGAGTTTGTAAAGTGTAAATGTTAAGTGTGAGTCTATTCTTAATGTATATGGTGAAAGAACCTGAGACATACAGAAGTTAGTGTCCTAGCAGACTGCAAAGCAGGCAGTCTGAGCGGTTTTTCAAAAGCTCCAGAAGCCGCTAAGAAGCTAAGAATGGCGGACGCCAGAACTAGCACAAGGCATCCGCAGCTGAGATTCATGGAAAATCAACGCAACACAGAAAAACCTGAGCTAACATCAAAAACGGTGCGGTTTAGAATACTACTGTCCCTAAAAAGGTCTGTCTGTGAGAACAAAAGTTGCAGAGACGCTTGTTTGAAGTAAAATTGTTAACGGCAAAAAGTTTTGGTTAAAAACCATCTCTTCATATTTGGAAGTGAAAGCCTGATACTAGAATTTATTTCTTGTTTGAACTTTTTGAACTTAAAATGAGATAAAACTACAAAGATTTTGGTTATGGATTTCTTCATATTTGGAAGGCTCGTACCAGAATTTATCATTTGAATTTTGGGACTTAAGAAATGAAATGAACAATAGAGATTTCATTGCAATGGGACAATTTTGAGTTTATTCATAAAAAAAGGAACTGTTTAAATGAAGAAATTTATTATTTCTACCTAGAGTCAAGATGTGTATGCATATATGCTTTATTAATTGATTCATGTATTCTGTGTTAAAAATGCAATTGTTTTGTGGAACTGTTTATGTAAAAATGGAATTACATACAGAACTGGTTTTGTGTTACAAACGGAACTGTTTAAATTGAAAAGTTTGGGTTTTCTAACTAGGCTTGAGATTTTGCCTAAATTATAAAGAAAAGAGGGAGAGTTAATATTCCTTAGTCTAATTTCAAAAGTTGTTTGAGTGGATTAATGTCATGTTTTTGTTAGTAAGAAATGCAAATGGGGTATACTAAGAGACTACTTTAAAAGTGTGTAAAGAGTTTTATTAAGAAACTGCTTTTGGATGTTTTACTAAAAGTTTTCAAAGTGTTCATGGTTAGACTGAAAATATTGCTTTTCAATATGGGTTTGTAGGAATTGTATAAGTTTGGGTTCCTCTAACTAGGTTTGAGATTTTGTTTAAAAAATTATAAAGAAAAGGAGGAGTTATGAGATTGAATTATGTTTGCAGAAACCTATTGATAATCACCCTGGTTTTGTGGAGTTAAGGAAATATTTAAGTTTGATGTGAATACATTGAAGTTTTTCCTATGTTCTGTTAGCAAGAAAATTCAAATGATTGAGTTAAAGTTGTAAGACGGAGAAAATTGTTAACTATGTTTAGCACCATATATGCTAATTCAAATGGTTCTGTTATGAGTTTGCTTTGAGTTGTAAGATTGAGAGAATTGTGATTATGTATAGCAATATTTATGTTAACCTGTTAATGGTAATGATGAAGCTAAGGGATTCTTTAAGTTTGTAGTTGCCTTAAGAGTTTTTGGCTTAGAAAGGGCTTGAGGCAGCTAAGACTGCTGTAGTCACCTTGGACCTAATTCAAAAGAAAAATGCCATCTATATCATCCTCTACTCCATATTGGGAGGTGTAACAGCTTGGAGATTGCTGTAAGCCATTAATAGTTATTTTTTTATATATTAAGAAAGGGGGACCTGTGGGAGCCCGTTCTCGGGTTCCTCGTGGCTTTACCCAGCAGGTCCTCATAGAGGATGATTAGACCACGGGCCTGAGTGCAGGTGTCTGAGATGGTCTGCACTTGGCTGTGCTGGGGGAGGAGGTCTTTTGCTCCACCCCTTGGCGTCTCTATAAAAACCCTGGGGCAGAGGCAGTCGGGGCCCGTTGGAATAGGTTCCAGGCCCTCTCGAGGCTATCCTTTATTTTCTATCTGTTTATCTCCGCGATATTCTCCGCAATAAATCCTTCTATCTAATATTTCCTGCTGCTCGCACTCAAGAAAACTCTGGGGAACTGTGGGGGTGGTTGGGTAAACGCCCCACACCTTCCTTGGTAGCACAAACAAATCTGCCTTGTATTAGTTGTCCATTGTTGTTTAACAAATTATCCTGAGCACTTAGTGACCTCAAACAAGACACAGCTGTTAGCTCACCATTTCTGATCATGAAGAATGTGGGAGTACTTAGAGCTCTGTCTGACAGAGCTTGTGATTTATGCAGAGGATTGAGGGACTGCAATTCACCGCTCCCCTCTTTTCTGGGTCCCCTAGCCAAGCAGCTAATCCGCCTGCTCCTGAAGACAGACCCCACAGAGAGGCTGACCATCATGCAGTTTATGAACCATCCTTGGATCAATGTGAGCATGGTCTTGGCCTGGAGTAGGGCTGGCAGGCTGGAAGGTGGTCGCCCTGGAGGCGTGGGTGCAGGGCTGGGCTGGAACCTTGCACAGTGATGTGTGGTAACACCCCACCTGTAGCCCGGCCTGGCTGCTGTCCCAGGCAGGCTCCTTCACCTCTCTCAGCCTCCATTGCCCTACCTGAGAATGGGAGAAGGTATGTGGTGGTGGTAGCCTAGGCTGTACCACACAGTTCCGGGCTCTAACCCATGGGCTTGGGATTCCTTCTAGCAATCAATGGTGGTCCCACAGACCCCACTCCACACAGCCCGAGTGCTACAGGAAGACAAAGACCACTGGGATGAAGTCAAGGTGGGTAGATTCTTCCTCAGTCTCTATACAATACTGGATGGTATCTCCTTAGAATCTGGAGTTTGGTTCTTCCCCTGTGCCTAGAGGATGTCAGTGACTGCCCTAGTGATCCATCCTGGGCATGCCACTGAGCACTGGGCTGCTACACTTTCCCATTTAGGGTGGTGCTCATGGGGTACTCTTAGTGAGGGGACTTTAGGCTTAGGACTCCATGAAAGGATTTGGGGCCCAAGCATTGGCCAGGAACTTTCTTATGACCTGGCATTTGCGACAGGAACCGGCCTTGTTTTAGACGTAGTAAGGGTCAAGGTTGTCCCTATGAGATAGCATGGTAGAGCACTGGGATATCCAGGGTACAGTCTCCACGCTTCAGACGCTTGGGGACCTAGGGAAATGTCATTGTCTGTAGGTCGTCTTGTGGTTCTGTGCAAGTGCCATTGGCTCAGTTCTCTGTCCAAGTGGCCTTGGTGTGGTCTCAGGGGGTCATCTGTTTCTTTTGCCTTCGTGAACAAGCTCAGTGTCCACCACAAAAAAATTGTAGGGAGGATTATGTGTCCAAGGCCACGCACGTAGTGGGCACTGGAGCAGTGCATCTGTTACTCCTGTCAGTGATGTGTTTGAGGGGGCTTCCCAGGCATGACCGTGATGGCTTCTGATGTTGGGTTATCCTGATCTCTTCTTTCTCCCATGCTAATGGTACGCAGGAGGAGATGACCAGTGCCCTGGCCACCATGCGGGTGGACTACGACCAGGTCAAGATCAAGGACCTGAAGACCTCTAACAACCGGCTCCTCAACAAGCGGAGGAAAAAGCAAGCAGGCAGCCCCTCAGCCTCACAAGGGTGCAACAACCAGTAGCTCACGGGGGAGCCAGAATGACAGACTGCCATGTCCCGACAGACTGCCATGTCCCGAGGCTCTGGCCGGGAAGGGCCGGAGTCGTGTTTTATAAGAAAAGGATAATTTTGTTGTCTTAATGTGTCACATTGAACTTGAGGACGAAGAGCTTGGCCCAAGAGTCCCAGCCTAAGTTCAGGCCCTAGAAAGCTCCTAGGCCCCGGGGATGGTGAGCCCTCTGCTACAGCAAAAGCAACCTTGGCCTCTGTGGCTTGGGTGAGGCCACAGCTCTGTTCTGCTTTAGGACTTGGCCTTACTTCTAGGCCTCTGGGAGTTGTGGCAGACCTACCCTTTTTCTACAGAGACATACCCTGCTGTGTGGGCAGATGGGTCTGGCCTTGAGAAAGGTAGCTGGCCATTGGTTGCTATGGTGACCAGAGGCCATGTTGCTGTCTATGAATACTGAACAAAAGAGGAAGGAGGAACAGTCAAGGGGCTACCTTCTTGGGGAGGTTTATCTCTCACAGTGGCTGCTCCTCCCCAGCCTCACTTCTCTTTGGTCTGCCAGAGGCTGTATAGTCCAGCTTGCTTACTTCCCTGGGTGGTCCAGCCCTGCCTTCCTGTAGCACAGGCCCACACAGCACTCAGTCCACTAGAGTCCCTGGGGCCAAGCATCCTGTCACTACCCCCTGTCCAAAAGGTAACTTATCATCTCAACTGAAGGTGTGGGTATGCGTGCTGGGGGTGGGTATCCTTAACCTTTTTCCATTTTGGAAAACATCACTGTGACAAAAGCCCCTGCCTCTTCCTGCTCACCAGATCTCAGGTAGGGAAGTCCCTCTCTGCTGAAAGCAAGGGCTACTCTGGGGTTACTTTTGTGAAAGGGAGTGCTTGACTCCCTGTTTTCCAGGACCTCTTTTTCTACTCTAGATCAGACCCGAGGTGGTCATGGGCTGCCAAGCCATGCTTATGAGGTCCGGTCCTGGTTTTATCATGAATTGGAGTAGAGAGGGTCCTTCTTGGCTAACCCCAGACTTAGCCAGCTCTGCCCTGCCATGCTCAGGGTAGCCTCCAGGTGCTGAGTGTTTGATAGACGACCTGACAAGTGCCTGGCACCCAGCCTTGTTCCTAGATCCTGGCCTTTTTCACTGGCTGGGAAACCTTAGATCATATCAGTTAGAACGGTTCTGCTGGATTTTATATCCAGATATGAATAAACATCTTTTTAACATTTTCAGTGATTCCTGGGTTTCTTTTTGTGTACCTAGGTGGACAGAAGTGGTCAAAGAGCAGCTCCACACCCCTACTAGTGATTTTATCCTGGCTGGAGAGGGCGCCTCTGGCCTGGTAAACACGCCGGGCTGACTCCAGCACCTCTGCCTCATTCATTGTAGAAAGGTCAGAAGGACTGAGGGATGGCAGCTGCCGCATGCCTCCAGCTCTGTGCCGCCCCTGTGCACTGTATGTGTGACACCCACCCCCGGCCCTGTGTGTGCCAGCGTCTGCCCACAGTGGCCACCCCCAGCTGCGTGCCAGCCTGCTGAAGGGCGGGCAGAGTGCCTGCTGCAGCGCGGAGCTATTTTCAGAAGCTGCCAGGTTTCATTTGGCAGTGAGAATATCGGGGAGGGGAGGGGTGGTATGCTGGAAGACTGTCTTTTCACTACTCCAGCAAGAGAGCACCCTCACCCCTTGGGAGCCCTTGAGGGCAGCCTCAAGGGGCCCTCACTGTGGCATTTCAACCCCCAGCTTCAATCTTGCATCCTCCCATTTTCTCTAGCGCTCATCTGGCTCAGGCGGGGCTCGCTCCTCCTCAGCTGCCCCTCTTCTCTCAGGGCATGGGGGAGGGTGCAGAGATGTTAGAAGGCAAGCCACTCTAGAGATAGTCTCCTGCTTCCTAGCCTGGTGACCTTGGACAAGTCCCTCAGCTTCCCTGACTTCTAGTTCCTCAACTGAGTACTGCAGATGAGGTGCCCATCTCATACTATCAGCTAGGGGGTTGGGGTAGATGCCATTTGTGCAGTACTTTTAAGAGGGTGCTTGGTACGGGTCACAAGCCTAGCCCCTTGGTATCCAAATCCATTTAGAAGGAGAGAACTTAGAATGGTCTGAGGAAGAGGGAAGCTTAGTCCAGGCCCACTTCTACCTTTGGGACTCTGCATCCAGAAAATCAGATCTTCCAGACTCATGAGGTTTCACTTCCAAGGACTTGCTCTTTAGGATAGCAACATGTGGGCTTTTGGGGCCTTTACTGCAGCTCTGGACTTCAAAGGAGGGTGATTAGATGACTTCAAGGTTCCTCATAGAGCCTGTGGTTCAGGTCAACATTCCTCGTGTACTAAGGCTGGTGAAATGCTGGCCATGTAGGAAAGTACATATAGCACATGAGGTATAGATGGATTCTTGCACTTGGTTGCCAAGTCCCCACTATGCCTGAGACTTGTAAGTACAGGGCAGGCAGCAGTAAAAGCTTCTGGCAGGGTCACCTCAAGGAGTTTACATTGGTGGGGGAGAGGCAGAGGATACTGGGTGGCTAATAGGACCTGGGCATCCACTGTGTACCAGGCACTCCCCTAAATACCACACCTCCTCTTGGATTATTGAACCATGGTCTTCATGTGGTCTAGGAGGAAACTTCATAGGCAGTTTCATCCAAAGAGAGCTGATGTGACCTAGAGAACAGGAAGGTACCTGATAGGTCCAGGGTTCAAGAGTAGAACAGCTGGGACTAGACACTCAGGAACAGACAGACTGCCCTAGGTCTCTGTCTGCACTTCAGCCCTTCTAGTGTGTTTCCCTGGGGCTGGCCTTGAATTTCTGCTGTATCCACCTTCTTCACAGGTAAGACCACAGCTGCAGAAGTCTTGGAAGAGGCTCTTATCGGACTCAGTGTCTTCCTCCAGCCCAAGGAAGAATTGTTATTAGACACACTTGGCCCATCACTGTCGTGAGGGAGGAAGCTGGCCTCTCATGTGCCCTTAGGGAAGAGGTGCTGTAGGGGCAGTTAAGAAGGTGGAAGGCTTATTCTCTTAGCTCCTCCCTGGTCTCCTTGGCCACTTGCTTGATTCCATGAGAAAATCTGACTCAGTGACAAGCCCAGTCCAGGGCTCTGCCCCATGATGTTGGCATTAGATGCACTTCCCACAAGCCAGGACTGGGAGGTTGGGCCTCAGTGTGGCTACTTGTGAAATGGACAACAGAAAATGACAATCAGGTGATAGGTATTAGATGAGTTAAGAAGCCAACTGGCCACACATTCACACGAGCTAATCTAAACACAGGCATTGATTATACATAGTTACTGTGGTAGCTTCTTTAGGAACTTTTAGTGAAGAATTTCATGAGTGTGTGTGTGTGTGTGTGTGTGTGTGTATGTGTGAGAGAGATATATGTGTGTGTGTGTGTGAGAGAGAGATGCATGTGTGTGTGAGAGATGTGTGTGTGTGTGTGTGTGTGTGTGAGAGAGAGAGAGATATCCATGTGTATGTTTGTGTGTGTGTGTGTGAGAGAGAGAGAGATGCATGTGTGTGTGTGTGTGTGAGAGAGAGATATGTGTGTGTGTGAGAGAGGTCCCTGTGTATGTTTGTGTGTGTATGTGTGGGAGAGAGAGAGATACATGTGTGTGTGAGAGAGACACGTGTGTATGAGAGAGAGATGTGTGTATGTGTGAGAGGGTTGTGTGTGAGAGAGGTGTATGTGTGTGTGTGAGAGAGGTTTGTATGTTTGTGAGAAAGAAGTGTGTATGTGAGAGAGGGGTGTGTGTGTGAGAAACAGATGTGTATGAGAGAGAGGTGTGTATGTGTGAGAAGGATGCGTGTGTGTGTGTGTGTGTGTGTATGAGAGAGAGAGAGAGAGAGAGAGAGAGAGAGAGAGAGAGAGAGAGGTCTATGTGTTTGTGTGTGTGTGTATGAGAGAGATGCATGTGTGTGAGAGAGAATGTGCCTATGTGTGTGTGAGAGAGGTGTGTGTATGTGTGTGTGTGTGAGAGATGCATGTGTGTGTGAGAGGGGTGTGTGTGTGAGAGAGATGCATGTGTGTGTGTGAGAGAGAGGGGTGTGTGTGTGTCAGAGAAAGAGAGGGTGTGTGTGTGTGAGAGATGCATGTGTGTGTGTGTGTGTGCGTGCGTGTGCGCGCACGCGCGCACGCACGCGCACACACACGCACTCAAATGGGTGAGGGGAGCCCTGACTCAGTCCTCAGAACCTGAGGCTGGCTGCCTTCCAGCAGTCTGGCTCATTACTATGCTATACGAGCCCCTCTCTGCCCTCACCCTCCATTCAGCCCCTCCACTGCAGGATCAGAACTGGGTCTCCAAATGCAGCTTGCTATAGCCTTTGCAAGGGTCTCGATGTTCTCTGGCCTCTTGAACTCCCCCTGGAAGGCCTGAGGGTGCAGTGGGAACTGTGTAGCTGTCTCCAGAGCTGGTTGCTTTAGGTTGCGCCTCTGTGGCTCTCATGGGTTCTCACAGCCGCCTTCAAGCCCAGAAGGGTAAAATTGCTCCTTTTGTCCCCTTGAGCAGCCAGCCTGCTTACCCTTTGGAATAAAGATCAGCAGGCAGGAAGCCCACCTCATAGCCTATGTATAGGATGAGGTTAGAACCAGACCTAAACTTTAGTTTGCCTGAGGCCTTGGCCAAGTTTATACTCATTTTTGAGGTTCGCTATCAGTAAAATAAGCTGTTGATTATGCAGGACCAGATTACTCCAGCAGCCTGGCAGACATATATGTTGATATCAGTTGATAGACTGGGGAAAATGTTCTGTGGTCTCAAGCAGGCCATGAGCTTTGCTAGGTCTTAGTTTTCTTACCTATTAAATGGGAGAAAGCCCTCACAAGGCTGGGGGAGGAGGATGGGTAGATGAACCCCCAGAGGCCTTCGTCACCGCATCTGTTGCTAGGTGAGTCCAGCTTCCTGGCATTGCTAATTCTTCCTCTATTTCATCTGCCCCCAAAATATAGCTGTTAACTTAAGGGAGCCAGCTTTTGGGGGGGCTCAGGGAGTTAGTGGACAGTGGACAGCAAGACATGTTTATTGGAGATGTGAGGCCATCTACTGGTCACCCAGGTAAGCATTTTGTTGATACCTACTATGTGCCAGAACTTGGAAAAGGATGCGACCACATCATGATGAACAGTTTGTTTGCTAAGTACCTGGGTCACTTAGTTTAGTTCTCACATTCCTATCTAACTAATAGATGGAGAAACTGAGTCCTATGCTCTTAGGCTCTGTATACTCTCTCCACCTCCATCCTACAGAAGGCTAGAGGAAGGAAATGCTACTCTTGGTCTTGGCTGGAGACGATCACAGAAGGCCTCCGAGATGTAGCAACCATGTGAACTCAAAGGGTAAGCCAGATTTGGGTAGAGAAATTAGGGAAAGGGCACTTTGGCTAGCGCGGGTGAGGCAGGGCTTTGTATGGGAAGGACGGAGAATATTTCCGTCGAACAGCTGAAAGTCAGCTGTGGCAAGGCGTCTCTCATTTCTTCATCTGCCTGTGGGAAGTTAGAGTGGGGTCCTCAGTGTGCGATGGCGGATACAGAAGCAGCTCCTCCCTGTACATGCTCCTAGGGCACAATCGTGGGTGCCACACTTCCCACCCCTACCCCTCACCCCTGGCTCTCCTAGAGATACACCCACCTTTGACGCCAATTTGTCAAACAATGCGTCCACCTCCTCTTGCTGCTGTGGCATTTCCAGTTCGCTCCTGAGCTGGCTGTCAGAGCTGGAACCAGGTCTCGTCTATGTTGGACTCCCTGAACTCCCAGCATTTGGTGGAGGAGTCCTAGCTAGCTCCTTGCCTCACACCTCTGCTGCCAACAGAGTTATTTTATATACTGGGATTTCTCTTGAGATTTAAATTGAGCATGAATTTATGTGCTCTAAAAAAAGTTTATGGACCACTGAACTAGACATTATCAAAATACATCTTGAATCCTGCAAGGCAAGCGCTACGATCCCCAGTTTGCATATGGAAAAACCAAGATTCAGAGTAGGTCAGTGGCTGGCTAAGGTCCAAAGCTGGAGAGCACGGGAGGTGGAGCTCAGATGTGGCACAGTGACCTCCGTGTTATCCTTTCTCCTAGCGTGCCTGCCCTCAGTCCAGACTCTGCAGGGACAAGAAGAGAACAGCTGCCTGCACTCTAACAAAGGGGCAGAGATAGCTAGGTGACCATTGTCATCTTGTGCTGCCGTTGGGGGTGTTTCACTCTGGGAAGAGATAGTTGGGGTGAAGAGGGGGTAATGGACAGTAGGAGATTACAGGGACCATGTTGGGGAGTCGGCTTTCTACTACAAAGGTGGCCTCTGCTTCAGGGACTATGTGAAGTGTCCACATCAGACCAGGGGCAGTTGCCTCTCTCATCTAGCCGAGATTCTTTGTGCAAGAATGAGGCATGCTTGTCAGCTCGCTACAAAGCAGCCTTTCATCCCAGTGTGTGCACACACCCCAGTCCAGGTGTGTGGTAGGACTTGGGCTTACAGGCTATTCTCCACAACATAGCTCTTATAGGAGCTTGGGTAAAGATCACCGAAGAAGGCCAATCTATTGGGCCCATTGCAAACACAGTTTTCAGCTCAAGTATCGAGTACCTCCCGTGTGCCAGCTATATCTCACATGGCCTCCCTTATGTTTCTGTTCTCCCACTAGCTTGTGAAGCGCAAGTTATACCCATATTGCAATCCGCGTCCCTGGAGCATGAGCAGCTATGTCATGGCCAGCGGCACAGATCTCCATAGTTTCCTCGCTAAGAAGTTTGTCTGTAACCAAAGAGGCCGATTCTCTGGTCCCTTCCTAGACCTCTTTAGTTGAGATATCACTCATCTGTCCTTGCCCTCCCCTGACTTTTGTTACTCCCAGTTATCAGGAAAAGGACTCTTGAGGTGATCTGTGGCTCTGGCTCCTGACTCTGGGCAGGGCGAATGTTTAAAGTCAAGGTATTTCTCTGCAAATGAGTACCCTAGTCGTACAACCTGGGGTTCTTTTTGACTCTACTTTGAAATTTTGATAATCCATTTAGTCACTCTGAGTCCATTTTGCATTAGGATATTTGGGTAACAATGCCTGTCCCTTGTACTAGGAGACTAGAAAAGATAAAAACATGACGTTCTGGAGAACTCCCAGCTTGTCACAGGTCCTGAAAAATTTCACCTCACACAGGCCTCTGTGTGCGGGCATGATGGCCTTCTGAAAAGTGTTGAGTCACGGGTTAGAGCCTCTGGAAGGAGGCAGTCTTCCTGAATGGAGCTCTGCTGTGGGATGTATGGCAAATGTGTTGCTAATTAATCAATAAAACACTGATTGGCCGTTGGCTAGGCAGGAAGTATAGGTGGGGCAAGGAGGAGAATAAAGCTGGGAAGTGGAAGGCTGAGAAAGAGAGACACTGCCAGCCGCCACGATGAGAAACAGCTTGTGAAGATGCCGGTAAGCCACGAGCCATGTGGCAAGGTATAGATTAAAGGAAATGGATTAATTTAAGCTATAAGAACAGTTAGCAAGAAGCCTGCCACGGCCATACAGTTTGAAAGCAACATAAGTCTCTGTGTTTACTTGGTTGGGTCTGAGAGGCTGTGGGACTGGCAGGTGAAAGAGATATATCCTGACTGTGGGCCAGGCAGGAAAACTTAAGCTACAGAGCTCCTGTCTGATGGAGCTGCCCACATCTTTTGGGCCTCTTTGTGAAGGTCCCTTGCCAGGCCTAGTAGGCTGTGTGATGAGGCTGCCAAGGCTGCTAAGGAGACAAGAAAGGTAGAGTCTATGCTAGGCGGGTCCAGAGACCCTCTCCTACAGGACTGTAAAGGGAGCGAGAAGCTGTGGGGGTGCAGGCTTGCACCCTGCGTCAGATGGGTAATGGAATGGACTGGCTCCGAGGGCCTCCAATGGGCAGGTTTCCTGTGTGCTGGCTGGAGCAAGCTGAGCAGCTAGGACTCCATGTCCAAAGTTGGGGCCCACAACTGAGGAGTCGGTCACAGATGTGGACAGAAGGGTCAGAGAACACTGAGTAAGAGATGTCTAGTTAGGGACAGATGACGAAAACGTGGGCTATAAGAAGGACATCCCCAGAGAGAAAGAAGAGCAAGTGCAAAGACTCAAAGGCTCTTGGGGTAGCAGAGGGGCAAAGTGTGTATGTTGCTCCTGGAGAGGGCTGTTTCCCACCAGCCTCTCCTAAACAGGAGTGAACACGTGGGCTGCCTATGGGGCTTCAGAAAACAGCTTTTTTCTTTTTTGGGAATAGCGGTGGGGTTAAGACAGGGTTTCCTCATGTAATTTTGGCTGGCCTGGAACTTGCTATGTTAGACCAAGTTGTCCACGAATTCACAGGTATACCTGCTTCTGCCTTCCAAGTGCTGGGATTAAAGGTGCAATGATTACACAGAGCAAGCAGGCCAGACCCAGGGCTTAGGGTAGCATGGCTAAATGTATATCAGCCCTCTTCTAGCCTTGACTCTACAGAAGAACCATTGGCTTCTGAGATGGTTTTACCATGCTATTGTTGGTAACAAACTGAACCCACTAACCTGTGGATACATAGTTTTCTGGGGCTGTTAGTATCAGCAAACCCAATGGCTATGTCTTTTTACATATAATTCACAGGGCTGGAGGGAGAGATGGCTTAGCAGTTAAGAGCATGTACTGCTCTTCCAGAGGACCTGAATTTGGTTCCCAGCTCCCAAGTTGGGTGGCTCACAATAGCCTGTAACTCCAGCTGCAGTGGGATCTGATGCCTCTGGACTCTGAAGCCACCTGCACTCCACATGCACCCTCTCTATATATAATTAAAAATAATAAAATAAATCTTAAAAAAGATGTAACTCACATCTGAGTAGAGATCTGAGTGTGTGTGTGTGTTGTTTATGGGCACATGTGTGCAGGGTTGTGTGCGTGTGTGGAGGTTAGAGGTCAACATTGGGTGTCACTTCTCAGTTGTTTCTCCAACTTATTTTTTGAGACAAAATCTCTCACTAAACTCAAGCTTGTCAATTCAGTCAGTGTGGCTGGCCAACAAGCCTCAGAAAGCTTCCAGTCTGCCTCCCCAGCCTGGGATTATAGGTGTGTACAACCATGCCTAGCTTTTACATAGGTGTGGGTGATCAAACTTGGGTCCTCATACTTGCCCAGAAAACATTGTACATACCGAGTCATCTCTCCAGACCTGGAGATGGGCTGTAGAGATAGAGTGTGCTCTATCTACTAGGCCAGAAATGGAAGGGGCAGATTCCTCTTGGTGAGCTCTCAGAATTGGCGTTCCATTTTATTGGAGTTTATGGATGCTTGGTAGGGAGATGCTGAGGATGGAGTAAGCAGAAGTTCTCAGTCATACATCATGATCCCAACCAGCAAGAGTAAAGTGCCTCCTTCCCCTAGCTTGTGATCAGGACCTCCTGACTGTACCTGAAGCTGTAGAGATGTTGAAAGCCACAGCCTCTATAGTGGACCCCCTTTCTCTTCTCCAACAGGCAGTCCCAGGATGTGTTCCTAGAGTCAGAGCCATGGAGATCCTGGGAAGAGAATGGGAGCTTTGCTTGATCTTGGGGCTTGATATTGGTTTAGAAGAAAGAGGGCATTTGGGGAAGGTTGCAGCTTTGCTCCGGGAAGGGACTTACCACCTTGCTGTAAGAGGTGTGGCCTAGCTGAGAGGTGGTGCACACCTTTAATCCCAGCACTCGGGAGGCAGAGGCAGGCAGATCTCTGTGAGTTCAAGGCCAGCCTGGTCTACAAGGTGAGCTCCAGGACAGTCAGGGCTATTATATAGAGAAACTGTCTCAAAAAAAAAAAAAAAAAAAGAGGTGTGGCCTTAAGAGGACGGGAGTACTTACTGTCCTGTCAAGGGACATCAAAATGTTCCCACAGGACAGCCACATCCCCTATACCTGCCTTTCAAGCTTCATTAGAAGGTTTTTGTCTTTGTTGCTCTCGAGGTCAGGTTGTTTACCTTATAGAGCAGCTTCAAGGAGTAAATCCTCCCCATCAGAAGTTGCCTGGAGGAGGTAAGGACACGTGAATTCAAGAGTTTAGGAGGCCTTATGGGTGTGATAGTTTGTCTCAATTATCAGCTCTGTGGGATTTAGTATCACCATGGCAACATGGGCATGCCTGTTTGGAGTTTCTGGATTAAGTTAATTGGGGTGGGAAGTGTTGCTATACTGAATAAAAAGTAGAAAATGAGCTGACCACCAGCACTAATCACTTCTGCTTCATGATTGTGGATGTTCCTGCCACCACGCCTTCCAGCCATGACAGACTGCAGCCTCCAACTGTAAGACGAAATACATGCTTCCTCCCTTCAGTTGTCTTAGCCAGGGATTTTGTCACAGCAACAAGAAAAGCGACAAATGCCATGGGTGATGTGATTCCACAGTTGGGTCTGTGCGAACCCTCGTGGTCTGCGTGGCCAGTGACCGCCAAGGACAGAAGCCCCCTTTGCTGTCCTCGCCATTCACGAAGCCCTTGGGATTCGCTGCATCTAGACAGAAATTCACAAATATAGGCTGTGTCCTGCACTGGTTGGAGAAGAGAAAACCTCTCCCACTTTTCTCTTTCCCAAAGTATGGTCCACAGCTGAGTGTCACGGTCCTAGAGCTGGCACTTCCCACTCAAGGTTCTGCAGAATTCCCAAGTTCAGCTCTTTGAGGACTGGCCCCTGCCAGGAAATGCTGGAGCTCTATGACCAGCTGTTATCTGTACTCTCAGACAAGCTTCTTCCTTTCTTTGAATTATCTAGTTCATTGCCTGTAAATGGCCATAATGATGCTCCCAGGGTTCTTGGGAGAATTCAATATGAAAACACAGGAGAACCCCCCCCCGCCCCCCGCAGTTTTGATTTGAATTGAAAGTCTGATAATGGAGGTTACTCCAGGATGGGGGGAGTTAGGAGACAGATCTAAAGGGTGGGGAGGGGAAAAGAAGTTAGATGCAAAGTAACAACTGATATAACAGGAGGGTCAGGGCATTTAAGAGTCTAAGGCTCCTAAGTTCTGCAGAAGTCTCTACTGTAAAATCACTGAAGGGATCCATGGGTACACACTGGAGTGAGGCTACCCGGGAAAGTAGGTAGATCGATCAGAAGATGGAGTTTTGTTTTTCAAAGGCCATACCTGTGCTCATGAACTTGAGTCACCTTCAAGTCTTACATATCAGGGGTGGGGTCAGACTCTCATCCCTGCCCACAAGATGGTCTGGTTGACAGGGTGACAAAGCCTTTCAAACAAAAGACAAGCTCCAAGACTTCCAAACCCAAGGCCTTCAGCTGCCTGTCCCCTCAGGCTCTGGTAGCCCTGGCTCATCTCCGCAAGCACAGATCAAATGCATGTTGTCTATTTCCAGGCCTGATTTGTCTTGTCCCTCCAGACCACATCCAAGAAGGAGCTACAGGATGTTCATGTCCTGGTTCTTGTGAGGGCATTATACTGTTTGGGTCTGTTTTGCTAAAGCAAGCTGTTTCTGAAATTCATTTTTGAGATAACATGGACATAGAATGAAATCTGAAATGGAAACATAGATAGTTTTGACCTAACTTATATTACTATGTAACCAGTTTACCAACCAGGATATGGACCATCTCCTTCATCTCAGTTCCTAGTCACTTCTTTTCCCAAACCCAGAAAATAGAATCTGATTTCTATTATCACAGACAAGATTCGCCTAGTCTAAAAGTTCATATAAAGGGAATTTTACAGTATGAAAGTGCATAGCTCTTTGTATTGACTTCTCTTGGAGATTTACCCATGCTGCATTAGAAGTCTTTCCCCATTTATTGTTCCTAGTATTCTTAGGTTTTGGATGTGATTATAAGTGAAATTTAAGAATGTTTTAATTCCCTGGTAGTTTATTGCTGGATTATGGAAGTATTATTGTTTTTCTCACATTGATCTTGTATTCTATGATATTACTATAATTATTTATTTGCTCTTCTATTCTCCACACATAATTATGCTGTGAATAAAGACAGCTTTATTTCTTCCTTTGCAATCTCGTTTTCCCTCTCGATTCTTTCTGTTTTATGCAGTAGAGCCTCATAGCCCAGGCTGGCTTTGAATTCACAATCTTCTTACCTCCACCTCCTGTGTGCTGGCAGTATGTACCACCATTCCTGGAGCTTCCGCTCCAGTCTGTATGGCTCTGTTTTCCTTGCCTTGTTGCATTGGTGGTAACTTCCGTTCAACACAAAGTATTGGTTTGGACTTAAGTTCTCAATACATCATTATTCTAGGGTATGAATTGTACTTAGTCCCTCTGGCTGCCTGAGAAGAATCACAGGAGACACATGTAGAAGAAAGCAGAGAAAGAGGCTGAGAATTCCAAGTGAAAGAGGGAGATGGTTTGGCTTGAGAGAATGGAAGATTTGCATGAATTTAGAGTTGGAGTCATAGAACTAACTCACTGTGGCTGAGTATGGGAGAGGGTGAGGGCACCAAGGATGACCACTAGTCATTTGGAGAGGCAGAAAAGCTTCCTCTTGGGATGAGGAGACTGGGACGGTAGCTTTCTACCCCCTTTCAGGATACCGTTAGAGGCTCTTGATCTTTGGAAGGCAGCTCTAATAATCCAGTTTAAGATACTGGGAGGTAGTATGACTTAGATGCAGTTCAAAGCTATAAAAGCAGGCAGGAGAGGAGAGAAGAAGAGAAGAAGAGAATTGAGAAGAGGAGAAAGAGAAGAAGAGCCTTGGTGGTTTGAATGAGAATGGCCCACATAGGCTTATATATTTGAATGCTTGGTCCCCAGTTGGGAAGGATTAGGAGATGTGGTGTGGCCTTGTTGGACAAGGTGTGTCATTAGGGCCAGGCCCTGAAAATTCAAAAGCCTATGCCATTCCCAGTTAGCTTTCTCTCTGCTTTGTGCTTGTGGGTCAAGATGTAGGATCTCAGCTACTGCTCCAGTGCCATGCCGACTTGCCTGCTGCCATGCTTCCCACCATGATGGTCATTGACTCTTACCTTCCGAAACTGTAAGTCCCTAGTAAACTCTTTCTTCTATAAGTTGCCTTGGCCATGATGTCTTACCACAGTAACAGAAAAGTAAGGAAGGCAGAGCCTCAGTTCTGAGATAGGGATTGAAGAAAGATACATTAGCTGCCTTTTCATCACCACCAACCAAAAAAGCAACTTAAGAGAGGAAAAGTTACTGTGACTCACAGTTCAGGGGACATGCCACCAACAGCAGGAGGCTGTTCTTTCATGTTGTGGAGGATCAGGATGCAAAGAAGAGGGAACACTTGCTTAGCTGGCACACTCACAAACACAACAAAACGTGTGTTTCACTAATGCCCTAGATTTGGCTCTCAATCTACTCAAGTTGACACTCAAATTAACCATCACAGGAGATGAGATGGTACTAGGAAAGTGAGCAGACAGGTAGGAGAAAACCCAGGAGAGTCCCTTGATATCAATGGAGGATTGATTCCAAGATCCCCACATATACTAAAATCTGTAGATGCTCCAGTCTCTTACATAATATGACATACTATTTGCATATAACCTATGCATATTCTCATGAGTGCTTTAAATCATCTCCAGCTCAGTTATAATACTTATACAATGCCACTGCTGTGCTAATAGCTGCTATACGGCTTTGTTTAGGGAATAATGATGAGAAAAATTTTGTGTTCAGTACGAATGTAATTTTAAAAAATTTATTTTCCAATGTTGGCTTAAATCACTGATGTGGAAATCCACAGATCTGACTATATAGTTTATTATAAGACTCTAAAATGCAAGTGTTCCCAGAAAGGACTGGTTAATGTGTTAGATGCTGCTGAGCAGGAAAAGTAGGACAAGGACAGAGAAGCAATCATGAGAGCTGGCATCCTCGGAAGAGTCAAGGAGGGCATTTCTGTAGAGCAATAGAGCTAGGGGCCTATTCGGCCGAAGTCAGAGCTACTGATGTGGAGGTCGATGTGTGCAATACAGCCCAGGGGTGATGGGGTGTTGGAATCTTGAGGAACTTTTGGTGACCAAAGCCCTCACTGGCCACAGAGAAAAGAGTAGATAGGCCCAGTATCCTGCAAGACAGGGATTGGGGCTGGCAGGCAGTATAGATCAACCAGACTAGGGAGGATGAAGCAAGTTAGGAATCCCTTCTCAGTATTGTACTGATTCTCTATCACAAGATCCTCATGACACACAGTCCTGCTCATTTCCAGCAGAGGTGAGCTCCAAGGAAGGTGGGAGGGTGGGCTCCAATGTCGTTCAACACCATGTTCTTCCTATGTGCATTATCCCGAGAAAGTTACAATGCTTTATACAGTTGAGTTTAAGATGGAAACTATATATACTCATTGGGAAATTACAGAAAAGTGAAGGATTATCTTTTGACATATTTTACTCTAGTTTGTATCTACATGCATTTGTTCTTGCATAAGATTTATTATTTTTCATTGAATGCTGTATAATACATATTTTCCATGTTGATATATGGCTTTCATAGTAAAGTTGCTTGGTGTAATTCCTCTTGTTCAAGCAATTCTTCCCCAATGATGGTCATTTGGGTCATATCTAATATTTATAAACAGTATCACATAGAGTATCTATAGAAATAGAACTTACTCTTGATCCATTTCCACAAAGTCAATGATTGTATGGGTTTTTTTTGGTATTTTTCTAGCCATATTGCTGGTGGGAGGTCAACTGGACCCACCCCACTTGGCATACACAGTCTAACACTCCCAACTGCCTGCACATTTGTCATTTAATTTTTAAAAAAATTGATGCACCAAAGAGGGGTCTCATCATAGCTTCAATTTGTCTTTCTTTGGTGGTTAAATAAGATGCTCATTTTCCCATCTGTTCATTTACTGATTCTATTTCTCTCCCTGGGAGAAAGCAGCTCCCAAAGAGTGATTCACATTGGTGTCTTTCTCAGTGAGGTCTCTGAATGGCTCCCTAAGGCCGGTGGGAACTGTTTTCACCTACTGAAGTAAACCAAGTCAAATGCTTGTGCCCTTCTGCATGTCCCCCTACATCTAGCTACTCTCCACAGTTATGTTCTTCATGTTGAAAGCTCCATAGCAGCCTTTTATGGACTCTCCTCTAAATCATCATTGGCCTTCTCTTTAGCCATTTTCCATGGACCTCAGAGAAACTTTAAGAAACACTTCTTGACTAATTTATTAGTCTAGTCTCTACTGACTTGCTTGGAATTCTTTAGTCTGTCTCCATCTACTTGCTACTTCTCCAAAGGAAATCCTGGGCTTTAGTCTGACTTGTTTTGTTTCCTTCTATAAACCTCTATTTCTTCCTTCCTCTGTGTCTTGGTTTGGGGGGCCCTCTTCCTAGAGTGCCTCTGTTTACTCTTTGGCTATGTCAAGTCAAATATTCTCTGAGACATGGCCTCCTCAGCCAAGCTTTCCTGGATTTTCTTCCAGTCTACTCAGCCTCCAGCTTGCCTCTGAGTGTCTGAAGCATTTGCAGCATGTAGGGGATCTCTAAGACAGCCTTCAATACTCCAAGAAGTAGCTCTTCCCTCCTCCCATTCAACTTCGGATAAGGTGAGAAAGGTAGTCCAGGTAGAGGGCCAAGCATCACTTTTTTTCTTTTGATGATACAGGCTTCGTGGAGGAAATAGCTTAGTGTGAAGACAAATAGAACCATAAATTGACCCCAGAACTATTTTTCCTGTCTCTCCCCAAGTCTCAAGTGCTCTGCAGGGGGCTTATATGCCACAGTCAATGGAGGCACATGCATGGAAGGGGGAGTCAGCAATGAGGTATTTACTGCCCTCCTCACAGAGGATCCCTCAAGAGCAAATGCTAAATGTTGTCTGCAATTATAATTTTGTCACTTTGTGGATTTTATTGTCTCAGCTGTGCCTTGACCCCCTTAAGGCCCAAAGTATGTAGAACTTCTTATCTACATTATGCTTTCAGGCAGGTGAAAAAGACTCACTTAGCAAGCACACCCACTCCAGCCAAATCTGAGATTCTGTTCTGTTTTGAGGGCCTCATTTCTCTATTGATGACGGCCTAGTTATGCAAGCAGAACTCATGGGAATAAGTTAGGAAGTTTCCTTGACGGTGCAGGAAATGAGGACACTCTTGTCCTTGCACTAGAATAGGGGGGACAGCCAAATGAGAGTTGGCCTAGCTTGCAATTGTGTCCAAAGCTTCCCTGAGCCTTTATTGGACTTAGTGCTGAATGATCAATCACCCAAGGCACAGGGGAATGACATCTTTTTCACTTATCAGGAATTCATGGACAGAGACAGGTTACAGATTCCACTGCTCCATTGGCTGCTGCTTTCTAGAAGAATTTGAGCCCTCACAGAGTTTGGAGCCCACCTGCTAATGCCTGGATTCCAGAGCTGTGGGTGCACACACATCATTGCACCATGTAGAGTTAGAAAAAGATCTCTCTAAAAATAACCACCGAGGAATATTTAATTTGATAGCAAGACTGTGACTAATCCATGAAACAGAGAGTCTGTGTGACAAGACACAGTACAATAATGGGGAGAAATTCATGTTTGACCTTTAAGCAAGTGCAAAATGAAACATATCTATGCCTCAGCAGCTGAGGACCCTGTGGCTGTAGGTAGAGTGACTATGAGCAGGGGATTTGATGGTCATGGAGGAGAACGGATGACATTTATAGATCTCTCGGGTGTTGTATCATGAAAATAGAATGGGGAAATCAATACTTTTGATGTTAAATAGAGAGAGAAGGCTGATGCTCAGCTAAGTGGGGGCTGATAAAAGGTAGATGTGGACAGCCCGGCTGGGCAGGAGTGACCAAACCAGTCTCAGCCTGGCTTGGAAGAAAGGCAGGTCCTACAAATTTGGGGAGACTCAGTGTTTCTGTGTATATCATGGGGAGAGGAGCAAGATTATAATGTTGAATGAACTTTTACCCTGTGCCATGCTCTATGTTGAGAATCTTATAGGTATTATCCTCATAGATATTCTGGTATTGAAGGCATTGTAATTTTCACTTGCTAGAGGAAACTGAGTTCAGAGAGGTTCAATTACTTGCCTAGGGTCACACAGCGTGAATGTGTCCAGGACTGAATGTGAGCCCAGTCCTGATTCTAGGGCCTTAAGCTCTATTCTTTATTGCAATGTTACCTGAAACTTGATGCAAGGCTGGAAGTGGGCTAGAGTGACTGGGGTCAGAGGTGGGAGGCTGAACGCAGAAGTGGTTCTAGCAAGGCCATTCAATGATGAGTTCTTATAAAAATTTTCAGAGGATCCTGGCACGGCAGGTCGGTAGACCAATATTACTTCTCTGATTGTTTTATTATTCATGACTGTGCATAAAAATTATGATCCATTGCCCTCAATGTTAATTGAAGAATAGCCTCTATTTCTTCAAGTTTCTCTTCCTTAGTGGAAACAGGGTGAACACTGTTTCTGTTGCTCTCTGGGTCAGGACCTTACATTTTCTAAGCACATATTCAAGATCTGTTCTCATAATAGAGTCTTTTGAGTTTTGTTTTGTTTTTCACTCTCTACAGAGTGTTTCTCAAGGAAAAACATTAGCAATGGTCCTTGATCAGACTCAGGTCCAGTTGCTTTCCAGCATGCTTGGTGCTAGTCTTTCCTCAGACCCTTAGCATGTGCAGAGTTGTAGGAAAACAAGCAAATTTTTAAGTCTGAATGCACCTGAAGCACTGGGTCCCAGAACTCTTCTGCAGCTCTGGAGATTAGGCTGCTCAGGGAGGGATGCTGCTTTTTCCTTCTGAGCCTAGGAAATGAGGGCTACAGGCCGGGTACAACAGGTAGGGTATCTCTCGACTAAAGGAGGATTGGTTCAGGAAAAAGAGAGAAGCCTGGTGGGATCCTGGGTGAGAAGCGGTCCTAGGTGATTTTATATAGTTAGTTTTTATTGGGTGCTCAGAAAACTGGAAAATGTGCAAAGGTAAGCTCTGATCCCAATACTCAAGTGGGTGGGCCTTTTCGTAGACTCTTCCTAAACATACTCAGGACTTTTTCTAAAAGCTTTGTTTAAGGGCTCTATCTTACTCATAATGGCTTGTTAGGGCCTGACATGGCTAACACCCAATGTCACAAGACCTACTAGGGTCCTCAAGACCTGGCTCCACCTCTTACTCCAGCCATGTCTCTTCCCACTCTCCACTTGCCTACTTCCAGACCACATCCTAGGTATGTTAAACAATTTTTCTGTTCGATCTACCTCCCCGTGCTCCTTCTGTCTAGAATAGTTTCTCCTTTATTTGGCTGATTCATCTGCCTCACCAGGCTCCAACTTAAGTATCATTTCCTCCAGGAAGTCTTCCCTGACTTGCAAACTATGTCAGGCCACCTGACTGATGCTCCCTTTGTACAGTAGTCTTGTGTCTCTGACTAGAGATTTGCTTATGTGGTAACTGGTTCAGTTTCTCTTTCCCATGATTAGATCATAAACCCTATGATGAAAAAGACCATGGACATCTTCTGTTTCGACCCTAGTCCATAACAGGTTCTCAATACATTTTTGGTGAAGGAATGCTGCGAAATTTTCACATTCAATGTGAAAAGCAGCAAAGGAACACAGGAACAAACTCTCGCTTTCCTTCTTAGTCCCAGTCCCACAGCAATTCAAATACTGGGGAGATAGGGCTGTATCAAGCAAACAGGCTTTGTTTTACACTTCAGTGAGTTGGTGAATGCATTGCAATTGGTTGCTTTTTATGTATAGAGAAATTACCTCTGTCCTGATTTGCAATATCTGTGCTATTTTGGGCTGTTTTTCTCTTTTGGGCCTATTTGTATTAGAGCAATAATTTCACCATTTGGCTACACAGAGGCTCAATTAATATTACAAATATGGTCCCATAAAATTCACTTCTTGACATTAGAACGTTTTGTTGCTAATTACTCTCCAAGGTTTTTAATTTCAATCCCTCCTGTGACTTAGTGCAGAAATTCAAGGGCAAAATTATTTCCCCCAAGAGGAAGGAGAAGTAAGCAATGCCAAGTTTCTATCTGTTTGCCCTTCCTTCTGGGGGTATCTCACTTTGTATTCTGTTTTTGCTCATTTCCTTGGCAAAAAAACAATAAGCAAATCAAACCTTTATTGAAACAAAGATACGCACTTCTGAGATATAAAAAAAAAACAACCCTCTTTTACTAATGCATTCACTCAAAGAATATTTACTGAATGTCTACCATGTGTGACATCCTGTGTCAGGCACTGAAGATAAAAAAAATAAGGACGTCATGTTACTGTCTCCAAGTAGTTCAGTGTTGGGTGAGGCAAGAGGTGCTGTAGATTCTCAGGCACATCTGGACACATCTTGTGGTACTCATCATGATGGGACTAGATAACTATATCCCGTCCAGAATTCCCCTATCAATCTTTAGGGGTTGAAATCAGAAGAACCTTGATTTTTCCTAATTTGAAGACACTGGCTAACTGCAAAAAACCTGCATTTTAATAATATTTTGAATGGGTTGATTAAATAGGAACAGATGGTTAAAGTTTGTCGTTTTAGGAAAAATAATGAAATATTGCACTGCTTAATCTGTTTCTCTTTCACACTCTTCCATATTCCCTCCCCACTGCATAGATATTCATTGCAAAAAAAAAATTTTAAGGCAAAATGCTAATAATGTTTTTTTTAGTCATGTTAGCGCTCCTTACCTAAAAGGACCCTAACTTGGAAGCTATCTCAGTGTGGCTGGGTTAGCCCTTTGTTCCTGGGCTGCCTCAGAGGAAGCTTCCTACATGCTGTCAGTTTGGGACATTTAGGAAGTGGTGGGGAAGTGACACTACCTTAGACACTTCTTTCCATAAGGAAAACTAGCTCTGCAGGTATTTTACCAGCCAGAGGAGGCTCCCACCCTGAGGGTGCCAGCAGAGCAGAGGTTAATTGTGTAAGTCTCATCCATTTACTCCCCGGCTTTGTGGAGGAAGAAGCTCTGACTCCTGGTGCCTCCTGGTCAAGGGAAGGCAGGCCATTTCTGTCGCCAGCATTCTATTTGGGTGTGCTTCTCTGCCGAATGCATTTCTCTGAAGTTTTCTTACCATTCTGTGTAGACAGCATCGTATGAGATCAACTGCTGGGAGAGAAAAGGGAGTGCTGCTTTGTCACTGCTACCAGAAACTCTTGGGAGAATGAGCATCGTGTGCCACATACCCACAGCTTGCAGACTTCAGTAGCGAGAGCCTCCAGAATGCTCCTGGATAAACATCATCTTTGTGGCCACACATTGTTTTATGAGCTGAGTCATCAGCCTGGCTGGCTCCTTAAATGCTGCTGTCTGAATCTTCAGGCAGAAGAAAACAAGGAGGCTTGAAGTGCAATCTGACAGAACTTTATAGAGGGTCTGTCTCATTCGCCAAAGGTGATGAGGGACTTGCCATTATGGAGTTTGCTCACGATAAAAGGATTATTGATCAACTTTCATTTCATTTGAGAGGAAATATGCTTTTCTGCATTTCTTATACATTATTTAGGAAATCTGTTTCATTATAGCTACTTTTAATAGCCACTAGTATTAAGGGATTTCCTGATGAAAATTTGATTCCTTCCTCAGTCATCAAGTTGCAATTTATCATTTAAGGTAATGAGGTATAACCAAAAGTAACGGTGACACAAGAAGCCAGACTGTTTGCAGATTTCTTGGCTTCTTAAATTGTTCTATCATGTTTATGTTTTATATAGCTGTTCAGTAAGATGTTTCTTGATTAAAACTGATGTTCTTATAATGGGGAAATTTGTTCTGATTAATTCGAGCTTCTGATTGGGAGATTTGTGATTTGTTAAAGTATCCCATTTCTCTTTTTCAGCCCAATCTTATTATGGTGTCCGTAGACATATAGGTAGAACATTCACAAAAGAGTACATGTGAGATTCTTGTTAGGTGTCAGGTACTAAGTTAGCCTCTGTGTGGGGCTAACATAACTGAAATCCTTGCCACTGAAGAAGAAAATGGATGTTTATCAGTGTGCTAAGCAGACACACTCCATCTCTTAAAGTGGGGGATTAAGTGCTACAAGGAAGAAGGCCCTGATGGTAGAGAAGACAAACTTCCTGTTGTGGTGGGCAGCTGGGAGTCTTCCTGGAGAAAGTGGTCCCGAGGCAATCCTTGGAGGATGAGGATAACCCATAAGTTTCAAGTGAAAGAGGTTGTGGGCTAGTGGATAGTGTTCCCAAAAGCGCCATCAGATCAAGAAATGGTAGATGCCAGTGTTTGGAAGTAGGGTAGCTCTGGACAATTCTGGGAGAACAGTTTTTTAAGTGGTAAGCTTAGAAATCAGATCTTGAGGGGCTGAGAATCAAATACATTACACCGACATGGAAGGACCTGGAATAAACAGGTCTCTTCTGAAGTTAGGTGGAGACAGGAGGAAGAAGGGATGGTTGAGGAGCGGTGAGGCTACTGACGAGCTGGTCTTCCTGGGGTAGCAGGAGCCTGTGGAGCAGGACAGGGTGAAAATGGAAGACAGAGGCTTCCAAAGGAAGAGCAAGAGGCTGGGTTCTGGCAGGAACACAAGAAAACTGGGTAAAGAGGAGGGGGAGGTCAGTGAGGATTCTGAATTTCAGATGCAAGCTGGAAACCAGCTCAGGGCTGGGAGGGTTGTGTGTAGGGGGTTGTCAAGTGGACGGAGAGCCTGAGGAAGGGAAGGCTCGGACCAGATGCCATGGGGACCGAAGAGCAGGTGCATGGTCCTGCTGAGGCCTGATTCTCCACAATGTGTGCTGTGTCCTTTTGCTTTGTTTCAAGAAAACAATCTAAATTTAGTGCAAACAGCAAGAGTAAAGGAGCCCAGAACTTAACCAATGTCCCCTTTCTCCTCCTTGGCCCCTTTTCTTTCCCTTTCACTGGTTGGAATTAATAATCTCTGACCTCAGAGCTGAGATGTGCAGCAGTAGGGTGGATTTTCTTTGTTTGGAAATGGGAGTAAATTTTGGGGAAACTGGGCCTTAGGCTCTGCAACTGTCATTATATGCACCAGTCAAGGGGATGGAAGTAGAGGATGAAGTAAGAGCTTCATGGGTGTTCAGAGGACTGTGTTGCTTGCACCCACTATTTGGCCAGAGCTCTCTGGAGAGAGTTTTGTGGGAATGTGGCTCCATCCTGTGGTATGCCCTCCATCACTGACATTGTCCTGGGGTCTATATTCCTGGAAGAGCTGAATAAATAAGAGCACCTCTGTTGTTCTGCTTTTGGTTCCTGATCAACCTTCTACTCTCAAAGTGTATCTGGCTATTGAGAAATTCAGTTGTTCACAGCACAGACATTTTCTGGGCAGGAGTGGCAGGCAGCCTTCATTGGTAGAGGGAAGAGTCCGTAGATCAGGATGTAGTGGCAATAGTCCAGGTGACAGTGAGGACAGCCAGGGCACTTTGAAGAAGTAATCAGCAAGATCTGGCAATTACTAAGATACTTACTCTTAAATTAAAAAAAAAAATTTAAAAGCAAGGTCTCTGTATGTAGCCCAGGCTGGCCTCAAACAGGATTCTTCTGCCTCACCTTTCAGACTGCTATAATTACAGGGGAGTGCCACCATGCCAGTGGCACCAGAGTATTCTTATTCTAGTCCTGCTTCTCAATTAATGGCCATGCACTAAATGTTGAGTTGGGTGGGGGCTGAGAGGCCAGAACGATGATCTTAGCCTAAAGCTTGCCTACAAGCCAATAAGCTGACAGTCCTATGGGAGAAAGGCTAGGGTTTTAGATAAAAATGAATACCTGAAATCCCAGACAAAAGATGTAAGGAAGAGGCTGGAGAAATGGCTTTGGCAGTAGGGACCTGCTCTTCCAGAGGACATTATTTTTACACACACACACACACACACACACACACACACACACACACACTCTTAAAAGAGAGGAAACCTGTCATTGTGTTGACTGCTGGTTTAGGCTTCCTGGAAGAGGGTTCCTGAGATGGGTTTTGAAGAATATGGCATCCAAGAGGGATAGCGAGGCATGACACCAAGGTTTTGAACTTACAGGGCTGGTGACAATTTGGCTATGTGCTGGGTCTAAATGCAGAGTCCCGAAGTTCCTGGTCTTTGCTCAGCAGTTGACAGTAGGGGGTCATAAGGTAATGTTGGTAGCCATCCGAATGAATGAATTCTTAGGAGGAAGAAAGTTCTAGGAGGGAGCCGGAACTCAGGATGGCTGGAGGCGGAGACCTACACCCCAGAGAGGCTGTGGCATAGGCCTGGTGTACACAACTAAATAGAGTTCTGAGAGGAAAGGCTTCCTTTCTAGAAAGGCTGCTAAGCTTGCTCAGGCCCCACACACTCACCACCACATCAGCCAACTCAACAAAAGAACTCAGGAGATGTTAGAGGCCTTGGCCTAGATACAGCACCCTAGGAGCCCAGGAACCCGTGCACTTCACGTGGTTCCTTTGAGGTGATCCCACTCTGCCAGCAACGCCGCCCCCCTTTCCTCCTCTCCCCCCCGGAGAATTGCAGAAGAGGACCTTTCAGAGGATGTGGCTGTGACAGCACTGTGACAACGAGACGAGTTTAATGACAATACCCGTCCCCCCCGGTTTTTATTATTATTTTTTAAACGGGTTCTCCTCTTTCTGGCCAGAGGGCGAGCGCCCATCTCGGTAGGACTGGCTGGAGGCACTGTGGCCTTCCACACGCAGGACCGCGACCCCGCTTTGGTGCTCGCTGCGGCCAGAGGCTCTGGGTGGGCGGAGGGACCTGGTTTCCTAGGCCGGGCTGTCCAATAGCCTCTCGCAGATTTCCCTCCGCTGGCCCGCAGCGGCATCTCGTGGATTCGCGCGCGGGCTCGGGCGGCGCGAGCCCGGGTATTGCGAGCCCCCGCGCGCCAGGGAGCGGCGCATGCGCGGGCGTCCCGCGAGCCCGCTGAGGCAAGCCGAGCCGCGGCGGCGCCGAGGAGGCAGCGACGGAGCTGTGAGGAGCCCGAACGGCGGCGGCGCAGGGACGGTGGCGACGGACAGGTGCTGAGCCCTCGCCCGCGTCGCCAGGGGCTGTCCGGCCGCCCGCGGAGTCTCGCCGTCAGGACGTGGCATCCGGCGGTGGCGGTGGCATCCCGGACGGCCTGTGAGGGATGCGCCGCCTACTGCCCCGCGCCGCCTGACCGCCCCCGCCTCGCCTCGCGGTGCGCCACAGCCGGGCCCGCGGCCGCCCCTGCGGTCGTCCCCTCCGCGCTGTCACCCGGCCGCCGCGCCTGCGGGGCTGCGTCCGGCCCGGCCATGTGGACCCCCACGGAGGAGGAGAAATACGGCGTAGGTAGGTGAGGCTCGGGCCTGACAGCGGCGGCGGGGGACTCGGGGGGCACGTGCCCGAGGTCCCGGCCCCGCCTCGATGGCTGCCCTGGCTCCTCCGCCCCTGCCCGCAGACTGTGCGGCCTCGGCGCGGGGCGGGTGCGCTCCGGGCGGCGGGGCTGGGCCCGGGGCTCTGGGTGCGGGAGGGCGGCAGGGGGCGCTGGCGGGGCGGCCTCAGCAGGTGCGGCCCGCGGGAGGGGCCGCCAGGCCGGGGCAGTTGCGGAAGGTTTGTGGTGTGGGGCGCAGGACAGTTTACCCAAGAAGATCCATTCTGAGAATCTGCTTTTTCCAGCAGTCAAAACCCTCGATTTTAATGGGTTTCTGCACAAAAGTTAATGAGCCCGATGGCGGTTTATTTTCCGATTGGGATCTTACCAGAAAGGATGAAAATCGTTGACATCATTTTCTCAGTTCAAAATGCTGCAGATATTTGTCTTGCTTTAAGTATTAGAAATAGTTGCCCTCCTACCGTGGGAGGTGTTTTGGACATACATCATTGTTAAAGTTTAGGGTATTTTGTTGATATGGTTTTGTTAAAAAAAACTATTTTAAAATGAGAACGTTATTCCTTAGTTTTCTTTTTAAGTGTTATGCGAAACTCCAGAGGCTAAGGATTTCTTTTAACATTCCATTTTTTAAAAAAGAATACTCATTTATTTAAGGGACCGAGTGTTTTGCTTTTACAGTGTTAGCATTTCGTGGTCATTACACGACACTTTACATTATTTTGTTCAGCCACTTTACATTATTGGAAATTGGATTTACAATTTGGATTTACTTAGAAATATTTAAAATGTGGAGTGTGCAGTGATTTTTCTCTTTCTTAGCCTGTAATGGAAAATTTTAAAAAACTTGCAGGAAATATATTGCCAAGAGGCAAATTATTATTTCCACTATTGCAACAATTCTATCAGTATTTCGTTCATAATTCATTACAAAGTAACTTTGTAAATTGCAGTGGTAACAGTTGTTTTGGAATACCATCAGGCAAGATATGTCAAAATAGGATTTATATCAGAGAAGCCCTCTATCGTGTTCTGAAAAGTAACATTCCAAAGTTTGTAATTAGCTATGCTACAATGGAACTGGTGAAAAAGACTCCCGAGTCTGTTGAAATAGAATTGGGAAATGATGCACGTGCTGGCATTCACCCCGAGGGACTCTTTTACCTTTTCTATTTAAAGCATCCCTTGAATACTAAGTTGATGCTGTGAAATGAGGAGTTGATGGTTTTTCTTCTTCATAACTTGCTCTCAGAACTACTTAATTAGAATAACAAGCAAGCAGTGTGAAAGTGGTCAGCTGTCCAGTGGTACTTGATTGATTTCTTCTGGGGAGGAACCCCCAAGTAGTGCAGATAGTGGAGTTCAGAGTGCTGGCTTCCATTTACTGGTGCTTTGGGCAAGTTACTCAAATCATCTTCTTAATGTGTAAATGAGGGTTCATGTTTACATACCTTATAGGGCTGTGAAAACCAAACAGGTACACACTAAGTAGTTAGTAAATGTTAATCCTCCATTAGTACTTAGAGAGTGATAACACTCTGACAATAAATACCAGGTGTGTTAGTTCTAAGACTGGCAATTCAAGCCAATCAGGACAGGTGTATGTGAATCCTAAAGTACTAGGATTTGATGTATGATTTACCAAGACAAAAGATGGAAGGAGATTCTTGAATTCTTCGGACTATGTGCTTAGCTTTAGAAAAATTGCTGTTCCCTGTAGAGGAGCACAGCATTGGGCACAGGGTAGGTCTTAATGTTTGTTGTCATTCTGAAGACAGTTTTTTTGCAGCTGTGGTCTGGTATAATTTTGGTGCTTTTTCTTAAAAAAAAAAAAAGGCAACTACTTGGTATTTCTCTCACAGTTTTTTTTTTTTCAACTGTCTCTTCCTCAGTTATGGTCTAAACGTTTTTGTTAAAATTGTTTAAAACTCAGGACATCTCCCCCCCCCCAAACATGTTAAGGGCTGCACTTCTAGGCATTTTCTTAAAATCTAATTTAATCTGTAAGATATCTTCAGTATTGTGCTTAATAATGAGAAAAAATGTCAATTCAAATGATTTTCCATTTGTTCCAGTGTTTAATTGCTTTAAGGACTAGCTTGAAAGTTTAACTATTACCATTGTTTCTATAAGAAAGTATTTTGAGTTTAGCTTTGCTCCTTTTTCAAATTAAACATTTATTTTTACTTATTTGTGTGGGGGATGGGTGTGCCCATGCTGTGACCTGCACGTGGAGGTCCTAGAACACCTTGGGGAGTCTGTTGTTTTCCTCTACCCTGGGGCTTTGGGTGTTGAACTCAGGCCATCCAGCTTAGTGACAGGTGCCTTAGCCCACTGAGCCAACTCACCAGCCCCAGCTTTGAATTTTGTGACTAAGTCAGAGCACAGATATCTGTTTCTGTTTGGCAATTTGTAATCCTCCAACAAGGAAGAAAGTGTACTTTCCATCCGATCTGGAGAACCATGAGAAAGAGCTCCTGATGTCAGTGAGGGAATGAGTTCCTGTTGCAAAGTCTCCCCTCCACCACCCTGTATTAGTAGTTCCAACGCGTTTTCACATTTGTAAGGCTTTTGAAATCTAGTAGTAATTCACAGTTTTCTTTCAAGACAGTTTCTTACTATGTAGCACCTTGGTTTCCCTAGTATTTATAGAGAGATCCACATGCATCAGCCTCCTGAGTACTGGGATTAAAGGCATATGTCACCAAGTCTGGTCCGTAATTTAACGTCTTATTTTTTATCTTTATTTTTACAATAGAGGAGCTCTGTACAGGCAGCAACATTTCTTTTATTATTTTTCACTTAAGATTAGGTGGTACCTGAGCTCCCTTTTTGTTACATAATGTGTATGACTTGAGAAGGTGGAGAGGGCACTGCCCTTTTGTGAAGATAAATGATGTGCCAATCAGTTTGCTGGAGATACCCAATTGTGTAGCCATATGTTGATTCCTAGAGTAGTCTTCATAGGATCTATATTATATAAATGAAGAAAAGGATCTCAGAGATTGCTTTTCTTTCCTTCTTGTCTTTCTTTCTTGGTCATTCAGCAGTTATAGAGTCCCTTTAATTTTTTTTTTTTTGGCAATGGGAGGTATTTTATGACATAACTTGACTGTTTTTGCTCTTCTTCTCTAGTATTGTTAGGGGATTTTTCCCTCCATTTCTTCCCTCTGTGTTTTTGCAACAGAGTTTTATTCTATAGTTCAGGCTGAACTATACTCATGCTGAAAATATAATTGCTTGGAAAATTCTGTATGTTTTATTTCTTAGGTTGTCTTTCCAAGGAACTTCATGCATTACAGCATTACAGTGCATTAAATAAGAAAAATGGTTGACCTTCCTTCTTTTTTTTTGGTTTTTCCAGACAGGGTTTCTTTGTGTAGTTTTGGTGCCTGCCCTGGAACTCACTCTGTAGACCAGACTGGCCTTGAACTCACAGAGATCCACCTGGTTCTGCCTCCCCAAGAGCTGGAATTAAAGGTGTGTGCCACCACCGCACGGCCTTGTCCTTTTTTTAACTGATTGTACTCAAACTACTGAACAGGGAAGCCAAAACTAAAACCACACTCTTCTTACTCTCTCCTAACAAGAACAGGAAATACCCACAGCGAATAAAAATGTAATTAAATTCGTTCAATAGATAAACAGCAAAGATATGAATGTGTTTTGATGTCGTAGATGTGTATGTTGGTTAGTTTTTGTCAACTTGACAAAAACCTCTGGGAAGAGGGAATCTCAACTGGGGAATCACCGTCATCAGACTGGCCTATAGTAAGGGATATTTTTCTTGATTAATGATTGATGTGGGAGGACCTAGCTTACTGTTGGTAGTGCCACCTTTGGTCAGGTAGTCCTGGGTTGTATAAGAAAACAGGCTGAGTAAACCACAGGGATCAAGCCTGTAAGCAACATTTCTCTGTAGTCTCTGCTGCAGTTTCTGCCTTGGCTTCCTCTGATGAGGGACTATAACCTGTAAACCAAATTAAACCCTTTCCTTCCTAAGTTGCTTTAGTCATGGTCTATTTATCATAGCAATAGAAAATGTAACTAAGAGAATGTGTAAACTTCCTCAAAAAGCCATCTTGTCTATTACACTGCTGTCTTTAGGTTAACAAACAAAACCACATGTGTATGCTAGGCAGGCACTCTGCCACTGAGCTACATCCCCAGCCCCATGGTAAACTTTAATAATTCAGAACATTGATTCTTATTGTTTGCTATTTTTCAATTCTTTTTTTTTTTTTTTTTTTTTTTGGTTTTTCGAGACAGGGTTTCTCTGTGTAGCTTTGCGCTTTTCCTGGGACTCACTTGGTAGCCCAGGCTGGCCTCGAACTCACAGAGATCCGCCTGGCTCTGCCTCCCGAGTGCTGGGATTAAAGGCGCTATTTTTCAATTCTTATACCATGAAAAATTTCCCTCATTACCCTCCAGAATATTTAACATATTTAACAGTAGTTTTGCAATGCTACATTCATTTTTTCCTGATTCCTAAGACCAGGTTATGTGTGTACAGTCTTTTATTTGTATTTAAATAAATCACTAAGTTTCATGGAAATTTAACTTCTAAAGATCTGTAGTAGAGCCTGGTGTGGTTTATATTTCCTTCAACAGGAATTCAACAGACTGGAGGATTAGAAGTTTGAGGAGAGAGGGAGGGAGGTAGGGGAAGGAGGGAAGGCAGAGAGAGAAAGGATGAAAAGGAAGGAAAGAAAAAAAAAGATCTGTAGTACAGAGGAGTCTGAAGTGGAGCAGGAACCATATGGAAAAGAACCACTGTCCACAGCATTTGAGTAAATCCACTGGTCACTAGAACAGCCTGAAGACATGGCGGCTTTAGTTATTTTATGGCCCATCAGTCCCAGGAAGGAAACCCAGTTTTTGAAGCCTCTGAAAGAGAACCAACACCTTTTTTTGAGGTAAAGATTCCCACCAGGGGAAGAGCTGTCACATCTCCAGAACTTTATTTTGTTCTGAAAAACAAGTATATAATCTGCATTTATAATCATAGGTTTAGTATTACAGGGAATGTTGACATTTAAGATTTTACTTGAGCATCATGATGGGAGTAAAGTGACAGATCTAAGGTACTAGGCTAACGAGTGCTAAATTGAAGTTTGAAGCCAAGATTTCAGAATTCTAGGCCACAGATTTTCCTCTTTTACAAAAATTTTATTTTATTATTGTTATTATTTGTGTGTGTGTGTGTGTGTGTGTGTGTGTGTGTGTGTGTATGTATTGTGTCTTGAGTGTTGACATATGAGGTCCCATTGTGGTAGGAGACGATTTTTGGGAGCTGGTTTCCTTCTTCCACCATGGGTTCCAGGGACCCAACTCAAGTTGTCAGGCTAGGGCAGCAGGACTGTTTTACCAGCTAAGTCATCTTGCCAGCTCTACAGATTCTTTTCTTATACCCTTTGCCTTTGAGTGGAATTTGTCAGTACTGTATGTCTAGCTTGAAAGTTGAGACATAGTCTAGAACAGTGGTTCTCAACCTTCCTAATGCTGTGACCCCATACAGTTCCTTATGTTGTGATAATCCCCAACCATAAAGTTATTTTTGTTGCTACTTCATAGCTGTAATTTTGCCACTGTTATGAATCATAATGTAAATATCTGTGTTTTCCAATGGTTTTAGAAGAAACCTGTGAAAGGGTTGTTTGATCCCTAAAGGGGTTGAGACCCATATTTTGAGAACCACTGCTCTAGAGTCTTTTCATTTTTAACTAGGTAAATATATTTAAGGATTTTTTTCCATCTTGGACATTATATAAGGCTACATAATATTATTGTTCCATTTCTGAATATAATGATTTATTTTGATAGTGGGTATAAATACAGGGTATGAATTCAGAAAGCAAGTTTTTAATAATGCCTTAAGGGCCGGGCGGTGGTGGCACACACCTTTAATCCCAGCACTAGGGAGGCAGAGCCAGGTGGATCTCTGAGTTTGAGGCCAGCCTGGTCTACAGAGTGAGATCCAGGACAAGCACCAAAATTACACAAAGAAACTTTGTCTCGAAAACAACAACAACAACAAAAATGCCTTAAGAACTGTATTAGGTATTATTATTATTATTAATAATAATAATAAGACAGGGTCTCCTTAATTGGCCTGGAGCACACTATATAGACCAGACTGACCATGTCCAGCATATTGTTCTTTTTTAGAAAGACACCTAGGACAGAGGAAAGAAATTGAATTTAGCAAACATTTACTGAGTGACTTTTTAAACCAAAAGTTGTTGTTTTGACCTCTGTTCTCTAAAGCAAAAAGGAAATAATCTTCAGGGAATTAGCAATTAAAAGTTTGTGTGTGGTGTATGTGATGTATGTGCATGTGTAAGTGGAGATTGACCCTGAGGTATCTCCCTCAATTGCTCTCCTCCTCATTTTTTGAGACAGGATCTCTGGATGAAGTTGGAACTCAAGGATTTAGCTAGATTGGCTAACTGACCAGAGAGTTTCCAGAGATCTCCCTGTTTCCATTCCCCACCCCAGCAGTGATGTTACAGATGTATCTGGCTTTTACATGGATGCTAAAGATCTGAACTCATGTTCCCAGGCTGTGGAACAAACATTTCATTGATTGAGCCCCCCACCCACACCCTTTATAGAGATGGGTATCTTGCTGTGTTGTCTGAGTTAGCCTCTAGTTTCTGGGCACCCACCTTAATATCCCCTGTAGCTGTACAACAGGTGTGCATGAGCTACCATAGTCAGCTTAACTTTTTAATAGAATTAATATATAACAACATCCAGTAGACTTCAGATTTACAGATCATTTTATCATGCAGTATTAGAATATACTTTAGAAGTATTAGTAAATGTGGCATTGTTTTCAGGGTAACATTTAAAATTTTTATTTATGTGTATGTGTTTTTTGTCTGCCAAGTGTGTTCCAGTGTTGACAGAAGCCAGAAGAGGGTGATCCTCTAGAGCTGGAGGTTCCAGGCAGTTGTGAGCTGCTGGATATGGGTGTGGAAATCTGAACTTGGGTCCTCTGGAAGAATAGCACATGCGCTTAACCCTTGAGCCATCTCTTCATTTTAATGTGTAGCATTTTTAGACACATCCTAAAACATGGCAGTCTGAAAAGAATGGTCATTGAGGTTGGAAATACCTTATATTCATACTTGGTGCTGAATTTTAACTTTTAATAGCTTTTGAATCTTCTTTTGAATTTTTTATCTTTATTTTTGATAATAGGAATGTTTGAAAAATTATTCCTACTATGTAAACAGCTGTTGGCCTGCTATATTAGGGATTTATTTCCAATGTTAGGTTTTACAATAGTGAACAAACCTGTTTAGGATTGTGCTCTCAAGTCTCTTGCATACCTGCCCCCAGACAAATTTTGTATAGAGAAGCAAGATTTTATAAAGTTTTTGCACATAATCTCTGAAGACCTTTTTAATTTTTAAAAAATTCATAAATATATCACCACCTATTTTAGTGGTGGTCCAGGTACTTGCTATATTGTATATTAGGATACTTTAGTTAAGATAATGACTTTATTGGGAAGTGTCTTTCAGAAGCTTTCCATTTTCCTGTTTATTTACAATGGTGTAAAATCTCAACTTCCTACTTTCATATATTTCCCCTCTTCTTTCAAAACTCATTTATGTGCTCTTGCTAATGAGTAAGAACCAACATTTGTGGACGAATTAAAGCATGATAAACATAGAACCGAGTAAAGATTTAGCACTGCATCTCCAATAGGTGTGCATTTGACCTTCACTGCTCTTCAAATGGAGCCCATTTTATTAGTAGACAACAATTACTAGAGTATTCTTACTGCTGAATAGAGTTGATGACTTCATGTACATTCTTATAAATTTTTGTTCTTTGCCTCCATATAAATTGTTTGGGTCATACCCTTCACTAGTTCAATTTAAAATTTAAAAAATACATGTATGGGTGCTTTGACTGCATTTATGTCTGTGTACTATGTATATGCCTGGTTGCCCAGGGAGGCCACAAGAGAATGTTGGATCTCTTGGGACTGTAGTTACAGATGGGTATGAGCTGACATGTGAGGGCAGCCAGTGCTCTTAACCCTGAGCTATCTCTCCAGCCCCACTAGTTCAATTTTTGGCTTTTAAGATATCTTAGAGAAAAATACAGCTTAAGGTTCTGTAGTTTGATCTCTAGGAAGGACTTCCATGGTAGAAGGAAAGAACCAACTTCTGCAAGTTGTCCTCTGACTTTCACACACATTCCATGGCACACCCGTGCTCATACACAGACATACATGTGCACAGAATAAATAAGAATGAAATAAAAAATTTAAAAAGTATTGGTGGCAATTTATTGGTTTTTGTAACCCATAGTTAAAAAATAATGTTATTTGCTTGTGGGCTAGAGAGATGGTTCAGCGGCTTAAGAGTACTGGTTGCTCTTCTAGAGGACCCAAGTTCAATTCCTAGCACCACATGGTGGCCAACTACCACCTATAACTCCAGTTCCAGAGATGCTGCCTTCCTCAGGCAATGTATACACCTATAACTCCAGTTCCAGAGATGCTGCCTTCCTCAGGCAATGTATATGTGCCAACTATACAGACATACATGCAGGCAAAATACCCATACACATGAAATAAAAATTAAATCTTAAAAAACTATTTCCTTATTTTTTTTGTTCTTATATATTACATCCTGACCACAATTTCACCTCCCTCTTCTCCCTCAGTCTCCCCCCACACCTCCCCTCTTTCCCAGATCCATGCCCCCTCCATCTGTCCTGAGAAAAGAGCAGGCCTCCCAGGGACATCAACCAAACATGACATAATATACTACAGTAAGACCAGATACATATTATCACATCAAAGCTGGATAAGGCAACTCACTAGGAGGAAAAGGGTCCCATAAATAGGCAAAAGAGTCAGCAACCATCCCTGCTCCCACTGTTAGGAATCCCACAAGAACACCAAGCTACTCAGCCATAATGTATATACAGAGAATCTAGGTCAGATCCCTATAGGCTCCCTATTTCTTCGAGCCCCCATGAGTCCTGGTCAGTTGATTCTGTGGGCCATGTTCTTGTGGTGTCCTGACCCCTCTGGTTCCTCCAATCCTTCCTCCCCTCCTCCACTGGACTCCCTAAGATTCACCTAATGTTTGGCTGTGGGACTCTGCATCTGCTGCAATTGGTTGCTGGATGAAATCTCTCTAATCTCTTTGATGAGGATTCTACTAGGCTCTGGTCCCAGGAACTGCAGCAGGCAAACTGTAGGTAAAAGTTTTTGTGGCTGGGTTGGTGTCCCAATCCCTTCATTTGAGGCCTTGCCTGGTTACAGAAGAAGGCCAGTTCAGGCTCCATATCCCCCATTACTAGGAGTCTCTGCTAGGGTTACTCTCATAAATCCCATGGAGTTTCTATTGTTCTAGGTTTCCACCTTGTTCTCGAAATGCTCCCCAATTCCAATTGTTTCTCTCAGTATTTTCTCCCCCCCTCAATTGATTCCTACTGTTCCCACCCCACTCGCCCCTAGTCCACCCTCAAAATTTATTCTATTTCCCCATTCTCAGGAAATCCTTGCTTTCCCCACTTAAGCCCTACTTGTTGCTTAGCTTCTCTGGGTCTGTGGATTGTAGCATGATTTTATCTTTTACTTTATAGCTAATATCCACTTATAAGTAAGTACATAGCATTTTGTCTTTCTAGGTCTGGGTTACCTCACTCAGAATGATTTTTCCAAGTTCCACCCATTTGTCTGCAAATTTTATGATGCCATTGTTTTTAACAGCTGAGTAACACTCCCTTGTGTAAATGTACCTAATTTTCTTTATCCATTATTTGGTTGAGGGACATCTAGGTTGTTTTTAGTTTCTGACTATTGTGAATAAAGCTGCTGTGAACATAGTTGAACAAATGTCCTTGTGATAGGATGGAGTGTCCTTTAGGTATATGCCCAGGAGTGTGATAGCTGGGTCTTGAGGTATATTGATTCCCAATTTTCTGAGACACCGCTATATTGATTTCCATAGTAGCTATACAAGTTTGCACTCCCACCAGTGACGGAGGAGTGTTCCCCTTACTTTATATCTCTGCCAGCATGAGCTTGTTTTTGATCTTAGCCATTCTGACAGGTACAAGATAGAATCTCAAAGTTGTTTTGATTTGCATTTCCCTGCTAAGAATATTGAACAGTTAAGTGTTTCTTGGTCATTTGAGTTTCCTCTGTTGAGAATTCTCTATTTAGATCCCTACCCCACTTTTTAATTGGATTGTTTAGTTTGTTGGTGTCTAGTTTCTTGATCTAAATATATAATTTTGGCTCTTAGTCCTCTGTCAGATGTGGAGTTGGTGAAAATATTTTCCCATTCTGTGGGCTGCCTTTTTGTTCTATTGACAGTGTCCTTAGCCTTACAGAAGCTTTTCAGTTTCATGAGGTCCCGTTTATTAATTGTTGATCTTAGTGCCTGCACTATTGGTGTTCTGTTGAGGAAGTTGTCTCCTGTGCCAATGTGTTCAAGGCTATTCCCACTTTCTCTTCTATCAAGTTCAGTGTGTCTGGATTTATATTGAGGTCTTTGATTCACTGGGACTTGAGTTTTGTATAGGATGATAAATATGGATCTATTTGCATTCTTCTACATGCTGACATCCAGTTAGATCAGGACCATTTGTTGAAGATGTTTTCTTTCTTCCATTGTATAATTTTGGCTTTTCTGTCACAAATCAGGTGTCCATAGGTGTGTGGATATACATCTGGGTCTTTGATTAGATTCTATTGATCAACCTGTTTGAATTTATGCCAGTACCATACGACTTTTATTATTAAAGCTCTGTAATATGGTTTGAAATCAGGGATGGTGATACCTCTGAAAGTTCTTCTATTGTACAGGATTGTTTTAGCTATCCTGTTTTTTTCCATATGAATTTGAGTATTTTTTCAAGTTCTATGAAGAATTGTGTTGGGATTTTGATGGAGATTGCATTGAATCTGTAGATTGTTTTTGGTAGGATTAGCTCCATGAGCATGGGAGATCTTTCCATCTACTTATATCTTCTTCATTTTCCTTCTTCAAAGACTTGAAGTATTTATCATACAGATAAATACTTTCACTTGTTTGGTTAGAATTATCATAAGATATTTTATATTAGTGGCTCTTGTGAAGGGTGTTGTTTCCCTGATTTCTTTCTCTGTCCGTTTGTTGTTTGTATATAGAAGGGCTACTGATCTTTTTTTTTGAGTTAATCTTCAGCTGTAGGAGTTCCCTGGTAGAATTTTTGGTATCACTTATGTATACTATCATGTTGTCTGCAGTGATACTTTGACTTCTTCCTTTCCAGTATGTATCCACTTGATCTCCTTTAGTTGTCTAGCTAGAACTTCAAGTACTATATTGAATAGTTATGGAGAGAGTGGACAGCCTTGTCTTGTTCCTGATTTTAGTGGAATTGCTTTGAGTTTCTTTCCATTTACTTCAATTTCCTTATTTTATAAACTCTAAAAAGTAGGGATTGTGCTACAGTTACCTCAGTGTTCTTGAAAGATAGAGCTCAATGCCAGGCATATAGAGGCTTCATACATGTACTTGTGAATTAAATTGAACACTTTTGTTAGTGTGGCATTACGTTTGATTTTTGGTGACTTTTGAGATGTTTTTCCATACTTAATGGTTCATATTGAACTTATAACCAACTAAACTCTAGAACTTACTTCATTTGAACCAAAATCAAACTATGTATTCTGAGCTTATACATAATATCAAACAAAAGATGTTAAATTTTCTTTTTTTTTTCAAGACTGGGTTTCTCTGTGTAGCCCTGGCTGTCCTCAAACTTACTGTGTAGACCAGGCTGGCCTTGAACTCAGAGATCTGCCTGCTTCTGCCTCCTGAGTGCTGAAATTAAAGGCGTGTGCCACCACTGTCTGCCCCTAAATGTTCTTTTAAAATGTTTTATTTTTATTTTCATCATATTTAAATTGCCATACTTGGCTTATCAGTACAACTTCTCAAATATTTTTGAAGGTTAAGTTTGTGATTTTACTCATCTTTCTTTGATCATTTATCTATACAATTAATCAGACTTTGTTATCCAAGTGGCTTGTCTTTTTGCTGATAGCTAATAAAATATTAAAAAGACAATATTTAATTTTCAATAAACACTAGAGGGAGGTATTTACTATATAAAGTTGTATTTTTGCTGTCTTATAGTTTGAATGCAAATTATCTGGATGAATATTTCATGACAGTGCCAGCTACACAACCTTTGTGAATCTGACAGTGCTTGAGATTATGGCAGGTTCCAGATTATGATCTGTGACCAAGGTGTTTTAGTGAGGAAGAAAGATGTGGTTGAGAGGAGTGTGTGAACCTGCTTTTAGTTATGGAGCATGTCAAAGAAATGTTAGTATTGAAAAGAGGTTAGTCCCATTTTCATCTTCATACATAGGAGGAAATGTAGTGTTAAAATGTTCTTGACTTTTATTTCTGATTTTCTTTCCGAATTCTACATTGCTATAGTTTGGACTTGGAATGTTCCTGTTCCCAAAGCCCATGTGTTAAAGATGGCCTCTAGCTTGGGCTATTGGGAAATGGTAGATGCAAGGCTGTAGTCAAAAGATTTCCTGTGTCCCGCCCGGCCTCCCTGCAGTCGGGACAAATCTCTCTCACCCGCAGTCCCTCAGCTGCTTATAAAATAATCTCTCAGAAGAATAATATTAATTATAAACTGTATGGCCTATGGCTAAGAATTCTTTCATCTTCAATTAACCCATTTCTATTAATCTATGTATTGCCATGTGGCCATGGTGTTACCAGTCTGCTGGCATGTTGCTCCTTGGGTGGCAGGCTGGCATCTCCTTTCCTCTGCCTTTCTTCATCCTGCCTCTCTCTCTTGGATATCCTGCTTGGTTATAACCTGACTCACCGTAGGCCAGAGCATCTTCTTTATAAACCAGTCATAGCAATACATATTCACAGAGTACAGAAAGACATCCCACAGCACAAGGCTTTCTGAGTAGTCCTCTGGTTAATGGGGATGTATCCTTGGAAAGACTAGTGAGGACCTAGCTGCTGCTTCCTTTTCATTATTTCTTTCCTGGCTTTGAGGTAAATTTGCTGTGCTATGTGCTCCTCCTTCCTGAGAGTCCTAGTTCATCTGCCCAGTAATGGACTAAAGTTCCAAAATTGTGAGCTAAAGTAAACCTTTTCTGTGTAGAGGTTAGTTTATCTCAGATATTTGTTGACTATGATATACTTAAGTTCTTGATACGCCCCTATGCAGAAACATCATAATTTTCCACTTTTTTGCTTTATTCGGGTTATATTACTAGCAAGATTCTATGACTGTGTTTTTCTGCTTAGGGAATGCCAGTTCAAAAAGCTAAAATATCATCTTTTTTATGCCTTTCCACAGCTCTGCCTGATGTAAAGAAGTGCTGCTTCTGACCTGTCCCTTACTCATTTGTAACATGCTTAATTACATTTCTTTGCCCCAGAAGACTTTTGGACAAGAAACTGTCTTCATGTTTGTATCATCAGGATCTAATACATACTCCATTGAGAGTCTGAGCCAGTAAAGAGTTTATTTTTTATTAATCTTGAGGCTGTTTTAAAAGGCAGGCTGTGAATATAATACATGGTTGTTAGGCATGTGACATGAATATATATTTGTGCTGGACCGTTTTCTATCATGAGCCTGTTAGGGATTTACTGCTTATGGCTGAGTTCAAATGACTGATTTTGGGTGGGAGCCTGAGGATTCCAGTAGCAATTCATCTTACCTTGAATTGCAATTATCACAACAGTATGATTCAGAAATCTTACATCAGGTAATTGTAATATAATTTGACTTTCTCCCATTACCTTTTGTTCAGCATCTTTAGGGAATACTGTGTTTTGCATGAGTGGCTTTTCCACCTTAAAAAGCAACAGAAATATTTTGTCTACTTTGGTTGAAGTTTCTCCAAAATATAATGTATTGCACTCTTCTCTATAATGTGAATTCAATATGTTGAATTCATTTGATGTTTATTTATCTGTATTCATTTTGTGATTATAATGTACACATTTATTATGGAAATATCAGAAGATATGGAAAAACACACACACAACCTTTTTTTTTTTTACACAGATATAGCTCTTGCTAACGTATTGACATATCTTTAGTCTTTATTCTGTATATACATATAAATAGGCATTTAAAATAACTTTAGAACCATATTGTTTCATACACACACACACACACACACACACACACACAATTTGAAGTCAAAGGACAACTTGAGTTAGTGAGTTAGTCTCCCCTCCCATCATAATCTCTCCCTTAATCAGTCTCTCCTTTGAGGAAGGATTTGCTGAACCTGAAATTCATCAGTTCAGGTAGTCTGACTAGCTAGTGAGTTTTAGGGTTCTGCCTATTTATGTCTCCTGTCCCCCAAAGCTGGGATTACACATACCTCCATGCCCAGCTTTTCCCATGTATTCTGAGTATTTAACCCATGTCTTTGTGCTTGAATGGCAGGCACTTTACCAACATAGTAATTTCCCTAGCCTTTAGTTTTCTTCTTGACTTATTTAATTAGCCATTCCTCATTTTATGTCATTTAATCTCCATGAGTTTGTAAATTTCTATTTCTCTTGCTGTTATTCTAGTTTCATTCCATTGTGGTCAGATAAATTACAAGACAATTTTTTGATTATTTTTCATTTATTAAGATTTGCTTTGTCCCTCGACCCTCGCCCTTCATTACCCCCACTCATGTCCAGGCTGTTCATGTAGATCTCTTCCATTTCTCCGTCATTGGGCGATCCCCGTGTCTTTCTTGGGGTCCTGTTTTCCAGGTAGCCTCCCTGGTGATGTGAGTAGCAGTCCAGTCATCCTTGTTCCACATCTAGTATCCTCCTATGAGTGAGTACATACCATGTTTGTCTTTCTGAGTCTGGGTTACCTCACTCAGGATGATTTTTCTAGATCCATCCATTTGCCTGCAAACCTCATGATGTCATTGTTTTTCTCTGCTGAGTAGTATTCCATTGTGTATATGTACCACATTTTGTCTATCCATTTTTCAGTTGAAGGGCATCTAGGTTGTTTCCAGGTTCTGGCTATTACAAACAATGCTAATATGAACATAGCTGAACAAGTGCTCTTGTGGTGTGAGCTTGGGGGAGCGGGAGATCCCAGCTGGATCAACAACAGAGAGGGAGAACAAGGAATAGGAGACCATGGTAAATGAAGACCACATGAGAATAGGAAGAAGCAAAGTGCTAGAAAGGCCCACAGAAATCCACAAAGATACCCCCACAACAGACTGCTGGCAATGGTCGAGATACAGCCCGAACTGACCTACTGTGGTGATGGGATGGCCAAACACCCTAATTGTCATGCTAGAAACCCCATCCAACTACTGAGGGATCTGGATGCAGAGATCCATGGCTAGGCCCCGGGTGGATCTCTGGGAGTCCAATTAGCGAGAATGAGGAGGGTTTAATATGAGCGAGAATTGTTGAGACCAAGGTTGGATAAAGCACAGGGACAAATAGCCAAACGAATGGAAACACATGAACTATGAACCAATGGCTGAGGGGTCCCCAACTGGATCAGGCCCTCTGAATGGGTGAGACAGTTGATTGGCTTGATCTGTTTGGGAGGCATCCAGGCAGTGGGACCGGGTCCTGTGCTCATTGCATGAGTTGGCTGTTTGAAACCTGGGGCCTATACAGGATCGCTTGGCTCGGCCTGGGAGGAGGGGACTGGACCTACCTGGACTGAGTGTAGCTAGAGTTTTCCTGCCTGGCCCACAGTCAGGACAAATCTCTATCACCTGCCAGTCCCACAGCCGCTCAGACCCAACCAAGTAAACACAGAGACTTATATTGGTTACAAACTGTATGGCCATGGCAGGCTTCTTGCTAACTGTTCTTACAGCTTAAATTAATCCATTTCTATTAATCTATACCTTGCCACATGGCTCGTGGCTTACCGGCATCTTCACATGCTGTTTCTCATCATGGCGGCTGGCAGTGTCTCTCTGACTCAGCCTTCCACTTCCCAGCTTTATTCTCCTCCTTGTCCTGCCTACACTTCCTGCCTAGCCAATGGCCAATCAGTGTTTTATTTATTGACTAATTAGCAACACATTTGCCATACAGAACATCCCACAGCACTTCCCTTTTTTTTTTTTTCAAAAAGGAAGGTTTTTAACCTTAACAAAGTAAAATTACATATAATTTGGGAATTTGGGCGTAGCTTCTCTTACTACTTCCTGCTGGAGGGGGGCGCTGTATCTTATGGGGACACAAAGAAAATTTTAGGATCATGGAGTAGTCCGTGAGGCTGTATCGTCTGAGCCAGTTGCCTTGAAACCATTCTGGATGTTGGATCGTCTGGGCCATGGTGTCATCGGAGACCTTTCAGGGGGTCTTGGCTGGTCAAACCTGATGTATATTAATCTTGAACAAATCCATAGCTTTTGGCTTTCTGTGTTAACAAAAGCAGAGACTCTTTTCCAAAGCAACATATCCTTATATCCGAATTTTGAAGTCAAGATACCTTTAAAATATGCGTATTGGTTTAACTCAACATCTTTTACGATCAAATGTTTTTCTGCAGTTAAAAATCCCAAAGACAACACAATCCAGATTCTCTGTGTAATATTCATCTCTACGTGGCTTATTTTTTATACTACCTTTACTGTCTCTTTAAAGACTTTATTTTAAAAAACTATTTATTTCTTTATACAACTGTATATATTCCTTTTTCTCTCTCTTTCAAGCCTATGTACATTTTTACACACATTGTAAACTATTACATCTGAATCTGTCTTATTGTGAATCTATTGCTTTAAACTGCAGCAGCTGTGGCTGCTGGCTCCGCCCACCTCAGCTTCCCAACATAGCTACATTTACCACCAGCTCTGGGAGCTATCGTTGGTCTATGCTTTTATCCAAGCAGCGTGTAGTCCAGAAACCTCTTTTTTTTTTTTTTTTTTTGGTTTTTCGAGACAGGGTTTCTCTGTGTAGCTTTGCGCCTTTCCTGGAACTCGCTCTGTAGCCCAGGCTGGCCTCGAACTCACAGAGATCCGCCTGGCTCTGCCTCTCGAGTGCTGGGATTAAAGGCGTGCGCCACCACTGCCCGGCCAGAAACCTCTTTTTTTTTTGTTTTGTACTTGCAAAGGCTAAATCCACCATGCAGCTTAATGTGCCACTTGCAGAGGCCTCATTCCTGCCATACTGCAGGTCGAGCGCGCACGCTAGGAACCCGCCAGTAGCTCAAACCAGCAGCTGCTGCTCATTTGAGAGAGACAATTAGGAAGCTGGTTTTAGCTCCGTTTTAGAATCTTTTTTCTCAGTTTTTAGGTGGAAACTCTTGCCACCACGTTGGACGCCATTTGTAGCTAGAGTTTTCCTGCCTGGCCCACAGTCAGGACAAATCTCTATCACCTGCCAGTCCCACAGCCGCTCAGACCCAACCAAGTAAACACAGAGACTTATATTGGTTACAAACTGTATGGCCGTGGCAGGCTTCTTGCTAACTATTCTTACAGCTTAAATTAATCCATTTCCATTAATCTATACCTTGCCACATGGCTCGTGGCTTACTGGCATCTTCACATGCTGTTTCTCATCATGGCGGCTGGCAGTGTCTCTCTGACTCAGCCTTCCACTTCCCAGCTTTATTCTCCTCCTTGTCCTGCCTACACTTCCTGCCTAGCCAATGGCCAATCAGTATTTTATTTATTGACTAATTAGCAACACATTTGCCATACAGAACATCCCACAGCAACTGAGTCTACCAGGTTGATCTCAGTCCGTGGGGGAGGCTTTACCCTGGAGGAGGTGGGAAATGGGGGTGGACTGGGGGGAAGGTAAGGGGGGCCGGAGGGGGGAGAACAAGGGAATCCGTGGCTGATATGTAGAACTGAATTGTATTGCAAAATAAAAATAAAAATTAAAAAAAAGATTTGCTTTGTGTCATTATAATCTATTTTAGAGAAAGTTCTATGGGATGATAGAAAGCTTATGAGATGAATGTGTATTCTGCAGTGTTTTGATGGAATGTTTTGTAAAGATGTCTATTAGGTCTCTTTGACCTACAATATCACTTAACTCAGATATTTATTTTTATGAAGCTGACCTGTCTATTTGTTAGAATGACTTAATAACATCACCCGTTATTAGTGTGTTGGGATTAACCTGTGACTTTACATCTAGTAGTGCTTGTTTTATGAAATTGGGTGCATCAGTATTCAGTGTGTATATGTTTAAAATTGTAATGTCCTCTTGATTGATCATTCTCAATCTTGAATCAGTATAAAGGGACCTCTGAAAAATCCCTAATTTTCTAGTTTTTTTCTTGAAAAAATGTAATTTTAATTTGAAATTATTTTAAGTTTAAATAAAATAATTTTAATTTGAAGTCCATTTTGTCAGATTGTTAGAATTGCTATACATGCTTACTTTGTAGTGCTATTAGTTTAGAATATTTTTTATTTATTCTTTTACCTCAAGATTGTATTTGGCTTTGCCAGTGAGATATCTCTTGCAACAACACTTAGATGGATCTCAGTTTGTTTGTTTATATATTTGTGTCTCCTATGTAGACCAGGCTGGCCTTGAATTCAAGAGACCTATGCCCCTTTCCCTCCCAAATGCTGGGATTAAAGGTGTGTGCCACCATGCCCAGTGGAACTTGTTTTTTAAACCCATTCTGTTAGTCAGTGCCTTTTGATTAAAGAATTAAGAACATTAACATTCAGGGTTTTTATTGGAAGGTGAAATTCATCCCTGTCCTTTTGTTGTTTTAGTACTGTTTACTGCTTCCTTGTCTTTATTGGCTTATTTATGATTCCAGTGCATCCCTCCACTCCTGTAGGCTCGTGGATGTGTTTATCTTTCTCTTTTGTGTCTGTGATTCCTTCAGGTATCTTCTGTAGTGCTAGCTTAGTTGTCAGGAATTTCTTTAGTTTGTAATTATTATGGAAAAGTTTTGCTTTTCTCTTTCAGTGAAAGAGAATATATATAGAATATATAGAATATATATAGAATATATGAAGAATAGCTTTACTGGATGTAGTAATCTGGATTGACAGTTATTGTCAAGTCATTCAGAGGTTGAAATGTGTCATCCTATGCCCTCTTGGCTTTCAGGTTTCTATTGAGGAATGCGCTGTTACTTTGATGGTTCACTTTTATATCTGAATTGGTGCTTTTCTTTTGCAGTTTTCATTCAATAAACCTTATTTGTTTTGTATATTTTGTTTTGATGGTTAATATTGTCATTTTGACAGTATCCAGAATTACCTTGGAGACAAGATTCTGGACTATCTGTGAGGGAGTTTCTAGATTAGGTTGACTTGAGGTGGGAAAACACATCCTTATTTTTGTGTAGTGCCGTTTCATGGGCTGGGTTCTTAGACCAAATAAAAAGAGGAAAGTGAGGTGAGCAATGGCTTTGATGTATCTCTGCTTCCTGACTGCAGATGCAGTGTGCCAGCTGCCTCATGATGATGACTTCCCTGAACTGATGGATTGTACTCTCAAACTAAACTAGAGTAGCTCTTCCTTAAGTTAGTGTTGTAGTTTTATTTCTGTTGTTATACTAAAATGCTCTGACAAAAAGCAATTTAAGGTAGAGAGGGTTTATTTTATCTTACAAGTTTGAATTACAGTCCATTATTTTAGAGAAGTCAAAGTGGCAGAAATTCACATCATAGCTCTAGACAAGAAGAGAGAGAGATATGACTGCATGCATGCTGCCTGCTTACTTATGCTTTGCTCAGTTTCTCCACTTTTACAGTTTGGGACCTCCTACCTAGGGAATGATGCCACCCATAGTGGGCTGGGTCTTCCCACATTAAATTAAGACAATCCACTACAGACATACCTACAGTCAATCCAATGTTGACAGCCTCTCAGTGAGAATTTCTTACCAGGTGATTCTACGTTGTGTCAGGTTGACAAAGTTAGCCATAGTTGGTTTTGTGAGGTATTTTGTCACAGCAATTAGAAAACTGTTTTAGCAGCAATATAGCATGGGGAAATTATTTTCTAGTCTTATTTGGTGTTCTAAATGCCTCATAGGTCTGGATGTCTTGTCTCTTTTCCTAAGTTTGGAAAGTTTCCTGCAAATGATTTTATTCAAATATGTTTCTGTGCATTCTCCTTCGATGCCTACGAAACATTTGACCTTTTAATAGTGTCCTATAGATCTCATACATTTGGTTCATAAAATTAATTTGTTATTAATTTTAATATTTGCTTATGTTTGAATGTTCTAATTCTTCTTACTTCAAGCCCTGATATTTGGTACTGTTTCCTACTTGATTCATTCTCTTGGAAGGCTTTCACTGAGTTTTTTGTCTTTTTGAACTTTTAAAATATATCAGTAAGATTTTTTTAGTATTTCTATCTCTTTATTGAAATCCATTCTCATGTCTTGTATTTGTATAGAAGCTTTTTGGCTTCTTTAATTATTAGTAAATTATAAGTATTTTACTTTTTTTTTTTTTGTTTCTCAAGGCAGGGTTTCTTTGTGTAGCTTTGGAGTCTGTCCTAGAACTCGCTCTGTAGACCATGCTGGCCTCGAACTCACAGAGATCTACCTGCCTCTGCCTCCCAAGTGTTGGGTTTAAAGGCATGTGCCACCACCGCCCGGCAATTATTTTACATTTTATTTATTTACTTTTGTATGCATATGTTTGTGGACATGCATTTGCCATTGTGTGCATGTGGAAGTCAGAAGACTACTTAAAGGAATTGGTTCTCCCTTTACACCATGAGCATTCCGGGGATCAAACTCAGATCATCAGGCTTGATGACAAGCACCTATTCCTACTGAGTTGTCTGATTTCATCTAGGAAAAAAAAAAGCTTTGTTTTATTTTTAAACTAAGTGTGTGTGTGTGTGTGTGTGTGTGTGTGTGTGTGTGTGTGTGTTTGTATACCTGTACCAAGACCCACATGTGGGAGAAACAGGGCAGTTAGTGTATGTGCGAGGGTTGGTTCTCTCTACCATATGGGTACCAGGTATCCAACCTCAAGTCATCAGGTTTGGTGGCACGGGCCTTTATCTGCCAAGCAGTTGCACTAGTCCTCAAAAAACCTTTTGATTTTTCTTTCATTTATTCACTTAAAAATTTTGATTTACACTTAGACCCATTGATTGTTCAGAATATGTACTTTAATTTCCATGTGTTTGTGAATTTTCCAATTTTCTATTACTGATTTCTAGTTTCATACAACTGTAATTAAAAAAGGACAATGATTATAATTTTAGTCTTGAATTTATTAAGACTTATTTTGTGTCCTAATATTAGAGAATGTCTTGAGTGCTTGAGAAGAATATTTGTTCTATGTTTTGGTGGGAGGTGGCCTGTTCTGTATTTGTCTGTTTTTGGTCTCTTGAATTGTTCAAGTCCAGTTTTACTCTATTGATTTTATATTTGGATGGTGTAGCCATTGTTGAAAGGGGATGTTTAGGTCCCTTAACATGTCTGTATTGCCTTCTATTTAATTTCTCTTTAGATTTGTTAGTGTTTGCTCTAAGTTTTAAGATGTTGTTGGATGTATACATATTTGCTAATGTTATAGCCACTTTCAGAACTAACCCTGTCTCATGCATTCTGTCTCTTGTAGATTTTGATTAAAATCTGTTTTACTGGATAGAAGTTTTACTATTTCTGTGTTTCCTTTTAGTTTCCATTTGAATGGAATATCTTTTTACCAACTTTTATATTCATTTTGGCTTGTAAAATACAAATATTTTAATTGAAAATGTTTTTAAAAAATAATTTTTTGAGGTTATAATATCATTACATAAATTTTCCTTTCTCTTTCCTCCCAATAAATACTCCTGTTACCATTCCTTGTTCTTTCTCAAATTCATGGCTTCTTTTTCTTTGTTGTAGTTGTTGGTGTGTGTGTTCCTAAACATAAAGATACAAACTGCTCAGTTACCTGTATACATGTATGTTTTCAGCACTGACCATTTGGTATTGGATAACCAAATTGGTGTGCTCTTCCCTGGGGAAAACTATTTCTCCTGCTCAGTATTGCTTAGTTGCCTGTAGTCCTTTGTCTTGCATTGAGGCCTTGTGAGATCTCCCCCTTCCACATTCGCCTGTTTATTCATTTTGTCCTTGTTCAGGTCATGTTTAGGCAGCTATGTTGGTGAGACTTCAAAGGTGTACCTTCTCTGACATTTCTAAGAGACACAATCTCACAGCAAACTGCCTGCACTCCTGTTTATTTTTCATGTACTACAGATTTTTGCTTTGATAGTACCATTAGGCTTACTCAAGACATTTTATATAAGTCTGTTTACAACTGATAGCAATTGTCTGTGATAATATGTAAAAAAAATTCTACACTTAACAATATGGTAATTATAGTTAATAGTAATTCTTGGAAATTGCTGAGCTTTTAAATGTTACACAAAATATAAGTATGTGAATTAATACAAAATTCAAAATAGCATTTTATACATAATAGAGATGCGCACTTTTTTTTCCTGTTAGATTTTTCAAAATAGGGTTTCTCTGTGTGGCCTTGCTGGCCTGGAAGTTGCTTGGTAGACCAGGCTGGCATCAAACTCACAGAGACCCACCTGCCTCTGCCTTCTGAGTGCTGGGATTAAAGGTGTGTGCCACACCACTACCCAGCCGAGATGCACATTTTTTTCAATTAGATATAAATTTAAAAAATCCAACTCCCCCACAGAGCTCTTCTCTCTGTATATATTTTATTTAATATTTTTTAATCTTTTTATATTGGACATTCATTAACAGAAACTGGAGATAAGAGTTACTTTTAACTCTGTTGTCTTTTAACTTTTATACTAGAGTGATACATTTTATTATTCTCAATTTGACCATATCCTCTCACCTTTAGAGTGAGTGTTTTTCACTTTGAAGATCTCCTTTCAATATTCCTTATGAGGTAAGTCCAGTGGTAATGAAATGTCTCAGCAGTTTTGTTTGGAAAGAGAAACTTTTATCTTTTGTATTTCTGAAAGACAGCTTTGCTGAGTAATCTGTTCTTTGTAGCAGTTTTTTCTTTTCTTTCATTAGTTTTTTACTTTTCGAGACAGGGTTTCTCTGTGTAGCTTTGCGCCTTTTCTGGATCTCGCTCGGTATACCAGGCTGGCCTTGAACTCACAAAGATCCACCTGCCTCTGCCTCCCAAGTGCTGGGATTAAAGGCATGCACCACCACCGCCCGGCTCTTTCATTAGTTTGAATGTACCATTCCACTGTCTCCTGCTTGGAAGGTTTTTGCTGAGAAATGCACTCTTGGTCTTATGGAAGAACTCTGAAATGTGATAAATTGCTTTTGGTGCTTTCAAAAATTCTGTGTTTGACATTTTAAAATTTGATTACAATGTGTCTTAGTTAAGAGCTGTTTAATTTTTAGTCAAAGGTGTTTCATGGCTATGGCTGATCTTTGCTTGTTTGTTATGGCCCTCAAACCCAGGAACTTGAAGCATGCAGGGAAAGCATTCTGCCAACTCTAAATCTGTCAATTTCAGTCTTCGTTTTTTTTTGAGATAGGATCTCACCATGTACTTGCTAGAGCTTGCTGTCTATCTCCAGTTGACTTCAAACTTGCAATCCTCCTGTCTTTACCTTTCAAGTGCTAGAATTTTAGGCACAAACCATATCACACCCAGTTTTCATTCATTCTTTAAAAAAGCAACCCCTTTCCCTCCTTTTGAAATTTCTATAAAGATACATATTGGTTTGCTTTTTTTTTTTTTCATTAGATGAATGTAGGGTTGAAGTTGTTAAGTTTTTCAGCTTAGTCATTGTTTTCTTCAGGGAGATTATTTTTCTTAGTGGTTTATATTTGTTGAATTGTTCCTCTGGTCCACTTAACTCTTTTCCTAATGTCATTTAGTTGTCTGTGTCCTCAGCTTACTTGCTTTTTTAAGATGCTTTTTTTGTGGCCAGGCATGGTGGTGCCTTTATTTATTTATATTTTTAAGTCAAATCTTCAAGTTAATTTATTAAGATTTATTTTTTTCCCTTTTATTGAAAATAGCTTTTTTTCCTCACATAATATATCCTGATTATGGTTTTCTTTCCTTCTACTCTCAGTTTCTCCCCACCTCCCCTCCCATCTGAATCCACCCTCTTTCTGTCTCTCATTAGAAAACAAACAGGCATCTAAGGGGTAATTAATATCTAATAGAATATTATATGATATGATACTATATGCTATGATAAAACAAAAACTAATACATTGGAATAGGACAATGCAAGCAGAAGTAAAAGAGCCCCTAAAGGCACAAGAAACAGATAAAGACACAGAAACCCACTTGTATGCACACTCATGAATCCCATAGAAACACTAAACTGGAAGTCATATATACACAAAGAACCTGTAGGGTAAAAGGAGAGGAAAAAAAAATAGAAATAATTTTTCCTACTAGGTTACCTCATCCAGTCTTGATATGAGGGTTTATGGGTTTATGCCTAGTCTTTTTTGTTTTGTTTTTTTGAGACAGGGTTTCTCTGTGTAGTTTGGTACCTGTCCTGGATCTCACTCTGTAGACCAGACTGGCCTCGAACTCACAGAGATCCTCCTGGCTCTGCCTCCCGAGTGCTGGGATTAAAGGCGTATGCCACCATTGCCCATAGTGCCTAGTCATATTGCATCTTGTTATGCCATGTTTGGTTGATATCACTGGGAGGCCTGCACTTTTCTGAAGAGAAACAGAGGAGCAGTGCATATGGGGGAGAGGGGAAGTAGGCGGGGAGACTGGGAGGAAGGGAGGAAGGGGAGGCTGCATTTGGGGTGTATTATATGAGAGATGAGTAAAGAAAAAAAACCAAAAAATAAAATAAAAATAAGGTAAAATTAAAAAAAAAAAGAAAGAAAAAGCCCTGAAATGACATTATGAGACAAGGAACCCCCAAAGATGCAGTTAAATTCGCTTTCTGTTGACCATCTACTGCTGGGCATGTAGCCCACCCCAAGAATAGTTTGTTTCCCCGGTAAGACTCCCTTGGAGAATTTGCAAATGATTATCAATTGGAGATAGCTTCTGGGTTAGGGATGAGGGCATGTGTCCACATTTTTCGGCTCTAGGACCCCATCTGGTGCAGACCTGTGCAGACCCTGTGCATGCTGGCTCACAGAGCCGTGTGGATTCATATGTGCGTGGGTCTTATTGATTTAGAGGGCCTTGTTTCCTTGGTGTCCTCCATCTCCTCTGACTCTTACACTCTTTTCTGTCTCTTCTGCAGGGTTCCTTGAACCCTGAGGGGAGGGATTTGATGGAGACATTCCATTTAGGGCTAGTGTGTTCCAAAGTCTCTCATTCTCTGTATAATGTCCAGCTGTGTGTGAGTCTCTGTATTTTTTTCCATCTGCTGTAGGAGGGAGGTGCCTATCCCAGCAGAGGCAGGTAGATTGCTATGAGTTTGAGGCCAGAGTGCCTGGTTTACATAGTGAAAGCCAGGGCTACATGGTGAGACCCTTTTTGTTTGTTTGAGACAGGATATCACTCTGTAGCCTATGATAGTCTTAACTCTTAGTGTTTCATCTTCCTCATGCTGGAATTACAGGTATGAATCTGTAATGATTATTTTGGATCAGTAAGGCAGTTTGTAGGTCTCAGTTTCTTTTGATTTTCTTTTTTGATAAGGTTTTGCTCTGTTCCCCAGACTAGCTTGAACTCAACTATCTTTCTGCCTCTGTTATCAGACTTAGGGTCACAGTTTGCCCCAACAAGCCAGGTTCAGCCTCCTGTTTTCAGTATACCAATTAGAATAGCCCAATTAATGATGGAAAGCAGAAAAAAGAAGAGGGACAAAAACTCCAGTGACCCATCTTCTGAGCCCTGACATGAAGTGTAGGTGTTAGGAGAGGGTCAGGGCTTTAGGCTATCTGAGTAAAGTCCTGTCAAGGAGTAGTCCCACCCACCATTGACCCATCAGTTTCTCTTCTGTAAGGTGGTGTGACAAGTTGTAAATCTCTTTGAGGGTCTTGGCTTCACAAGTGCTGGGATTAAAGGAAAGTGTTACTATGCCCAGTGTGACTTCATTTCAGTTCTGATAACTCCCTGGCTTGTCTCTGAAAGTGTGAACTACTTGGTAGTTTGTTCTCTTCTGTCTCATGTGGATAGAACAAAGTTTGTCAAGGTTGGTGTGATTTGATCCCACATTGGAGGAAAAAAGTGACAGATGTTAGGGAGTTAGTGCTAGTGAACCCTTTACAGACAATTAAAAGCAAGTGTAGAAGAAAGGGTTCTTAATGTCAGGCAAACCTTAAGTCCATTCTGTTTGTCCTGTGGATAAAGAATGCAGTGGTATCTCAAAAATAGTGTTCAGTTTCTTTGTCAGAAGCAGTACTTCTGCAGCATGTTAACAGTCTAAAGCTTTATAAAACACAACTATCAAGATCAAGTACTTTTTCAGAATTAGCATTCAGTAGTTATAAAGCTTTATGATAACACAACCAACAAGAATAAACCTGATTTTAAAATTAAGTACTTGTTTATAGATTTATCTATGTTCAATATCTTTTAATTATTAAAAGGCACTGCTTGGAGTTTCCAGTCTTAAGGCCTGTCTAATAGCCTTTGCTGAGGAGAATAGTCATGATAAAATTAGGAATGCACAGACATAAATCCTGGGGGAGATCAGAAGTTACCATCTCTGTAAAGTGTTTCCTTAAGTTTCATATCACAGAAGGGATATGCAACACATATGTGAAATAGCCGGTGACACCACCATTGAGTTCAAGAGCGACATTGACACTGATTGTTGGGGGTAAGGAATTTATTAGAAAAGTTATTAATGCTATGGTCAAACAGACAGGTAACAGTTTGGCAGGGGCTTTGAGGAAAATTTAGGTCCCAACAGTAGAGAGAGGCAGCATGGCAGCAGCTCTGAAGAAAGGAAATCAGGGGCAATGTGGCAGAAGTGGGAGTCTCTTCTTACACCTTTCTGAGGATGGGGGTTGTTTCATTGCACAAGCCTGTAGCCATGCTCCCTGATTCTCAGGCAAGAGGTAGGGAAGGGGGATGAGGAGCAGGACTTGTGGCCACTGATACTCACTTTGATGTAAACTCACGTCCCCAGGTGAGATACCCTGGTACCTGGAAATCTGTTAGCTAGAAATTCACAGTGTCTTAGTAAGGTGCCTCTTGATATCTGTGAGAGGGGAAGGGCTACTGCATGTATGTGTGTATTGTGTATTACATATTGAGCATTACATTCTTATACATAGAAAAATTACAAAGAAGTTTTTTTATTACTCTTACAAAAATTTATGAAACAATGTTATTATAGGCAGGTTGTGTACATGTATGTACAACAAGATTTAATTATTTTGCCAGGGCAAATACATATACATATATATGTACGTACACACACACACACACACACACACACACACACACACACACACACGGGTTTCAGATAGCATCATTGTTCAGATGACAGATTTTCCCCCTAGATGCCTTTGTCTGTAAGACATTAAGAAGTCAACATTATACCATATGTAATGAAACTTTAAAAAAGTTAAAAAATTATTTTATGTATATGGATGTTTTGCCTGCATGTATGTCCATGCACCATATGCATGCAGTGCCCTTGAAGACCGGAAGAGGGTGTTGGATCCCATGGAAATGGAGTTACAGATGGTTATGAGCTACCATGTGGGTGCTGAGACACATAGAAGAGCAGCCAGTACTCTTAACCACTGAGCCATCTCTCCAGCCCCCATAATGAAACCTTTTTACATTAAATAGATAGGATCTCCAAAGGCTCATCATTATCCATTTTAAGCAGGTTCCAGTTGGTTAGCATCTAAGGGAACTAAAGAAAAATATTAGCAAGTCCAGTGTAGCATGAAAAGATCTCATCATTTGTATCAGTTATTCTTTCTTTCTTTCTTTTTTTTTTCTTTTTTTCTTCTTTTTTTTTTTTTCCAAGACAGAGTTTCTCCATGTAGTTTTGGTGCCTGTCCTGGATCTTGCTCTGTAGACTAGGCTGGCCTTGAACTCACAGAGATTCACCTGCCTCTACCTCCTGAGTGCTGGGATTAAAGGCGTGTGCCACCGCTGCCCAGCCATTTATTCTTTAAAAGGAGCTGAGTTAGGTACAATTGCATGGATGGAGAAATTTCCTTGTTAGCTTTCCATAATTCATAGTCTCCATGAGTTGTCCCTTGTTCTCATCCAGGGTACTGGCAAAGGACTGCCTTGCATTTCTGTGTGCCCAGGTGAGGTTCACTCAAGCTCTTTAGCCTGACCCAGGGCCAAGGGAAAGCAGGGCTATGCTCTGGCCTGCTGTGCCCCTTCCTCAGACTGGCTCGGGTTGCAGCTGCTGATATTGTCAGCCATAGAAGGCCCTGGGCTGAGCAATAGCAGTTACTTTGAGTGCATTAACTTTATATGTCTTTGATTTTGTAAACTTTTAAAATAATATATAAAATTCAGATATGTAGCTAATATGCTTCTGAAAGTCATATAGATGCACAGGGTATCATTTTAAGATAGTTGCTTATAAGCAGTTCTTTAAGGACTTTAACAAAAACAGATACTTAAATGGATTTCAGCTTTGCTAAGGTAATTTTGTAAGTAGCCAAAGTCTGAAGCATAAAAAATGAAAAACAAACAAAAAAACCAACAAAATCTTGTCTTTTAAGTTAAACATAAACTATTAGCAGAACAGTATTCATACTTAAGTTTTAAAATGTCATAAGATGGCATGTAACTATTTAGGTGCACAGACTGCCTTATATTTTTTCTCAGGTTTCTAACAGACAGTTTTAAAATAACCATCTGTATTTTCTGAGCCAAGAAACTGAACAGTCAACTTTCTCAACATCCTTAGGATTCTCAACTGTTGATAACATGGTTAATGGATAACTAGAAAAGAAAACCGAATTTTTAAATGTACTTTGGGCATCTGTTACTTATATTTTGAATCTTGAAAGCTTGAATTACATCTAATTTTTAAACTCATGATTATTTTTAAGACTTTTACAAATATCAAAATGTTAAAAAAAAGTTACTATGGTTTTTTTCCTGTAACAATAACCAGATGAAGTTTGTAATTGAGTGATATTTTTTAAAGTAGTTTGAAAAAACGAAAACTTGCAAATTGGTTGAATTGTCACCTTATAATTTCTACTGAAGTCTCCTAAATCATACCTACACTGAGATGATAATTCAAGATACACAAGTACAGCAACATTTCCAAACCAAATAACAGGTGAAAATACTAAAATGTTTTTGAGTCTTAGGGTAGAGTGATTGAAAAGTTGATAGTATGAACTACAGAGACAGTCTTACAGAAATCGAATTTTGTAAGAAAGCTTTTGCTTTGCTTTTCCTATAAGATACTTCTTACCTAGATGTATAAACTTGAACTGGAGAGTGCATTCAATTCTAGTCATTTGGACATTTATATAAAATAGATTAGGCAAAAAAGGAAGGAGGGGTAGACCTCAGCTGTTTCTGAGAAGTATCCATGGTTCTGTTTACAATGGATAACAGATGAATTTAAGTTAAAACTGTAGATTTTAAAATTAAAGGACACAGGTTAATGAAGATAAAGAAATGTTAATTTTAGAAGTGTTTTATCATTAAACAATATTAATTTGTTTTTAGAAAGATTTACATATAGCTCATTTAACTCTGTAAGCACAGAATCATAACAGAAGGGAGAAGACACAGCATTGCAATTTTAAATATGTAAAATAAGTCTATTGCAATACCATTTTTTCAATAGGTTTCATATACCAAGAAAATGTAACTATTTGAACAAAGGGAAAAAAATAGAGGAATTGCTCAGGCAAAGATGGGGAGGGCTGCTGCTCTAATGCCTTGTATCACAAGAATGGTATTCTTTTATCAAAAAGCAAAGAGGAAAAAACAAGCTCTCAAATTGATGTTGAAACTGTTAAATGCTGCTGGTAGCAGTAAATATGCATATATAAAACCAAAAGGTGAACACAATCTCCAGTAGCATTTTTCTTCATTGTATCTATCCGATTTACATAGTATAATTTATCTATGTCTATATCATAAGACTATTTTGTCTACAAATATAAATATTGAGTTTAATAGTCCAACAATCAGAGACCCTAAGTTCAGTATCTGTGTGTGTGTGTGTGTGTATGTGTGTGTGTGTGTGTGTGTGTGTGTACACTACAGTGGTTTTCTCTTTTCTCCTAACAGCTGCCAACCTGTTTAGCCTGTCTGCTACGTTTCCCTTTTCTCTCGGACTCAAACCAAGAATCATACCTCTAGACCATCAAGCCAGTTTGTTTCCCCTTTCTCAAACTCCAACATGGTCCTTGAGTTTCCTTCTGAGTCCGTTTCCAAATTCTCCCACCAACAAGAATAAGAACCACCCATCATTGTCTTCTATTTTCTGGAAGAAAAATTTGGCTGGGCCAGGCTTTAGCCTTTCTCTTTTCCCAGCATGAGATTCCTGGAGAATTCCAGTTTCTTGAGGTCTGTTGTTTGAGTAGTCTCATAGAGTGAGGGACACAGGTGTGTCTCTTTAGAATATCTTCGTCTATGTCTGGCTCATCACACCTCTACCTTCTGAGTGCTGAAATTATAAGTTGTGTCACATATCTAGTTCTGTGTATTTAGTCAGGCAGTGGTGCTTTGTTTTGTTCCTTTGGTGGCAGTTTTATGTGTTCCTGATTATTTGTGATTGTTTTGGCTTTGGCCTGAATTTGAAGAAATAAGTATTTCTTTCTTTAGTCTTACATGTTTGCTGTGTCCTGGCAAACACTATCAGTCTCTCTGTCTAGAGAGTTTGGGTGGGTCATTTGGCAGGTTATGTAGGTGGCCTTGATGGTGGAGTTCTTGGATGACCTGGTCTTGTGCTTTGGTTAACATGTGGGTGGTGGATTCTTTTCTTAGGGGTTGGTCTGATGCCTTAGTTCTCAGTTGTGGACTTGGAGCCTGAAACAGGTCTTCAGCCATATTTCTTGGAGGCTGGCTTAGTGCTGGGATCATCCCTTAGGTCTTTGGAGGCTAGCCTAGCATAAAAAGGTTCATGAGGGCTGGTATGGAAGTTGGGCCAGCTTGTAGTCTATAATAGTGTTCAGCAGCTAACCTGTCATAGCAGATCTTGAGTTTTATCCATAGATTCTGTTCTGTTACTGGGCCTGAATTCTTGGTCTGCAAGTTGGCCAGTCTGTTAACCAGGATTACTAACACGTTTGCTCAGAAACGGTATTGTGAACCTAGGTCATGCTAGGGGACAGGAAGAGTTTCTGTACATGAAATGTTTTTATATAGGAGCACATGCCACCACTCAGGAATAAATTTGCCACAATGTATGTAACTTTCTGACTTAATGATATTACCTTTTACAATATTGACTGTTACACATTAAAACAGGAATTGTTAAATAATGGAGAGTTTATATTGAACATTCAGTTGCTTAATTCAGTGACTCTGACCATAAGTATGTTAAAGATACTAACTGATATGTTTATCTTTGCTTTTCTAGTGATATGCAGCTTTCGAGGATCTGTCCCTCAAGGATTGGTCTTAGAAATAGGAGAAACAGTGCAAATTCTTGAAAAATGTGAAGGTAAGTGTGGGCCTATGAAACACATAAATAGTGATTAGTTATGGAAGTATTAGTTATGCTAATAGATTTTTTTAGCAATCTTTGTGATGCCATTATTAACCATATTAAATACCGTTATAAAATCTTCCCTAAAAGTGTAAGTTTTTGGCTTTAATGTAGTAACAGACATTTCTGGCCATCAGAATACTAATTTTACTTATAATGTCAAATGGTTATTTTTAATTTCTTACAAATCTACTTGTACTTATCTGCATTTGAGTGAATTGTAATTGGTTCTTTTTTGTTTTTCTGTCACATATACTAGATATTTTCAGCTGTAATAAGACCAAATATATGCTTGTCTTAGGGTTTCTATTGCTGTGAAGAGACACCATGGCCACGGTAACTCTTAAAAGGAAAACATTTAATTGAGGGAGCTTGCTTATAGTTTCAGAGGTTCAGTTCATTATCATCATGAAGGGGAGCACAGTGGCATTCAGGCAGACATGGTGGTGTAGGAGTAGCTAAGAGTCTTATATCTTACAGGCAACAGGAAGTCAGCTGAGACACTGGGCGGTATCCTGAGCATAGGAAACTTCGAAGCCTACTCCCACAGTGACATGCTTCCTCCAACAAGGCCATACCTACTCCAACAAAGCCACACCTCCTAATAGTGCCATTCCCTATGAGATTATGGGGGCCAGTTACATTCATACCACTATGATGCTCCAGTGAAGTTTGATTCAACTACTGTCCTTTTCTCTTATATATGTGGTCATTTTTACTATGACATTTATACATTCTGAAAATATATTCTAAAACCCTGAAATAAAATCAAACTAGAAATAATACAGAATCAAAGCATTAACAAAAAAAAAAAAAAAAGGATACTAGGAAGATAGCTCAAATGTTAAAGTACCTACTGCTCACACATGAAGATATGAGTTTGGATCCCCAGCATGTAAAGCTGGGTACAGCACTATGTCTGTAACCCTAGCATTGGGGGCACAGACAAACAGATCACTCAGTGGCCAGCCAGTCTAACTGAATATCTGAGCTCCAGGCTTAATGAGGGATTCTGTCTCAAAAAATAAGGTGGTGGAGGCTGGAGATATGGCTCAGTGGTTAAGAACATGCACTGAGCTTACAGAGGACTTAAGTTCTAGTTCTAGCACCTACATTAGGCTCACAACCACCTGTAACTCCAGCTTCAGGGGGATCCAACACCTCTGGCCTCTGTGGGCATCTGCATTCACATGCGTGTATCCACACACATATAAATAAAAGAAGAAAAAGTGGTGAGTGATTGAATTAACACCCTATATTAGCTCTGGCCTCCATATGCATACTTATACAGTACATACAACCACTTGAACCAGTGCACCTGCATGAAGATTTGCATACACATGAACGAACACACGTGTATCATACACATGTTGTGTTGTGGGTATGTGGAAGTGACACTGATCCAGTTGGGCTGTTATTATGAGGGTTTGTAAATGTAATATGACTTTGTAAACACACAAGTTTACTAAGAAAAAAATTTTTAATTAGATTTTTTTTTTGTTTTTTTGAGACAGATTCTCTGTGTAGCCCTGGCTGTCCTGGAACTCACTCTGTAGACCAGGCTGGCCTTGAACTCACAAAGATGTGCCTGCCTCTGCCTCTCAAGTGCTGGGATTAGAAGTATGTGCTGCGATTGCCACCAGGCTTAAATTAGATGTTTAAAAAGTGTATGTATATAAATGTCTTGCCTGCCTGTGCCCCTGGTATCCTTAAGGTCAGAAGAAGGCATTGAATCTCCTGAAACTGGAGTTGTTGATAATTGTGGACCACCATGTAGGTACTGGAAACTAAACCAGACCTTCTACAATAGCAGTAAGTGCCCTTTATTACAGAGCCATTTCTCTAGTCCCTGGAAACATACAAGTGTAGTAGTATACTTTGTTGGAAAATTATCTCCAGTGCAGTACTCATTTTAAATTTTCTTAGAAGTGTAAGTCAACATTCCTTCTTGATAAAAACAATAAAAGAAAAATAGAGGGTTATTTTCTTTTTTTTTCTGTCGTACTTAGTTATTTAATGTTCTGATCAAAATACAGTTTTTGAAAAAATAATTAAAAAAGAAAAATTATAGAAGTAAATTAAATGCAACACACCAAGATGTATGGAATTCAGTAGAGAAAGTTCTAAGAGAGAACTTTATAGTTATTGAAGTGCCCACATTAGCAAAAAAACAAGACATTAACTAAATGCGTTATTAAGGTCTTACAAAAACAAGAACCCAGAATAAACACAAGAAAAAAAATAATAGGGGGCTGAAGAGATGGGTCTATAGTTAAGAGCACTTACTACTCTTGTAGAAGATCCAAGTTAAATTTCTTTCTCATTGTGTCTCTGTATGAAAGTATGTGATAAGATCTATGTAAGATGAAACTTGCCTGGATTTAGATGAATTTTCTCAGTTGGACTCAGAGTGTGATGTAGTGGCAACGTTCCTACCTAATACATTCAAGGCATTTGGGTTTCATCCCTAGCACTATTCAGAAGAAAATAAACAGTGACAACTACATCATAAGAATAAACAAGATATGAAAATAGAGTAATAATTAATTTAAAATAAAACCTTTACAATACCAATAAGAATAGCAAAGAAAGGGCAAAATAAACAACAAACTAGTAATAAAGATGAAATATTCTAAAAGCTAATGAAAAAAAGGTAAATGAGAAGGAAGATGACAAGAGAAGGATCTGTTTGAAGAATAAGGGAAAAAGAAAAAAGTAAAAAATTTTAAAGGAGAAAAGAAAAATAAGAAAAATGCACATCTATGTGTATATGTATTCAAGCTAAATAGATCTAACAAAACTTACACTACCCTCCCCATTTTCACTGTGCAAAGTGGTTACCCTATAGCATCACCCTATCTGTCTCCAGTGGGCATCACAAAAGATGTCAGAAACAGATAGGCTTGCAGCGTCAGACTATGCTGTGAGTGTGAAGAAAAACAATACTAGGGTAAATTGCTGGGGGGAAAGGGGTAGTGCCTCTCCTCCTATTTGCAAAATAACTGAGAAATGTCATAAATGGCTCTAGTAACAAATCATTACAATGTGATCATTGATCTTCACTGTCAGTCAATTTGAATGTAACAGTTTGAGGGTACAGTCCATCATGGAGGGAAATCATGACCTTAGGGCCGTGAAGTACCTGCTCAAATTGCATTTGCAGTCAGGAAGCACAGAGATCAATGATCTGGCTTCTTTTTATTCAGTCCAAGACCCCATTATGTGGAATGGGGCTACCAACATTTAGGGTGTGTCTTCATTCTTCACCTCTTTTTGGAGATATTTTCATAGACATACCAACAGGTCCATGGTGATTTTAAATTCAGTCAAATTGACTGACAGTGAAGATTAATGATCACATTGTAATGATTTGTTACTAGAGCCATTTATGACATTTCTCAGTTATTTTGCAAATAGGAGGAGAGGCACTATCCCTTTCCCCCCAGCAATTTACCCTAGTATTGTTTTTCTTCACACTCATACAGCATAGTCTGATGCTGCAAGCCTGTTTCTGACATCTTTTGTGATGCCCACTGGAGACAGATAGGGTGATGCTATAGGGTAATCACTTTGCACAGTGAAAATGGAGAGGGTAGTGTAATGGCAACTTGTTTGCACACTACTACTTTGCAGACTCTGGTGCTTATAGATTTAGCTCCTACATTCAGTCACATTTGATCACTTCTTGCCTTACTACCCAGCTCCTACAGATGGTTTTCCTAGTTCATAGTCTGAAAGTGAAAGCAACCTTTGTTCCCTTATGCAACTCAGACATATTTGCTTCTATATAGACCTCTCAGTGTCTTTTTTTTTTATTTCTTCAGATTTTTTCCTGTAAGCAAACTAACTTGCAAGGCAAGACACCTGTTCACTTATTCAGTAAATTGATATTTGCTATGGGTTCTAGAGATAGGAATATACAGAGACCTCTGACTCCTGACTAAAAGTCTCAGACAAGACCTTCTCAAGATGACTCCTCAGGGCCAGTGACATGGCACTTGCCATCAGGCCTGATGACCTCAGTTTGATTCCTAGAACCCATATAGTGGAAGGAGAGACCCAGTTTTCACAGGTTATCCTCTGACCTCCACATATGTGATATAGCACTTGTGGAAAACTCACATTCACTTACACACTCACTCTTTGTATGTGGGGTGTGTGTGTGTGTGTGTGTGTGTGTGTGAGAGAGAGAGAGAGAGAGAGAGAGGGAGGGAGGGAGGGAGAGAGAGAGAGAGAGAGAGAGAGAGAGAGAGAGAGAGAGAGAGAGACAGACAGACAGACAGACAGAGAGATATTAAAAGATGTCTCCCTGTGATCTATACTATAAGATATTCTGGGAAGAGAGGAATCCCCCCCCCCCCAATCTGGAATAGTACATAGATCCCAGGCCTATTGTCTTTTTAGACTGATTCATGATTTATAACCTATTTTGACTTTGGTTCTTTCATGTACTTCTGCTATAGATTTTTCATTTGATTCCAGTTTCTACTTAACACTTTTGCCTTCTACTTCTCTTAGTATTTTTGGACTTAGTTGTGTGTTCTTTTCTTGCCTATAGTCATAAAATTGGCGCTGGCTGTTCTGTAAGAATCTTTCTACTGCCAAGCTGGAGAGAATAAATCCTTTTTTCTGAACTATATCATAGATAAAATTTCACACAAATTTAATAGTCTTTTCTAAAGTAGTATTGAACAAATGATTCCTTAAGTAAGCCAGTGTTAAAGAGTTCTTTTATCCAGAGAGATCTAAGCATTATAAATATTGATGTAAATTTAAGTTAGTAATAGACTATGGACTATTATAAAAAGAAGCCCCAGGGTTTGAAATTTTATATAGGCTCGTGTTTACTTTTTCCTGAAGCTTGAGGATAGGCTCTGGTGGGCAGTGGAGGGTTTTAATTTGTGTTATAGTTTTGTGTGTATATTTGAAATCAAATTTATTAGAGCTTCAAAGTGACATTGATAATCTCTCATGTCTTTCATGGGAGTTGATGAATGGCTCCTGGCCACTCAACCTGATAGACATCCTTTGTGTTTAGAAGTTCTTTTGTCTTGTATTTTCATTTGTATGCACCTTTGACTTTGTGGAGGTGATAGTGAAGTGGATCTTGAGAAACCAGAATTCTGTATATAGCTTTATTGTTGATGCTTTTAGGGCAATGAACATAATCTTGCTAGTCTTCAAGTTTTCCTTCTGTAAGATAATTAAAATAGGTACTTGAAATGATTCTGGGCATGTTTGTGAGGCTGCTTTGAGAGCAGTTAGGAAGGAAGACTCACCCTGAATGTGAGTGCACCATTCTGTGGGCTAGGATTCTCCACTGAATAAAAAGGAGGAAGTGAGCTAAATAGCAGCATTCTTTTTTCTTTATGACGAGCCAGCGTTCTTCATGCTCCTGTTATCATGTCTTTCCCACTATGATAGACCGCATTCCCTTTAAAATTGTGATCCTAATAAACCATTCTTCCCTTCAATTGCTTTTGTCAGGTTTTGTCACAGCAAGAAGAAAAGAAAGGAATGCAATTTGTTTTCATGGAAATTTTAGGTGACTAAATAAACTAATATCTTTTTGCTATTATTTGAAAAATCTCAGTTTATATTCAGGTATGCCATAGTTGGCATTTCTAAAAAAATGTTCCGTTATAGTTCCTTGAATGTTACTATCAAAACTCAGAAAAGAACATATGGATTTTATATCAGATCTTCAATTCATTTTGCTATTTGTGGCCATAAGTTAACAGGCAATGTAAAAACAGGTTTTAGTTTATACCACTCAGATGAATATTGTCATGTTATTAGGGACCTTGGTATATCACATTACTATTTTTAAAATAACATTGAGATTTTATTAAAAAGTATTTGGAATTCTCTGAGCAAGTTAAAAACTTCCTTCATAAGGATACAAATTTGCTACTGTGTTGAAAAGAATGTTTGGAAACTTTTAGATTATAGTGGAGGTTTTTGTTTTTGTTTTTCTCTGTATAGTCCTGGCTGTCCTGGAACTGTAGATCAGGCTGGCCTCGAATTCAGAGATCCGCCTGCCTCTGCCTCCTGAGTGCTGGGACTAAAGGCATGCACCAGCACACCTGGCTTATAGTGGTGTATTGAGTAACTACATCTACTTTTATCTCTTGAAAGTACTACAAAAATGAAATATAGGTTTTAAAAATATATCCACAGGATATGGAAAGTTGGGAAGGGATTGAAAGAGTGGAATCACCATACTTGAGATAGCTGAGACCCTAGGTACTAATAGAAATAGTTGAGTACTAATCTCATCTATGCAGCATATCCTCAAAAGGCATAGGAAATTGTAGACATGAGTACTGGGACTGAGGATGAAATGTATCTCATTTGGTGATTGTCTTTCTTTTGCTGTGGTAGAAGTTTTGAGATTTCTTTCTTTTATTTTTTAATTTTTTATTCTTTGGCAGTTTTATACATTTATATATTGAATTTTAGGTCACTTTCAATTCCTTTCCTCTTTTATCTCCTCTCCTTTTGATGAAACTCTTCTTCCCAACAAGACTCCTCCTATTTTAATTCCTGTCTGTCAGTCTGTCCATCTGTGTGTGTGTGTGTGTGTGTGTGTGTGTGTGTGTGTGTGTGAGAGAGAGAGAGAGAGAGAGAGAGAGAGAGAGAGAGAGAGAGAGAGAGAGAGAGAGGGGTATCAATCTACTGAGTTGCCTATTTTGCACAAACATGAATGGAAGGTTATTTACTGGAGCAGCTTATCAGTGGGTAGTTAATACTACTGAAGAAAGTGATACCCCTCCTCCAGTAACCATTGACTGCCAGTAGTTACTTCAGAGGAGGGTAGGGCCCAGTGAGCCCCTCTCCTATCCATGATGAAATATTGACAGGACCAGTCTCATGCATGTAACCACAGCTGCAGTACATCATGAGTGCAGTGGCCATGTTATGTCCAAAAGATGTCTTTTTGTGGAATAGCTCTCTATCCTTTGGTTCTTACATTCTTCTTTTGTGCTTTATTTTTCCCTTGGTGGTTACTCTAGAACAAGTATGTCCAACCTGCAGCCTGTATCCTGTACTTTGTCACTCAGGATGTCTAATGAATATGGCCCAACACGTTTGTAGATGACAATACTATGTTACACTGTCAAAAGGTTGGATGCATCTGCCTTAAGGGTGTAAAACATGCAGTTTGGCTTTAGAGTCTACATTAATTTTATGCTTTTATACTGTCAACAATATATAACAATCATAGTGATTAAATTACATTTCCCTTATGTTTTATGTTGCTCTTAATTAATTATTTGCTTACTTACTTACCTGTATATGACATACATATGGGGATCAGAGGACAACCTCTGGTATTGGTTCTTTGGTACCTAGAGCTCTGTTATATAATCAGTACTTAAGCTTTCAGGGACCCACCTTTCTCTGCCTCACATCTTGCCATTGCTGTAAGTATTACAGTTCTAAAGGGAAAGCTATCCTGGCAGTTGGAAGCCAAGGAATACCTACAGCTCGGAAGGGTAAGGTATCCTGACAACCAGAAGCCAAGGATTACCTGCAAGTGTTACAGCTCTGAAGGGAAATGTGTCCTGGCAGTTGGAAGCCAAGGAACACCTACAGTTTGGAAGGGAAAGGTACTGTGGCAGTTGGAAGCCAAGGATTACCTACAGCTCTGAAAGGAAAGGTATCCCAAGTGTTACAGCTCTGTTCTGGTTGGGGACAGTTTCCCCAGCAAAGTGTTAGAGTCTTTGCTCGGGGAAAGGTTTCCCTAATGCAGTCTTAACAACTCTGCTCCAGCAGGGGAGGATTTCCCCAGAGAGGTTGTCACAGCTCTGTTGTTCTTTGCTCTGCTCTGCTTGGGAGAAATGTTACAGCTCTGCTCAGCTTCCCTGGAGTGTAACACTTTGCTCTAGCAAGGGAAAGTTTCCCCAGCCAAAGTGTTAAAGTTCTGCTCTGCTCCTTCACTGTTCCACTCTGGATAGAGCTGTTACAGCTTTGCTCTGCTCCTGCAAAGGTTGTTACTCTTCTCTGCTCCCCTCCAGTGAAAGAAAGTTGTTACCACAAACTTCGCTCACAGATTTATTGGGAGGGAGGATTCCAGGAGAGTGGTTGCCTCTGCCAGGGTGGGAAAAGGGCAGCCCCAAACTGAACAGGTACAGGCCTTATATAGGATTTCTTAGGGGTGAAACTTTCCAAGGTGGAGATTTGCAGGGTGGGGATTGGTAGCTTCTCAATTCCTGAGCTTGGGACAAGCTCTGAGATGGGTTGAATTTAGTGCTCAGGGATTGGTTGGACTTCAATTCCCGAATTGGTTAGAGGCCGGGTGTGTTTCTTTGGCTCTGGTCTCAGGGCCAGGGTTTTCTTCCATTGACCCTTTTTACCCTACATTTGCTGGGGTTGCAGATGTGAACCACCACATATGACTTTTTGTGTGGGTTCTGGGCATCTGAACTCAGGTCCTCATACTTGTGAGGCAAGTGCTTTATGGATCGAGCCATCTTCTCAGGCCTCTGATTATCTATTTTACTTCTGTTTGTATTTATTTTCTTTTACATTCATTAACCCTTTCCAGGGCTTTTCCTTTTTTTTTTTCCATTTGCAAAGTTCTGTCAGAATCATTTTATTTCCATCTTAAAGTTTTCTCTTAGAACAGGTTGGCTGCATTCTTTTTTAGCCTCTACTTATGTGAATCTCCTTTCAATTTGTCATTGTTTTCCCTAGGTGGGTAATTTTAGTTTGATGGATTTTTTTTTTTTTTTTTTTTGGTTTTTCGAGACAGGGTTTCTCTGCGTAGCTTTGCGCCTTTCCTGGAACTCACTTGGTAGCCCAGGCTGGCCTCGAACTCACAGAGATCCGCCTGGCTCTGCCTCCCGAGTGCTGGGATTAAAGGCGTGCGCCACCACCGCCCGGCTTGATGGATATTTTAACATTTAGAGATTTTACTTAATTGGGCTGGCAGGATGGATAAAAGTGCTTCTTGTGCAAGCCTAAGGACCTGTATTCAATCTTTGGAACCTGCATAAAGGTAGAAGGAAAGAAGCAACCACACAAAGTTGTTTTCTGATCTCCATACACATGCCGTGGCACACATGTACCCATCTCCCCACACATCATATCCATACACACAATAATAAAAACAATACATTTCACTTAATACTTGATTTGCATAGTTTTTGTTGAAAAGTCACTGTGTTGTTTTCTCTTAGAGTGGGTCTACCTAGCCTTTAAGCCTCGGAGCTGCTACTTTCCTGGAGCCCTTCCATGGCTACCAGTTTACAAAACTGATAGTCATAGGAATAGAGATTATATACAAAAATTTGGATTGACTGTAATTCACTTTCTTACAGGATTTTATCCTTGAAGACAAAAGTTATTTTGGTAGACTTCAATTTCAACCTCATTGTCTTAGGGAGATTATCATTTTCTAATGGGATATCCTCAGAGAAAAATATCAGGTGAATGGAGGAACTCACCCTTACACAGTTCTTTCCTTAGATATTATAGTGCCTCAAGTCCTATCTGTGGTATTTGTGCTTGTGTTCTTTCATCATTTTTTTCATGTACTTTGTTAAGTTTTATATTTTCCTGAAGTACTTTACTGGAGAAGGAAACAGAAATTTCAAAGATCTGTTTGTGTTTGTGTGTGCATGTGGAGGCCAGAGGTAGACATCTGGCATCTTCCTCAGGTGTTCTTCCACCTTGTTTTTGAGATAGAGTCTCTTACTAGTCTGCCCACTGATTTTGTCAAAGCTAGCTGGCCCAGGGCTCCCCTTGTCTCTGCCTCCCCAGTGCTTATATTACAGATGAATGCTGCTGTGCCTGGTGTTTTACTAGGTGCTGAGGATCTGAACGCAGTTTTTCATGATTGTATGATAAATACTTTACCCACTGAGCCATCTACCCAGCTCTTACAAATGCATTTTTAAAGACATTTTCATTGTAGAATTTTACAAGTATCTTCTTGATCAGTGACAGCATTGTTCAAATTTGTTTAGGGCTTTCCAGAATAGTTTCAAGAGAAAATGACTCATTTGAAAGAAAAATCTCAGTTTTTGAATACATACTTAGTTTTTGCTGATTATCATCTTTTATAGTAATAGGTCATAAATGAAGACTTAAAATAGCATTAAATTATGTGAATAAATATACAAGATTATTCTTTAGGTTTTTTAGTGAAAATAATGGAAAGATAATTTTGAAAGTCAGCCTTCTGAATAATTACATTCCCACTTTTTGGGGCTGAATTCTGCTAGAAGTTTCTTAGGTTTTTAATTGGTTGGCACTTTCTTTCTTGCTTATTATTAGTTTATATGATTGGAAAAGAGACCAAGAATTTGAAGACTATGCATATTTTTATTGATGTACCAAAGTAAGAAAATATTTTTTAAAGGTTGTAGGTTTTGTTTTTGACCTTAAATCCACAGTTGGTTTCTTACATGAATTTTAGAATGTGCAGTCAGTCTAGTCTATCCTTCACAAAGAAACAACTAAAATCCTTTTTATTATTACTGTATGCAGGCATGTGTGCCATGGTGCCTAGGTGGAGATCAGAAGACAATGTTGTGCAATTAGTTCTTTCCTTCTGTCTTTACATAGGGCTAAGGATTGAACTCAAGTCACCAGGCTTGTGCAGCAAATGTTTTTACCTGCTGAGCCATCTTATCAGGCTTGATGGTTTCTCAAAAAATTTAAATCAGACTTTTAAATTATGGGATGGAGAAGAGATTGTATTTGTTTTTTAAGTATCTTGTGCTTTACTGTGATCTCTGTCTACATGGGTATTTGTTCCTGTAGTTAAGGGTCAGTAAGTTTGGATTGTTTTACTTTTGTCAATGAAAAATATATTACACCTTTGAAATAAAAGGCTTGAAACTTTTTGTCGAAGGGGATACTATCCTTGAGCTACATTTGGTACTTTTGATCCAATTTGCTTGGTTTGCACCTGATTTGGCTACTAATTGTCTCATGGCCTGGTCTGCATAGAGGCTTCATTCTTTGAGTTAACACTGCTCACATTGTTCTGCAGCCTCTCTGTCAATAGCAATTGTAGTGGTACTTTTTGCCTCTATGGGATAGTATGGTTTCACTTGCATTGGGTAACTATCAAGTTCGTTTTATAATCTAAACAGTAATGTATATTTAGCAAAGTGATATTCATCAGTGTTTGAGATTATACATGGTAAAACTTGTAGTGCAGAATGTGGCACAAGACTAAGTCATTACCAATTTTTATGCATGTGTTTAAATAATTATGACTTTCACACAAATTAATCTCATATTTACACCAAGATTAAGAATATTTTTTCAAATAGATTTTCTTTATTTGTATTTCTCTTATTTATTTCCTTGTTTAATATAACAGAATTAAAATGAAACAAACAAAACAAGCCATATTTATTTTTTCAAGTTGATTTGAAGTGACTTGACTTTTAATTTATATATGAAGTGTTTGGTGTGACTAATGAAGTAAAATACAATCCACAGTTAAGAGGACAAATGTAAACCACATAACTCTCACCTCTTCTCACATAAAGTAATCACTGACCACTTACTGATGCTATCACAGTTGCACTCTGTTGTGCTTCCTTCTTGTATGGTGATTGCCTAAGTGTTCTCAGTTTCTTCTTCTTTTGTACTTTAGTGACCTTTAAATAGTTTAGACTATTTTTATGAATTTATTATCTTTGGAAGTATTGTCAACTCAGGTCTTCTTAAACATGTGGTTTGCTTCTTGCTCTTTAGCCTAATATAGTTATTTTTTATTTAAAATGGCTTCCCATAATATTCTCATTTTCTTTGTGACCCAATTGCTTAATTGTGCTGTAAATAACTTTTTGTGATGGTTAATCTTATTACTTAGGAGATCTCTAGGTATGTGTTTGAAAGTATTTACAGAGATGTAATTTAGCTGAGGAGAGAAGATTCACTCTAAATGGGTTGGGGTCTGGAAGTAAAAAGGGAAAAAGGAGGAAGTTAGCTGAGTGCTGGCATGCATCTATTCTTTGTTACCTTCCTTTGGAGGTAGTATGACCAGCTGTCCTGTGCCTGCTACAGTGGACTATGCCTCTTCAAACCGTGAGCCAAAATAAATCCTCCCTAGAGCTGCTTTGTCAGGTATTCTGTCAGAGTGCAGTAAAAGTAACCATTGCATTATTACATTAAAAAGCCCTAGTATAAAAGAAGAAATAATATCTATGTGTCAGAAATTTAGTTTGATTGCATACCTTAATTTTTAATCACATTTGGTTACACATAACATTTAATTTTTTTATTATTGTGTGTATCCATCCATGCATGTGCTTGAACATAGTGTGGTATTTGGGTATGGGCACACATGCCACAGTGCATGTGTAGAGTTTAGAGCACGACTTTGTGGAGTCAATTTCTCCTTCCACTTTTATGTAGTGATCGAATTCAGGTTGCTGTGCTTGTGTAGCAAGCCTTTCTACCCACTGAGCCATCCTGGAGGTTTGTTTGTTTGTTTGTTTGTTTGTTTTAAAGAGTTTGTGTTTTAAGTATTTTAATGTTGATTTTGAGTATACACCATTGAATTTTATATATTTATTAAATGTATTTAACTTCATTATTTTTAGTGAATGCAATTAGTAATGTTTGCAGTGAAATAGGAATGCTTCACTTTTCTCTCCCCCTGCTGCCACTGAATTGCGTGGAGGTGGAGGCTCAGTGCCTTCAAGATTTGGCCTCACATGTAATCCACCACCATGGCAGAGGAAGGCATTGCTGCAGGAGGTGTAGTGAACATCAGTATTGCTCTAAAAGAGGTGCTGAAGATCATCCCTACCATGATGCCTAGCTCATGGCATCCACGAAGCTGCCAAAGCCTTAGACAAACGCCAAACCCATCTTTGTGGTTGCATCCAGTTGTGATGAGCCTATGGATGTCAAGTTGGTGTAGGCACTTGTGTTGAGCACCAGATCAACCTAATTAAAGTTGATGACAACAGGAAGCTAGGGGAATGGGTAGACCCCTGTAAAACTGATAGAAAGGGGAAGCCACAGAAAGTGGTTGGTTGCACTTGGGTAGTGGTTAAGGACTATGGCAAAGAATCTCTAGCCAAGGATGTCATTGAAGAGTACTTCAAACACAAGAAATGAATAAGTAAAAATTTCTGCTCATTTAAAAAAATGCTTCACTTTTTTCAGTCATCCTCACTAGAATTACAATGTTTGAATGAACAAATTTATATAGCATAGGGCCATTTCTATTCCAAATTGGCTAATGTTAGAAGAGTCAAAACAGGTCCAGTTAATACTTCAGAGCTCTTGGCTTTACTGTTACTTTTCTACTTTTTTCTTTATTTTGTTACTTCCTATTTATTTTATTTTAGAGGCCTTAAAATCATTTTTAAGGGACATTCGTGTTATCATTGATATTACACCTTCTAAGTGGAATTTCAACTCTACGTTTTTTCCCCCCTTTGGTTTGTTGTTGTTTTGCCTTTTTCCACTTACTTTGTAGCAGCTCTTTGATCGGCTCTTTTCAGCATAAAATGTTTTGTGTATTTCTTGTGTCAGTGAAGGAGTTGTAAGAATTTTTTGTAAACCTGATTTAGAGGACACCCAGTTTGTCTTTTCATGAAACATTTTACCCTCAATAATAGCAGTGTAGACTAAGAACATTTTTTTCTACTAGCCCAGTGTGTGCTTGGGACAGCAAATCAAAAGAGACATTTCAGTTTATTTTAGTCTCTCATATCTCTAATTTACTTTTTGTATCTTGGTTTTGGCTGAAGTTTCTTTTTAAGCCTTGATAAAAAAGACAACCAACAGATGGGTAGCTTTAGATAGTATTTTATGTGAAGTTGAGTTATAAGTAAAAGTTAGCTGTAACAGAGCTGTAGTTAAAATCATGAGAGATTTCAGTGGTGATGAGGGGACTATAGGGTTGCAGAGATGGCTTAGTCAATAAAGTACTTGCTGTGCAAGAATTGGATTCCTGGTACCCACAAATAAATCTGGGTGCAGGACTACATGCCTGTAATCCTATCAATGGAGCTCACTAGCCAGCCAGTTTAGATGAGTTGGTGAGCCCGAGGTTCAGAGAGACCCTGTCTCAGAAAAATGAAGTGGAAAGTGATTGAAGAAGACATCCAGTGTCCATTTCTGTCATCCACATGCACAGGTGCACCATACACATTGTATATACACATGCACATGCATGCACACATGTGCATATATACAGACAATATACCCAAATATGGGGATTATAGATAAAATCATATTAATATGAATAACATAGGCTTTATTGATAAATGTGGACAGGTTTTATAGAGAAATCTTTCCTGTTTAATATTGGAAGAGCCATTTGCTTTCTGTAGGTATTGAAGCTCTTCATACTCATCTCTGGTTTCAGGTCTAGTGATTGTCATTTTGTTGCAATGATATATCTCCTTAATAGTATTTTTTTAAAAACATCTTGTTGGTGAGAATAGAAGCATAGCTGTTAGTTCATGTATGGATTTGCACTTGTTTTTTTAAAAATGTATATCCTAACTTTTTCAAAAGGGACTTTACATAGATCTTTGGACATGTGTGTTTTTGGTCTCCTAGAATCTACACTATATTAAGCAACTTCAGACTTATTTTATAAGCTTAGTCTTTCCTGGAAAAATTTTATCATTAAAAGGCAAACATAGAGCCTTAGTGTTTCTTGTTCCTTTCAACTGCCTCTTCTCTTATTTATTGAGTTACTGTGTGTAAGAGACTATGTAAAGACATTATATGTGTGTTAGTTTAAACTGATTGTACTGGCTTTTTTTTTGTGTGTGTGTCAACTAGACACAAGCTAGAGTCAGAGGAAGAAGCCTCAGTTGAGGAAATGACTCTATGAGATCTAGCTGTAAGGCATTTTCTCATTTAGTGATCAGTTGGGGAGGGCCCAGCCCATGGTGGGTGGTGCCATCCCTGGGCTGTTGGTCCTGGGTTCTATAAGAAGGTGGGCTGAGCAAGCCATGGGACGCAAGCCAGTAAGCAGCACCCCTCAATGGCGTCTGCATCAGCTTCTCCTTCCAGGATCCTTTTCTGTTTGAGTTCCTGTCTTGACTTCCTTCATGATGAACAGCAATGCTGAAGTCTAAGCTGTAGATGTAATGGTCTTATTAAATAAGAAACACAGAGCCAAATGCAGAGTTAAAAGCCCAAGAGGTCAGAGCAGTAGCTAAGAGCTGATACTAAATCTACCTTCTTAGCACCCGTTGCTGCTGCCATCCTTCCCCTGAGAAAAAGACCTACTTCCTGTGTATCTGTCTTTTTATTGACTTTCTGTTCTGCCTTCTCATTGGTTGTAAACCCAACCACATGACCTCCTCGTCACTGCCTGTCTATACAGACCTCCAAGTCTTCTATGGTTGGTATTGAGATTAAAGGCGTGTGTCTCCATGCTGGTGGTGTCCTTGAACACACAGAGATCTGCCTGTCAATGTGATCGGGATTAAGGGCGTGTGCTACTACTGCCAGACTTCTGCTATGGCTTGCTATTAGCTCTGACCCCCAGGCAACTTTATTTATTAACATACAAATAAAATCACATTTCAGTACAAATAAAATATCACCATACTAAGCCAAATAAACCCTTTCTTCCCCAACTTACTTTTTGGTCATGGTGTTTTGTCACAGCAATAGAAATCCTAAGACACTGACCAACAGACTTGTCATATGTCATGGATTTTATCACCCCATATTTTATAGATTCATTCAGTTTTTTCAGCTACTATACATTTGAGTGCCTAATGCAGGTCAGCCACTCTTATCTACTGGCCTCAGCTAGAAAAGAATAAAACACAGTCTGAATTTTCATCAAGAATAAGGAAGAATGGAATAGATAAAAGAACATTTAGTGGCTCAGTATGGAGAAAGAGAGGGAAAGTTATGACTTGCATATAGTTTTATATTTTCTCCAAAAGGAAGGAAAAAACCCCACACCACCACAACAAAATAATAGGAATCAACAGACACTGCTCACTGATAACTCTGAATATCAGTGGTCTCGATTCCCTAATGAAAAGACATAAACTAACAGAATGGATTCGAAACTCAGGATCCATTCTTCTGCTACATCCAAGAAGCACACCTTAACATAGATATCACCTCAAGGTAAAAGGATGGAAAAAGATATTCCAAGAAAATGGACCCAAGAAACAAGCCAGTGTAGCCATTTTAATATCTGACAAAATAGACTTCAACCCAAAACTCCTCAAAACAGATAGAGGACACTACATACTCATCGAGGAAAAATCCACCAAGAGGATATTGCAGTTCTTTATATCAATGCACCAAACACAAGGGTACCCAAGTTCATAAAAGAAACACTATTACAGCTTAAATCACGTATTGACCTTTACACAGTTATAGTGGGTGACTTCAGTACCCCACTCTTACCTATAGACAGGTCATCCAGACAAAACTTAAAACAGAAATGTTGGAGAGCTAATTGATGTTATAAACCAAATGGCCCTAATAGATATTTACAGAACATTTCACCCAAACACAAAAGAATATACCTTGTTCTCAGCAGCTTTCTCCAAAATTGACAATGTTCTTGGACACAAAGTAAGTCTCAATGGATATAAGAAAATTGAAATAATACCCTGTATCCTATCTGACACCATGAATTAAAGCTGGATATCAACAACAATAGAACAACAGAAATCTTGAAAATTCATGGAAACTGAGCAACTCACTACTGAATGAACAATGTGTCAAGACAGAAATTGAGAAATTACTTTCTAGACGTGAATAAAAATGAATACACACGTTTCCAACCTTATTAGACACAATGAAAGCTGTTCTGAGAGGAAAGTTCATAGCAATAAGTGCCTACATAAAAAATTGGAGAGAGCTTATACTAGTAACTTAACAGTACACTTGAAAGCTCTGGAACAAAAAGAAGAAATCACACCCAAAAGAAATAGATGGCAAGAAATAATCAAACTCAGGGCTGAAATCAATAAAATAGAAGCATACACACACACACACACACACACACACACACACACACGAATCAGTAAAACAAAGAGTTGGTTCTTTGAGATAATGAGTAAAATTGTCAAACCCTTAGCCAGTTTATCTAAAAGATGGAGAGAGCAGATCCAAATGAACAAAATTAGAGATGAAAATGGGGACATAACAGATATCTAGGGAAATCTAGAGACTCTTATGGACACACTTTATAAACCTTTACTTTGCCAAATTGGAAAATCTAAAAGAAATGAATAATTTTCTTGATATGTATCACTTACCAAAGTTAAATCAAGATCAGATAAGCAGTTTAGACAGATTTGTAAATAGAAGCAGTAGTTAAGAGTTTACCAATTCCCCTTCCAAAAAAAGAGCCCAGGGTCAGATGGTTTTAGTCAGATTTCTACCAGACTTTCAAAGAAGAGTCAATATCAATACTCCTCAAATTATTCCACAAAATAGAAACAGAAGAAATAATGTCTAATTAGTTTTTTTGTTTGTTTTTTTGTTTTTTCGAGACAGGGTTTCTCTGTATAGTTTTGGTGCCTGTCTTGTATCTTTCTCTGTAGATCAGGCTGGCTCTGCCTCCAGTGCTGGGATTAAAGGCATACACCACCACCACCTGGTTCTCCAGTTAGTTTTACAAGGCCAGTTACTCTGATACCCAGACCCCATAAAGATCCAACAAAGAAAGAGAATTACAGACTAATTTCCCGTATGAACATAGATCAGTGATTCACAGCTTGTGGGTCATGACCTCTTTGGGGTTCCATACCAAATATCCTGTGTATCAGATATTTACATTATGATTCATAACCGTAAAATTACAGTTATGAAGGAGTAACAAAATAATTTTATGGTTGGGGATCACTACAGCATGATGAACTGTATTAAAGAGTTGCAGCATTAGGAAGGTTGAGAACCACTGACATAGATGCAAAATTCTCAATAAAATACTTGCAAACAGAATCCAAGAATGCATCAAAAAAACAAAAACAAAAACAAAAACAAAAAAAAACAAAAACCAAAAACCCTCATCCACTATGAACAAGTAGGATTCATCTCAGAAATGCAGGGATGGCTCAGCATAGATAAACCAGTAAATGTCATCCACTATATAAACAAACTGAAAGCAAAACCCACAAGATCATCTCATTGGACCTTTGACGGAATTCAACACCCCTTCATGATAAAAGAGCTAGAGAGATTAGGGATGCAAGGGGCATGCCTCAACATAATAAAAGCAGTTCACGGCAAGCCCATAGCCAACATCAATTTAAATGGAGAGAAACTCAAAGCAATTCCACTGAAATCAGGACCACAGCAAGGTTGTCCACTCTCCAGACCTATTCAATATAGTACTGTAAAGTTAGCTAGAGCAATAAGACTACTGAAGGAGATCAAGGGAATACAAGTTGGAAAGGAAGTCAAGTGTCTTTATTTGCAGATGATATGATAATATACATAAGTGACCCTAAAAATTCCACTGGGAAACTCTCACAGCTGGTAAACACTTTCAGCAAAGTAGCTGGATACAAGATTAACTCACTACTTTCAAATGACAGTTTTTTTCTTACTTTAAAAAAAAAAAATTATTTATTTATTTTATGTATGGGTGCTCTATCTGCATGTGCAACTTTATGCCAGAAGAGGGCATTAGATCCTACTATAGATGATTGTGAGCCACTAGGTGGTTGCTGGGAATTGAACTCAGGACCTCTGGAAGAGCAAGCAGTGCTCTTAACTGCTAAGCCCTCTCTTCAGCCCCTCAAGTGACAGTTTTTCAAATGAGTTTGCATTGTTATTCCTGGAGCTGTTGATGAATTGCTCATCCATTTTCTTCAACTAAGTTCCACTTGTGAAAGGTTCAGATTAGCCTCCAAACCAGCACTACTAAATGAGAACCAAGTGATGGAACACACAATTCTGTGGGGAACATTTTACATCCAGCCTGGATATTTTGAGCATTGGATATCTCTGCTTGTAGAAGAATGAAATATGATCCTATCTCAAATTATTTATATAATCAATTTAAAATGAATTGGTGACTTAAATATCAGACTCCCAAACTATAAAACTTCCAGAAGAAAACATAGTGGAAACATTTAATGACTTTGGTTTGAGCAGCGAAATTTTGGATCAGGCCTGAAATGCACAGGCAGCAAAAACAAATGCTAATGAATGAGCTTTTGTGAAATTCAAAAGCTGCTTGCTGTATAGCAAAGGGAAATAACAGACTGAAGATGTAACCTACAGAATGGGAGAAAATACTTGCAAACTATATATGTGACAAAGAACTATTATCAGGAGTATGAAAAGAACACACTAGCAAAGAAGCAAATATTTTGAAATTGAACAAAAGATTCAAGTAGACATTTCTCAAAGAAAAACTAAAGATGCCAGGCAAATTAGCATGTGAAAAATACTCAGCATCACAAATCATCAGGGAAATGCAAATCAAAACCATAGTGTGCTATCATACCCCTGTTAGAATGGGTATTATTAAGAAGAAAAATATGAGTGGATAGGTCTGCGATGTAGACCATCCGGGACAATGTTTCATCACAAAGTCATCAGCCTGTAGAATCTCCGAGTGTTGTGCTGGTGGGATCCCTTATATATGTTTCTTTCTTCCAGTGTTTTGAGACAGGAAACTGAGCGATGTTCTGACATATACATAGTGAAGCACTTGAGACAAGAAGACCTATACATATAAGAGGTTGTTCAGTGACTGTAAACAACCAAACTTGAAACAAGAACAGTATTTCTCCCAATGAAATCTTTGGTTGTGGGTTTTTTTTTTTAACTTACGTTGTAATTTTGATGTGACTTGTGGTTGTGGTGGCAGGTGTAAAGAATAAATAAAATTGGCTCTCAAGTATTTGAAAAATGCTCAGTATCATTATGGTTAGATAAATGCAGATCAAGTCTACAGTGTGATGCCATGTTACTCCAATTAGAAGATATTATAAACAGACAAAATAACAAAAAATGGTACTGTTGTGGAGAAAAAAGCAACTCTTATGTACTGTTGGTAGGAATGTAAATTAGTACAGCTATTATGGAGAACAGTTTGGAGATTCCTCAGAAAGCTATAAAATTAGAATTACCATATGATTCAGTTATTCCTGTATTTGGTTGCTATCCAAAGGAGATGAAGTCAGTGTAGCAGAGAGGTTCATGCATGACCATGCTTATTGCTGCACTATTCATAATAGCTAAAATAAGGATTCTACCTGGATATCCACCAACAAATGAATGGATAAAGAAATGTGTTTTGTATTCATGATAGAGTATTAATACAATGACTGGATCAAAGTTCTGTCATTGGCAATACAGTGAATAGAGCTAGAGGACATCACGTTATATGAAGTAATCTAGACACAGAAAGACATTTACTGCCCATTCTTTCTCATATTTAGAAGTTAAAAAAAGTTAACCTAAAGCTGGGCCGTGGTGGTGCACGCCTTTAATCCCAGCACTCGGGAGGCAGAGGCAGGTGGATCTCTGTGAGTTTGAGGCCAGCCTGGGCTACCAAGTGAGTTCCAGGAAAGGCGCAAAGCTTCACAGAGAAACCCTGTCTCGAAAAACAAAAAAAAAAAACAAAAAAAAACAACAAAAAAAGTTAATCTGAAAAATCGAAGTTATTGCCAGGGACTGGGATGCATATATTGGGGTAAAAGTTGGGAATAAAAAAGTTAGATTTTATCACTGCACACCATTTGCATGTATGGAAATAGTACACTCTACCTCAGTATTATTAGTTAATTCATGCTAATAAATAAGAAGAAAATGTGATAACCGAAGTTCGGTGAGTGCGATGCATGATCCTAAGAGTGATCGCATCTGAGGAGATGATAATACCTTTTTTTTTTTCTTCTTTTGGTTTTTCAAGACAGGGTTTCTCTGTGTAGACCAGGCTGGCCTTGAACTCAAGAGATTCACCTGCCTCCTCCCAAGGCGTGTGCCCATGCCCCCGCCCCCACCTCCCAGCTGATAATACTTTTTTGAAGCTATTTAGATCAGTGCTTGCCAGGGCTGTGGGGAAAGAAAGTTTGGGAAAAGGTTGACTGCAGGGGAACGTGGTATTTAAAATTTTGCTCATGTAGTGTTAATAAATGAATGAACACTATACATTTAAGGTTCTACCTAGCACTTTGTGTTACCAATATTCCAGATTTAGGTGGTCCAGTGTGCAGTTGGAGCCTATTTTAATTTGCAACTCCTTAATCAGTTGATAACGACTGTCTTTTGATCTATCATTCATCATCTGTATATCTTATTTGGTGAGATGTCTAGCTTTATCTTTCATCTATCTTTAAATTTGATTTCCTCTCTTCCCCTTCATTCTACTCCCATCATTTCTTCTTTCTTTCCCCCTTCCCCCCTCCTCTTTCTTTTCCCACACCTGATTGACTGTTTATTGTCTTCATGTTGAGTTGTGTGCATTCTTTATTTATATATTTAAGGTAATGGAGTTTACATATATATTTGAGGTAATGGTATTTTATCAGATACATTCATTGTAAAGATTTTCTCCTTCTCAATAGCCTATCTTACTCTCTTTGTTTTTCATAGGGCCAAAACTTTACATTTTTATGTAGTCTAGCTTATCAGTTATTAATGAACCATGCTTTTGGTTTTACATCTAAAAAGTCATCACCGTACCTAATATTATCGGAGTTTTCTCCTGTATTGTCTTCTGAGTGTTTATAGTTAGCACTTTACATTTAGATGTGTGATCCAGCTGAGTTAATTTTTGTGAGGGGTAGAAGCTCGCTCGCGCGCTCTCTCTCTCTCTCTCTCTCTCTCTCTCTCTCTCTCTCTCTCTCTCTCTCTCTCTCTCTCTCTAGTTGAGGGTTCTCTTTCTTTTAAAGGAGAAGTAATTATGTGTTTACCACACTTTTTGCATGCAGTCATTGGATAGACATTTGAGTTGTTTTCTCATCTTAGCTACTGTATGTAGTGATGTCAAGAAGCCTGGGGTACCAATGTCTCTTTTGGAACACGGTTCCAATTATTTCTAATGAATACTAATAAGTTATAAAGATAAAAAGGGAAACCCTGTATCAGGATGGGATGTTTAATTTTGATTGGACAGTTAATTAGGGTGACCAAAAGGGGGTTTTTATTGCTGGATTTTCATAGTTTGATAGTTGGACCTTGGTAGTCAACCTCGGGTGGAAGTGACCAAATAATGGAATAGACTTGGGTGGCTATTTTTAGGAATGTAACTTAATGGTTTTTAGCAAGGTAGGAGGATATGAGAGGAGGACAAGGCCCGCCAGAGCCATGTTTGCCATGCTTGGACCTGTTAGAGCCCCTTCAATGGACAGTGAGACATATCAATGAGCAATTATTGTTAATTCCTGTTATTTTGTTGGTTGTGGTGTTGGCTGTGTGTGTGTGTGTGTGTGTGTGTGTGTGTGTGTGTACACGTGGGTGGGCACAATACTTCCCTTTTTTTGGTTTTGTTGGTGTAAGATTATTTATTTCCTGTGTTTTCATGGGTTTAGTTAACCTCTTTGGGTTTGAGTTTACCTTCTTGTACTTTCCCTAGGGCTGAATTTGTAGATAGGTATTGATTAAATTAGACTTTATCACGGAATATCTTGTTTTCGCCATCTGGCATCTGTGATCTCTTAGAGTCTTCAGGACATCTGTCCAGACCCTTCTGGCTTTTAGAGTCTACATTAAGAAGTTGAGTGCAGTTCTAATAGGTCTGCCTTTATATGTTACTTGTTCTTTTTCCCTTGAAGCTTTTAATATTCTTTGTTCTTTATGTTAAATGTTTTGATTATTATGTGGCAAAGGGACTTTCTTTTCTGTTCCAATCTATTTGGTGTTCAGTAAGCTGCTTGTACCTTTATAGGCATCTCCTTCTTTAGGTTAGTAAAATTTTCTTCTGTGATCTTGTTAAAAATATTCTCTGGGCCCTTGTGCTGGAATACTTCTCCTCCTTCTATTTCTATTCTTCTCTTTTAAAGATTTATTTATTTATTATGTATACAGTGTTCTGTCTGCATGTATGCCTGCACACCAGAAGAGGGCATCAAGATCTCATTACAGATGGTTGTGAGCCACCATGTGGTTGCTGGGAATTGAACCCAGGACCTCTGGAAGAACAGCCAGTGATCTTAACCTCTGAGCTATCTCTCCAGCCCTATTGCTATTATTCTTAGATTGGTCTTTTCCTAGTGTCCCAGATTTTCTGGATGTTTTGTGTCAGGAATCTTTTAGACTGAACATTTTCTTTGACCAATGTATCTATTTCTTCTATCGTGTCTTCAATGCCTGAGATTCTCTCTTCCATCTCTTGTATTCTGTTGGTGATGCTTGATCTGTATGTAGTTCCTGTTCTCTTACCTAGATTTTTCATTCCAGAATTCCTTCAGTTTGTGTTTTCTTTATTGCTTCTATTTCTATTTTCAGGTCTTGAACAGTTTTATTCGTTTCCTTCAACTATTTGTTTATTCTTGGCTTTCTTTAAGGGATTTATTGATTTCTTCTAATTTTTTTGATTGTCTTTTCCTCAATTTCTTTAAGGGAATTATTAATTTCCTCTTTAAAGACCTCTGTCATCTTCAGAAAGTTGGTTTTAAGGTTGTTTTCTTATGCTTAGCTGTGTTGGAATATTCAGGGCTTGCTGTAGTAGGATAGCTGGGCTCTGGTGGTAACTATTGCCTTGGCTGTTGTTGATTGTGTTCTTAGCTGGCCTCTAGGCATCTGGGTTTAGAGTGATTATAGGTCTAGGTGCTGATTTCTGAGTTTATCTTTGTTGGGTGAGTGTTTTGTTCCTTGGTTTCTATATCCTCTTTGGTCTTTGGGCAGGTGTGGCCTCTGATTGAGCAGGGAGTCTCTGCCCAAGTTGTGATCTGGGACACAGAAACAAGGAGGGATGGTGGGATTGAAGATAGGGTGGGGGATACCAAGAGAGTAGGGTGCCCATAGGTGGGTGGCCTACCTGGGCTTCTGGTGGCCGGTGTGGCCTCTGGTTGAGTAGTGGGGTCTCTGCCTGAGTTGGGGCCTGGGACTTGGTGACAAGGAGAGTGGAGGGTGGATTGGGAATAGGGTGGGGAAGGGCACTGAGAGAGTAGGGGAGGTCTGCTGGTCAGTGGCCTACCTGGCCCTCTAGTGGCAGGCTTGGCCTCTGGTGGAGCATGGGTCTCTGCCCGAGTTAGGGGTTAGGCTGAGTGTATATGTATATAATTTATTTATTTTCCCAAGTTGATACCAGTTGTTCTTGCATGATTTGGTAAAAAAAAACCCTTTTCCTATTGTGTTGCCATTGCTTCTTTGTCAAGGGTCAGTTGAAGTCTGTGTGAGTCTGTTTATGGATTTTATCTTTTGTTTGGTAGATCGTTTGCCTATTTTCCCCCCAGTACCCCACAACTTTGAATACTGTAGCTTTAGAGCATTCATGGCTTTATGTATGTATGTATGTATGTGTGTATGTATGTATTCATTCATTCGCAAGGTTTTTAGAGAGACTCATTCTGCCATGTGGTGTCTCAATACATTCATGTTAGGTATAGTAAGATTATTATTTTTTTTTAAGGTTTTTTTTTTTTTGAAACAGGGTTTCTTTGTATAACCTTGGATGTCCTGGAACTAGCTCTGTAGACCAGGCTGGCCTCAACCCCACAGAGATCTGCCTGCCTTTGTTTCCCAAGTGCTGAAGATTATCTAAAATGATCAATGAAGAAATTGAGACTCAGTTTGTGAAACTAATTACTGTAATTTATTGTTTTAGCTGTTGTTACTAAAAGAAGCAGAATTTCTGTTCTTTTGTAGTCTATTGTTTTCATATGAAAAATTTAGATTTCCCCCTTTTCATAGCTCTGTCGTGAGATTTGAAGATTAGTACATGGAAAATGCCTTCAATTCCAATATGTAAAATTAATCACAGAAGTTCTCAGTTAATATTAGCTGTTATTTATACTCTTCACTTTCATTTTCCTTTTGTATGTACTTTTATTAGTTTATACTTTTACATGCTGTTTCCTCTCAAACACTAGTGAACTATATAGCAAAACTCTGAGAATTGAGAAAGGTTGGCAATAAAATTTTCTTTGCTTGAAAATTATACTTCTGTTGGGTAATTGAAACTCTTGTTAGTATTGCTGCATATAAATGCTGAAAGGGAAAAAGATTGATTTCTCTATAATAGTAGGGATACTGACTTTAGCAACTGAACAGAAACAATAACAACCAACAAATAAGTGAATAGTATAGTATGCTGCATGGGAGAGTGAATGAATCAGGAAACAGTCTGGACTGTATTTCCTGTCTGCCATAAAAACCAAAACTGAATAAAGATAAAAACCTATTCCTTCAGGAGTAAACTACTAGCACTTCACTGTAGATCCTAATGAAGCCAAAGTATAGTAAGGAAAATATCACATTCATCTGCTTTTTCTGAAATAACTATTATGTCTTTTATGGAATGACAGTAACATTATTTTAATATCTTTTTAGGTTGGTACAGAGGAGTTTCAACAAAGAAGCCTAGTGTGAAGGTAATGGAGAGTTTATCATTGTGTTCCTTAATGTGTAGGATTTGTCTCATATATTATTAACCGTCATAACAGCTGTTTTCTAGTTCATCTTTAATCCTTTATAGTAGCTGCAGTCATCTTTTTGGCAGAATTGTGTAAGAGTCTTCTAAGGCTCAGGCAGTATTAAAATGATTTTTCAAATATCACAGAAAATGCAAATGTGGTTATAGTTATATACTTATCTTGAAGAAGCCTAGTCCCATACCTTTAAGTGCTTTTTCTTCAAGATTTGACAAAAACTAAATAGACTTATTTATAGTTTTAGTGCCGTGGAACCACATCTATTTAGATGAATTTATTGCTAAGATGCAAAGTAGGGAAAATGAAAATATGCTTAACTGGGCATTTCTTTGTTGATATTAAAAATTTTGTTAAAATGTGAACTTAAATAAGACTGCATTGAATACTGATATTATATATTAAATTTTATGTGTTCAGTCCATTATTACTATTAACTTAATAAAACAAGATATATTTTAATTAGCAATTATATCTAGAAACATTTTTAATGTTTCATTATTATTATATTATTATTATTTATTATTATTTTTTATATGCTGACCACAGTTTCCCCTCCCTTTTCTTCTCCCAGGCCCTCCTACCTGCTTCCCCTCTGTACCACCCTTTCCATCCATTCCTTGTATGTTTTTATTGAGAAAAGGGCAGGCCTCCCAGGGATATTAACCAAACATGGCATATCAAGTTGCAGTAAGACTATGCACCCCCCCCTTGTGTTAAGGATGGGCAATAACAAAGACTATTGGGGTCCAGCCTTATAGGACCCCAGGGTTCCAGAAAAAATGCTACCAGTGGCGAAAATTAATCTGAGGGTTGTTGAATGAATCTAAGTACACAGAGTTCTTTAGTCCATTCGCTTTATTCTTCTAAGTCAAAATCTCCCAGTACTGTGGGGGTACCAGTATATATATATATACTTACAAACAGTAGTACTTTGACAATGCAATTCAAGATTTTCTGGGTCATAAGATCCACACAAAGAGCAGTGTTTGTCAGCTTCATTTGCAACATAAAAGGGAAGTGATTAAAGGAGGTGGGGTCAACTAAGGGCTAAAATCGGTTAATAGATCAAAAAGGGAAATTTATGTGCTCAAACTATATTCTTAGAAGTGGTTAGGTAAAATGTTGGGAGTTTTATGTCACTAAGTCATGGGTAAAATAAAACTGCCTTTTTTTTTCTTTTCCTTTGGATCCGTATCTGTCTCAGCCTAATCTTGGCTGTGCTGTTTTCTGACAGGGTGGGGGTAGCTAGGCAGCCTGTGTCACAGCTTGATGTACCTGGAGTGTAAAAACCCTTTTGTTCTGAGTAATTGTTAAAGGCGAAGTCTAGAGATACCACTTGGGCTATGGGAGAAAGGAGATTTTTGTTTGCATAAGAAACAAGGCTTTGTACCTAATGTCTGTCTGGCCTTGACAGTTGTCTCCATATGGATATTTACATTATTTTTAGGAGACTAGCAGGTGGTCTGGATGTTTATCTATCTGCAGTCTGTCCTTGGATGTTTGAGAGGTATCTCAGATAAAATGCTTTTGTCTGGAGATGACTCTGGCCCTGAATAGTTGTTAAGGAGATAATTACAGAAGGCAGATAACTGATTCAAATGCTAAAAAGTGGAAACAAAAGCTTGGAAAAGAGAAGTCTTGCCTGTGTGACTGTTGTCAACATAGTTGGGGGAAGTTATCCAAATACCTTAATTGTGTAGGGAAAAACTGTGCCCAATGAATGATCAAACACACTATTCTTAGAAAGAGAATTAAATGGAAAAGCTACATTAGCATACAAGAAATTCATTGTAGGAAATGGCTAATATTCAAAAGCCAATATCACCAAGACTCCTTAAGTCTTAGCTTTATCCTCTGGAAGGGCGCTTGGCTTCTTCCAGGTGTTAGCTTTGCCATAGTCAGCTGAATTCCTACTTCATATTTCTGCAGCTCTCAGTAGGGCAAGGCAAACCCAATACAAGGAGTAAGGTCCCAAAAACCTGTAAAAGAGTCAGAGAGAGGCCTTGCTCCCACTGTTGAGTCCCACAAGAAGACCAAGATACATAACTGTAACATATATGCAGAGGGCTTAGGTCAGTCCCATGCAGCCTCTCTGGTTGTTGGTTCAGTCCTTGTCAGCCCCTATGAGTCCAGGTTAGTTGATTCTGTGGATTTTCATGTGATATCTTTGACCCCTTTGGGCTCCTACAATCCTTCCTCTTCCTCTTCTGAAGGATTGCCTGAGCTATGCCTAATGTTTAGCTGTGGGTCTCTGAATCAGCTGTTTCTGTCAGTTGCTGGATGAAGCCTCTCTGATGACAATTGGGTTAGGCACCAGTCTATGTGTATAGTCGGATATCATTAGACATCATTACATTGATTTTCTTTGAAATTCATGTTTGGTTCTATCCTAGGTCTCTGGGCCATCGATTCTTTGGGTCCTAGCACTCAGGCAGTGTCAGGGGTGGGCTCCCTCTCATGGCATGAGTCTCAGGCTGGACTGGTTATTGGTTGGCCGTTCTCACAATTTCTGTGCCACGTTTACCCCAGCACATCTTGTAAGCAGGACAAATTGTGGGTCGAAGGTTATGCGGCTGGGTTTGTGTCTCAATCCCTCCACTAGAAGTTCAGGCTATGTATCCCCTATTGCTAGGAGTTATAGCTAGGGTCACCCTTGTAGATCCCTGAGAGTTTGCATTGTAACTAGGTTTCTACCTGATCCTGGAATGCCCTCCTTTTATAGTTGCCTCTTCCAGGACTCTTCCCTCTCTAACTCCCTACCCCCACTTTGTCCCTCCTGTTACCATTTCCACCTGTTCCCAGTCTACCAGCAAAATATATTCTATTTTCCCTTCCCAGGGAGATCCAAGTATCCCCCTTAAGCCCTTCTGGTTACCTAGCCTCTCTGGATCTGTGTATTGTAGCATGATTATCCTTTGCTTTGCAGCCAATATCCACTTATAAGTGAGTACATACCATATTTGTCTTTCTGGGTCCGGGCTGCCTCACTCAGGATGCTTTTTCTTTTTTTCAAGTTCCATCTATTTGCCTACAAATATCATGATGTCATTTTAACAGCTGAGTAATACTCTATTGTGTAAATGTACCACATTTTCTTTATCTGTTCTAAATGTTGAGGGACATCTAGATTGTTTCCAGTTTGAGGCTATTATGAATAAAGCTACTGTGAACATAGTTGAGCAAGTGTCCTTGTGATAGGATAGAGTGTCCTTTGGGTATATGCCCAGGAGTGTGATAGCTTGGTCTTGAGGTATATCGATTCCCAATTTTCTGAGAAACTGCCATATTGATTTCCAAAGTTTGCACTCACACCAGTGATGGTGGAGTGTTCTCCTTGCTCGACACTCTCTCCATCATGAGCTATCACTTATGTTTTTGATCTTAGCCATTCTGACAGGTACAAGATGGAATTCAAAGTTGTTTTAATTTAAATTTCCCTGATGGCTAAGGCTGTTGAACATTTTTTTTAAGTGTTTCTTGACCATTTGAGATTCCTCTGTTGAAAATTCTCTGTTTAGATCTATACCCCACTTTTTAATTGGATTATTGGGGTTTTTTGATATCTAGTTTCTTGAGTTCTTTATATATATTGGAAATTAGCTTTCTGTTGGATATGGAGTTGATGAAGATCTTTTCCCATTCTGCGGGTTACTGTTTTGTCCTATAGACAGTATCTTTTGCCTTACAGAAGCTTTTCCATTTCATGAGGTCCCATTTGTTAATTGTTCATCTTAGTGTTCTGTTGAGGATATTGTCTACTGTGCCAATGCATTCAAGGCTATTCTCACTTTCTCTTCTATCAAATTCAGTGTATCTGGATTTATATTGAGGTCTTTGATTCACTGGGACTTGAGTTTTGTGCAGGGTGATAAATATGGATCTATTTGCATTCTTCTACATGCTGACATCCAGTTAGATCAGGACGGTTTGTTGAAGATGCTTTCTTTCTTCCATTGTATAATTTTGGCTTCTCTGTCACAAATCAGGTGTCCATAGGTGTGTGGATATACATCTGAGTCTTTGATTTGATTCCATTGATTGACCTGTTTGTTTTTATGCCAGCACCATGTGGTTTTTGTTACTATAGCTCTGTAGTACAGCTTGGAATCAAGGATAGTGATACCTCTGGAAGTTCTTTTATTGTACAGGATTGTTTTTGCTATCCTGTTTTTTTTTTTTTTTTTTTTTTTTTTTTGGTTTTTCGAGACAGGGTTTCTCTGTGTAGCTTTGCGCCTCTCCTGGAACTCACTTGGTAGCCCAGGCTGGCCTCGAACTCACAGAGATCCGCCTGGCTCTGCCTCCCAAGTGCTGGGATTAAAGGCATGCGCCACCACTGCCCGGCCGCTATCCTGTTTTTTTGTTTTTCCATATGAAGTTGAGTATTTTTTGCTGTAGAATATTATTTTATATGTGTTACATTTGTTTGTGTTATGGAACATTTGCTTTAATGATGCAAAGATATGTTGCATTCTTTTATGTTGCATTTGTTTAACTCTGTGAAGCTGTATTACTGTGCCTGACTAAAACACCTGATGGTCAAATAAAGAGCTGAATGGCCAATATCGAGTCAGGAGAAAGGATAGGTGGGGCTGGCAGGCAGAGAGAATAAATACAAGGAGAAATCTGGGAGGAAAAGAAGAAAGAACAAGAAAAGGAGGAGAGGAGGATGTTAGGGGCCAGCCACCCAGCCACACAACCAGCCACAGAGTAAGAGTGAAAGTAAGATATACAGAAGAAAAGGAAAAAGCCCAGAGGCAAAAGGTAGATGAGATAGTTTAAAGTTAAGGAAAGCTGGCAAGAAACAAGCCAAGCTAAGGCCGAGCATTCATAAGTAATAATAAGTCTCCATGTGTCATTTATTTGGGAGCTGGGTGGCGGGCCCCCCAGAAGAATAAAGAGAAAAAAAAAAACAATTGTTCTTTCAAAATCCGTAAAGAATTGTGTTGGGATTTTAATGGGGATTGTGTTGAATCTGTAGATTGCTTTTGGTAGGATGGCCATTTTTACTGTTAATTCTACTGATCCATGAGCATGGGATATCTTTATATATTCTGATATCTTCTTTAGCTTCTTTCTTCAAAGATTTGAAGGTTTTTTATTATTAAGAAATTTTCTATTCATTTTACATACGAACCACAGATTCTCCTCTCTTCCTTCCTCCCACACTCCCAGCCTTTCCTCCCAACCCACTTCCTATTCCCACCTCCTCCAAGGCAAGTCTCCCATGGGGAGTCAGCAGAGCCTGGTACATTCAGTTGAGGCAGGTCCAAGCCCCTCCCCCTGCAGCAAGACTGTGTAAGGTATCCCACCATAGGCACTGGGCTCCAAAAAGCCTGCTCATGCACCAGGGATGGATCCTGGTCCTACTGCCAGGGGACCCCTTAAGCAGGTCAAGCTACACAACTGTCTTCACCTATGCAGAGGGCCTACTCCTGTCCCATGGAGACTCCACAGGTGTTGGTCTAAATTTCATAAGTTCCCACTAGTTTGATTTGGTTGTCTCTGTTGGTTTCTCCATCATGATTTTGATGCCCCTTGCTCATAGATCCCTCTTCACTCTCTTCTACTGGACTCCTGGAGCTCGGCCTGGTACTTGGCTGTGGATCCCTGCATCTGCTTCTATCAGTTACTGGGTGAAGGCTCTATGATGACAGGGTATTCACCAATCTGATTACTGGAGTAGGCCTGTTTGGGCTCCCTCCCCACTATTGCTCCTAGTTTAAGCTGAGGTCATCTTTGTGGATTCCTGGGAACTTCCCTAGCACCAGGTTTCTCCCTATCCCTATGATCATGGGATCTCTTTCCTTGCTCTTCCACTCCATCCCTGCTCCAGCTCTACCATCCCATTCCCTTATGTTCTCATCCCTCATCCCCTACCCTCTATTGCCCGCCCCCCCCCCCCCCGTTTACTCATGGAGATCTCCTCTATTTCCCATTCCCAGGGCAATCTATGCTTTCCTCTTAGGGTTCTCCTTGTTAGCTAGCTTCTCTGGAGCCGTGGAGCTGTGGGTTGTAGTCTAGTTATCCTTTGCTTTACATCTAGTATCCACTTATGAGTGAGTACATACCATGTTTGTCCTTCTGAATCTGGGTTACCTCACTCAGGATGATTTTATCTAGTTCCATCCATTTGCCTGAAAATTTTATGATGTCATTGTTTTTTACTGCTGAGTAGTACTCCATTGTGTGTATGTACCACACTTTATCAATTCTTCAGTTGAGGGGCATCTAGGTTATTTCCAGGCTCTGGTTATTACAAATAATGCTGCTGTGAACATAGTTGAGCATGTGTCCTTGTGGTGAGATTGAGCATTCCTTGGGTATATGTCCAAGAGTGATATAACTGGGTTTTGAGGAAGACTTATTCCCAATTTTCTGAGAAACCACTATACTCATTTCCAGAGTGGCTGTACAAGTTTGCATTCCCACCAACAGTGGAGGAGTGTTCCCTTTTCTCCACATCCTCTCCAACATAAGCTGTCTTCAGTGTTTTTGATCTTAGCCATTCTGACAGGTGTAAGATGGTATCTCAGAGTTGTTTTGATTTGCACTTCCCTGATGACTAAGGATGTTGAGCAGTTCCTTAAATGCCTTTCAGCCACTTGAGATTCTTCTGTTGAGAATTCTCTATTAAGCTCTGTAGCCCATTTTTTAATTGGATTGTTCAGTATTTTGATGTCTAACTTTTTGAGTTCTTTATATATTTTGGAGATCAGCCCTCTGTCAGATGTGGGGTTGGTGAAGATCTTTTCCCACTCTGTAGGCTGTCGTGTCCTTTTCTCTACAAAAGCTTCTCAGTTTCAGGAGGTCCCATTTATTAATTGTTTCTCTCAGTGTGTGTGCTACTGGTGTTATATTTAGGATGTGGTCTCCTGTGCCAATGCGTTCCAGACTATCTCCTACTTTCTCTTTTATCAAGTTCAGTGTAACTGGATTTATGTTGAGGTCTTTGATCCACTTGGACTTGAGTTTTGTGCATGGTGACAGATATGGATCTATTTGTAATCTTCTGCATGTTGACATCCAGTTATGCCAGCACCGTTTGTTGAAGATAATTTCTTTTTTCCATGGTACAGTTTTGGCTTCTTTATTGAAAATAATATGTTCATAGGTATGTGAATTAATGTCAGGGTCTTCAATTCGATTCCATTGGTCCACATGTCAGTTTTTATGCCAGTACCAAGCTGTTTTTATTACTATAGCTCTACAGTAGAGCTTGAGATCAGGGATCATGATGCCTCCAGAAGTTGCTTTATTATTCAGGATTCTTTTAGCTATCCTAGGTTTTTTGTTTTGAAGTACCTATTTTATATATGACTTACAGCATTATAGTGTCAGCCACAAAATCCTCTCCATTTAGACATTGTTTATGCATCTTTCATTTCATTATCTTCAGTCTTACTGAAAGTTGATATGAATGGTACCTACGTACTTAATATAGAAAGATCATGTATACACCTGAATCAGCCACTCTTGACCATGTGCTGTCATGTAAACACTAAGAATGGGTGATTTTAGAGTTGAATTGCATCAGTAATTACTTTAAAATTAAAAAAAATATTTTGTATGTATGTCTTTTTTTTTTGCATGTTTGTCTATGCTTTTGCATACCTGTTACCTGTGGAGGTGAGAAGAGGGCATTAAATTCCCTGGAACTGGAGTTACAGATGGTTATAAGCTGCCATGTGGGTTCTTAGAATTGAACCCAGGTCCTCTAGAAGATCAACCAGTGCTCTTAACCACTGAGTTATCTCTTTAGCTCCTAATAAATACTTTTTACAAATAAATAATAAATAGATAAATATCAAAATTTTGAATGCAGAGGTGTACATTGAATATAATTATAGCTCTCCAAAATTAATCTTTTTCCGGCTTAAATGTGTACGTAAATAAATTACTTATTTTGATTATTATGTGTCAGCAATATCTAAAGAGTAAATGTCTTAGTAGTTTCTAGTGTGAGTCTTATTTTTATTTAGACTTTTAAAAATTAATTATTATTATTATTTTTTGAGATGGGGTCTTTCTGTGTAGCCCTGGCTGTCCTGGAACTTATTCTGTAGACCAGACTGGCCTCGAATTCAGAGAGATATTCTTGCCTCTGCCTCCTGAGTGCTAAGATTAAAAGGCATGTGCCACTACACTACCACACCTAGATAAAAAAATTAAGTTATTTTTAATTAAAACATAATTATATAATTTCCCCCTTTCTTCCAGCCCCTCCCATGTCCTTCCTGCCTCCTCTCAAATTCATGGCCTTTTTTCTTTAATTATTATTGTTATACAGAAATATATCCATATATATGTTTATAGACTTGTTTTATTGTGATTATTTTTCCGTATTCATTCTATCAGTATTTTTTTCACTTTGCATTCTCTGATGTTTTCCAAGTTATATATTTTTTCAAAGAGCTTTTAATATTTATACATTTGCATTCTATTGTTGAATAAAGTTTGAATGAAAACTAAAGGCTTTGGGCATTTTAATAGGCTTTTCTTCAAGCATACATTCTCTTAGACAGAGTAAAAGACTGATAGTAGTGCCTGTCAGCTGGCTGTTTCCCTAGTCATACAGAAAATTTAAATAGAGGCTGGGGAGATGGCTCATTGGTCAAGTGCTTATTGTGCAATCTGATGACCTGAATTTAGGTCCATAAACCCACATAAAAAGCCAGAGGCAGTAGTGCACATGCCTATAAACCCAGTGTACTCCTACTGGGAGATGGGGGCGCGAAAGAGTGTTTCTGGAAGATCGGCACACACAACAGTGAATAAGAGAAACAGTGAAAGGCCAAGCCCGTGACACCTGATGTGTCATCTGACATCTACATGTGCTCTGTGGCACACACAAATCTACACACACACACACACACACACACACACACACACACACACACACACAGAGAGAGAGAGAGAGAGAGAGAGAGAGAGAGAGAGAGAGAGAGAGAGAGAGAGATCACAATCACTAATAGGTGAGGCTTTTCTAGTGTAACAGAACTGAATCTTTGGGTGCCAAAGGCTTATGGATTTAGTTGACATGCTTATAGCTCCGTGTTATGAGGACTAGTAGCTTGTGGTGCTAGATTATAGGCCAGTGTCTTTTGCTCAGGTTGCAAATGTATTTTTCTAGGCTTTGATTGCAAGAGACCTTTAATTGGTAGCTAGTATAATCCTCATCTTAAAAAAGTATTTCTGTGTATTTTCAGAAGACAACTTACGAGAGTCAATTCTCTTCTTCCACCATGTGGGTCCTAGAGAGAACTCAGATTATCTGTCAGACTTGGTGTCGAGTACCTTTACCTACTGAGTCATCTGTTCTGCCTTCAGCTTTTAGCAGTAGGTAGTGGTAGCAGCACTCATTATCAGCTACTGTCATAGTTTCCAAAGCCTTGGGTGATAGACCCATGGCTTCTAACAGCAGTTAGTATGTATTTCTTGGGCTTTGGGTGTCAAGATCCTAGAGTTTGGCAATTCCTTGGAACGCTTTCAGTAATCATTGCCCCAGATCTCTTGCCTTTGGCTCTGCATAGCCATTTCTGTAGTTGTACCATTTTTGTCCTTTTGGATATCTCTTTCTCACCATTTCTGCCACTGACCTTTCTCTGGAACTTTTTAGCTGCTTTCTTGCCAGTATTCTATTTCTGTTACTACTATTATGGCTGTTGCGGTTATTGACACTTGCCATTACTACCACCCATTTTTCTTCTTTTTGTTTTTTTGTTTTTTTTACTAGCTCAGCCTTTATTTTATGATAAAAATCCAGATCCCATCAGGAAGAAGTCTTTTATTATGCCTAATTTTGCAACATCAGGGCCAATACGGATGTCTTTCAGATAGTGTGTTTATATAGTCAGGAGAGAGTAACCATTTATGCAAATGAAGGATTGTTGTTATGCTAATCAGAATCCTTTAGCTGGACCACTGAGGGAAGTGCTCCCTCTGGTATAGTATGATGAAAATGACTGTAGTCTTCTGGAGTGCTGCTTTCTAAGCAAGGTATCTGGAGTGGTTATTCTTCAGCCATGTTATGGTTGTAATGGCTCTCTACATATGTTGGAGTATCCTCAGAGTGGTTGTAAGTATTACTGCTCAGATGAGAAAGGTATCCTGTCAGTTGGGAGCCAAGGAATACTACAAAGTCATACCATACAACAAATCTCACACTCACACAAGAGATTTGTTGGGAGGGAAAAACCCAGGAGGGTGGTTGCCTCTGCCCAGGTGAGAGGCAGCAGAGAACTGAACAGAAGACAGTGTTATATGGCATTTCTTGTGAGTGGAGCTTTCCAGAATGGCTTGAGAATGGAGGGATTATGTGGCCTGATCTTGGGGCAAGCTCAGAGATTGTTGGGATTTTTTTTTCTATAGGGCGTGGTGTGACCACTGTCTCGCCTCTGGGGGTTGGGAATGGCTGTTACAGCCATTAGAGAAGTCTGGGGGCAGGGCCTGGCCCTTGGACCACCTCAGGGGTGGGACCTGGTTATTGGAGCTCCTCAGGGGAGGGAAAGCCACTTCTGCCACCCAAGTCAGTATGAATAGCCAACAGTGATTGTGTCTAAAACAGCCACTAAGAGGACAGTTTGGCAACTTGACAGTAAGGATTTCTTGGCTGACAGTTAATCTCATTTATTTATAACATAATTTTTTGTTGATTCTTTGGAAATTTCACACCATGCACCCCGGTCCCACCTACTTCGCAGTCCCTCTGTATCCACCCTTCATCCTTGTAGCGTTCCCCCGAAAAGGAAAATTTAAAAGGCAATAAAAATAAATAAATAAAAAATACAAGTAAAATATTACTAAAAAAAAACAAAAAAAGAAAACAACAAACAAACCAAAAACACTTTGCTCTTCCATTTTTCCTGCCTCTCTGTCACCTCTTCATTTGTCTTAGTGACATTGGGAACTGTGGTATGTCACACAGTAGACCCTTTTGTCCAAAAAGCTTTACTTGCAAATATTTGTTGTGTAATGAGTTGTTGGTTAGGTTCAAGGCCTCTGGCTTCTGGTACACCATCAATACTCTACCCTCACTGAAACTCCTCTCAGATATCCTGCAGTGGTCCCGAGTCATAGCGATCCTGTAGCTATGGTTCTGTAGGACCAGTCCCTTCATGAGCTCCAGCATGTCAAAGCATATACTTAAGAGGGAAAAGCTAACAGTTCCAAGAGTTGATATTGACTTCTATTTTGTGATTTTTAACAAGCATCCTTCATACACTAATTATCAACAGATGCCTAGAATTACGAGTTAGGAAAGGGGCCTTATAGAATATTTTGTATGGTAGAAAAATTTACAAGGCATAGTCAAGAAACAACAAATAATGCAAGCCAACTAGAGTACAGTGTTAAGAGAATGATGGTTAATATGACAGGAAAAGTAAGTCACATTCGTATTTAGTGTATTATATGCCAACGAGTACAGAGAATGGTAAGATCTTTAGTCTTCTCATTGCTAACAGGGACTCCATGATTCAGCAGAGCTGCATGTGTGCTATTGTCACACAGTAGTTTAACTTTCTGTCACTACAATGAAGTACACAAGATAATTAGCTTAATAAAGAGGTTTGTTTTGGCACATAGTTTTAGATCTTCAAGTCCACGATCAGGCAGCCTGTTCCATTGAGCCGTTCAGATGGTTGTGCCAAATGGCAATGGCCAGGGAGCATATGGCTAATCACTTTATACATAATATGAGCCAGAAAGCAAAGCAGGGAAGTCAGAACACCAGAATCTCCCATGGTTTCTTGCCTTCAATGACCTCCCAGGGGCTTTACTTTCTGAACTGGTTGCCCCCCAGTAGTGACACCCTGAGGACCTTCAACACAAGAACCTTAGGGGACAAAAGCCATAGTACACAGTATAAGACTTACAAGAGAAACTGTTATTAAAGATACATAATGATGACTTTATAGATGCTTTCTGAAGTGTACTCTACAGTACTGTAGTGAGTATAACTGGGGAATGATGACTCAAGGTTGTGTGGTACAGTTTAGCATTGTTAACTAGTGTAAAGTACTGGATGCCAAGTGCATTGTTTCATTTTCTGAGACAGGGTCATTCTATTTAGCTCAAGCTAGCCTCAAATTCAGTATGTAACCCAGGCTGAACTCAAAATTTAGAATCCCCGCACAAGTACAGTTAAACATTATTGGAATTGGTAGTTTATTGTTGAGATTTCCTTAAGTCTTTATTGTAAGCACCTTTTTTGTGCTTTCTGTGTATCATTTTGATGGGGTCCTTTTTCTCTGAGTAGAAATTTTATGTAGGTGGAGAGTTCTTTTGCTGGCCTCTGGCAGCTTTTATATCCCTTGGCATTTGACAGTGGTGAGTAGTAACAGCAGACAAGAAGGTGTTCCCTCTAATTTTATAGCTCTTGTTTAAGGTAAAGGTACTAGGACCCTTAACTATATGGCAATAAGTATTACAGCTCTTGTTCAGGCATAGCTTACAAAGGTCACATCTCTTACAGAGGTCTGGGAAGTTGGAATTCCTTAGCCCTTGCTAATATATTTAATAAACCTAGATATTGAGATTCAGCTTTTGTTGCCTTAATCTCTCATGGTTCAACCTCTTATGTGGCTATTAAAGCAGCTAGCAGCTCCACTGCTGCTTTTCCACCATCTCTGCTGATGTTGCTTCCTTTGTGATTCATCTCAGCTTTCTCTATTAAAATGAGGCAAGAAAAGCTCTTGATACCGAATGCTGTGTATGTGCCATCTCTCTTCCCTCAGAAGACATGGGTTATTAAATGAAAATTTCTGTGCCAGGTGTGTGATACCGCCTCACAGGTTATTAGTCAGGGAGGCTCCAAAGTTTGATTTGCATTTCCCCATGGGGAATTTATTAAACAAGCTTTAAAATAGTAACAACAGCCAAATCACACCTGAGATGCTGAGACCCTGGAATTGGGTCCTTGAGGCTATGTGCCACAGTAGCTGGAGTAATTCCAGAATAACTCTTTCAGTGTGTGTGGGGGTGACAACTAGTAGTCATTCAGTCCACAAGGTGGGGTGGTGCCTTACTAGTCCCAATCTAGTACTGGGACTCTGTTAAGTTCCTAAAAAGCTGCTGATCTCTATTACATTATGAAAGCTTGGAAATGCTGCTGGTTCTGCTGTCAGCAAAGGAAGCAGCAGCAACAACAACAACAGGGCAGATCAACCCAATGGCAAGAGAGAGAATGTGGGCTCCTACCAGAAAGTGCTACCCACAGTTGGGCTGAGTCTTCCCACAGTAATCAGGACAGTTCTTCAGGTGAGACTCCCTACTCAAGTGATTCTGATTTGTGGCAAATTGACATTAAAACCAGCTACAATAATAGCTAAGGATATTAAACTTTTTTTCACATTTTTATTGGCCATCGGTTTTTCTTTTTTATGAAAAGATTTATTTATTTTTATTTCATGTGTATATATGAGTGCTTGCATGTATTTATGTGTACCATGTGCATGCCTGGTGTCCGTCGAGGCCAGAAGAGAGTATCAGAGCTCCTTGAACTGGAGTTACAGATGGTTGTGAGCTGCCATGTGGGTGTTAGGAGCTGAATCCAGGTTCTCTAGAAGAGCAGCAAGTGCTCTTGATTGTTGAGTTGTCTCTCCAGGCCCATGTTCTTCTCCTTCTCTTCTTGCTCCTGTTTTTTCTTTTTCTTTTTTAACAGAAGTAGCTTTTATTTATTTACATGTTTCTCATTAAGCTGGCTGAGTTGGTCGTTTTGAGGGGATTAGTCAGAGAGACCAAATCCCATATCCCCATCTGATTCCTCCGACTCTTGCTTGGCATCAGCCTTGGCTGGAGCTGCAGCAGCAGCAGGAGCAGCAGTGGTGGCCGCGACCACAGGGGCAGCAGCCGCGAATGCAGATGGATCAGCCAAGAAGGCCTTGACCTTTTCGGCAAGTGGGAAGGTGTACTCAGTCTCCACAGACAAAGCCAGAACTCGCTTGTACCCATTGATGATAGAGTGTGGCACTGAGCAACAGTTGGGTAACCAATCTGCAGACAAACACTGGCAACATTTTAGACACCCTCCAGGAAGCGGGAGTGCAGAGTCTGCTCTGTGATGTCGAGCACTTCCGGGTTGTAAATGCTCCCATTGTCGAACACCTGCTGGATGATCAGCCCAAAGGAAAAGGGGGAGATGTTCAGCATGTTCAGCAATGTGGCTTCACTGGACCTACTTTGTCTCCAGTTTTTATCAGCTGCACATCACTCAGAATTTCAATGGTGCCCCTGGAGATTTTAGTGGTGATGCCTAAAGCCTGGAAGAAGGAGGTCCAGTGTTCTGGGCTGGCACAGTGACCTCACACGGGGCGATGGCACCAGCACAGGCAGCAGCCTGTCCCTAATCTCAGTGAGGTCCTCCTTGGTGAACACAAAGCCCACATTACCCCGGATATGAGGCAACAGTTTCTCCAGAGCTGGGTCATTCTCCAGGTGCCCCCCAATGGCCTTGTGCATCATGGTGTTCTTGCCCATCAGCACCACAGCCTTCCCTCGCAGGGACATGCGGATCTGCTGCATCTGCTTGGAGCCCACATTGTCTGCTCCCACAATGAAGCATTTTGGGTAATCATCCAAAAGTTAGATGATCTTAAGGAAGTAGTTGGACTTCCAGGTCGCCCTGTCTTCCCTGGGCATCATGTCGGTGCGTCAGGGATTGCCACGCAGGGTTTAAAGACGATGTCATTCCAATGAGGACGCCTGGTGAGAGAAGGCTCTTTTGGTTTTTTGAGACAGGATTTCTCTGTGTAACAGCCTGGCTGTCATGGAACTTGCTCTGTAGACCAGATTGGCTTTAAACTCACAGAGTTGCCTCTGCCTCCAGAGTACTTGGATTAAAGGTGTGTGCCACCACCACCCGGCACTTTTTTTTTTTCTTCTTTTGAGAGCTGTTTACTCAATTCATTTATCTGTTTATTGATTAAATTGATTGGGGTGATTTTTCTGTGTGTATTTCATTTTTGGGGTTATATATCTATATATATCTTAATATATTCTTGTTATTAATCTCATATGAGATGAATATCTGGCAAAGATTTTTCTCCATTATGTAGGCTCTTTCTTCACTGGTAACTGTTTCCTTTGCTGAATAGAGGCTTTTAACTTTATTTATTTATTAGGTTTTTCTTACTTTCTTTTTCTTTACGACAGGATCTTGTCCTGGCTGTTTTGGAACTCACTACATAGACCAGACTGGCCTCAAACTCAGATATCCACCTGCCTTTGCCTCCCAAGTGCTGGAATTAAGGGTGTGTACCACAACACCTGGCTATTTTTATTAGTTTTTAAAGATTAATATACAAAGTAATGATACTTCACCATAGGATCCTCATACATACTTTTTAAAAAAATATTTTATCTATCCTTTGACAATTTCTTACCTGTATATTATGTATCTTGATAGTATCAACTTAAGTGGCCCTTCCCCCTCTCTTGGACCTTCCCATCTTCTTCATCTCCTCTTCCTCCTCCTCTCCTTCTTTTGTTCAATAACCTGTTGAGCCAGTTATTGCTGCTTGCATTCGAATAGATGTGAAACCACTCACCAGAATATGGGCAACTTACCAGAGCCACACCCCCAAAGAAATATGACCCTCCCTCCCAGTAGCCATGGCCAGTAGCTCTTTGGCTAACAGTGGGGCCTCATGAGTTCTTCCCCCACTTATGCTTGAATGTTGATTGGCTTGATCTTGTACAGATCTTGTGCATATGAAAGAAAAAAACCAAGATATTTATTTTTCTAGGATACTTCACTAAGATATAATTTCCAGGTCTATCCATTTTCTGTGCATGTCATGATTTCATTTTCCTTTATGGCACAATAAAATTTATATATATATATATCACATTTTCATTATTCAGTCATCTTTTATGGACATTGTGGTAGTTTGAATGTAATTGGCTTCCATAAGCTCATAGGAAGTGCCACTATTAGGAGATATGGCTTTGTTGGAGTAGGTATGGCCTTATTAGAGGAAGTATGTCACTGTGAGGGTGGGCTTTGAGGTCTCATATAGGCTCAAGCCATGCCCAGAGCCTCAGTTCACTTCTGGTTGCCCTCGGATCACAAATGTAGAATTCTTAGCTCCATCTCCAGCACATGTCTGCCTGCACACCACCATATCCCGCCATGATGATAATGGACTGAACCTCTGAACTATAAGACACCCAATTAAATGTTTTCCTTTAAAAGAGTTGCCGTGGTCACGATGTCTCTTCACAGCAATAGAAACCCTAACTGAGACAGAAGTTGGTAGCAGGGACTGAGGTGTTGCTGTGATGGGCCTGACCATGTTTTTGTTTGGAGTAATTTGGATTTTGGTACTTTGGGATAGGAAAGTAGTGGAATGTTTTAAACACTGTTTAATCGGCCATACTAATGTATGGAAGACAGTGGTGCTGAGAATGATTTGAACTGTGGGGGGCTGGCTCAAGAGGTTTCAGAGGAGAAGAATTTTAGTATGTTGCCTAGAGATCATTCTTGTGATAATCTGGTGAAGAAAGTGGCTGCTTTTTGCCCTTGTCTGAAGAGTTGCCTGAGGCCAAAGTGAAGTTTTGGATTAATTCTGCTGTCAGAGGAAATCTCAACACAGCTAGTAGAGAGACTCTGTCATGTGGTTATTAGTGTTAACTCTAATGAAGATATGTAATAAAAAGGAACAAGCTGAGGAGAAAAGGAGCTAGGGAATGGAAGGGGAATGGAGCTAAATCCTGTGTTCAGAGAGATAAACAGATTAAGAAATGGACTAAAGGGAGTGATGACCTCAGGGCAAGATCCCACCCAGCTAAATTTCTAACTTGTGAAAAGGAATTAAAGAAAAACCTAGAGGCAGATGTGATGGCACACACCTTTAATCCCAGCGTTTGGAAGGCAAAGGCTGGCAGATCTCTCAGTTTGAGGTCATCCTGGTCTATAGAGCAAGTTCAAGGACAGCCGAGCTTAGGCAGTGGAGGTAACTATCAAAAACAAAGTTGGTGAAGATGTAATTGAACGCATGGAGCATGTTTCAACCCCAGCAAGCAACAAACCTTGGTAGCTTCAATCACATGGTTCTGGCTTTAGAGTTAAGGAGAGAAGAAAGGGGTTATGGAATTTGCCTCTGTGACTAAGGAAAGCCACTGAGACCAGGCTTGTGTCATGGGTATTCCTGAAGGCCTAGACAGGTTATTTTGTGAAGCTGTGAAGTTGAAGCCTGGATTGTCTTGGAGACCCTAAGATGTTGGAGATGCTGGTGCTGTGGGATACCTGCTGAGGAAAACTGCTAACAGAGTGGGACCAGCTCAAGAGAAAGAAGTGTGTTGCAGTCAACAAAGGTGAATGGAGTTGGAGATCTGAAGAGCATCTTGACATCAGACATGGAGATGCAGAGTTTGGAGTTTGCTCAGATGATTTTTGGTCTTACTTTGGTCCAGTATTTCCTCACCATGCTCCCTTCCCTACATTTTGGGATGTTAATGAATATCTTGTGCTATTATATGTTGGAAGTATGTGATCTGTTTTTTTTTTGTTTGTTTTTTTTTTTTAGTATGACTTATTGAAGATGACATTTAAGAGATTGCATGAATCTCAGAAGAGACTGAACTTTGGACTTTAAAACATTTTTGAGACTGTGATAGCCTATGGGGACTTTTGAAGTTGGGCTAAATGAATATTGCATTGTGTTATTCCAACAGCCTTATGGGGGCCAGGGAGTAGATTGTGGTAGTTTGAATGTAATTGGCCACCATATGCTCATAGAGAGTGGCATTATTGGGAGGTGTGGCTTTGTTTGAGTAGGTGTGTCCTTGTTGGAGGAAGTGTGTCACTGTGGGGGATGGGCTTTGAATTCTCATGTGCTCAAGCCACACCCAATGTCTCAGTTCACTTCCTGTTGCCTGTGAATCAAAGATATAGAATTCACAGCTCTGTCTCCAGCACCTTGTCTGCCTGCACACCACCATATCCCACCATGATGATAATGGACTGAACCTCTGAACTGTAAGACACCCAATTAAATGTTTTTCTTTAAAAGAGTTGCCGTGGTCATGGTGTCTTTTCACAGCAATAGAAACCCTAACTAAGAGACATGTAGGTTGGTTCTCTTGTTAATGTGAGTAGTGCATCAGTAAACATAGGTGTGTAAGTATATCTGTAGTAGGACTTAATAATCCTTTGTGCATATTCCTAGGAGAAGTATAGTTTGACCATATGTTAGTTCCATTTTTAGTTTTTGGAGAGATTTACATACTGATTTTCATAGTGCTTGCACAAGTTTACATTCTTGACAGCAGTAAATATGGGTTCCTATTTTCCTTTGTCCTCAACATCATTTTTTGACTCTTGTTTTCTTCCTTTTTTTTTTTTATATTGTGCTGGATTTTTTTAAAAGAATAAAATGGAAAATTTTTATGTAAATGGAAAATGTATCGCTATATTATTATGATAATGTCAATAAAGACTTCAATACAAACAATATCAACTGAAATTGAGAAAAAATAAACAATGACTCTTGTTTTCTTGATGATAGTTATTTTGGGCAGGGTAAAATGCAGTCTTTAGGAGTTACAATTTGTATTTCTTTAATGCATAAAGCTGTTAAACACTTTTCAAATATTCATTGGCCACATGTTTTTCTTCTTTGGTAACTGTCTTTTTGGTTTATTAGTCCATTTATTGATCAGAAGACTTAGTTTTTGCTGTTTGATTTTTGTAGTGTTTTTATTTTTTATTTTATTTTATAATTTAATTTTACATATCAGCCACTGATTCCCTTGTTCTCCCCCCTCCCACCCACCCCCTGCTTTCCCCCCAGCCTACCCCCATTCCCATCTCCTCGAGGGCAAAGACTCCCCTGAGGATTGAGTTCAACCTGGTAGATTCAGTCCAGGCAGGTCCAGTCCCCTCCTCCCAGGCTGAGCCAAGTGTCCCTGTATAAGCCCCAGGTTTCAAACAGCCAACTCATGCACTGAGTACAGGACCCGGTCCCACTGCCTGGATGCCTCCCAAACAGATCAAGCTAATCAACTATCTCACTTATCCAGAGGGCCTGATCCAGGTGGGGGCTCCTCAGCTATTGGTTCATAGTTCATGTGTTTCCATTCGTTTGGCTATTTGTCCCTGTGCTTTTTCCAATCTTGGTCTCAACAATTCTCACTCATATAAACCCTCCTCTTTCTCGCCAATTGGACTCCTGGAGCTCCACCTGGGGCCTGGCCATGGTTCTTTGCACCCGGTTCCCCCAGTCATTGGATGGGGTTTCTAGCACGACAATTAGGGTGTTTGGCCATCCTATCACCAGAGTAGGTCATTCGGGCTTTCTCTCAACCATTTCCAGTAGTCTGTTGTGGGGGTATCTTTGTGGATTCCTGTGGGCCTCTCTAGCACTTTGCTTCTTCCTATTCTCATGTGGTCTTCATTTATCATGGTCTTTTATTGCTTGTTCTCCCTCTCTGTTCTTGATCCAGCTGGTCTCTCCCGCTCGCCTAAGCTCTCTTTCTCTCGACCCTTGCCCTTCATTACCCCCACTCATGTCCATGTTGTTCATGTAGATCTCATCCATTTCTCTGTCATTGGGTGATCCCTGTGTCTTTCTTGGGGTCCTGTTTTCTAGGTAGCCTCCCTGGAGTTGTGAGTAGCAGTCTAGTCATCTTTGTTTTACATCTAGTATCTTCCTATGAGTGAGTACATACCATGTTTGTCTTTCTGAGTCTGGGTTACCTCACTCAGGATGATTTTTCTAGATCCATCCATTTGCCTGCAAACCTCATGATGTCATTGTTTTTCTCTGCTGAGTAGTATTCCATTGTGTATATGTACCACATTTTATTTATCCATTCTTCAGTTGAAGGGCATCTAGGTTGTTTCCAGGTTCTGGCTATTACAAACAATGCTGATATAAACATAGCTGAGCAAGAGCTTTTGTGGTATGATTGAGCATTCCTTGGGTATATGCCCAAGAGTAGTATAGCTGGATCTTGGGGGAGATTGATTCCCAATTTTCTAAGAAAGCGCCATACTGATTTCCAAAGTGATTGTACAAGCTTGCATTCCCACCAACAGTGGAGGGGAGTTCCCCTTGCTCCACATCTTCTCCAGCATAAGATGTCTTCAGTGTTTTTGATTTTAACCGTTCTGACAGGCATAAGGTGGTATCTCAGAGTTGTTTTGATTTGCCTTTTCCTGATAATTAGGGATGTTGAGCGATTCCTTAAATGTCTTTCAGCCATTTGAGTTTCTCTGTTTAGTTCTATAGCCCATTTCTTAATTGGATTGTTGGGCATTTTGATGTCTAATTTCTTGAGTTCTTTATTTATTCTGGATATCAGTCCTCTGTCAGATGTGGGGTTGGTGAAGACCTTTTCCCATTCTTTAGGCTGTCTCTTTGCCTTGTTGACCGTATCCTTTGCTCTACAAAAGCTTCTCAGTGTCAAGAGGTCCCATTGATTGATTGTTTCTCTCAGTGTCTGTACTACTGGTGTTATATTTAGGAAGTGAACCTGCTAGAAGAGAAAGTAGGAAGTAGTCTTGAATGCATTGATTTTTGTAGTTTTTTAAAATACATATCTAGGTATTAAATTAGTTCCTTATCTGAGATATAGCAGGCAACGATTTTCTCCTGTTCTGTAGCCAGTCCCTTCAGTCTGGATTGTTTTACTTACTGTGAAGAAGCTTTTGGATTTCATGTAATTCCCCCCCCCTTTTTTTTAAAGGAATGTTGTGTCTTTCTGAGGTCATTGTAGTTCTCTATGAGTTGAGGCTTCTTTACAGTTCAATGAGGAATTTCACTTATATTTTGATGGGATTTGCATTGAATCTTTAAAATTCTTCTAGTAGTTTTATTCACAATATTAAGTTGAGTTAGTCTCTAAGCATGAAATGTTTTTATTTTCTAGTGACTGTATCAGTATCACTATTAAATGTTTTAGAGTTTTCATTGTAGAGGTTTTTCTTTTTAAATCTTCCCAATAAGGTTTGTATTCCTAGCTTTAAAAAAAGATTTATCTTGTTATTTATGTTTATTTGTGTGCCTATGTGTGTATGCATACATGGGTGCTAGTGCTCATAGAACCTAGAAGAGGGCATTAGATTTCCTGGAGCTCGAGTTATAGGAGGTTATGAGCCCCTTGACATGAAGAGAACCAGACTCCATTCCTCTGCAAGAGCACTCTTAACTAAGGAGTCTTTTCTCCAGCCCCCTATTTTTTTTAAAGCTATTGAAAATGAATTATTTTTCCTAATTTATTTCTTCACCACTTTATTATTGATATACAGAAAAGCTACTGATTTTTTTATGTTGCTTTTAGTATTCTGCTGCATGCTGAAAGTATCAGACCTAAGAGTTTTCTGGTGACATCCATAGCATCCTTTAAGTATAAGATCATGTCATCTGCAAAGAGAATGATTTACTATCTTCCTGTCCTATTTGTATCCCTTTTTTTCTCTCTTATGGGTCTAGCTAAAGTTCTGAGCACTATATTAAGAGTGGGCCCCTTTTTGTCATTTCATATTTTGGAGAAAATGCTCTCAGTTTCTCCATTTAGTATAATGTTAGCTTATAGACTTGTCATATGTAGCCATTATTATTTTTTCTATTAGTCTATGTTTCCCCCTTTTTTTAATTAAGAAATTTTTTCATTCATTTTACACACCAATCAAAGATCCCCCTCTTCCCTCTTCCCTCCTCCTGCCTCCCGCCGCCCACCTTCCCCCTCCCAACTCACCTTCCAGTGGGGAGGCACATCCAGTAGAGGCAAGTTCAAGCCCTTCCCCCTGCCTCAAGACTGCACAAGGTGTCCCATCATAGGTAGTGGGCTCCAAAAAGCCTTCTCATGCACCAGAGATGAATTCTGATCCTACCGCCAGGGGTCCCCCAAGTAGATCAAGCTACACAAACTGTCTAGCCATGCAGAGAGCCTAGTCCAGTCCCATGTATTGCCCCAGAGATCAGACCGCTGAATACCCTGTCATCACAGAGCTTTTCTCTGCTGACTGATGGAAGCAGATTCAGAGATCCACAGCCAATCACCAGACAGAGCTCCAAGAGTCCAGTCAGAGAAAGAAGAGGGATTCTATGAGCAAGTGCCTCAGGGGAAACATGCAGCCATTAATATTTTGAGTTATGTTTCTTCTAATCCTAAGTTTTGAGGATTTTATTATGAAATAATATTGGATTTTTGTCAAAAGGCTTTTCTGTATCTGTTGAGGTGATTGTGTTATTTCTGTCCTTACATCTTTTTGTATAATGTATTACATTTATTACTTTGCATATGTTGACCCAGTCTTGCATCACAGAGACGAAGCCATAATGTAAGATATTAATATGCTCTTAAATTTACTGTTTGAATACTTTGTTGAGAATTTTTAAATCTATGTTCGTTAGGGAAACTGGGCTATAGTATCTAGTTTTGGTATCTAGATAAAAATAAATATCAGAGAAGGTTCCCTAGGCCTCTTAGAAGAATGTATATTTTTTATGTTAGATGTGCTGAATCCAATGAGTCTATTGTATGATTATTTAAAGCTGACGTCTCTTTACTGGTTTGAGATGCAAGGACCTACCTAAGGCTCTTAGTGAGACAGTGAAGCCTCCCACTATTATTATATCAAGATTTATCTGACATTTAATGTGCTTTAGTGTTCGTTTTATGCTACTGGGAAACCCTTAACATTTATTGGAAATTTTTTTTTACAATCATTATAACATTCTGATGAATTGTTCCCTTTATTAATATGTAGTTTCCTTCTTTACTTCTTCTATCTAGATTTTCTTGGAGGGTATTTTATCATATATGAGAGCTTCATTTAGTTGTTTCTGCATGCAGTTGTGTAGTCTAAGTCTTCATATTCTCTCATATTTAATATTCCTTGTCAATGTACAGGTTATCTTTTGTTATGAGCCATTACATGAAATGAATTACTATAGCTAAGTTGCTGATAGCCTTATGTATTATTGGTTGGTGTTATAATTTATTATGCTCTAGGTTAAAGGATAATAGTATCTAGGTTATTCATGTTTTATTTGAAGGAATTTTGTTAGGAGAAATTGAAATGGTTGGAAAACTGAAATGGCTTTTTTAAAAGAATGTATTTCTGTGTTGGTAAGGATACCTGTCACCAAACCTGACCACCTGAGTTCAAGCCTCAGCAACCACATAGCAGGAGACAAGGGACTCCCACAAATTGTCCTCTGAACTCCATAAATGTTGCACACACACACACACACACACACACACACACACAAAATTAATTATTTTTTACTAAATGAAAATAGTTTTAAAAGAGTACAAGCAGAACTATTTGTAAAATCTTCCAAACTTGTGCATTCTTTTTTTTACAATTTTTTTCTTTTTAAAATTTTATTTTTATTTTTATTATTTAAAACAAATTTTAAATTTAAATGTATTTTGTTTATATTCTTTCTCTCCCTTAAGTTCCCTACCCACCCAAATTTTTTTCTCCTGTTTTTTTTTTTTTTTTTTTTTTTTTTTTTTTTTTTTTTTTTTGGTTTTTCGAGACAGGGTTTCTCTGTGTAGCTTTGCACCTTTCCTGGGACTCACTTGGTAGCCCAGGCTGGCCTCGAACTCACAGAGTCTCTTGTTTTTTATTAAGAGATTTTCTGTTCATTTTACATATCAACTAAAGATTCCCCTGTCCTTCCTCCTCCCACTCCCCAGCTTTCTCCCCCAACCCACCTCCCCATTCCCACCTCCTCCAAGGCAAGGTCTCCCATGGGGACTCAGCAGAGCCTGGTACATTCAGTTGAGGCAGGTCCAAGCCTCTCCTCCCTGCACCAAGGCTGTGCAAAGTGTTTAATAAAGAATTTTCTTTCCTTTTACATATCAACCCCTGTGCTCCCTCCTTCTTCTTCTCCCACTCCTCCCCACCTACCCCCCCCCCCCAACCACTCCAAGGCCTCCCTTGGATAGTCAACACAGGCTGTCATACCAAGTTGGGGCCGAACCTAGGCCCTCCCCACTGCATCAAGGCTGAGTAAGGCATTGCACTATAGGGAATGGGTTCTAAAACGTCAGTTCGTGTACCCATAATAAGTCCTGGTCCCATTGCTAGGGGACCCACAAACACATCAAGCCAGAGAACTTTCACCCACATTCAGAGGGCCTAGTGCGTTCCCATGCAGGCTCCCCAGCTGTCAGTCCAGAGTCCATGAGCTCCCACTAGCTTGGGTCAGCTATTTCTGTGGTTTTTCCCATCATGATTCTGACCCCCTTTGCTCTTACAATTTTTCCTCTTTTTCTTCAGCTGAACTCCAGTATCTTGGCCAAGTGCTTGGCTGTGGGTCTTTGCATCTGCTTCCATCAGTCACTGGATGTAGGTTCTATGATGACAATTAGGATGGACACCAATCTGAGTGCAGGGGAAGCTAGTTCAAGCACCCTCTCCACCATTGCTATGAGTCTTAGCTAGGGACAATCTTGTGAATTCCTGGGGTTTTCCCTAGCTGCAAATTTTTCCTCATCCCCTTAATGGTACACTCTGTCAAGATATCTCTTTTATTGTTCTTACTCCCTATCTCTCCCCCATGTTCCCACCTTCCCTCCCCTCCCCTCCCTTCTATTCCCTCCTCCCAGTTTACCCAGGAGATCTTAACCCTTTCATCTTCCTGGGGCGATCCATGTGTGTCCCTCTTAGTGTCCTCCTCTTTACCTAGCTTCTCTGGGGTTGTGGATTGCAGCCTGGTTTATCCTTTGCTTTGTGTCTAATATTCACTTATGAGTGAGTACATACCATGCCAAACTGGTACATTCTTAAATGAATCTAAATATTAGTGAGAATCTTAAAATGGTTTCTGTAACTCAAAGCTGGATAACTAAGTTATTGATAAGATGATGATGTGGGTTTTGAACACAAATGACCTGTATACAGTACTATAGCTTGTGAGTCATTTCATAGATTATTTCTACTTTGTAGTTATTTAACATTTTATTTATAAAGTATTTAAGGCTGTAGTTTTCTCCTGAGGATACAATCTAGTTATACATGGTCATAAAATCCCAACCTAATGCTCTTCCTTCAACTCTGTATTCTTTTTTTTTTTTCAACTCTGTATTCTTGATGTGCAAAGTGGTTGTTTTAATAGAATATTTACTACATTTCCATTCTCTTTGAATATATATATATATATGAGATATTAATCACAATTTGTATTTTGTTAACTGGACTTTTTGTTTGTTTTACAGGGAATCTTTCCTGCGAATTATATTCATTTGAAAAAGGCAATTGTCAGTAATAGAGGGTAAGTAATTAGCTTAAGTTAATTTATAATTATTAGAGGTTGCAGAGGAAGTCTGACTTGGTTCATAGTTTATATAAAATATTGACAGGATTTTTAAAAATATGCATTTATTGTTATATAGAATCCCAAGCTCTAATTTTTTAAATTGTATTTTGGATAAATACCCTTAGCTGTAAATTTTGTCAAAGCAGTAACATATATAGTGTCTTTTATAAGTATATTAGGTACGACTTTGAGAATTATCATTTATAGACTAGGTATTAGAGATAAATTTGTCATTTCACTGTTACATGTCAAAGTGAAGGAAACTTTAAAAATCTTTTTAAGTAGAGATTCAAAAAATTTAAAGGTATACCTTATGGATAGAAAACTTATTATGTAAAATGAATATATTATACACACATTTGAAAAACAAAAATTAGTTTTTGTTTTTGTTTTGTTTGTTTGTTTTTGAGACAGGGTCTCATATTAGCCTTCACTGGCCTGGCACTTGCTATGTAAACCAGAGTGGTCTCAACTTACAGAGACCTGCCTGTTTCTGCCTCCACAGTTTAGTGTTTTTATGGAATTCCTGAATGTATGAATGAGTGGGTCACTGATTGTTGTGCCGTTTCTTGGACTCTTTTTCTTCTGTTTGTTTTGTCCAGTTCCGATGTGTTTTGTTTTATCTTACTATATTTTATTTCATTATTATCCATTAAAAGCCTGTTCGTTTATTTATTTATTTATTTATTTATTAATTTTATAATTTGATTTAATTTTACATATCAGCCACGGATTCCCCTGTCCTCCCTCCTCCTACCCCCCACCCTTCTCCCAGTCCACCCCCCCCCCATTCCCATCTCCTCCAGGGCAAGGACTCCCCTGGGGATTCAGCTCAACCTGGTAGATTCAGTCTAGGCAGGTCCAGTCCCCTCCTCCCAGGCTGAGCAAAGTGTCCCTGCATAGGCTCCAGGTTCCAAACAGCCAGCTCATGCACTAAGGACAGGTCCCGGTTGTAGCTAGAGTTTTCCTGCCTGGCCCACAGTCAGGACAAATCTCTATCACTTGCCAGTCCCACAGCCGCTCAGACCCAACCAAGTAAACACAGAGACTTATATTGGTTACAAACTGTATGGCCATGGCAGGCTTCTTGTTAACTGTTCTTATAGCTTAAATTAATCCATTTCTATAAATCTATACCTTGCCACATGGCTCGTGGCTTACCAGCATCTTCACATGCTGTTTGTCATCGCGGCGGCTGACAGTGTCTCTCTGACTCAGCCTTCCACTTCCCAGCTTTATTCTCCTCCTTGTCCCGCCTATACTTCCTGCCTGGCCACTGGCCAATCAGTGATTTATGTATTGACCAATCAGCAACACACTTGACATACAGACCATCCCACAGCACCCGGTCCCACTGCCTGGGTGCCTGCCAAACAGTTCAGACTAATCAACTGTCTCACTTATCCAGAGGGCCTGATCCAGTTGGAGACTCCTCAGCTATCGGTTCATAGGTTCATGTGTTTCCACTAGTTTGGCTATTTGTCCCTGTGCTTTTTCCAATCTTGGTCTCAACAATTCTCGCTCATACAATTCCTCCTCTTTCTTGCTGATTGGATTCCTGGAGCTCCACCTGGGGCCTGGCCATGGATCTCTGCATCTGCTTCCATCAGTCATTGGATGAGGTTTCTAGCATGACAGGGTGTTTGGCCATCCTATCACCAGAGTAGGTCAGTTTGGGCTTTCTCTCGACCCTTGCCAGTAGTCTGTTGTGGAGGTATCTTTGTGGATTTCTGGGGACCTTTCTAGCACTTTGCTTCTTCCTATTCTCATGTGGTCTTCATTTATCATGGTCTCTTTTTCCTTGTTCTCCCTCTCTATTCTTGATCCAGCTGGTCTCTCTTGCTCCCCTAAGCTCTCTTTCCCTCGACCCTTGCCCTTCATTACCCCCCCCTCACGTCTAGTTTGCTCATGTAGATCTCATCCATTTCTCTGTCATTGGGTGATCCCTGTGCCTGTTCATTTTTTAATGAAAGGGTATGAATCTGGATAGGAGGGAGGTGGGGAGAAATTGGGAAAACTGTAATCAGGATATATTATGTGAGAAAAAAATCTATTTTCAATAAAACAAAAAAATTTTAAATAAAATCTTTAAAAAGACATTTATACAACAACAAAAGAAAAAAATTATTTTCACAGAAAAGAAATGAGAAATAAATATACCAAATGCTAACACTGATTGTTTTACATGTTGAGAGTTCTTTTTAAGGTAATTGTTGTTGTCATGTCATATTTTATAAAGTTATCTAAGTTTTAAAAATTCATTTTAAAATGTGAAATTTAAGTAGTGTTTACTTTTCAACTAAGAAAGCTTTTGACTGGAGAGTGAGTAAGTATCAGAGTCCGTAGTCATTTAAAGTTCAGTCATGAAGATACAAACTACATTAGTAAAAGTGTGACGTGGAATTTAATGTAGGAAATTATTTGTGCTCATGTTTAAAGGGTGAAAAACAAAAGAGGAAATAATGATACCAACCAAATAATAATAACAACAGATTCCAGTCAACTCAAGTGGCTGGAATACAAAGTGTAATAAGATGGGATACCAGATCCTAGGAACTGCAGGAAATGGGTCATAAGACATTGGAGCTCAATGAGAACGGGAGATAACAGGGCTGCTGGTGGTGTTTATGAGTAATGTGGCAATAAGGGTACTCTATCAGTGCCAAAGACAACTGGATGCTAAAGCCAATTTTCATCAGTAGAGAATTGTTTATAGGAATAGTAAGAAACACATTTTTTCTTTGATATCTTTCTAATGTCTGCAGCTTTGACAAAGGGGGTTGTGTAACAAAGTTCATGCGCTCAGCCTTCAGATTATGCTCAGAAAGTTACGTTTGGAAGTGGTAATTTATTAGTAAATCACTAGTCTAACTTCCAAGGTAAAGTTTGTTTTTGGAAATTATAAGAATTACAATATTATGACATAAATATATTATTAAAATAATTCTTTATCCCCCCTTTTTCTTTGTGTGTTGGGAAGTAAACCCAGAGCTCTGTGTGTGATAAATACTCTACCATTGAGCCACATCCAGAGTCCCTGACATATTTCTTATTTGTCCCTCTTTCCTTTTTATGAAATGAACATATCCTAGCATGTATGTGTGTAAACTTGAAAATCCTACATTACAGAATCTTTGCAAGACATAACCTGCCACTTCAATTTTTTTTTTTTTTTTTTTTTTTTTTTTTGGTTTTTCGAGACAGGGTTTCTCTGTGTAGCTTTGCGCCTTTTCCTGGAACTCACTTGGTAGCCCAGGCTGGCCTCGAACTCACAGAGATCCGCCTGGCTCTACCTCCCGAGTGCTGGGATTAAAGGCGTGCGCCACCACCGCCCGGCTGCCACTTCAAATTTTTAAGTAAGGACTATCAAAGTATTAACACTATGTAGAAGTTGTATGAGGAAAAGGGTGTATCTAGACTCACAATGGGGAAAGTATAGATCTTAGAAGTTATAAAAAATATATTTCCAAGTTGAAATGGCCTGTAGCAAAACATAAAAGTGATATTCTTGATCTTTAGCGCTATGATCTATAACAGAGCTGAAACTGTGCAGAAGCACCATGGGCGTGAGGTAAGGAAGGACTTACAGAGAATATGTAGTGATACAGAAATAGAGTGTCTCAGAAAATACTAGCAAGACAATGCTTCCCCATGATAAGTGACTCATCTTGAGTTCAGGCACCATGTGTCTCATTTTTAACAACTGTGAAGGCTTGGGAGACAATTTGGTAGCAGAAAGATACACACCTGAATTCTGTTTGCTTAGGGAAAGCAGAAGGGCTATAGCTTGCAGAGAATTGCTCAGAATAGTCATATTTGTTGGATGTACTCTTTTTCTGTGGGAGCATAATGCAAAGGTCTTTGTATAAATCATAGAAAGCTACCTAGAATTAACTGTTTTATCTAGATGTCCAGCAGGGTTATTATACAGAATGGAAGTTATAAAACCGAGATAAAGTATGAAAAAAAAAAAAAACCCTGCCTGCAGGCACTGGAGAACAACTCACATAGACAGGATCTTTAAAGGTTCTTTTGCTTTTTTATTTTTTTTATTTTGTTTTTTGAGATGGGGATTTCTCTAGCCCTGGCTGGCTTTGTTTTCTTTTGGTAAGGATCTTTAAAGGTGATGGTCCATGAAGGAACAGATGTACACAGGAAGAATTCATGTTTATTTTGGCTTTTTTTTTTTTTCCAGAAAGTTTCAGTTTGCCATCTGTTGTGGAACAGGGCCCAGGAAGACAATGATAGTTTTTTTGGCATCAGCAAGATGGTGGAATAAGTGCTTACTTTGGCAGCACATACAGTAAAGTTGGAACAATACAAAGATTAGCATAGCCACTGTGCAAGGATGACACACAAATTCGTGAAGTGTTAATATTTTAAAAGAGATAAAAGGTAGAAAGGAAACCCCATCCCTCATCCTTTGCAGAAACACTGATTTAACAGTCACATATACAGCAATATATTTTTATGAGTGGTATAGAATCCAATAAAGATGATGCAGGACTCTACAGAGTACAAAACAGGAAACAGCCACTTTTGAAACCTTTAAGAAGAATGTCATTTCCCCGAATCATCCCTTTCTTCATAATAGCTAAGACAGAATTTACATCAGTTGATCTATACCACTAAAGCAATATAAAATGAGCAGAATATACTTAACATCTTTAACATTTCTGGGCACTGCCCAAGTGACATAGCTTAACCCGCTTTACTGCAACTACTGAAGTTACCTGCATAAACTTTCAGAGGCAACTAAAAAGGAGTGGCCACAAACTGAAGCTTTCACAGCTCTGTAAGACTGCGAATAGTGCAAAATCAAGACTTCTTCCCAGATGGGGTAAAGAAGAGTGTAACAGGCATCTAGTGTCGCAGCCCTTCAGTACACTGTTTTAGAAGAAAGTGATGTGCAGCTAGCTCCCTGTGGACAGATAGTTCTGCAAGATTGAGAAAGGGCATACAATCAGAGGGTTTTTTTTCCTCAGAGGGAGAGAGAAGAGCAGAGTGCCTTGGTCTTTTCAATATACTACCCTGGGGAAAAGAGATGAGTGATTTACTGTGGCTGTTTATGAGTATGAACAAATTATAAGGAGACTCATAATCTTGAGACTCTCAGCAAGAATGGAGGAGTAATACATATCCATAGAAAAGATTTGAGAGGTTCCCAGATTCTCAGATGGATTGATTGGTAAAAGCCTTTCCCTGTTAAAGCCAGTCCATGAGGACCAAAGGAGACAGCTGTTTTTATTTTTCATTTTGCTGATAGAAAACGTCAAATTTACAAGAAATATGAAGAGTCAAGTGATATGATGTCTTGTACCTGATGCTAAAAAATGAAATTATATGAATTACCTGACAAAGAATTTAAAATATCTTTTAAAAAGTGAAATACAAGAAAATAGATACAGATAAGGTAATTAGAGAAATAATGTCTGAACAGCATAATCAACAAATAAAGAGAAACCACAAGGGAAAAGTAAATGAGAACCTAACATAGTTCTGGAGCTGAAGAATATCACACTTGAATTGAAATAGTCAATAGAATAATATTCTTGATATAATAAGAGAAATACTTGGTGAAATAATTGGTAGATACCCAAAATGATCTGTGCATGGGACAAAGAGAATAAGTGAAAAAAGCCTGTGAAGTTTATGGGAACATTATATGCAATATGGAATTACCAGAAGGAGAAATGAGAGAGAAATGGACAAAAATTTGAAAGAAATAATGACTGAAGACTGTTCAAATCTAAGGAGGAAAATGAACATCAATTATTAAAGCCCAAAGCACACTATTTAGATAAATTAATATCTAGATCAATGCATGTTATAACCTGACTGTCATGAGTCAAAGACAGATATTTTGAAAGCAAGAAAAGAAAAAGAAACTTGTGTATAAGGAAGCTTTATAAGATATGGCAGATTTTTCAGTAGAGGCTTTTCAGAAAGGAAGAGAATGATGAATTCTGCATACCATCGGAACAAACCATTTAGCAAAAATATTGTGCTTAGTAAAATGATCCTTTAAAGATAAGAGAGAAAGATTTTCTTATACAAATAGTAGCAGAGGTAATTTATTACAAGTAGACTTGCCTAGCAAGAAATACAAGGAAAGAGTTCTTTAAGTTGGAGCAAAAAGGGTGCTTGCTATATGGCATAAAAGAAAATTAAAGTATAGAATTTATGGGTGAAGGCAAAGATAGAAACATGAAGACATGAATATTATTAAGGTAGTATATAAATCACTTGTAATTTTAATATAAAATTAAAAGATAATTATTAAGAGTAATTATAGTTGCAAAATTTATCAGTGAATACATGTTGATGTTAGTGGTGATGTCAGTAACAAAAATTTGGGGAAAGAATTGTAGAATTTTTGTATGCAAATCAAACTATAAACTTACAGGCTGAGGAAATGGCTCATCAGGTAGCATGAGAATCTGATTTCAAATCCCTGGCACCTATATAAAAAGCCAGGCATGGTCATGTGTACCTGTAACCCCTATGTTGCCTGGGATAGACAGGAGGATATTTGGAGCATGTTGGCTTATAGAAACCCTGCCTCAAGAGAATAAGGTAGAGCATGATAGAGTAGGATACATGAGCTCTTCCTCTGTCCTTCACATGGGTACATACCCCCCTACATGTATATGCCCCTTCTCTTTCACACACACACACACACACACACAATATTAGCTTAGAATAGGTGATTATAAGGTGCATTATATAAGCATCGTGGAAACCACAAAGAAAATATTTACAGAAATTTAGAAGTGGTCTAGGCTAAATATAACTTTGTAGTAAAGTGGTTACCTGGCATGCAAAAGCCCTGTATTCAGTCCCCACCACTAGAAAATATCAGAGAAAAATATAAAGGAAGATTATAATAATAGTTCTTGTAGGACACTATGCTAGCTTAGATGCAGATGTTCATTAGGGTGGTAGAAAGTGGTAAGGTGCTGTATCAATTTTGGCGTTTGAACTGATAGAATTTTCTCTCTCTCTCTCTCTCTCTCTCTCTAACAGCCCTAGCTGTCCTAGAACTCACTTTGTAGACTAGACTGGTCTCGAACTCATAGAGATACACCTGCCTCTGCCTCCAGAGTGCTAGGATTAAAGGCGTTTGCCTCCACTACTTCAGGCTAATTTTCCAATAGCACATATATATTATAGATAAAAGAAGATGTGACTTTTTCAACTAAGGATGTAGTCATCATTCAGGGAGATGTGTAGTTTAGAAGGGATATGTTTTCAAGAAGACATAAAATACTGCAATCTTGATTATATTGTATTTGAAGGGTACAGATTTAAGTGGAGTTGTAAATTAGGCAGTTGTCTGTCTGAATGTAAAGTTGTGTAAAGTGTTGGATGTCACTAATTTTCTATTGATTTTAAAGCTAAGGGGCTGATTGAAAACAAGGAGTTAATGTAGCTAGAAATAAACTGAAGTGAAGACAGATTCTAGGGAACTGTAGCATTTCAATTTAGGTGGAAGAGGAGAATTTTTAATAAGATATGGAAAGTTGTAGCCAGTGAGGTATATGGAGACAAGTAACATTTTTAGAAGTGAAAAACAGAAAACATTTTGGAGAAGAACCAGTTAAATATATGTGTTAATGTTGATGTTGAATAGAATGAAACCTGGAAGTATGACTAGCATATTTGGCAACAGGAAATTGTTGCAGATTTTGAAGAGAGTGATTTTGATCAAAACAGAAGAGTGAAGGAGGCTTGACTGAGAACAAGAAAAGAGTAAGTAGAGTAGAATGTAATGACCATACCTTTTTCAGTTCTTAATAATTTTTAAAATTTTAGTTAAAAGATAATTACAGCAATTCTCCCCTTTCCTTTCCTCCCTCTAACCACTCCCATGTCCAGCCCCTTAATCCCTCTCAAATTTGTGGCCTCTTTTTCTTTATCATTCTCACACATACATATATCAAACACATAAATATATAAATATAACTTGGTAAATAAATCCATTTAGTGTTGCTTGTATGCATATGATTTCAGGACTGACCACTTGGTCCTGGATAACCAGTTAGGAGGCCCGTCCCTGGGGAAGACTTAATTCTTCCTTTTCCAGCAGTTGTTAGTTGCCTGTAGTTCTTTGTCAAAGGGTGGTACCTCTTTAATATTTTTTCCCTTCCATGTTATCATGTCTGTTAGTGTTGTCATTGTTTGGGTCTTTTTAGGTAGGCATATTGTTGAGGTATCATGAGTATAGCTTCCCTGTCATTTCCAGGAGACACAGTCTCATATCAGACTTCCTGTTCATCTGGTTCTTATTCTATCCCTTCATTTATGATGTTCTCTGAGCCTTAGGTATGGGAATTGAGTTGTAGATGTATTAATTGGGGCAGTCAAATTCAAATTTTGATACATATAATTGCCATAGAATCTGCCTGCTTTCCATATTTTATAAATCTGCCTTTAACATCTTCTACCTATAGTTAAGAGATAGAGATATAAAAATTGATGGCTTCTGAGGAGGGAGAATCAGTTTTCTTTAAGGGTGTGGCTCATGGTAGGTTGACCACACTCGAGTGGATGGCCCCACACTCAGAACAATATGAACAATACAATTGAAGTCAATGAGCTATTGAATTTTTTAAAAGAATACACAAAATTAGGGGTTAGGGGAGGTAAGGGTAAATCTGGGAGTTAAGGGGGAAAAATATATTGAGATCATGATGGGAGGATGTACAGAGATGGCCGGCCACACTAGTAGAAGCCCATGAACTGTGGTCTGGTGGCTGTGGAGCCCCCATGGGACTGGACTAGGCCCTCTGATACGGAAGACAGTTGTTTGGCTCTAACTGTTTGGGGGGCACCCAGGCAGGGGGATCAGGATCTGTCCCTGGTGCATGGGCAGGCTTCTGGGAATCTGGTGCATGTGGTGTGATGCCTTGCACAGCCTTGGTGCAGTGGGAAGGAGCTTGGACCTGTCTAGGCTCAGTGTGCTGGGCTCTGCTGACTACCCATGAAAGACCTCAATTTGGGGGATGTGGGGATGAGAGGTGGCTTGGGAAAGAGGGCTGGGGGTGGAAGGAGGGGGGAGGGGGAATCTGTGGATGACATGTGGAGTGAGTAGAAAAGTTCTTACTAAGAAAAATGAAAAAAAAAAACAAAATAAATAAATATTAAAAATAATTACTCTGGGAGCTGTTAAAAAGCACTTCCTGCTCTTCAAGGACATGAACTTAGTTCCCAACATCCAACATTGTACATATCACAAGAGCCTGTAAGTCTAGCTCCAGGGTACTTGACACTCTCTTCTACCCTCTGAGGGCAGTATACTCACATGCACAAACCCACACACACATCCCTACATGTAATTAAAATTATACAAATGAATGATGAGTCTTAAAAAAATCCAAGATGAAAATTTTAAATGTATAGAATCAAACAAAAATGGAGACACAATATTCCAGAATCTATGGGATACAGTCTAAGCAGGTTCTAATAGGGAATTTTAGAGCTATGGGTACTCAAACACACACAGACATTGAAAACATCAAAAATAAGGCAAACTTAAAATCAAGAAAGAAAAAAGTCAAGGTCATGGGGGAAATTAATAAAACCAGGACTAAAATAATGATATAAAGGATTAATGAAACAAATAACTGGTTTTTAAAAGGATAAAAAATTGATAAGCCCTTAGCCAAAACAACTAAAAGAATAAAATTACAAATGAAATGGAAGATATTACAACATGTACCACTAAAATCCAAAGTATTGTTAGGGACTATATTGTAAACTTATATCCCACTACATTGGAAAATCTAACAGAAATGGACAGATGTCTATAAACCTATGGCCTACCACAAAACAAACAACTAAGAACCTAAATGGACCAATAATAAGCAATGGAATTAAAGAAATAATAATTAAAAGTCTACCAACAAATAGATGCTCAGTATCAGATAAATTCACTAATGAATTTACTAGACACTTTAAAGGCTTATTTTATTTTATGTGTATGGGTGTTTTGTCTGCATGTGTTTGTGCATTGTGGATGTGCAGTGCCTTCAGAAGCCAGAAGGCAGCATTGGATCCCCTGTAACTGGAGTTAGCCATAATGTAGCTGTTTGGAATCAAACTCAGTCCTCTGGAAAAACAGCCAGTGTTTTTAATCACTAAGTCATCTCTCCAGCCCCATAACTTATCAGACTTTAAATAAGTGATATCCCCCAAGAATTGGTCCTGCTGGGAAAAGCTTAGTGGAAAACAAAAGGAAAAAAAAACTGATTTCTGTTTCCATAACAAAATCTATGCAGGAATGCTATCCAAATGTTCCAAATGCTTTTCCCAGCAAGATTAAGATTTGGGGTCTTATCAGAGCAGGTTACGAGCCTATGGCAAAAACTTCCCAATTAAAGAAAATGCACTGAGTTTCTACTACACATTTGCACTACACCACTGCTCATTTGTGTGGAAGCATGACCCTGACTGTCAGTGTCATACAGTATGCAAGTGGCTTTTTGAAAATTTGTAATGTCTGTGCTGAAAAGCTTGTTCCATTTGCTTAATAAGTTATTTAAATAGGCTATATAGGAATTTTTCCATAGAAAACGTTAAGTTGTCATATTTTTAGTTTGCTTTTAAAACGTTTTTCTGTTTTTTTTTTAATGTTATAAGACAATTAAGCAAAACTTTTATCTACGCCTACATTGTGGTACAGAAATACATTTCAACTGATTAAAAGTCCAACACCAATGAAGACATAAACAAAAACAATGGTACCAAAACTTCCCCTTCTTGTGGGAGGCCAGCTCCCACTTTTTCCCAGGGTACTCTTGAGGAGAGAGAAATAAGAAATATTTACATAGAAAGATAGTGTGGAGAAAACAGACAGAAACACAGGATAGCTTCGGGAGGACCTGGATCAATATCTACCGGCCCCTTCTGTCTCTTCAAAAGGGCTTTTTATAGGAATACCAAGGAACAGGGCAAAAGACCTCCCTCTAGCACAGCCAAGTGCAGACTCTTCCAAACACCTGGTAACCATGCACATGGTCAAGCCATCCCCTAATGCAGCCCTGCTGAGTAAAGCAAGCACAGTTCTCACTAGGAAACCTCTGTGAGATTCCACAGCTCCCCCCTCTTTATATAATAAAGGACCCTCCAGGCCCTTCAGATAGACTGTGCCTGTCTTAAGTCATTCTTCTTTACTAATCTTCCTCACCAGTCATGGAGATACACTTTCTATCAAGCATACTCTGACTTAGGTTGGAAGCTAGCAAGAAGAAAGTTGCCCATCTTTGACTACCAGCCTCTGGCAAGAGAGGGTACAGAAACTAACTTGGCTCTGATTCAGGCCCCTACTAAGAGCTTGCAATTAGTTAGAACATCCACAGCAATCCCTGGGCTGCCACATCCCCCAGAAAAGGAGTAGAGGATAATAAAGATGGTATGTTCTTTTTGAATTGGTCTAAGATGTCTATAACAGCCTTAGCTGTGCCAAACTCTTTTCTAAATCAAAACTCTCAGTGCAAACGCATCAAAAAAACTGCATCAAACTTAAAGATTCCCTTAGCTTCACCAAATCATGGTCCATTAATAAATTAGCATAATTCTAGTATGAACATTACTATACATATTTACAACTAGCATGAATATCACCATACATATTTACACTTTTTAAAAAGCAAACTCTATAGGACTACTTTACAAACTTTAGCAAACATCTAGAAAAGATCTCTTTATAGAACTATTTACATTTTCTTCCAACAAGACAGAGTATGCAAATCATGAGTTACCACAGTTAAAACTGTAGGTGAGCTGGGTCGTGGTGGTGTACACCTTTAATCCCAGCACTCGAAAGGCAGAGCAAGGCAGATCTCTGTGAGTTTGAGGCCAGCCTGGTCTACAGAGAGAGAGCTCCAGGACAGGCACCAAAATGACACAGAGAAACCCTGTCTCAAAAAACCAGAAAAAATATTGTAGGTGAACTCAAAATTGCTTCATTCCTGTAGTTCAAAGTTCACACTCAGCTTTGATATCATCCTGAAAGTTTTCCTGACAATCTGAAGTCAGAGCCTAATTCATCAATGGCTTCAGAGTCTTTTTATTCAGCTCCCTAGACCCTAGAATTCAGTGAGAGTCATTGCTAGGGGGCTGTAACACTCAGGACCACACCACTGCCCCAAAGCTACCTTTCTCACCGGGCCCTCTCAGCCATTCTGGAACCAGCAGAAGTGAGTCCAGTGGCAGACAGTCACCAGCCAGGGGGTTGTCCCTTTACTTATTGCAGCTCCCCTGAGTGCCACAATTCAAATAACTGTTGCTGAAACTTCACTCAGTTACAGCAGCACTTTCAATTAGCTTTCCTGGTGAAGCCTTGCCTCAGAGCGAGAATGGCTGCCATAGTAACTGAGCCACTTTTCTGTTTAGCTGGTAAGACTCAAACTGTTTTTTAAAGGGGCCACACATTAATTCGCTGCTAGTAAACAAAAGCAGTGTGGCTCCGTGTCTCATTACTAAATGGTGACAAAACCTTTGTCCCAAATTCCTCAGCGGTCTGGAAGCCCCTTATTCTCCTACTTTCCCCAGACTGCAGGATGGAATCTCAATATCAGGGATGTTAATTCCACCGCTCTCACTCCAGCTTTTCTGGAGGAGCATCATTGCAGCTGACATTCCTCTGTTCCACACATTGCACCAAACGCTCAGGCAGCCATCAAGCTTCGTTTGATGACTTGTCTTTGATAGATTTCTCTTAGCCTAATGTTTCCCTCTTACATCTCAAGCACAACCCAGGTTCCCTATTCGTCCTTAAGCTTTTTCCACACCCAAAGCAACTTCTCAGTGTTCAGTCCTTTGCTTTCTAAAGTGTCTCAAAGTGGTCTAACAAGTGACATTAGCATTTTAATTGCCTCCTGACAGGCAAGCTTTGTTCACCTGTTTCCCACACCTGGGAGGTAAGCTAAGCTTTCTAACAGCACTTGGGAAAAAGCAGCATTTTAGACTGTACCTGTACCAGCAGCAAGCCGTTTTTAACTCCTTAAGAGTTTAAAAGAAATTGGAACATGCATTTACATGATATTTCCCTGGGCATCTCGCTGCTCTAGTAAGCGGAACATTTGAAAGCCTTGTCTGGACTCACCCTGGTCTAAAAGGGCTCTGTATTTGTACTGAAATCAAGATCAAGCTTTTGCTCTTTTGCCATGGGAGGTTTTTTCTTCCCTGAGCTCGTATTAGGACACCGGAGTTACCGTTTGACAGGTGTTATCTCCTTAGTCAAACTCTCCACCTGGCACTGTCCCCAGAGTGGGTCACGCCTGCCCGCCCACCCACCCACACACATGGACTGGCACTTGGTGCCAGAAGTGAAAACCCCTCGGGGCTCGCTCTCCCGCCTCACTGGGTCAGTGAAAAACCAATGAGAGTGCTTGAAACAGAGCCTCTTCAGAGAGATTTCCTCCCGATAGATCCCCTTTGTCCCTGCTTGTCTACCACCCCCCCCCCCCCCCCCAAGTTGCAGAGTTCCTAAGGCATTGGCCGCAGCTCAGCCCTCTGCTAACTGCTTTCTGTTCTGGGGTTAGGGGCTTGTGTCCCCATTTCTGCCTCGTTTGTATGGTCAAATGCAGCCTAGGCTTTTTCTCATGCTGCCATTGCAGCTACTGCTAGGGACTTAAATCTCGCTCTTCTTCCTCCTGCTAGCCACCTCCCGAATGCTGGCTTGAAGAGGAGACAGCACTAATAGTGAGGGTCTGCAATGCTCCAGGGGATTTTTGTGCTAGGGCAATTACAGGTGACTCTCCCATTCTCATAGATGTTCCCTTCCAGGTGAATATAATTCTGCCCTTACAGAAAGAAAAAGAGACCTGAAGAGCTTCCAGTTTTTTGAGTAAGAGAAATTACTAAGTTTTTCCCAAGACTGCTGTTCCTTAAACTCAGCTTCATGGCCTATAGGAAACTGATTGTACAATGTTATCAACAAGCATTTTTATCCAGCTGCATTGGAACAGAGTTTTGTCTCACCCTTGTCTGCCTCAGGGAAAATTTTCCTCCTGCCGCTCAGGACTCAGATCTAAGCTGTACACAGGCCAAAAGCTTCCACAGGAATCTTTTCTGGCCTGTTTTCTTCATAGTATTTTTGCATTTCTGCTCCGATTCTCCTCCAGGAGTCTGTGTTCAGATTCCTATAGTCAGAGAACCAAGGACACAGTTCCTCTATGAACTCCAAAAATCTCCGTACTTCTTATGGTTCCACCTTAACCCCTCCAGTTTTTAAGCTTTCTACAAGTGAATCTTTGAAGATCTGCTTACTATTTCCCTGCCCCATTTCAGCACTAGGGAAATTCTATTCTTATCCTAAGTTTCCTCTTACCCAATATTCCTATACATAACCCTATATTTTTACTTAATTTAATAGATAGAAATTAAAAGAGAGAAAGAAAGAAACCTAGACAGAGAGAGAGACTCACTGCAGCCTAACTTCTCGCTTTGGCTTTTCTTTCAGCCACTTTGCTTTATCTATATACAATTTTACTCCTGAAAATAGAATACCGTTGCCTTTACTTTTAATGCATTAGTGGGCATGCCCCCATGCTCTCACAATGTCCCCTACTCTCCTTTTGCCAAGTCCCTAGTTATGTCCCTAGTTCTGGCGCCATCTGTGGGTGGCCAGCTCCCACTTTTTCCCAGGGTACTCTTGAGGAAAGAGAAATAAGAAATATTTATGAAGAAAGAGAGTGTGGAGAAGACAGACAGAAACATGGGATAGCTTTCGGAGGACCTGGGTCAATTATCCCCTTTTGTTTCTTCAAAATGGCTTTTTATAGGAATACCAAGGGACAGGGCAAAAGACCTCCCTCTAGCACAGCCAAGTGCAGACTCTTCCAAACACCTGGTAACAATGCACATGGTCAAGCCATCTCCTAATGCAGCCCTGCTAGGTAAAGCAAGCTCAGATCTCACTAGGAAACCTCTGTGGGACCCCACACCTCTTGTAATCACACTAGGATCACTACTCAATCTACATTTAGTTTTCTAGGCTTTCTTCTACAAAAACCTATGCAAATTTCAACATTAGAATTCTTTTTCTTTTTTTTTTTCTTTTTTCTTTATTAAGAAATTTTCTACTCACTCCACATACCACCCACAGGTCCCCCCTCCTCCCTTCTCCCACCCCCCAGCCTTCTGATCCCCCTGCCTGGGTGCCCCCCAAACAGTTAGAGCCAAACAACTGTCTTCCGTATCAGAGGGCCTAGTCCAGTCCCATGGGGGCTCCACAGCCACCAGACCACAGTTCATGGGCTTCTACTAGTGTGGCCAGCCATCTCTGTACATCCTCCCATCATGATCTCAACGTCCCTTGCCTGCAGAATCTCTCCTCTCTCTCATCAATTGGATTCCTGGAGCTCAGCCTGGTGCCTGGCCATGGCTCTCTGCATCTGCCTCCATCAGTCACTGGACAAAGGCTCTATGATGACAGCTAGGTTATTTGCTAGACCAGTCACCAGAGTAGACCAGTCCAGGCACCCTCTGGACCACTGCCAGCAGACCAAGGTAGGGTCATCCTTGTAGATTCTTGAGAGCCTCCCCAGCACCCTGTCTCTTCCTGTTCCCATGATGTCCTTATCTATCATGGTATCTTCCTCCCTGCCCTCCCACTCTGTCCCTGTTCCAGGTTGAACCTCCCATTTCCCTTTGTTCTCATCCCCCACTCATCGCCCTCTGCCACCCCACCCCCCTACACCCAGTCTGCTCACATAGATCTCATCCACTTCTCCTTCTCAAGGTCATCCATGTGTCCCTCCTAGGGTCTTTCCCTGTTAGCTAGCCTCTCTGGAGTTGTGGGTTGCAGTGTGGCCATCCCTTCCCTCACATCTAGTATCCACTTATGAGTGAGTACATACTATGTTTGTCCTTCTGAGTCTGGGTTACCTCACTCAAGATGATATTTTCTAGTTCCATCCATTTGCCTGTAAATTTCATGATATAATTGTTTTTTACTGCTGAGTCGTACTCCATTGTGTGTATGTGCCATATTTTCTTTATCCATTCTTCAGTTGAGGGGCATCTAGGTTATTTCCAGGTTCTGGCTATTATGAATAATGCTGATATGAACATATGAGCATGTGTCCTTGTGGTGAGATTGAGCATTCCTTGGGTATATGCCCAAGAGTGGTATAACTGGGTCTTGAGGAAGACTTATTCCCAATTTTCTGAGAAATCGCCATACTGATTTCCAGAGTGGCTGTACAAGTTTGCATTCCCACCAGCAGTGGAGGTATGTTCCCCTTGCTCCACATCCTCTCCAACATAAGCTGTCTCCAGTGTTTTTGATCTTAGCCATTCTTACAGGTGTAAGATGATATCTCAGAGTTGTTTTGATTTGCATTTCCCTGATGACTGAGGATGTTGAGCAATTCCTTAAATGCCTTTCAGCCACTTGAGATTCTTCTGTTGAGAATTCTCTGTTAAGCTCTGTAGCCCATTTTTTAATTGGATTGTTCAATATTTTGAAGTCTAGCTTTTTGAGTTCTTTATATATTTTGGAGATCAGCCCTCTGTCAGATGTGGGGTTGGTGAAGATCTTTTCCCACTCTGTAGGCTGTCGTTTTGTCTTATTGACCATGTTCTTTTCTCTATAAAAGCTTCTCAGTTTCAGGAGGTCCCATTTATTAATTGTCGCTCTCAGTGTGTGTGCTACTGGTGTTATATTTAGGAAGTGGTCTCCTGTGCCAATGCGTTCCAGACTACTTACTACTTTCTTTTCTATCAAGTTCAGTGTAACTGGATTTATGTTGAAGTCTTTGATCCACTTGGACTTGAGTTTTGTGCATGGTGACAGATATGGATCTATTTGTAATCTTCTGCATGTTGACATCCAGTTATTCCAGCACCATTTGTTGAAGATGCTTTCTTTTTTCCATGGTACAGTTTTCGCTTCTTTATTGAAAATCATATGTTCATAGGTGTGTGAATTAATGTCAGGGTCTTCAGTTCGATTCCATTGGTCCACATGTTGGTTTTTATGCCAGTACCAAGCTGTTTTTTATTACTATAGCTCTACAGTAGAGCTTGAGATCAGGGATCATGATGCCTCCAGAAGTTGCTTTATTATTCAGGATTCTTTTAGCTATCCTAGGTTTTTTGTTTTTCCATATAAAGTTAAGTATTGTTCTTTCCAAGTCTGTGAAGAATTGTGTTGGGATTTTGATGGGGATTGCATTGATTCTGTAGATTGATTTTGGTAAGATTGCCATTTTTACTATGTTGATTCTACCTATCCATGAGCATGGGAGATCTTTCCATTTTCTGATATCTTCTTCGATTTCTTTCTTCAGAGACTTAAAGTTCTTTTCATACAGGTCTTTCACTTGCTTAGTTAGAGTTACCCCAAGGTATTTTTATATTATTTGTGGCTATTGTAAAGGGTGATGTTTCTCTGATTTCCTTCTCAGCCCATTTATCATTTGTATGTAGGAGGGCTACTGATTTTTTTGAGTTAATCTTGTGTTCTGCCACCTTACTGAAGGAGTTTATCAGCTGTAGGAGTTCCCTGATAGAATTTTTGGGGTCCCTTATGTATACTATCATATCATCTGCAAATAATTAAAGTTTGACTTCTTCCTTTTCAATTTGTATCCCCTTGATCGCCTTTTGTTGTCTTATTGCTCTAGCTAGAACTTCAGGTACTATGTTGAATAAGTATGGGGAGAGTAGACAGCCTTGTCTTGTTCCTGATTTTGGTGGAATCGTTTTGAATTTCTCTCCATTTAATTTGATGTTGGCTGTCGGCTTGCTGTAAATTGCCTTTATTATGTTTAGGTATGTTCCTTGTATTCCTGATCTCTCTAGAAACTTTGTCATGAAGGGGTGTTGGATTTTGTCAAAGGCTTTTTCAGCATCCAATGAGATGATCATGTAGTTTTTTTTTTCTTTCAGTTTGTTTATATGGTGTATTACATTGACAGATTTTCGTATGTTGAGCCATCCTTGCATCCCTGGGATGAAGCCTACTTGGTCATGATGGATAATTTTTTTGATGTGTTCCTGGATTCGGTTAGCCAGTACTTTATTGAGTATTTTTGCATCAATGTTCATGAGGGAGATTGGTCTGTAATTTTTTTCTTTGTTGCATCTTTATGTGGTTTGAGTATCAGGGTAATTGTAGCCTCATAAAAAGAGTTTGGTAGTGTTCCTTCTGTTTCTATTGTGTGGAACAATTTGAAGAGTATTGGTATTAACTCTTCTTTGAAAATCTGGTAGAATTCTGCACTGAAACCATCTGGTCCTGGGCTCTTTTTGGTTGGGAGACTTTTAATGACCGTTTCTATTTCCTTAGGGGTTACTGGTCTATTTAAATAGTTTATTTGGTCTTGATTTAACTTTGGTATGGGGTACCTATCCAGAAAAGTGTTCATTTCTTTCAGATTTTCCAATTTTGTGGAGTGCAGGTTTTTGAAGTATGACCTGATGATTCTCTGGATTTCCTTGTTGTCTGTTGTTATGTCTCCCTTTTCATTTCTGATTTTGTTAATTTGGATGCTCTCTCTCTGCCTTTTAGTTAATTTGGATAAGGGCTTATCTATCTTGTTGATTTTCTCAAAAAACCAACTCTTTGTTTCATTGATTCTTTGTATTGTTCTCTTTGTTTCTATTTTATTGATTTCAGCCCTCAATTTGATTATTTCCTGGCATCTGTTTCTCTGGGTGAGTTTGCTTGTTCTAGAGCTTTCAGTTGTGCTGTTAAGTCACTAGTGTGAGATTTCTCCAACTTCTTTATGTGGGCATTTAGAGCTATGAATTTTCCTCTTAGCACTGCTTTCATGGTGTCCCATAAGTTTGAGTATGTTGTACATTCGTTTTCATTGAATTCTAGGAAATCTTTATTTTATTTTATTTTATTTTTCTGAGACACGATTTCTCTGTGTAGCTTTGGTGCCTGTCCTGGATTTCTCTTTGCAAGATCAAAGGAGTGTGCCACCACTGCCCGGCTAAGAGTTATTTTTAAATTACTGTATGCTTGCATAATTGCTGTATTTTTTCTTGTTGATTTCTAGTTTATATATGTTAGGATCTGATAAGATACACAGAATTATTTTAGTGTTTTTGAGTTTAAGACTTGGTTTATGGCCTGTGACATCTGTTTTAGAAGAAATTTCAAGTTTCTGGTGTCGGTCAGGGTTGCATAGGATAGTTTGTTGATGTTCATTAAGTCCATTTGGTCTATAGAATAGATTAACTCTAATTTTGTAAAAAAATTTTCTTGGATCACTTTATTAGTAAGAATGGATACTGAATCAATCTTTTTATATTGATGCCCATCTGTTTCCTTCTCTTTTTTTGTTTGTTTAGTTGTGTTCTTTAAAAAAATAACTTACGTATTTTTAATTTTTAAAAATTATTTTTTAATTTTTTTATTCTTATCTCATACAGTACATCCCAACCACACTTTCCCAGTAGTTTTTTTTTAAATGAAGCTGGGTACAATGATGTTTCATGTACATGTATTTAGAATCTTTTATTATCTTGATGAATTCTTTCTTTGATCATTATGTAGTGATCTTCTTTGTCTCATTTATCTAAGTTTTGCTTGAAATATGCTTCAGTGGATATAAGGATAAATTACTGTTTGTTGTCAAATTCCATTTCCTTGGAATGTATTTTTCTATCCTTTCATCCTGGCTTTGCAGGTGAAGTCAGTATCTTGACAGACACAATTGATTTTTGTGTTTTAATCTAATTGATAAACCTATGTCTTTTAGTTGGAGAATTAACACCATTTCCATTCAGGGTTATGGTTGAAAGGTATGTATTGATTCTTGTTAGTTTATTTACTTCCAATTGTTTCAAATATTCCATATGCTTTTTCTCCCTTATTCCTCTTATAATTTGGATAATTTATTGAGTTATTAATGTTTGATGCTTTCCTCATTACATTTGCTTTTCTAAATATCCCTATGAGTTTTTTTTTTTAACCTGTGCTCTTGTGGTTATAGATCTGTGTCTTTTCTGTGTGTGGGATCTTTTAAGTATTTCCCATAGTATTGACTTAGTTCTGTTGATCCCTATAGTTTTGTACCATCTTTACAAGTTAACTAGATGACATCATCTAGATTGGCAGTTATTTGATTGTAGGACTTGAAAAAAATTCCATGCCATCTTAGCCTTTAACATTTCTGTTGAGAAGTTGGCTGTTTTTCTGATGGGCTTGTCTTTATGCAATTTGGTTCTTCTTTTGTGGCTCTCAATAGTCTTTGTGTTTCCTAAATCTAGGAAATTTAAATATTTTGTGAAATGGAGTCTTTATTTTTACTTATTAATTATTGTTGTTGTTATTAGTGTTTTTAAAATAATTTATTTAATTTTATTTTATGTGCATTGGTGTTTTTGCCTGTGTAAGGTTGCCAGATCCCCTGGAACTGGAGTTATAGACAATTGTAAACTACCACATGGGTGCTGGGAATTGAACCTAGGTCCTCTGGAAGAGCAGCCAGTGTTCCAAACCTCTGAGCCATCTCTCCAGCCCCTGTTATTAGTTTTTTGAGACAGGGTTTCTTTGTGTAGTCCTGGCTGCCCTGGAACTATGTAGTCTAGGCTGGTCTTGAACTCACAGAGATCCGCCTGCCTCTGTCTCCCGAGTGCTGGGATTAGAGTGAACATGGAGGCTTTCTTTTATGGCATATGCATTTTTAAGTTATAAATCCCATCTGCACCTGTAGGTCCTTACCTTTCCCAAGATCAGAGAATTTTCTGTTTATTCTACTAAATGTGTTTTCTGTGCCTACTAATCTGAAGTTTGGTCTGTTATCAGTGTTCAAACACATGTTCTGTCTATAATTTCTTATTTTTTCTTTGCATCAGTTACTTTTGTTGCTATGACCAATACTTGACAAGAAGTAATTTAAGGAACAAAGGATTTATTTTGATGTGTAGTTTAAGAAGAGATAACGTCCTCATGGTGGTGAATTTTTAGTTGCAGGAATATGAGGTGGTTGGTCACATTTTTTTCCAACAGTCAGGAAATGGAGACAGGAACATGTACTGTTGGTGGGCTGTAAAACTTCCAAGTCCTGCCTCCAGTGTCTGACTTCCTCCAGTGAGACTTTATCTTCCAAAGATTCTCCAACCTTTGAAAACAGCCACCAGCTGAGGACCAAGTATATAAACCCATGAGCTTGTGGGAGACATTTCACATAGAAATTGCAGCACTGTTTGGATGTTATAATTCATCAACCATAAGACCTGCCATTCTTTTTCTTCTTAATCTATTTGAAGATTTCAGCTGAGTTATGTTTTTTTTTTAACAGAAGAAAAAGCATATTTTTATTTTTAATTTTATGTGCACAAGAGCATCAAGGAAGAAATGAATACCCAAAGTAGAAATGAGATTTGAGAGCTCATTATACTATCTTAATAGAGGGAAAAGAAGGGGCAGAGGGGTGCTTCTGGAAGAATAAATGGCTTTTTACAGGAGCATGGGGGGAAAAGACATGTATAGAAGCACAAATGACATCTGAAAGGTAAATAGGCTTTGAGAAGAATAGTTGGGAGACCTGATAGTTTGCAAAAATGTTCATCCTGTGTATTGTATCAGTTTTGCCTGGTCTCTTATGATACATCAATTTTTGGTTGAAGTTCCTAGTAAGAGGAAATTTGTGTGTGTGTGTGTGTGTGTGTGTGTGTGTGTGTGTGTGTGTGTGTTTTTAAAAGGATCTAATTTTACGTAGTTAAGAGAAAACTTCTTCCTGCACTGGCTGATTCTCAGATGTCTTCATCTCTAAACAATCTTCATGCACCTATGGCACAAATGTACTGTTTTGGTATTAGTACCCCTTTAATGGATTATGTTGTTTTGCCAGAGAGAGGTTTTTAAATGCAGTAGGTGCTAACAAGGAACTAATTCTAAGCTATATTGTTTTCCTCCTCAAACAACTTATTTTTCACTAAAAGGTTGAGTTTTTTGGGGGGGTCTTTAAAAGCAATCATTGTATATCAAAACTGCTCAGTATTATAACTTCATATTTTATATTAATTGTGGAATTATATGAATGCAATATAGCAAATTTATCAGAATAGAAATATATCTAGGCTCAGGAGATGGTGTAGTGGGTAAAAACACTTGTTATACAAACATGAGGATCTGAGTTCAAAATACCCAGAATTCATATAAAATCTGGAAATACAGCATCAGCATCTATAATTCCAGTGCCTCTCTAGGGAGATGAGAGGTGGAGACAGGAGAATCACTGGAAGCTTGTGGGTCAGCTAGCCACATGACTAATATATGACATTTGTTAAGGTTTTTCTAAAGGAACAGAATTGATACAATGAAAAAATATATGTGATTTATTAGAGTGGCTTACAGTCTGTGGTCCAGGTATTCCAATAATGGCTGTTTCCTGTGGGGAAGGCAAACAGTAGTAGTTGTTCAGCAAGTAAGACTGGATGTCTTCCTGAGTAGTGGTGGTGCACATATTTAATCCCAGCACTTGGGAGGTAGAAGCAGATGGACCTATGAGTTTGAGGCAATCCTGGCCTACTGAATGAGTTCCAGTACAGCCAGGGTTACTTAAGAGAAACTCTGTCTCAGGATAAAAATAATAAAATAAACAAAAATAGACTAGATATCTTAGCATCCCCAATATAGTGCTGGAGTCCTGGGGAGTTCCTAGAGACCTGCAAGTCTTCAGTCTGTGTTGGAATCCTGAAGAAGTAGATTCTGATACAAGCAAAAGAGTGCCAAAGCAGTAAGATAGATGAACACGGGAGCAAGAGTGAGGGCAAACAGGTAAAAATCAAAAGCTTCCCTCCTTCCTTGTCCTTTTTTTTCTTTTTTTCCCCCAAGACAGGGTTTCTCTGTGTAGCTTTGTGCCTTTCCTGGAACTCACTGTGTAGCCCAGGCTGGCCTCGAACTCACAGAGCTCTGCCTGCCTCTGCCTCCCAAGTGCTGGGATTAAAGGCGTGCACCACCACTGCCCGGCACCCTTCAATGTCCTTTTATGTGGGTTGCTACCAGAAAATATGGCCCCAATTTAGGGTGGGTTTTCCCTTCTGAAATGATCCAATCAAGGAAATCCTTCACATGCATGCCCAACTACTTGAGTTTTAGTTGATGAAAGATGTAGTCAAGTTAGCAACCAAGATTAGCCATCACATGGCCAGAAAACATAAGAGACCTTGTATCAAACATGGGAGGGTGGATGGTAGGGACTGAAACCCCAGGTTGTCTTCTCATCTCTACATGTGCACCAAGGTACACACATACTTGCGTTCACAGGTATGAATGCACATACAGAAGCATACATATATTGTATAGACACACACACAATTATATATATATATATATATATATATATATATAATATATGTTTAGCTGAGTGTTTCCATTCATTTGAACTTCTCATTTTCAAGATTTCTGTTTCCTTTTTGAGATCCCATTGTCTTTCTTGAATTTTTCATGTCTTGCATTGTCTTGTGTCATTCATTTATTTTCCATATGACTATGTGAGGAAGAAGGAAAAGTCGTACTTTGTCTATTACTTCTGGTGGCAATACTTGGATCTTACTTAACCAGACAAAACCCCTAAATTTTACCAAAAAGCCAGTTCTTTTGGAGCTCCTTTAGATTCATGGACCATCCTTTCTCAGATGAGCTAGAAAGCTTTCCAAACCGGATTTATGTTTGGAGGAGAAAGGTTTGTATATTATTAATGTAATAAGACATTTGAATAGTTAGTGGTTTGGTCCATGATACTTGATTAAATGCCAGTATCCCATAGCATATTTTGAGCTATGCAAATTCCTTGGGGCAACAGAGTAGTCCACTGAAGGCTATCCATTAAGCTTGTTCTTATGTCTGTAATTATTTACCATGGGCCTTTTGGATTATATCTGCTTTATTTCTGTTGTTAAAATCACCAAAAGCTTAATTTACAAGTTTATTTGCAAGGTTTGACTCAGAGTAAGAGTGCTTGCTAAACAGATTGTAGGCCTGAGGTCAAATCCCTAGAATCCAGTAAAAATCTGGTGTGGTCCTGTGAGTCTATATCTCAGTGCAGTAGCAGACAGAGGTAGGAGGATTGTTTGGGCTTGCTGGCTACAGGTTCAATGTGAGGCCCCATTTCAAAGGAATAAGGTAGAGAATGAAAGCAGGACTCTTCACATCGTCCTTCAGCCTCCACCCACTCTTGGACAACCCCCACATACATGTGGTAATATACTATGGACTTAGACTACACTTATGTATGCACAGTAAGCGTTTGGAGTGTCTGGGGTTCCTCTGCTTCCTTTTGAGGTTTCTTCCTAATGTCTGGAGAAGAGTGCATGAACTAACTTTGTAGTAATACCTGGACTTAGAAAAAATAACTCATATTTATACACCATTTTTCTTTAAGTCTTGTGTTCATATATCTTACTGTGACTTACTCAGACCTTCTGGAATGTGCTTAAGTTTTCTGGCTTTGCCTTCACTTTTTTCTATTTCCATTTTGAAACAATCCTTTACTTAGGATGTAATTACCTGAAGTCCTTTCTCTTCTAAAAATATTTACTTTGTTCTTTAACCTTGTTTATAAAAAATACATTCCATATATATATATGGAATGAACCAGTGAACTCTGGTCCTCTCCAAGAACAGCAAGCACATTAATATTTGAGCCATTTCATAGCCCTTTTGTACCTTTTTGCATTTGATGGTTTCTTTCTGTTCTTTAGAAAACATTTCTTAATAAAATAAACATATTCCAATGAAAACACAGGAAGTTGCAGATAAAACACAGACAAAACACCTTTACTGCCCTTTATATTTTGTGTTTTCTTCCACCAAAGGCAGGATAAGTGTATATCACAGCTCTGCCTTTACTTTGCATTTGTCTGCTTTCCTTTGGGTTATCTCCTTAACTCTGTACATAGGCATGTTAAAGCATGGAGATAACTCACTGTCCTTAATAAACCTGTAACTAGGCTGAGCAGGCAGCAACAGCTTGGTTTAAAATGACAGGTTTTTTTCTTCCTGTAGTCCCAAATTGGATAAGATAAGAACTTTGGAAAACCTGTTTTTCAAAAGAAGGGAACACACTCAGATAAGCTCCTATACCTTTATGCCATAATTGAAAGTTTAAAAATTCTACTAAATTTTTTGTATTTACATATATGCATACACACATTTTTAATTAGACATGCCAAGAATGGTAATTTTAGCTTACAATAAGTTAAAAAAATGTAAAATGTAGTTACATAGGTTTTGTTACTCAGTTATTTCAAGAATTCTAGTGGCAGATTGAGTTTTTTGTTCTGTGCTGTTTTAGGTATAGAATGACACACAAAAACAGTTACCATGGGCATCCATGACACATTTACCTTAATGAGAGCATATTATTAGTGAAAACAAAAGAAGTCTAGTAAAAACAAAGTAGAAAGGTTATATCTATATTATCTTCGAGATGTCAGAAAGGCCTCATTGGTGAAAGCAAAAACAATGAAGAGATGAAGCTTGCTATGTATGCTTACCTTAATACCTTTTTTCTGTACAGTGAGTAAAAAGCTACAAAGGACCAGCTGAGGTAACTTTAACTTTTCTCAAAGCCTCAGCTAGCTGGTGGGAAAAAAGGGCAGGATTTCCCCTTTTGTAAATGACTTCTCTATCTTACTAGAGCTGACAAATTTCTTAATATGGTTTTCTTGAGGGGAGGTCCTCAACCTGTGTCCATTAAGGTTTTATAATTCTAAGCAAGGGGGTCCTGATCTGGAAAGAATGTGTTCTAGGGAGGTGGTCATTGCAGGATTTTGAGCAAATAGTATGTCTGCATGTCTCCATGCTTTCTCCCAGATTCTCTGATTTGTCTCAGAGATGCAAGAAATCTGATCAGCTATAGTCATTTCCAACTTTTAGCCAAACTTCCCTATCACACATCTTTTATTGGGACCAGACAATGTTATACTAAAGTATTAGACTCTTCTTTTCTTTGGGATTAGACCTATTCCAATATAGTAGGGAACTAGAAGCAATTGTATTTTTTTTAGAAGCAATTGTATTTTTTTAGAATTAATAAACTCATTTAATAGTATTGTAAGATACAAAATTAATAACAAAATCAATAATTAACTTCTTAAATTAGATTAAGAAATAATCCTTTTAAAATTGGCATAAACCATTCAAAGAATGGATAAATTTAATGAAAAATTATTTAGTTGTAGTTGTTTATAAAGTGAAGCAATATCATAAGGCTTTTTCTCCTGAAGCCCATTATTTGAAATCCACAAAAGGTGAAGACAGTATTGATGTTTATCTGTTAAAAATACATGTCAAATTAATAATACTCAATGTTGGAGCATGAAAGGAAAAAGCAATATGCAGAAAAATTATGTTAAGAACAGAAGTATTCAAGCCGGGCGGTGGTGGCGCACACCTTTAATCCCAGCACTCGGGAGGCAGAGCCAGGCGGATCTCTGTGAGTTCGAGGCCAGCCTGGGCTACCAAGTGAGTTCCAGGAAAGGCACAAAGCTACACAGAGAAACCCTGTCTCGAAAAAAAAAAAAAAAAAAAAGAACAGAAGTATTCAGCTCCATCCTAAAATAATTTTAAAATATTATATTTAAGTTAAAATGACTTAGTTTGTTGTAGATTTTCTCAAAGATATTAATATAGAAATGTTCTTTAAGATTTCTAAAAAGAGGTGTACATCCTGAAGGACTGTGAAAATGCATTGTGACATAAACCTCCCTTTTAAGAGGCTCAGTTTATTAGATTCACTAGACAGAGATTTGCTTGTGTGAACAGCTCTAGCCTTTCTCCACGCCCAATGCCAGAAGTACAAAAATGACCAGTCTATTTCTTGGATCTCATGTTGAAGAGAGTGTCTTACATTTAAGGAATTGCTCAACATCCTTAGTCATCAGGGAAATGCAAATCAAAACAGCTCTGAGATACCATCTTACAACTGTCAGAATGGCTAAAATAAAAAAAAAAAACACTGAAGACATCTTATGTTGGAGAGGATGTGGAGCAAGGGGAACACTTCTCCACTGCTGGTGGGAATGCAAACTTGTACAGCCACTCTGGAAATCAGTATGGCCGTTTCTCAGAAAATTAGGAATTAATCTTCCTCAAGACCCAGGTATACCACTCTTGGGCATATACCCAAGGAATGCTCAATCATACTGCAAGGACACATGCTTAACTATGTTCGTAGCAGCATTATTTGTAATAACCCGAACCTGGAAACAACCTAGATGCCCCTCAACCAAAGAATGGATAAAGAAAATGTGGTACATATACACAATGGAGTACTACTCAGCAGAGAAAAACAATGACATCATGAGGTTTGCAGGCAAATGGATGGATCTAGAAAATATCATCCTGAGTGAGGTAATCCAGACTCAGAAGGACATACATGGTATGTACTCACTCATAAGTGGATACTAGATATAAAGCAAAGGATAACCAGACTGCAACCCACAGCTCCAGGGAGGCTAGTTGGTAAGGAGGACCCTAGGAAGGGCACATGGATTGCCCAGCAATGGAGAAATGGATGAGATCTACATGAGCAAAACTGGGAGGGAGGGAGGGTAATGGAGAGCAAGGGATGGGGGATGAGAACATAGGAGAATGGGAGGTCCTAGCTGTATCAGGAACATAGTGGGAGAGCAAGGAAAGAGATACCTTGATAAATGAAGACACCATGGGAATAGGGAGAAGCAGAATGCTAGGGAGGTTCCCAGGAATCCACAAGGATGACTCCACCATAGACTACTCACCATAAAAAGAAACATGAAATCAATGAGAAAGGCATGTTAACAGAAAAGATTTCTACAAGGGACATAAAGGTAATAATACATCTGATTTGACAGACTGTATTATCAATGAAGGGATAAGAGGTTTAACCTTAACACTATAGAAAGAGGAAGCCACGTTAGCAAAATTAATACAGAAATGACATACAAGATGAACAGCAGAGTGTCAGGTGTTTGGAACCTCCTCTGTTTTTGTTTTCAGCAACTTTAATCACTGGCATTTGTGAGAGACTTATGTTTTTCCTATTTTAAAGTTCCAAAATTTCTAACATACTGAAATCTATACCTACCTTTCTTCCTTCCTTCCTTCCTTCCTTCCTTCCTTTCTTTCTTTCTTTCTTTCTTTCTTTCTTTTTTCTTTCTTTCTTTTCTTCTTCTTTTTGTTGTTGTTTTCAAGACAGGATTTCTCTGTATAGCCCTGGCTGTCCTAGAAGTCATTCTGTAGACCAGGATGGCCTCTAACTAAGAGATTCACCTGCCTCTGCCTCTGCCTCTCGAGTGCTGGGATTAAAGGTGTGTGCCACCGAGGCCTGGCCTGAAATCTATACTAATTCAACCTAAATTGATATTTATTTCTTTTAAGCTATAATATATAACCAATGTATTTATGATTCAGAAATAGTATAATATGTAGATACATTATTACATAAACTAAGTAGAATGTATTTATAACACTACAAAAAAATACACCAGATTACTGAATCCAAAGGAACCCCAAGTTCAACAGATTTTGAGTTCATGAGAAATGAAAATCTAGCAATGAAAAAATACAACACTTTGATTACATGGATATAATACAATAGAGGTAAGCCATCAGTTGCTTGGTGGAAGGAGAGGTGGCCTTCAGAGAAAATGTCCAGAGCATCAAGGAAAACATATTGGCTACTATCTTAAAAAAAAAGAGATAAAGAGGGGGGAAAAAGAAGGAAAAGATTTATTTTGGTTTTGTGACAGGTCTCACACTATATTCCAGGCTGGGCTGGGAATTGTTATGTAACCTAAGCTGGCCTCAAAGAACTGCTATGACCTTCTTGCTTTAGCCTCCTGAGTGCTAAGATTATAAATATGAACCATTTCCTGCCATATCCACCATCCACAATGCCCCTGATTTTTCTTTGGTGTTCTGGGGTTTGGGGGCCTTCTTGTTTTGCTAACAAACAGCACAGTCAGAAGCATACCAAAAAGGAATACAGTAAAGCAAATCTTAGGGTGGGCACAGATGAGAAAATTGAAGGCCCAAAATGGTTATGTAGTTTTATGATGTCTCTCTGTGTCACTCATAGGAACCACCATGCTAAGTACAAGAATACCCTGAGTGTGACAGGGCTTACTAGCTATAGTGAAGGCAGCAAACAAATCAGTTCCAGAAAACTGAGGGCAGTTGGTTATCCATTGCATTGCCCCTGTTGGATGTACTGAAGGATACCTCTGACAAAGACATAGGTGCCCACTCACAGATTCACAGACTTCAGGAAGAATTAAAACTAGAAAGGAATAGATACCAGCATGGATGCCCTGACAAGAAAACTTGATCTAGCCAATGAGAACCTTCATGGTATGCAGGTCATGCCGTATCGCTATGCTACCTACAAGGGCACAGGGGACCTAATGTGAGGATCTGGACTAACATCTCTAGTGGAAGTTGGGATCCCCAGACAAAATGAGGCATGAGAATAGAGCAGATAATGAGTTTTAAAGAGCCTTGGGCTTAGGCTGTCACATTAGTATAAGAACAAAGCAAAGAAGAAATCTGGAAACCTCCTAGAGGATAACTAAATCCAGCTACCAGCACAAGCAGAAGCACTCCACAGTAGCTGAAGGCAACTTTATGACACATTATAATACTAAAACACACACCCCTGGTTGGAGATTTAGGATGAAATAGAAAATGCATGGGGTTGTATGTAGAACTACATAAAATAGAACATGTGAAAGAAAGCCTGTTTTATGCAAATGACCTAGAAAGCCAGTATTACTTGACATCCTTTCTGCATCAGGGCTCTCTTTGCTGTGGCACATTTCCTCCAGTGAAAATGGTTTTTTTTTTTTTCAGCCACAACTGCTGTAAGTGTTGGTTTCTGCTCAATTCTTTGTTCCAGATGAAAGAATCTGTAATCACTCTGGATTGCATACTCGACACCGATATCAACTGATGACACAATCAGGAAGAAATATTTACATCACTGATTTTTTAAACTTTGTACTCATTCTGGAGGTACCTGAGAGGGGCCACTCCAAATTGTAGGCATGGGTTGGGCAATTAAACACCTAAGAGAACCCCTCCTGCTTGAAGATTACTGTGACAGAATAATCTGGTCATTAGCTGAGGTTAGAACTGTCCCTTGCCAGATGGAAGCACATGTTCATGCATCAGGGTACACTGTAAGGTCATGACTACAAACATCCTGTGGTAGCTCACGGACAAAAACATAATTACTTCCAAGAAGCTGAGAATGTTTTCATTTTCTTCCCTCTCTTTCTCATCCTCTAACAAATAGTGTCTTCCTTCAGTCACTTCTTTCTACCCTACTTTCATCCCCTCCTATCACTTTTCCTGAAGATCATAGGGGTGGTAGGTGTGGGGCAGGGAGCAGGCTGTCTAAGTGCTTATTGTTGCTTGTACACTAAGAGTTCAGTGCCCTGCCCAAAGGAGTGCAGTGCCAGGAGACCCAGGCATGTAAGCATCATGCTGGATGTTTCTTGGGGGTGGTATGAGCAGTGGGCCCCTGGGATAAGGTATATCTTATTACTCCACTCCACTAACTCCACTCCACTAAGAACTGTTGCCTCCCCAGGCTCCCTTATATTACAGGAAGTTTGCTCACCTATCCCAACTCATCCTTTTCAGCACTTTTTGCTAATTTTGCTTTAGATCTTCCTACAACCATTTTAGGTTACTAAGTTTATTTACTTTTGGTTTGTTGGGACACTTTCTGCTCTTATATAATAGAAAAAGCCCATCTCTGAGAGATTTACTCTCCAGGTAGTTAGTAAGTCAGTCAGTCAGTCTGTCTGTCTGTCTGTCTGTCTGTCTCTCTCTCTCTCTCTCTCTCTCTCTCTCTCTCTCTCTCTCTCTCTCTCTCTCTCTTTCTCTCCCTCCCTCCCTCCTTCCCTCCCCCCCCCCTCTCGCTTTCTCTTTCATCTTTGAAATTTTTGTATTTTCTTTTTTTTTAATTAAGAGGTTTTCTATTCATTTTACATACCAACCACAGATTCCCCTGTCCTCCCTCCTCCTGCCCCCCAGCATTCCTCCTCAACACACTCCCCATTCTCACCTCCTCCAAGGCAAGGTCTCTCATGGGGAGTCAGCAGAGCCTGGTACATTCAATTGAGACAGGTTCAAGGCCATCCTCCCTGCACCAAGGCTGTGCAAAGTGTCTCACCATAGGCACTAGGTTCCAAAAAGCCAGCTCATACACTAGGGACAGGTCCCAATCCCACTACCTGGGGGCCCTTTATACAGTTGAAGCTCAACAACTGTCTTGCTTATCCAGAGGGCCTAGTCCAGTATCATGGGGGATCCTCAGCTACTGGTCCACAGTTCATGCGTTCCACCAGTTTGGCTAGTTGTCTCTGTACTTTTTCCAGTCATGGTCTCAATATCTCCTGCTCATGGAATCCCTCCTCTCTCTCATTGATTGGACTCCTGGAGCTCTGCCTGGGACACAGCCGTGGATCTCTGCATCTGCTTCCATCAGTCACTGGATGAGGGCTCTATGATGACAGTTAGGGTATTCAGCCATCCAACCACCAGAGTAGGTCAGCTCAGGCACCCTCTACTACTATGCAGAGCCCTTCTTCATACCTGTTTGCCTTTCAAACATAACCCTCTTTTAGGATCCTCAGTTCTTTCACAGATGTTTGTCTGATAGTAAGAATGTATAGAAACTCTATTTATGTAAAACAATTCTAGAACCTGATAGTTTATATTGTGCATTTGTTCCATTATTAATAACATCTCCTTGATTGTTTCTTTAAATCCCCTATTTATTTCTGCAACATTTTTTTTTTTTTTGGTTTTTCGAGAAAGGGTTTCTCTGTGTAGCTTTGTGCCTTTCCTGGAACTCACTCGGTAGCCAGGCTCACAGAGATCCACCTGGCTCTGCCTCCCGAGTGCTGGGATTAAAGGCGTGTGCCGCCACCACCGCCTGGCGCAACATTCTTTTTTATTAAATTTTTTCATTTACTTTACATATCAACCACAGTTTCCTCTTCCTCCTCTTCTCCACCCCACCCCCACATCCTATCCACCCCCCTCATCCACTTCTCTGTCTCCATTCAGAAAGGGACTGGCCTCCCATGGGCGTCAACAAAGCATGACACACCAAGTTGAGGCACACCAAGTTCCTCCCCCTGCCTCAAAGCTGGGCAAGGCAACCCAGGATGGGGAATACATTTCCAAAAGCCAAGTCAAGTGCCAGGGGCAGGTCCTGAACCCCCTGCTGGGGAGCCCCACAAACAGACCAAGCTACACAACTGTCACACATCTCTGCAACATTCTTAAGACAGTCTGTAGAATTAACTTCCAAACTTGTCATTTGCTTTCAATTATTCATTTTCATCAAGTTATTCTAGCTTGAAAAAAAGTAAAAGATGTCCTCATTCAGTAGTTTTTATCAAGTATGACATTTATCCTTGATTTTCTTATCTGAAATCACTATGTCTTGCTAATTAAAAAAATCCAGTTAAAACTTTCTAATTTCAGAACTTTTATAGTCATAGTTCAATTCATTGCTGTCTGGGATTTGCTAGCTTGGTGCTGGCAGGAAAAGTAAATTTATATTTTATTGGTTTTTTCTCCTTTAAATAATTCTTTAGTATGAAATCTATGACATTTTTCTTGAAGTTTTATTAGTGTGTAACCGTGTATATTTAAAGTGTACATCGTGAAATGATTATCAGAACCAAGATAATTAATATATCTGTTGCCTCATATTGTTATTTGTGTGTGGCTAGAAAAAAAGAATACTTAAAAAAATTTTCAGCAGTGGCTTTTTGAAACACATTCTCTAGGGTGGGATACCTTGCTCAGCCTTGAAGCTGGGAGGAACTTGGTCCTGCCTCAACTTAGTATGCCAGACTTTGTTGACTCCCCAAGGGAGGCCTTACCCTCTCTGAGGAGTGGATGGGGGTGGGGTGGGCAGAGGTGGGAGGCCTGGAGAAGTGGAGGGAGGGGGAACTGGGATTGGTATGTAAAATGAAAAAACTTTTGAAAGGATAAATAAATAAAAATACAAAATAATAAAATCTTTGAAAATAAAAAAATCTTTCAGCAAAGTTGAAGTTTATAAGGTATTATTTTCAACCTTAGTAACCATGCCAGCCATTAGGTCTCTGGAGTTTATTCATCTTATAATTGAATTTCCCCATTTTCTTCATTCTTGGTAAATCAGCTTTGTACCTTGTTTCTGTTAATTTGTCTTTTATAGGTCCCATAAATATATGCAATGTCTGTCTTTCTCTGACTTATTTCATTTAGCATAATATTTTTCAGGTCCTGCATGTTGTCACAAATGTTAGGATATTATTCTCTTTAAGGCTGAGTAAAATTCTGTTAATATGTATACACTACATTTTCTTTATTCATCTCCTGACCTCTGTGTGTGTTCGAGCTGTTTGTGTGTATACAAGTGCATGTGTGGGGCCAGAGATCAACCTCTGATATTGCTCCTTAGGAGCTGATAACATTTTTTGGTTTGTTTGTTTGTTTGTTTGTTTATTTATTTTGTCTTTACATCCCAACTGCAATTTCCCCTCCCCTCTTTCCTCCCAGTTCCTTCCTTCCACTTCCTCTCTTTCCCCACTCCATCCACTCCTCCTCCTCCATTTCTCTGTAGAAAAGTGCAGGCCTTCCATGGATATCAGCCAGCCATGGTATATCACATTACAGTGAGCCTAGGCACCTCATCTCCCATTAAGGCTGCATGAGGCAACCTGGTAGGAGGAAAGGGTCCCCCAATAGCAGGCAGCAGAGTTAAAGATAGTCCCTGCCCCCATGGTTAGGAGTCCCACAAGAAGACCAAGTTACACAACTAACATATATGCAGAGGACCTAGGTCAGTCCTGTGCAGGCTCCCTGGTTGTTGGCTCAGTCTCTGTGAGTCCCTGTGAGCCCCTATGAGCCCAGGTTAGTTGATTCTGTGGGTTTTCTTGTGGTGTCCTTGACTCCATTGGCTTCTACAATCCTTCCTCCCCCTCTTCTGCTGGGTTCTCTGAGCTCTGCTTAATGTTTGGCTGTGGATCTCTGCATCTGCTTCCTATCAGTTGCCGGATGAAGCCTCTCTAATGACTGTTGGGTTAGGCATCAATCTATGAGTATAACAGAATTATCATTAGGAATCATCCCAGGTATCCTATAACAGCAAGACCTACATATTCCAGTGCAGCAGACTACCTTATTTTTTGAGACAAGTTCTCTCATTGAGACCAGGGGTTAACCAATTATGCAAGGCTGGCAAGACAGCAAGCTCTGGGATCCACCTGTGTCTGCTTCTCCAGTGCTGGAATCGAAAGTACATGCTTCCACAGCTAGCTTTTTGAGTTCTATGACCAAGCTTTGGTTTTCATGCTGTGTGGCAAACATTTTACTTACTGAGCCATCTCATTAGCCATTGACAAACTTTTTAATATTTTTTTTTATATCTTGCCTGTTATGAAGGATGTGTCCGTAGACTTGAGGAGAGTAAATATTTCTTTGAGATAGTGATTTAATTTCCTTTGGATATGTATTCAGAAGTGAAATTGTTAAGTCATCTGATGATTCATTTTTATTTTTTGAAGAACCTCTCTATTGTTTTCCATAATTGCTATAACTATTTACATTTCTACCAGCAAGTATAAAAGGGCTCTCTTTTTTTCCATATTTTTCTCATTACTCCTTACCTTTTGGCTGTTTGATATAGCTTCCTAAAAGGTGTGAAATAATATCTCATCGTGGTTTTGATTTAATTTTTTGTATGATTATTGAATTTGGATATTTTAATGCATCTGTTTATGTTTGTCTCATGTATTTTTATTAGAAATGTGTTCATATTCATTAAGTTTTTATTTTTGATGCTAGTATAAATATAATTTTTGTGGTATTAGGTATTAGATCTCACATACTTTATGAAAATGCTCTTATCAAGTTACGTTCTCAACCATTGTAAGTGGTATTTTCAAAATTTATTTTTACATAGCTAAATGCTAATTATAAAAATGGTACTGGTATGCTGGTTTTGTCTCCTGCAACTTTACCAAATTAACTTATTAGTTCTAACAGGTTTATTTCGGTAGACTCTGGGATTTCTTCAACTTAAGAACTAATAGTATTCTTTTCTTTCTCTTCATTTCTTTTGTCTATCTTGTAAAGCTTATTTTAAATTTTTTAAAAAATCTGTTGAAGATGAAACTCAGGACCATTGATGTGCTAAACAAGCACTCTACCACTGAGTCACACTCCCACTCCCCAAGTTTCTCATTTGTTTGTACACCATCTTCCCTTATTTCATTGACTTGCTTGTTTTCTTTCCTTTTTTTTAATTCTAGGTCAGGGTTTTTATTAAAGTTGAAAACAAAACAGACTATTTCCTTATGGCCTAAATATATCTATAGTAGATTAACAGGCACATTTGATATTTGCCTTATTTAGGCTTACCTTGCAGGTCTTGAATGAACACAGTACTGCTAAGTTACATCCCCTGCAGAAGACCTTTTGGGACTTAATCTCTACTTAAGATCATTTGTTCAAATGGCAGCTAAACAAATCCTATAGTTTTGAGCTTAATTCATTAATGCCATTGCCTGCTACAACCTTTAACTGGGGTCATATAATCTCTGTGGTCCTTTAGCTTTAGATATAATGGGAAGCTACTTTGTCTAGTAAGAAAATGCCCTCCATCCAGCAGGGTATAAATCTGACGGCATGTTACTCTTATATGAATGGGCCTCCCCTTTCACTCTATCTTTCATGCCATTAACTGGATCACCCTCACAAATGCCAAGCCCTGCCAGCCAACTCTTGTTTTTTATTTTAGCTAATTTAAATTTCTTAGCATAATCATTTTGAAATATTTTTCTGAAATTCATAAATCTTCATTTATTTGGTGTTGATTATTAGCATGTTATTTTATTACTTTGGTTGTATCATTTTAATTTTTTTTTGTGTGTGTGTGTGTTCCTTGAAGCTTTCCATTTCTGTTTTCCCATTTCTGTTTTGAATGTAAAGTCACCTTCTCCAATCTTACCTGCCTGGCTTAAGGAGAAGAATACCATTACTAAGCATTATGCTAGGGACTTTGAATCCTTTTAGCTCTTTTAGCAAAGAGCTACTTTGCATTACAGAAAATGTTTTTTAAAAAATTATCTAAGTGTTTTAGTAGGTTTCTATTGCTGTGAAGAGACACCATGACCATGACAATTCTCATAAGGAAAACATTTAATTGAGGTGGCGGCTTACAATTTCAGAGATTCAGTCCATCATCATCATGGCGGGAAATATGGCAGCATGCAGGCAGATATGGTACTGGAGAAATAGCTGAGAGTCCTACATGTTGCAGTCATCAGGAAGTCAACTGCAACACTGGGTGGTATCCTGAGCATAGGAAAATCAAAGCCTGCCCGCACAGTGACACACTTCCAATAAGGCCACACCCACTCCAACAAAGCCACATCTCCTATTAATGCTACTCCCTATGAGATTATGGAGGTTAATTACATTAAAACTACTACACTAAGCAAGAATTTTGTAGTGTTACAGTTTTTCTAGAAGAAAAAAACTTAATGTTTTAAGATGATGCTAGAAAATCAAAACAAACAAAAAAATCTCAATGTTTTCTAGGCAGCTTTTCTTTTTTCTTTCTTTCTTTTTTTTTTTTTTTTTTCTTCGAGACAGGGTTTCTCTGTATAGCTTTGCGCCTTTCCTGGATCTCGCTCTGAAGACCAGGCTGGCCTCGAACTCATGGAGTTCTCCCGAGTGCTGGGATTAAAGGTGTGAGCCACCACCGCCCGGCCTCTAGGCAGCTTTTCTAAAAGCAATTGGAAATTATGTAACAAAACCAAATATTTTTACATTAAGTTAGCCCAGTTACACCATTGTATGCTATCACTATATAAAGGTGTCTGAATAGTTAGGTGTGTTTCTCTTTATGTTTTCATGATTTTAAAATTTGAGTTTAGAACATTGAAAAATGTAGCAGATGTCATCTAAGATTTTATCAAAGATAATGGGGCTGTGGTGATTTTTGTTTCTAGGCAGTATGAAACCGTGGTTCCACTCGAAGATTCTATCGTGACAGAAGTTACAACAACTCTACAGGAATGGGCCAGTCTGTGGAAACAACTATATGTGGTAAGTAGTTCATAATCATTTCATGAGCCGTAAAGTTCTGTTGTACCAAGTGAAAAGAAAGTCTGCCTTGGTGACAATTCTTCAGTTTGAAATTTTAAAATCTTTCCAGTTTCTAAATATATGTTCTGATTATCAGTTGGAATGTAACAAACTAAATTTTTTGAACCTAAACAGAGCACAGTTTTCATATTTTAAGACATGCAGCACCTTTGCCCTAATTTGATCATTAGAATTGAAGTTCCATGACCATGAATCTTACCTGTCTTATAAGTTGCATGTTCATATATGCTTTTATAAACAGGTGTTTATTGAATGATTAAAACACTTGGGAATTTCCTAATTTTTATTGTTTATCATCCTAATAGTGATTTAGGCCAAGAAATTGTATTAATGGTTCCTTGTACTACTTAATGAATATATCATATGTAACACTTTGTTTGTCAGCAATTAATTAAAAATTTATTAGAAATCTATGTTGGTTACTTGTCATCTCTGTGACAAGAGAACTTAAAAGAAAGAAATGGAAATATTTCCCAAACTGGAAGATTTATTACAGGTCATGGTTTTAGCACTTTCAGTTCATGGTCCCCTTAGCTCCATTGCATCTGGGCCTGAGCATAATAATGCATCCTGGCAGAAAGAATATAATAGGAGAAAATGGCAGATTGCAGGGAAAAAGAAATGAATTGGAAGGTGCCAAAACCAGGATATACTATTCAAAGGCACTTTTCTGATGACTAACTTCTTCAGTCAGGCCCACTTCTCTAACTTCATGATCTGTCGGTGGATAATCTATTAAGTGGGTCAGAGCTTGTCATGATCCTCTTAGCTCTCAGTGAGTGGATCCTCTCAGTGAGAGGAACCAGGCTTTCAGTACCTTGGCCTTTAGGGATAACAAAATCCAAAATAAAGAAGCCGGGCAGTGGTGGCGCACGCCTTTAATCCCAGCACTCGGGAGGCAGAGGCAGGTGGATCTCCGTGAGTTCGAGGCCAGCCTGGTCTACAAAGGGAGTTCCAGGAAAGGTGTCAAAGCTATACAGAGAAACCCTGTCTTGAAAAACAAAAAACAAACAACAAACAAAAAAAAATAAAGAAAAAACAATAAGCCCATTTAGACACAGAATAGAGAATGATAAGATGTTCATAGTTATACACTAGAAATAAGTAGCAGAATTTGAATTCTGAACAAAATGAGCCAAACACAACTTGTTTTTAGGTTTGAATTCTAGGCAAGATGGAATAAACACATTTGTCTTTAGCACTGTTTTGGCTGGGTTGATTTTTATGCCTACCAACTATGTTTACAGTTACCTTTTCTCCATATCCTTGCAAGTATTTTTGTTGTTGTTGTTTGCTGATAGTAGTATTGCAACAGAGACTCCTGGACAGAACAAATAAACCATATACCAGAAGACTTCAGAGATAGGGTAAAGAAGGGAAGGGACTTGCTAGTGTTATCAAAAGCATAGCTCACAAAGAACAACTTGACAGAGTAGACAATAAAACCTAAAAAGTTTTGCTTTGTAAACCACTGTGGTAAATGGAAAAGATAAAACTATAGACTAGAAAAAAACTCAAATCACAATCTGTAAAAAGAGATGTATTTAAAATATATAAAACATTCTCTAAGCTGAAAATAATGAAATTATTCAATTATATAATTGCCAAAAAATACAAAAAAAGAGACTTCATTAAGGGAGTGTATGTAGATACCCAGTAATCACATGAATATTTTCCTTGTCATTAACCATTAGACTAATGCAAAGCAAGGCTGCAGTAAAATATATACCTATCTGAATAAATGAAATAACAAATACTGCTAATACCAAGTCATGGCAGAGACGTGGCTCATGTTCTCTTCTGTATTGCTGGTGAAAATGTAAAATGATAAGCTATTTGGAATTTTTTTTATTTTCTTATAACATCAAACATGGATTTAATAAATGACCCAGCTTTGTGTATTTACCCTAGAGAAATGAAAACCTAATTTACTTAAAAACCAATTCATGAATGTTCATAAAACCTTTTTTTAAAAGGACAAAACTGGTAAAACACCAAATATTTTACAGTGGGAAATAAATGCTTTGTCTATCAATATTGATGATCAGCCAAAATTAGGTTGTTTTTGAAAAGAGGAAAAAGATAACTTTATGTGTGATTTCAAATGATTTTATAGCTTTCCGTTTGTTTATTTTGATTTATACAATAGAAAACTAAAAGAAATTTAAAAAATTAATGGTACTTTTCAGCAATCTGAATTGATCTCAAGGACATCATGTTGCATAAAATTCATATAATTCATCGAGTTGAATATACTGTGATTCTGCTTATATACATCTTCAAAGTGAGGAAATCCAGTGACTGAAGTAGGTTGATTGAGGTTGAAATGTGACTGTTAAGGTTTAAGGAACTGCTTACTAATGACCTGACTATGGTGAGAGGTATTTCTGTAACCATCTTGTAACAATATCCATTTTCTGATTATGACAATGTACAGTGTCAATACGAGGTACACTCAATGAGTAAAGTTATGTTTATAGAACTCTGTATTTACTAATGCACGTGATATTTAGTGGCAAAGAAGTCCTATCACTTGAGAAGGTTTTCTGTATATAGAAATAAATGGACATAATAAAATGGGTTTCATTTTTATAAGGAGGTTATTTGGACAATATGATGCATACATACATATATACATACATACATGAATTGAAATAGAAAAACCTCATCTCTCTGAGACATCATGCCACAACCTCCTGTTCAGTAGTTTTATTTTTACATAAAGATTATCTGAGAGCTTTCATTTGTAGAAAATACCTGATTATGTTTTTCTGTCAAAACAAAATTGTCAGCTAGGTGTGGTGGCACACACCTTTAATTCCAACACTCTGGAGGCAGAGGCAGCCGTTATCTCTGTGAGTTTGAGGACACCCTGCTCTACATGGTGGGCTCCAGGACAGCCAGAGCTACATAGTGAAACCCTGTCTCGAAAACAAACAAACAAAAAAAACAAAAACTATAAGCTCACTTGAAACCATCCAAAAGTTATCTTTTTCCTTTTTTTCCTAAAACAATTTAATCATTGCTGATCATCATTATTGCTAGACAAGGCATTTATTTCCCCAAATTACTTTTATTCTTAATTTTAAAGAGTTATTGTAGTCCATGCTAGGCTTTGAAACTACTCCTATTACCATTTCTATATAAGATATGCTAAGAAACTGAAGTATTTCTGGCTATTGTTAAATCAATTAAGTGAAATTTATAGTACAAAAATTAAAAGAATTTAATAAATGTACAGTTATATCATGTTTATACATTTTATATGGATTTTTCTGACTCAAAAGATTTGATCCTTTGTGTGTGTGTGTGTGTGTGTGTGTGTGTGTGTGTGTGTGTGTTTTATTTTTTAGTTAGGGTTTTGCTATCTAGCTCTCCTGGAACTTACTAAGTAGCACTGCTTGGCTCTGAACTTCTGATCCTCCTATCTCAGCCTCATAAGTGCTGGGATACCATAGTAATTCTTGTGACTCTTGTTTTCAATATGATCTGCTTATAAATACTAATATCTATAAGCTAACAAAGTTCAAAGTTTCTAAGGTGAGAATTTTAAAAGTCTATAAATGAGCAATTGGAATGATGTTGAGTAGGTCTATTCCTACTTGATGCCTTGAGTTTTCAACACTTGCATTTTGACTGTGGAACAGAATGTAGTTTCATGATTAGTTAATGACCAATCAATTCTACAGGCATAATCTCATTGCTGCAGTTCCTTCATCATCTGTAATCATCCACGCATTCCATAAGTGTGGGGATAAGGTATTATGTGAGTCCATGGATAGTAAGTAATACTGGAAGCATTATTACTGAAGAAGACAACTGTATATGTAGAATATGCCTATTCAGTAAAGTTGGATCTGTATTATCATAAAAAATCGAATTTAATCTCCTTTTCACTAGATTCCCAGGAGAAATAATGTCTTACCAAGGCCTGAGGACTGGCATTTGCTGTTGTTAGATTCAACACTCATTAGAAGCATTAGCCATACCACCTTCATTAAGGAGAAATCAATGTTGCTGAGGTTGTGGGTGGCTTTTGTCCCTGCCTCCCAGGCCACCTTGCTATGGTCTTATTGAGCTAGCACTAGGCTAGCTAAGGAGAAAAAGATTATTCATACTCATGGGATGTGTTATTTTCCTTCATTATTGTGGTGAGTAGTACTTTGAATATCTTCAAGTTAATGTTACTTTACAGAGAAGTCCTTGCGTATTCCTTTTACCCTATATTTCCTTTACTGGTCTTCATTCATCTTCTTTCCAGTCTCCTTACCATCAAAACTTTTAAACTTCTCATGAATCAGTGTCTATGTTTATTTCTGAAACTCACATCAGATACAACGAATGACCCAAACATGACACTCAAACTTCTGTTCACCAAGAGGGTATTTTGCATCATTCTCCAGTAGACTGCTTCTTCAGTGAACTATAGTATGCTTCAACATTCCCATTTTGGTGTGGTACAAACATACTGTGTAGATCCATCTCTTTGTGTCTGTGACAGGCTTCAGTATTTTTCTTTCTTAGTTAACTGGCCACAGGGGACATCCTAGGAGGCCAATAGGCATGGATTAAAGGAGAGGAAGCAGTGAAAACAGGTTTTGGCATTGAAGAGTCTGAATCACTTGTTTCTTTAACCTCTTTATGTCTTATGGATCTGTCTAAGCTTGGTGTCACACTGTTTCCATATGATGACATGTTGATTATTTTCATGACTAATCTATTTGACTGGACGTGTAGCTCATCCACCAGGTCACATACTTGGGACTCCTATTAGATCTCTACAATGATTTGGACTCTTTATCATATGTGGGAATTTTATTTTTTGGGATAAAGTCTCTTTGTGTAGTACTGGTAGTCCTCGTATTTCTCTGTGTAGACCAGGCTGATCTTACACTCAGAGATCTGTCTACCTCTGCCTCCTGAGTGCTAGGAATAAAGGTGTGTACTACTGTGCCCAGCTCCAGTATTATCTTAAAAGTCACATATTATCTCCAGAACCAATGATAACCTGTGCATAGGCCCACCAGTAAAATAAAAAAAATAACCAGTGTAAAGAGGGAAAGGGTGAAGTTGCAAAGATGGTATGGCTTTGCACTAGCTTGTTAGTCTCTAAGCACAGAAATGGAAAGGAAATACGGAGAGTAAGACTAGTGGTTAGAATTAGATCAGCAGGAAGAAAAAGAAGACGAAGAGTACGATGAAGTGATGAACAGTAAAGACAAATGGAAGAAATAAGGCAGTTCCAACTAAAGTAGAATGAAAGAAAAAAAAAAAAGGTAAAGAAATGCAGTCAAACAACCTAAGATCAATCCAGAGCTTAGGAGGCTCAGGCAGGGAGACCACCAATACAGAATAATCCGTGTACTTTAGAAAATTCCACAACTGGGGAGACAGGAGAATACGGCAGGACTGAGTTTATCCAGTAAATTAAAATTACACATTGAATAAGGGGAGTGTAGAAGTGAAGAAAATAGTTTTAGTAAGGAGTGTAGAGTCCCTGACCTATGCACAGGGACTAGGCTTGTTCTTGTGCGATCTCTGGGTTGTGCTTGTGTTGTTCCTCTCGGAGGTGAGGTATATCTGCTGTTCTGCCTCTGTGCAGTCCAGTGTGTGAGCAGGTTTCAAGTGCTAGGCCTGTCTCTGTACAGGCCCTCAGCTGGGTGGTTTGTAGGTGTAATATCTTTATTTATATATCCTATTCTAAATTTATGGCCTAGGCTAGATTTCTACCTTGTAGAATACAGTATATAAGTTTCTGATTCCTTATGTAGAGATATTCCGTAGGTCAGATCTCATTTGTTCTGTCCCATGACACCTGTTCTGGGTTTCCAGAGTTAGCTCTGAAGATAAATTCTTTTCTCTAGAGCTACCTAGTTGCTGACTCAACAGGGAAGGGTCTTTTAAAAATGGCTTCTTCTTAGTAAGCATCACTCTCCAGGGCCTCTGCATCAACTCCTGGCCTGACTTCCCCAGATAATGACTATAAGCCATAAGGTGAAATAAACCTTTTCCTTCCCCCCCCCCCCAAAAAAAAATGGCTTCTTCTGTTGAGAATTCTCTGTTTAGCTCTGTAGCCCATTTTTTGATTGGATTGTTTGGTATTTTGATGTCTAGTTTCTTGAATTCTTTATATATTTTTGGAGATCAGCCCTCTGTCAGATGTGGGGTTAGTGAAGATCTTTTCCCATTCTGCAGGCTGTCGTTTTGCCTTATTTACCATGTCCTTTGCCTTACAGAAGCTTCTCAGCTTCAGGAGGTCCCATTTATTTTAATTGTGCTACTGGTGTTATATTTAGGAAGTGGTCTCCTGTGCCAATGCGTTCAAGATTACTTCCTACTTTCTACAAGACCCAGCTATACCACTCTTGGGCATATACCCAAGGAATGCTCAATCGTACAACAAGGACACATGCTCAGCTGTGTTCATATCAGCATTATTCATAGTAGCAAGAACCTGGAAACAACATAGATGCCCCTCAACTGAAGAATGGATAAAGAAAATGTGGTACGATGGAAGCAGATGCAGAGATCCACGGCCGCATCCCAGGAGGAGCTCCAGAAGTCCAATCAATGAGAGAGAGGAGGGATTCTAAGAGCAAGAGATATCAAGACCATGACTGGAAAAAGTACAGAGACAACTAGCCAAGCTAGTGGAATGCATGAACTGTGGACCAATAGCTGAGCAGCCCTCATGGTACTGGACTAGGCCCTCTGGATAAGCAAGACAGTTGTTTAGCTTGAACTATATAGGGGGCCCCTAGGCAGTGGGATAAGGACCTATCTCTAGTGCATGAGCCGGCTTTTTGGAACCTAGTGCCTATGGTGAGACACTTTGCACAGCCTTGGTGCAGGGAGGATGGCCTTGAACCTGTCTCAATTGAATGTACCAGGCTCTGCTGACTCCCCATGAGAGACCTTGCCTTGGAGGAGGTGGGAATGGGAGGTGGATTGAGGGGGAATGCTGGGGGGCAGGAGTAGGGAGGACAGGGGAATCTGTGGTTGGTATGTAAAATGAATAGAAGATCTCTTAATAAAAAATTTATTTTTAAAGAAGAAAATGGTACATATACACAATGGAGTATTACTCAGCAGTAAAAAACAATGACATCATGAAATTTGCAGGTAAATGGATGGAACTAGAAAATATCATCCTGAGTGAGGTAACCCAGACTCAGAAGGACAAACATATTATGTACTCACTCATAAGTGAATACTAGATGTAAAGCAAAGGATAACCAGACTACAACCCACAGCTCCAGAGAAGCTAGCTAACAAGGAGAACCCTAAGAAGAATTCATGGATCGCCCTGGGAAGGGGAAATAGAGGAGATCTACATGAGTAAACTGGGGATGGGGGGGCAATGGAGGGTGGGAGATGGGAATATGAAGGAATGGGATAGTCGAGCTGCAGCAGGGACAGAGTAGGGGAGCAGTGAGGGAGATACCATGATGGGTGGAGATGTCACAGGGATGGGGAGAGGTCAGGTGCTGGGGAGGTTCCCAGGAATCCACAAGGATGACTCTAGCTTAGACTACCAGCAACAGTGGAAAGGGTGCCTGAACTGATCAGTAATCAGATCAGTGAGTACCCTAACTATCATCATAGAGCCTTTATTCAGTAACTGATGGAAGCAGATGCAGAGATTCACAGCCAAGTACCAGGCTGAGCTCCAGGAGTTCAGTCAAAGAGAGAGAAGAGGAATTCTATGAGCAAGGGGCATCAAGGTCATGATGGGGAAACGTACAGAGATGACCAAGCCAAACTAGTGGGAACTCATGAACTTTAGACCAACAGCTATGGAGCCTCCATGGGACTGGATTAGGCTCTCTGCATAAGCAAGACAGTTATGTAGCTTGACCTACTTAAGGGTCCCCCTGGCAATAGGATTAGGATCCATCCCTGGTGCATGACCTGGCTTTTTGGAGCCCACTACCTATGATGGGACACCTTGCACAGCCTTGATGTAGGGGAAGGGGCTCAGACCTACTGAATGTACTCCCCATGGGAGACCTTGCCTTGTTGGAGGAAGGAATGGGGCATGGGTTGAGGGGAGAAGGCAGGAGGGGTGGGAGGAGGGTGGTGATTAGTTTCTTAAAAAAAAAAAAAAACAGACAAAAATGGCTTCTTTCCACTTCTAGTTGAATACTGAGAGGATTTTCCCGTCATTCTCCTCTCCTTCTGCCATGCCTCTAGAAGCTTTTGGGTCACCTCTCCTCCACTCTCCTTCTTACCCCTTCTTTGAATTATATATCACTAATAAATTATATATATATAAAATATATTATATATCACTAAGACAGTACAGATTTTGAGTCTCCAGCTTTCTCACAAGCAGCAGTTCTGATCCTCTACAGTTGAACTTGCCTTAGCCCTGGTTGGCAAACACTTTCTAATCAGAGTCGAGGTTTCTGTAATGAGCTAGGATGCTTCTGTCCTGTTTTCTGAAGTTTCTTTTCTTTCTTTGTTACCAAAACCAGTGTTTTTCTGCTGTCCCCCACCTCATAGGTTGATTGTTCTCCAACTATCTCCAGTGTATTTCTCAGATACTTTAGCAGAAGGCTGGGACACATCATCTTTCACATCTGTGTCTCAAAAAATATTCTGGATTCCACATGAGAGGAAGCATGCAGTCTTTTTATTTTCTGTAATGTTAGCTGCAGTTCCACCCAGTTTTCTGAAAATGCTATAATTTCATTCTTGCTTATGGCTTACTAGAATATCATTGTGTATGTATATGTGTATTTATATACCACATTTTCTTCATCCATCTATTGGTAGGTATCTAGGTTGCTGATTCTATAACTTGGCTGTTATAGACAATGGTAAACATACATATGCAGATATCCTGTTGTATGCTGCTTTAGAATGTTTTGAGTAAATACCTAGTCATGGTATGGCTGGGTCATATAGTGCTACTTTTAGTTTTGTGAGGGAACCTCCATATTACTATTCTATAGTAGGATAACTATAGTTATAGTAGCCAAATACTTTTAGTTTTTGTGTAGTTCCTGACCATTGGATGTTTGTGTTTTAAATGAAAGAGGAAGCTTATGTAAACTATAGAGAGATGTTTTTAATAATTTTTTTGGTTATTGTGTTATCATTATGTAGACCTGGCTGTTCTCGAGCTTACTTTGCAGACCAGGTTGGTCTTGAACTCACCGGGATCTACTTCTCCCTCCCAAGTATTGGGATTAAAGGCATGTGCCCCCATGCTGGGTCTGAAATGTATTTTTTTTCAAATTTAGTTTTATTTTATTTTATAATAATTTAATTTTACATATCAGCCATGGATTCCCTTGTCCTCCCCCCTCCCGCCCCCCCCCCACATTCCCCCCAGCCCATCCCCCATTCCCCTCTCCTCCAGGGCAAAGACTCCCCGGGGATTGAGTTCAACCTGGTAGATTCAGTCCAGGCAGGTCCAGTCCCCTCCTCCCAGGCTGAGCCAAGTGTCCCTGCATAAGCCCCAGGTTCCAAACAGCCAGCTCATGCACTAAGGACAGGTCTTGGTCCCACTGCCTGGATGCCTCCCAAACAGATCAAGCTAATCAACTGTCTCACCCATTCAGAGGGCCTGATCCAGTTGGAGGCTCCTCAGCTACTGGTTCATAGTTCATGTGTTTCCATTCGTTTGGCTATTTGTCCCTGTGCGTTTTCCAATCTTGGTCTCAACAATTCTCGCTCATACAAACCCTCCTCTTTCTTGCCAATTGGACTCCTGGAGCTCGACCTGGGGTCTCTGCATCCGGTTCCCTCAATCATTGGATGAGGATTCTAGCATGACAATTAGGGTGTTTGGCCATCCTATCACCAGAGTAGGTCAGTTCGGGCTCTGAAATGTATTTTTGAAATACAGAGTATTTGCTGAGTCTTCAGATTTGTTCTTGGGTGCTGATTTGTTTCAATTGCTTTATTTCCTTGCAGATTGCCCATAACGTGTTGATTTGAAAGGAGAAATAGTGTAGTCTTGTTTCAAGTTGCTTCACAAATCATGTCACTATCATATATGAAGGGCTAATAAAATAACATGTATAAAAAAGAGCATAATACAAATGCTCTTCACAATCATTTGTATCTCCTGTACATTCTGCAAAGAAGCTGACTTTACTAGAAATTAACTCATCAATCTTTTTGCTACCCCTAAGCGAAGTGACCATCTTCTATCCTAGCAGCAAGGGAGTTGGCATTAGCTTTTTACAGAGAAGTTTAATTTTGTGCCCATGGTCACTTGCATAGGAGGAAATAGAATGTTGAGTTTATGACCCTAATAACATGAAGAAGACAACTTGTCTGAATTTGCAGAATGGCTTTTGTATTCTAATTAAATACCTAGAGTTTTGCTTTGGATAACAGTTAATTCTAGATTAATTGGACCAGAGTTCTTTAAAATCTTTTAAAATTACATTTTATTTATTTGTTGTGTGTATGTGTGTTTATGTTTGTGTACATGTGTATGTGTGCCTGTCTTATCTATCAGTGGATATATGAGTGCCCTTGTGTATGTGTTGAGGTCAGAGGCCAACTTACAGGAGTCAGTTCTTTACTTCTACTATGTGTGTCCTGGAATTCAAACTCAGCTCATCTGGCCCAATGACAAGACCTCTGTATACAGAGCCATTTCATTGACGCCTGAGGACCTGGAGTCAACAAACAAACAAACAAACAAACAAAAAACCCCAACCAAACAAACAAAAAAACCAGTACCCAAACAAACCATATGTAGTGATATATTGGGTATCAAATAAAGGTTGCCTGAGGATCAGAGGACAGAGCCAGCCACTAGATTAAACATAGAGGCCAGGCAGTGGTGGCACACACACCTTTAATCCTGGCACTTGGGAGGCAGAGATCCATCTGGATCTCTGTGACTTCAAAGCCACCCTGGACTACATGAGATTGATTCAGTCTAGGAGAGAAACAGAGCCAGGCAGTGGTGGCACACACCTTTAATCCCAGTATTTGGGAGTTACACACCTTTAATCCCAGCACTTAAGATCTCATGCCTTTGCTACCAGTATTTGTAAAGCATACATGAAATTAATCCCAGCACTAGAAAGGAAGTGATACAGCTGGGCAGAGAAAGGTATATAAGGCGTGAGGAGACAGGAACTAAAGCCCCTTTCAGCTGGACTCCTTTTGGCTGAGGACTCAGAGACATTCAGTCAGAGGATTCATGGAGTTGGCAAGGTGAGAAGTACCTGTGGCTTGTTCCTTTGTCTCTCTGATCTTTCAGCATTTAGCCCAATATCTGGCTCCAGGTTTTTTATTATAAGACCATTTAGAATTTGTGCAACATCCATATGATAAAGAAGCCCAAATTATTCTTTTATGTAGTTTCTTGAATATATATATGTTACTGTAGACATTTATATTTACATATTATTAAGTTTGTTCAGTTTCAAAATATTTTAAGTCTTTCCTTTAGAATAGGGAAACTCAGATCTTGTGGCTTTTTAAAAACGATCATGTTTTAAACTATTTTATTCTAGAATTTTACTAAGCATATAAATGTTTAAAAATATTTCTATTTGATAAGTATTCGGAAAATTTGTAAAGAGTTTCAGAAATTAATTTAGACTTGCTGATTTCCCTGTAGACAATTGCAACATTGTTTCACTATGTCAGGTGAGCAGATATACTTAAAGAAATTACACCACATAACATGTGATAGGTGTCAGTACTATTGATGTATTAAGCTTAGGGCCCACTCACAGTCCTCTAGAGTGTCTTGATTTGAAAAGCAATTGTCTTTGTTTCTACATTCATTTCCAGATTTCTCACTGTAACTCAGAGAAATGGCTTTGGTGGTGGTGGTTGGTCAAAGAAAAAATGAAGGCAGGAAAAAAAATTAAGCATTTTCTTGAACAGATAGTAGTAATGTTAACTTTATAGTTCAAAAAAGCAACATGATGTTTGCAGTTAAAGATAATGGAAAAAGTAAAACGATTGCAGTTGAAATAATGAGGCATGTATGCTGGTTTCAGGGGACAGTTTTCCATGTGCATATGAGAGAAGAATTGACTGCTTGCATGAACTATGTGTGTAAAGGCAGAGCATCTTGGAGCTATTCTTCGCACGCCTAAAGTTTATAATGAGGGAGTTTTTAAGCAGATAAAGTAGAGGGACGTCATTTAGAAGAGAGTGAATCTAAGTCAGACGTTTCTGAGATGCTTCTTTAATATGAAAGAAAGGTTTTACATCTTTGACAGCATTTTAAAAACCCTAGCAAATTGATTGCTAACAAGTTATGATCTTTTTTTGTACTTTATCTGCTGGTTTATTTTTTCAAAATTTGTAAGACATCTGTAAAAAAATTTATTACCAAAATGATCAGATGACCTGAAAAGACATTTCACTAAAGAGAATACAGAAGTGGCAAATAAGCACACTAAAACTATTCAGTAATATTATCATCCTGGAGAAAAAAAGTTAAAATTACAATACCACACAACTATAAAAATATAACAGTGTAGCTAGAGTTTTCCTGCCTGGCCCACGGTCAGGGCAAATCTCTCTCACCTGCCAGTTCCACAGCCACTCAGACCCAACCAAGTAAACACAGAGACTTATATTGCTTACAAACTGTATGGCCATGGCAGGCTTCTTGGTAACTGTTCTTATAGCTTAAATTAATCCATTTCTATAAATCTGTACCTTGCCACGTAGCTCGTGGCTTACCGGCATCTTCACATGCTGCTTGTCCTGGTGGCAGCTGGCAGTGTCTCTGACTCAGCCTTCCACTTCCCATCTTTATTTTCCTCCTTGTCCCGCCTATACTTCCTGCCTGGCCACTGGCCAATCAGTGATTTATTTATTGACCAATCAGCAACACACTTGACATACAGACCATCCCACAGCACTACAATACCAATTTTTTGTCAAGGATGTGAATTTGATCACTCATACAAAGTGGCAGAATGCAAAATGGTATGTATAGCTTATGTATGTTTTCTTTTTTAAATTTATTCTTCTCTCGTACATTATATTTGACCACAGTTTCCCTTCCTTCACTACTCCTAATCCTCCCTCATACCTATCCTCTTCCCCAGATTCACTCCTACTTTGTTTCCCTTCAGAAGAGACCAGGTCTCCCAGGGATATCAACACAATATAACAAGTTACAGTAAGACTAGGCACAAACCCTCATATCAAGGCTGCACAAGGCAACCTGGTAGGATGAAAAGAGTCTCAAGAGCATGCAAAAGAGTCAGAGACAGTCGAGTGGGAGTGGGCCACTGTTAGGAGTTCCTTAAGAACACCAAGCTACACAACCATAACAAATATGTAGAGGACCTAGCTCAGACCCATACAGGCTCTGTAATTGTCGGCTCAGTCTCTGTGAGCCCCTATGAGCCCTGCTTAATTGATTCTGTGGGCCATGTTTTCCTGGTATCATCAACCCCTCTGGCTCCTATAATCAATCCTTCCTCACCGTCTTCTACTGGGTTCCCGGAACTCTGCCTAATGTTTGGCTATAGTTCATGCATCTGCTCCCATCAGTTGCTGGATGAAGCCTGGATGATGATGATAGGGCTAGGCACTGATCTGTGAGTATAGCATAATATCTTTAGGAATTGTTTTATTGATTTTTTTTCAGTCATGTTTGGTTTCTATCCTACGCTTCTGAGGTCTTCAGCCTCTGGTGTCTGGCCATACAGACAGTGTCAAGCATGGGCTCCCTCTTGTGCCATGGGCCTCAAGTTGGACCCTCAAGTTGGCTGGCCACTCCCACAAGTTCTGTGCCACTTTTACCCCAGCATATCTTGCAGGGGTAAATTGTAGGTTGAAGGTTTTGTGACTGGATTAATGTCCCAGTCCCACCACTGGAAGCCTTGCGTGGTTACAGAAGATGGCCACTTCAGGCTCCGTATCTTCCATGACTAAGAGTCTTCTCTAGGTTCACCCTTGTAGATTCCAGGGAGTTTCTATTTCACTAGGTTTCCACACTGCCCCCCAAATGCTTCGCAGTATCCCCACACCTGATTCCTCCTGTTCCCATTCCCATCTGCCCCCAATCTACCTATAAAAATCTATTCTGTTTCTCCTTCTAAGGGAGATACATGTGTCCCCCTTTAAGCCTTCCTTGTTACTTAGCCCCTCTGAGTCTGTGGTTTGTATCATGATTATCATTTACTTAACAGCTAATATTCACTTATAAGTGAGTACATACCATATTTGTCTTTCTAGGTCTGAGTTACCTCACTAAGGATAATTTTTTTTCTAGTTCCGTTTATTTGCCTGCAAATTTCATGATACCATTTTTAACAGCTGAGTAATACTCCATTATGTAAATTTAGCACATTTTCTTTATCCATTCTTTAGTTGAAGGACATCTAGGTTGTTTCCAGTTTCTGGCTATTACGAATAAAGCTGCTGTGAACATAGTTGAACAAGTGTCCTTGTGCTAGGATGGAGTGTTCTTTGGGTATATGCCCAGGAATAGGATAGGTAGGTCTTGAGGTATATTGATTCCCAATTTTATGAGGAACTGCCATATTGATTTACATAGTAGCTATGTAAGTTTGCACTCTCACCCACAATGGAGGAGTGTTCCTTTTTTGTCCCATAAGATGCCCTTTGTATCAGGCTTTCTTTTGGGCCACCAACCAGCTCCCAAATCATGACATGGAGACTTATTACTTAATTAATGCCCAGCCTTAGCTTAGGCTTGTTTCTTGCTAGCTTTTATAACTTAATCTGTTTCTCTTCATCTGTGTTTTGACTCAGGGCTTTTCACCTTTCCTTCTGTATGTCCTGCTCAGTGTCTGGCTGGCTGCTGGCTAGCTGACTCCAGGCATCTTCCTCTTTTTCTCCCTCATTCTTTCCTTCTCCTTCTCCCCCAAGCTTAGATTTCTCTTACTTATCCTGTCTGCCTTTCAGCCTGCCTATTCCTCTCCTGCCTACTTATTGGCCTTTCATCTTTTTCTTAAACCAATCAGGTGCCTTAGGCAGGCAAGGTAAAACAGCAATACATTTTTACATAATTAAACAAATGCAGCATAAACAAATGTAACACATCTTTACATAGTTAAAGTAATATTCCAATTCCCCCTTTCTTTCTAAAAAGGATTTAACTTTAACCATAGTAAGAACAATTACCAAGTAAGAATTATATTTATAATATCTAGTCCATTTCTATTTGCAAGTTCAGAGAAATTATTATCTATCCTATCTTAATGAGTTCAAAGTTTTGTACCTAATTACTTTCTATCATAGCTAAGGAAACTGTAACTATAACCATCTAGTCTTCAAGACCCCAGAAGGATATAATACTGAGTAAATAGAATGTACAATGCAAGCCACTTCCAAAACTATAGAAATGACAGAGACATCTGGCTGCCTGGGCAGTCACCCAAATTTCCTCTGCAATGTTGGGGCATCCTTCTTTGGTCTACAGGCCTAGAATATCTGGCAGACTTTTCTATGAAGCAGGAATTTTGAAGGACTGTCCTTCCTTTGTCTTGGCAAAGTTTGGCATCTTTTTCCTTTGTGTCCTACAGAATATGTGGCAGACTTTTTTATGAAGCAGGAATTTTGAAGGATTGTCCCTCCTTGTTTTGGCATAGTTAGACAGTCACTTTTCTTTGTTTTCTGCATGTCCAGTTTGGACAGTATACTGTCAACAGTCAAGGCAAGGACAGTTTCTTGCCCAAATGGCTAGCTTTGCCACATTGAAAGTAAACTCCATATAGAGGTTCTTGGGTGCCCATCATCCTTTTATGAAGTAGATTGGTGCTGCCAGGAGCAGACGTCTCACTGTCATGAAAAGCCTTAGGTTATTAAACATCTTAAATGCCATATTCTGTAGGTCTCTGAAGCATTTGAAGAGCACCTATCTATCTAAAATATATCTTCTTAACCTTGAAAACAGAGCTAACTTGACTACAAGTTTGATTGTTATAGATGACTACTAACCTGCCTGTCTTATAGATTACATTTTTAAATGAGCTGCATAAGCAGAATATTCCAAACGAGTAGAAACATACTGTCTTATAGATTACATTTTTAAATGAGCTGCATAAGCAGAATATTCCAAACGAGTAGAAACATACATGCAGTATAACAAAAAACCCATTTAAATTTGTATCAGTATGCCAAAATCCTTAACAATGTAAACTATTTGAAATAAATAGTTGTCTTTTTATCCTTTATTCCTATATCCCCACTAAATGATGGCAAACATCCATAACCCACCGAATGACCACAAACCACACACCCCACCTTTTGGGAATGTGGACTTGTGTTTTCTAGAATCCATGTTGAAGCATGTATGTTCATGTGTCCTATATGGCTAGGTGTCTTACCATAGTAACCTCTAATGATGCTGTGTTCTGATGTTCTACTTATCAGATATGGTAGGAGATGCAGGAACTGCTTCCTCTTCTGGTTCATCATAGTCTGGCTCATGTTGAGATTCTCTACACTAACAGATTTCTAACTGATCTATCACTTATGCTTGTCTTATCTTTGCGCTAGATCAGTTTAGTCATTCTTTGTGTGGCTTAATATTTTTCATAGATTTTTTTGTGTTTTTCAGTTTTATCTGGCTTAGTCACAATCTTACATATATGTAGTTTATGACATTCAGATATATAGACATTAGAAAACCAGCAGGAAAAAAATTAGCTGGGAGCATGGTAGTGCACAATTTTAATCACTCAAGAGGCAGAAGTAGGAGGATCTCTGTGAGTTTAATGCCAGACTGTTCTATGTAGAGAGTTCTAGGCAAGCCAGGGCTGTATACTGAGATCCTGCACTAAACAGACAACAAAATAGTGTAAAAAAAAAAAAAAAAAAAAGGTTGATGAAGTTTGATAAAGTTTTCAAACATAAAAGCAAGAGGGAAGCTGTGGTGGCGGCGCACGTCTCTAATCCCAGCACTCAGGAGGCAGAGGTAGGCAGATCTCTGTGAGTTCGAGGCCAGCCTGGGCTACAGAGTGAGTTCCAGGAAAGGCGCCAAAGCTACACAGAGAAACACTGTCTCAAAAAACCAAAAAAAAAAAAAAAAAAAAAAAAAAAGAAGAAGAAGAAGAAGCAGCAAGAGGGAAATTAAAATCCATTTCAAGAAACTAATGTATTCTGAAAAGGTGAAATGAGCCATTTGAGAGAACACTCTTCATATATATAAAACCAGGGCCAGTGCATAGTGCTCCTTGCATGTAATCCCAGCACATAGGAGCTGAGGCAGGATCATTGTGAATCTGAGGTCAGCCTCATGAGTTACATAATTAGACCCTCTCAAAAATTACAGTAAATAGTGTCAGAACTGAAAGATGTATTACATCTAATGCTACTAGTAAAAAAATAAGAACATATTATTATCTATGTGCTAGTGAATTAGCAAAATTGAAGTAGATAAATCCCCAGAAACGTATAACCTCCCAAGACTGAATAATGAAGGAAGAGAAAAATTAAAGGCACTCAAGTAGGAAAAAAAGCAAAATATCTTTTTAAGTGGAAATCTCTGGTGTCTGTGTATATACATACACCTCAGAATTAACCGACAAATTCACTAAAGTTATAGGATAGGAAGAACATACCAAAGTCATTTATATTTCTATAAAACTAATAGATTATCTGAAAAGGAAATTAAGAAAACAATCCCATTGATAATAACATCAAAAATAAAAATACTTGTGAATAAAGTTAGCCAGGAAAGTGGAAAATTTGTACACTAAAAGCCAAAAAACATTGTTGTAGCTAGAGTTTTTCTGCCTGGCCCACAGTCAAGGCAAATCTCTCTCACCTGCTAGTCCCACAGCCGCTCAGACCCGACCAAGTAAACACAGAGACTTATATTGCTTACAAACTGTATGGCCATGGCAGGCTTCTTGCTAACTGTTCTTATATCTTTAATTAATCCATTTCTATAAATCTATACCTTGCCACATGGCTCGTGGCTTACCGGCATCTTCACAAGCTGTTTCTCATCGTGGCAGCTGGCAGTATCTTTCTGACTCAGCCTTCCACTTCCCAGCTTTATTCTCCTCCTTGCCCCGCCTACACTTTCTGCCTAGCCAATGGACAATCAGTGTTTTATTTATTGACTTATTAGCAACACATTTGCCATACAGAACATCCCACAGCACATTGTAGCTAGAGTTTTCCTGCCTGGCCCACAGTCAGGACAAATCTCTATCACCTGCCAGTCCCACAGCCGCTCAGACCCAACCAAGTAAACACAGAGACTTATATTGGTTACAAACTGTATGGCCGTGGCAGGCTTCTTGCTAACTGTTCTTATAGCTTAAATTAATCCATTTCCATTATTCTATACCTTGCCACATGGCTCATGGCTTACCGACATCTTCACATGCTGTTTCTCATCATGGCGCCTGGCAGTGTCTCTCTGACTCAGCCTTCCACTTCCCAGCTTTATTCTCCTCCTTGTCCCGCCTACACTTCCTGCCTAGCCAATGGCCAATCAGTGTTTTATTTATTGACTAATCAGCAACACATTTGCCATACAGAACATCCCACAGCAAAACATTGCTGAAGGAAATTAAGATACAATTAAAATGTAGAAAAATCCTGTGCCAAGGTCATTCATATTTGGCTCCAGAATAAATGAGCTCATGCTTACTTAGAAATGACAGCTGTGCTTTTGCATCAGCATATAGTTATGTATAACCATATGTACTTTTTTGATAACTGTAAATGCCTTATTATTAATTTATAGTTTGTATACTGTAAATTATGTATAATTTATAGTTTTTATATATTGTGCACCCTAATAAAGCTTTCCTGGGGATCAGAGAACAAAACAGCCACTAGATTAGACATAGAGGTCAGGCAATGGTGGCACACACGCCTTTAATCCTATCACTCAGGATTAAAGTGGATCTCTGTGAGTTCAAGGCCACACTGGGAACAGAGCCAGGCGTGGTGGGACACACCTTTAATCCTGGCACTTGCAATCTCATGTCTTTGCTTGGGAAGGACACACGCCTTTAATCCCAGGAAGTGATGGCAGGAAGCAGAAAGGTGTATAACGTGTGAACCAATAACTAGAGGCTTTTAAGCAGTTCAGCTGAGATCCATTCGGGTGAGGACTCAGAGGCTTTCAGTCTGAGGAAACAAGATCAGCTGAGGAGTTGGTGAGGTGAGGTTGGCTGTGGCTTGTTCTGCTTCTCTGATCTTTCAGCTTTCATCCCAATATCTGCCTCCATTTTTTTTTTTTATTAAAAGACCACCTAAGGATTGGGCAGTGGTGGCGCACACCTTTAATCCCAGCACTCAGGAGGCAGAGCAGGTGGGTCTTTGTGAGTTCGAGGCCAGCCTGGTCTACAGAGGGAGTTTCAGGACAGGCTCCAAAGCTGCACATAGAAACCCTGTCTCAGAAAACCAAAAAAAATAAAAAAATTAAAAAAAAGACCATCGAAGACTTGTGTTACATTTGGCACATCTTATATTGTACTTTGTAGTTCGTCTGACTGTTGATAGCCTTTTAAGTTCAGGTCTAAGACTTCATCAGTAACTATCTCACTTTGAAAGAAAAACAACTACAACTGACTTGTTTACCTTCTTCAGAGCGGCATGCTCTTCAAAAGTAAAGGTTCATTTCATCAGGAAGATAAAGAATTTCTGCATATGACATTTCTTAAAAACAGATAAAAATGAGCCAAACTTTAAAAAGGAATTATGTACATAAGTAATTAAAATATAAAGGAAGTATGTGATACAACAAGATTGTGATTACCATTTGGGTGTTAAAAAGCATTATTGTTAAGTAGGGGTGCTTATAAGTAAGGCACAAGGGCAAGGGTTGGTGGTCATTGTTTAGAAGCTCATCTTGCAACCTAGGTGATATTTTGAGGCCAGGTCCAGAGCATTGTCTACTGGGGAAAGAACAAAACAGAGGTGTGATAATAACTACAGATGCAGGTAGATTCATTCTCATCTCTCCCTCTCTCACTCTCTTTCCTTCCTTCCCTCAAATGAAAAGACCAAGGCATACCACAGAAGTTAGTTAGTAAATTTCACCCAAATCACTATGATTGGTAGTTAAGATAGAGCATCAAGCATTCTTGACCCTGTATCTAGTATCCCTTACCCACTATGTTATATTGTTAAAGAATTATTAAAGTCTAGAGGGACAGTCAGTAGTAGGAAGACAGGGAATGCTCTCATGTTACTGCTAATGATGAACTTGAGAATTCACTTTGGAAGTGCAGGGGTGAATTGTTTAACATTTAATTTAAAGGATTCAGGTTTTTTCTCCTAGGAGGAAAGACAGACTTTTAAGAGAAAACAAATTAGACTTCGGATTTAGTGTAACACTGAGCCTTTAATAAGGAGCTCCTAGGTTTCCTTGGAATTAGGTACTGGTATGAAATGACTGTTGCTGTAGACTACTAGATGTAAATATGTACCTTCTACTTCTTTTCTTTTTCTTTACTGCTACAGAATGACTGAGAGCCTAAAGGGTCTTGGTTGGCAGGGTAGCAGCAATCACTGCTGCTCTATATGTAATGTCAACAGAATATGAAAGCTATCAGTGGACAAATCACATGCTGTAGTCAAGACACAAAGCTTTTTCCAGGGCCACCTTCTGCTGTGGAATGCTTTTCATTTCTCATATGTTACAGGAATGAGACATATAAGTAGTCTAGCTTTTGTGTTGATTTTGACAGGGAGTCATTGTACTTAGACAGATTTTCTAGTTCTGTTTATCAATATTTAAGTTGGTAAAAAGCAATGAAAGCTGTGTTCAGACTGTACTGAACTTTGTGTCCTATGATAACTTACTTGGGGTGAGAGATGGAAGAAGGCCTTTTATAGCTGGGGATATTAAGTTTTGTCTTTTAAAACAGTCAAAGATGTATGTAAATCTGGGTTTTAAATAAAATTATATAGTTATTTAATTAAATTTGAGTTCTAGTGCCGTCTCTTCCCACTTCTAATTCCATACTTATTTTTTCTAGCTCTTTTAGCTATTTCCTTAATGTTCTACATGTCTAGAAATATTCCCTTAGTGGATGTCTTTTTTAAACTTGAGGTATTATTTAATGATTTTCTTACTGTAAAAGATAGTAATTAAACGGAATGCTCATTCACCTACACATGTACTATTCCACTCCTGCCTTTTGTCCAAAATCCAATATCACCATCTTTTGAGTCAATATTCAGTATGTCTCTGTAACTATTTTCATAAATACTATATCATCTCCCTTTGAGTCAAATTTCTGATTATATGATCCATTTCATATTAAGTTGTTATGATGTCTCTGTAATTGTCCTCATAAATAAGGAATTCAGGTTGTGCTTCCTTTCTTGTATAACGTTTTCGTAGTTAGTGACTGCTTGGTTTTCTTTACTCTGTTTTCTAAAATCCAACCTCTTAGCAGAAATAAAAATCTCTGTTGAATATGTTCAAATGAATTAGGTATTTAGTCAACATAACTTTTTTCCAGTTATATCCTGTTTGAAAGCCTGCCTGCCGCCTTTTACATTAATATGTCCTGAAAAATGTCTTTGTCTCTGAGGCTAAACCACTTTTGCCTTAATTTTGGCTTATTTGTTTATTTGGCAAAAACACTTTACCAATAGCTTTCTGAAAAAAAAATCATGTAAAATAAAAATAATCATTTTGCATTTAAAAATATATTTAGCCTACCCTTACCTTTGATTGATAGTTTTGATGAATATAAAAATTTTATAAATAAGATACAGAATTTTAGCTTGATTTGAGTATACACACTTATCCTAGCCAGCACTCAGAAAGTTGAGGCAGGAGGATCAAGAATTTGACTTCATCTAGACTCAAATATCCAGTGAGACTGTTTCAAACAGACAAAACAACAACAAAAGCAGACCCTCCAGAACTTTGAAAGCAGGTCTTCATCATTTTCCATTCCAGTGCTGTTGTTTCTGTCATGCTATGCCAGTGTTGTTCTAGTTCTTCTATTTACAATTTGTCTCCCTGAAAGTTTGTGGATCATCTCTTTGTCCTCAATATTGTGAAATTCACAACAAAGTCCATCATTGAATCTGTTTTTTTGTTTTGTTTTGTTTTGTTTTATTGTTGGTTATGCTGACTACAATCCAGTTATTCCAACATGAGAGCTCATTTTCTTTACTTCTTGTGCATGTAGTTGTGCGCTAGCTTAATTCAGGAGTTGAAGTGCTAGAAGAGCTCTGGTTACACAGAACTTCTACTGAGTTAGTGGCTTTAGTTCTTGAGAATTCACAGAATTTTACTGACTACAGATAGGGTAGGATTTTAGGAAGGACATTACTGTAGATGAAAGCTTAAGGAAAACTAAGCTAGCAGAGTGCCTGTGTAGCAGGAGCAGGTCCCTGAGAGAGGGAACCACTGAATTGAGTGTAGAGGATTGGAAAATAAATTGACACCATATGATTGCAATAATAATGCTGCTTTCTAATTATATGATCCATTTCATTTGTACTCTATCTTTACACAAAAGGCTAGGACAGGTTTTTCCACCTTTGCATAGTTAAATGAGAATGGATTTTCTACTAGATGAAAAGTATGGCAGTTTTATTCCAGTTATCTATGTAACAAAACATGAACAGCTTAGTAGCTTCAAATAACTGCTAAATGTTTTAGTAACTTAGCTGGGCAGTTTTCTCTTATGGTTTCTCATTCTGTTGCAGTCAGATAGTTGTAGAGTGGGCAGTAAGCCCCTAAAGATTTGACAAGGCTATGCATACAATATAGCCCACATATTCAGAACTAGTTATTAGAGTGCCTACTTGTGACTTTAACATGTAGCTTGTGCTTTTAAAAGCATGATTACTTTACTCATTCATTTATTCATGCGTGCTAAGAGACAGCAAGAAGAGAACTAATTAAGGTCTAACAACTGACTTAGTTCACTGCTGTCACGTTCTGTTGCTCAGAACAGTCTCGGGACCTGCCTAGATTCATGGATAAACACACTCTGTCTTTCCCTGAAGGACTGTCCATGTCACATTGTTACAGAAGAACAGGGCATGGTAGATATTATTATCTCTGGACATTTAAATATGAAAACTCCTTATTAAGAACATAAATAATTGTGTATAATTCCTATACCAATATATTCTTGCATAAATATTATGTATGTATATGCATGTGTATAGATATTACATGTATGTGTCTGCTTATATATGTATATACCCATATACATAATTATATACATATATACTACACATATACTCTTACTTTATTAAAGCTGTTATATCAAAATTATATAAACTGTAAAGGACAGAAATTTATTCATCATAGTTCTGGAGTCTGGGAAGTCTAAGATAAAGATACTCACAGAGTTACTGTCATGGGAGAGCCCATTTCCACATAGCTGGCACCTTCTCACTATATCCTACATTGTGTAGGAGATGAACAAACTCCCACATCTGACAGAGGACTGATATCCAGAATATATAAGGAACTCAAGAAATTAGACATCAAAATGCCCAACAGTCCAATTAAGAAATGGGCTATAGAACTAAACAGAGAATTCTCAACAGAGGAAACTCAAATGGCTGAAAGACATTTAAGGAATTGCTCAACATCCCTAATCATCAGGGAAATGCAAATCAAAACAACTCTGAGATACCACCTTACGCCTGTCAGAATGGCTAAGATCAAAAACACTGAAGACACCTTATGCTGGAGAGGATGTGGAGCTAGGGGAACTCTCCTCCACTGCTGGTGGGAATGCAAGCTTGTACAACCACTTTGGAAATCAATATGGCGATTTCTTAGAAAATTGGGAATCCATCTCCCCCAAGATCCAGCTATACCACTCTTGGGCATATACCCAAGGAATGCTCAACCACACCACAAGAGCACTTGTTCAGCTATGTTCATATCAGCGTTGTTTGTAATAGCCAGAACATGGAAACAACCTAGATGCCCTTCAACTGAAGAATGGATAAACAAAATGTGGTACATATACACAATGGAATACTACTCAGCAGAGAAAAACAATGACATCATGAGGTTTGCAGACAAATGGATGGATCTAGAAAAAATCATCCTGAGTGAGGTATCCCAGACTCAGAAAGACAAACATGGTATGTACTCACTCATAACAGGATACTAGATGTGGAACAAGGATGACTGGACTGCTACTCACATCACCAGGCAGGCTACCTGGAAAACAGGACCCCAAGAAAGACACAGGGATCGCCCAACGACAGAGAAATGGAATGAGATCTACATGAACAGCCTGGACAGGAGTGGGGGTAGTGAAGGGCGAGGGTCGAGGGAAAGAGAGCTTGGGTGAGTGGGAGATCCCAGCTGGATCAAAAACAGAGAGGGAGAACAAGGAATAGGAGACCATGGTAAATGAAGACCACATGAGAATAGGAAGAAACAAAGTGCTAGAGAGGCCCACAGAAATCCACAAAGATACCCCCACAACAGACTGCTGGCAATGGTCGAGCGACAATCCGAACTGACCTACTCTGGTGATGGGATGGCCAAACACCCTAATTGTCGTGCTAGAAACCTCATCCAACTACTGATGGACCTGGAGGCAGAGATCCATGACTAGGCCCCAGGTGGATCTCTGGGAGTCCAATTAGCGAGAATGAGGAGGGTTTATATGAGAGAGAATTGTTGAGACCAAGGTCAGATAAAGCACAGAGACAAATAGCCAAACAAACGGAAACACATGAAATATGAACCAATGGCTGAGGGGTCACCAACTGGATCAGGCCCTCTGAGTGGGTGAGACAGTTGATTGGCCTGATCTGTTTGGGAGGCATCCAGGCAGTGGGACCGGGTCCTGTGCTCATTGCATGAGTTGGCTGTTTGAAACCTGGGGCCTATGCAGGGTCCCTTGGCTCAGCATGGGAGGAGGGGACTGGACCTACCTGGACTGAGTCCACCAGGTTGATCTCAGTCTGTGGGGAAGGCTTTGCCCTGGAGGAGATTGGAATGGGGGGCGGGCTGGGGGGAAGGTGAGGGGGGCGGGAGGGGGGGAGAACAAGGGAATCTGTGGCTGATATGTAGAACTGAATTGTATTGCAAAATAAAAATTAAAAAAAAAAAAAAAAAAAAAAAAAAAAAAAAGAACATAAATAATTGTGTATAATTCCTATACCAATATATTCTTGCATAAATATTATGTATGTATATGCATGTGTATAGATATTACATGTATGTGTCTGCTTATATATGTATATACCCATATACATAATTATATACATATATACTACACATATACTCTTACTTTATTAAAGCTGTTATATCAAAATTATATAAACTGTAAAGGACAGAAATTTATTCATCATAGTTCTGGAGTCTGGGAAGTCTAAGATAAAGATACTCACAGAGTTACTGTCATGGGAGAGCCCATTTCCACATAGCTGGCACCTTCTCACTATATCCTACATTGTGTAGGAGATGAACAAACTCCATTGAGCAATTTTATAAGGGCACCAATGGTATTTGGGCTCTGCCCTCTTGACTTTAATCATCTCCCCAAAGGTACTGCCTTCTAGTACCATTGCCTTAGGAGTTAGAATTTTGATATGTGAATTTTGGTGTGACGCAAACATTTACATTGTAGCACATGGGCTGCAGAGATGGCTTAGCAATTAAGAGCACTGGCTGCTTTTCCAGAAGACCTGTGTTCTATTTACAGCACCAACATGTCAAATTACAACTGTCTGTAACTCCAGTTCCAGGGGTATCCAGTGCCTTCTTTAGTCCTCTGTGGGCACCAGACTTGCACGTGATACACAGACACACATTTAGACAAAAAAACCGATGAACTTAAAATAAAAAATTAATCTTTATAAAAATAATAAATCATAACACATATGTACACATGTGATACACTGATGTCAGTACACTTCCTTATACTTGGTCTAAAAAAAAAAGAACTCCACTTTTAAATAGTACATAAATCTCAGAGCTACCTAGCAACTGAATTCCCCTTTAATTGAAGTTACCGTTCCCTGAGAAACTGTTTGATGTTTTCTAGAGCCTCAACATCCTTTTACATCACTCTCAGGGATGATCTTGCCCTTTATTTCTTTGAGAATGAAGTAATCAAAGGAAAAAACTTCAGTCATTTCATTAAATTTCCAGCTCTCTGTGTCATTACCCATACTAGAAGCTTTTCCTTTCTGTGATAATATGGTTGCTCCTTTCTACCCATGGATTCATGTGATTATGGAACATAAATATTTGAAAAAAACTTGTATTGGGCATTTGTTGATTGATCATTAAAAACGTTCTTTATAGACTTGTTTTATTCCAAATTGTTCAGTAATCATATAAAATTATTTTTGTCTTTGAAAGAAACAGAATCCTAAGTATTCAAAAGTCAAGATTTTGCTTCTATGAAATAAGACTTTCAGTTCTTAAATTTTTATTCTTAACATTTTTTGAAGCATCAACTCTGAGTGCTTAGTTTTGGTTTTGTTTTTTTACTTGCAAGGTAATAAACACTATAATGCCCTTAATTAAGTTCATTATGATGTTTCTACTTAACTTTTGTAAACGTAAGGATCTTTATTAAGCTGAAAGGAGTAGAGAGTAGAAATCAGTTACTCTAGGGACCCACACTGTTTAAAAGAAGCTAATTAGAAAGCTAGATGAGGCCTAGAAACCAAGAAAGGAATCTCACTCCTGAGACTGGCTTTATATGAAACCTTAGTTGCTTCAAAATAGGGCAGTTAATTCTCTCCCTCCTCCTTTTAACTTGACTATCCCTCCTGATGAAACTAGAGGTGTTGCCAGATGGTCCAAGTCTTTGCTGTTAAGTGCATTATTACTTCCGTTGTGAAATCAGCTTTGGGCTCCTGTGTAAGTTACTTTTCTGATTAAGCTTAATAACTTTAATTTTCTTTGAGATGAGTAGTCCAGAAAGGGATAGAGGGGGTGCTTTTTCCATGATCCAGATTAGTTACACTGCCTTGTTAGATAGCACTGTGTGCACAAATTTTTAGAAAGTAGGAAGTCAAAACTTTGTTTCTAAGTAAGCTCCTTCTTACATTGCCTGTATAGTTCAGGGAAATGAGCACTTTTCATAGTTTAACTATTTTTCTTTCTCTTTTCATTCCCTTTCCATATCCCTTTTATATTTCACCCACACCAAAATACCTTTCAGAAACACAAAGTAGATCTTTTCTACAAACTACGCCATGTGATGAATGAACTTATTGACCTGCGAAGGCAGCTACTGTCTGGTCACCTGACACAGGATCAGGTGCGGGAGGTTAAACGGCACATCACCGTGCGCCTGGACTGGGGTAATGAGTAAGTATGACTATTACTTGGGCATCTCTTAGTTTCATTGTGACTCAGTCCTCAGAGAATTTAAACTTGATCTAGGCTTCTCTTTGATGATTAAAAGATAGTATATCTTCTGTACAGTTTTGCTAGTTATCGTTGTTTCTTCTCATTATCAAAGGGCATTCACTAGTTCTAGTCTGAAGTTTTCTTAGCCTGTGTTTTATTTCTGGAAAGAATTAAAGAATTGGACTGGGTTATCCTCTGAGCTGTCTTCCAGGAGATCAAATTCCTTTATTTTAAACCTCACTAATCACAGTATATTTAAAAAAATATTCTATAGTATTTTAGGGAAAAAAGGAGAGGGAGTCAGGAAAGATGGCTCAACAGATAAAGGTACTTGCCACTGAATCTCTCTACCTGAGTTTGATCCCCAGATCCTACATGGTGGAATCTCACATGAGAACCTGACTCCTCCAAGTTCTGATTCTGCATGGCATCTCCATGCATACACACACAACAAATAAATGAATATTGTGTGTATATGAGAGAGAGAGAGAGAGAGAGAGAGAGAGAGAGAGAGAGAGAGAGAGAGAAAGAGAGATTAGTGTTCTTTAAACCTTTTCCAGCCATACAATAAATCTGAATAATCTGATTTATACTTCTGATTTATTCTTAACTCATTTGTCATTCAGAAAGATTCCTGCATTTGTGCAGTGGATGTGATGATGTTCTGTGCTATTAAAATAAAATTTAGGGGCTGGAGACATGGACCTGTGGTAAAGAGCACAGGCTACTCTTTCAGAAGACCTGGGTTCTATTGTCAGCACCAACATGGTGACTCACAACTATCTGCAACTTCAGTTCTAGGGGATCTGCTGCTCACTTAATAGCTTCTTTGGCACCATACATGCACATGGTGCACAGATACATGCAGGCAAAATACACATATACATAAAATAAATAAATTTTTTAAAAAATAAAAATCTGAGACTTTGTCATTATAAATTGAGATAGATTTAAAGTTATTTCTTCCTAAATTTAAAACTTATTCATGTCCATTGAACTTTGAAGCAACTAGGTTGTTTCCTACTTCAGACATATGTATTTACTTAAATATATTTAATATTTATGTTCTCCCAACCAAGGCATTATTGAAATGATAGAAAAGAAAAGGGATGGGAAGGGGTACCCACCAGTAAATGAGATATGTGAACCTATTTCTGAAAGGTAGGAAGTAGGCTTCTTGACAGAAGGAGCCAATATAGGCAGAGAGAACTTTAGCTATGTTGGAGACAGTCTGCTCTGAAGCTCCCAGGATCAGGGGATATGAGAGGGACATTAAAAGGTCATACTAATGGTTTGAAAGTCTGTATGAAGACTAATCATACCTCGGGAACAATTAATAGCTACTTGTTTCCTCTTTATGTAAGCAAATAAGAAACCAACAGCCTCAGAGAACTGGGCAACAGGAGGGAGAATTGGGACCTTGTGTTTTGTGGCATTTAAAGATTTCATAGTATAATAATCAGGTCTCCCACTCTTACCAGAAAGGAAAGCCTGCCAGTTATCTATTCATGCACAAAATCTTTCTATATTTCTTCCAGTGCATTTTACATACAAATGAACAATCAAATTTCACCAATATTTATATAAATTAAGCCTCAAGGAAGAGGGACACCAGAATTGAAAAAAAAAAATTACCAGGGCCTAGGGGAAATGACTTCTCCTTTGAGAGAAATAGAAATTCATTTACAAACTTTAAGAACAATCAAATTCCCTCTGTATCTACAAAGAGAATCAAGAAGGCTCATTATGTAGAATTAGAGTCAATGAAAAAAATGAAGTAAACGATTTCTAAAATAAAACACTCAGATAAATTTTGTGTAATCGCCTTGAAAATAAAACAAAAAAGATGGAAAACAATTGAGTGAATACATTTACTGTTAGAGAATAATTACTGAGGAGGTTCAAGATCAGACAGATATAATTCCCAGAAAAAGAACAAAGACAAGGAAGTAGTATTTATAAAGAAACAGAAATTCCAAGAGCCCAGATAGAATAAGCAGCCTCCAGATAGAAAGGGCTCACCATACATTTAAAGGAATGAATGGAGTTTTTTTTTTTTAAAAAAGTCCATATTAAGATACATATTTGTTTATTCTAGGGGTGAAGAGAAATGCATAAAGATCCTTAGATAGAAAAATAGCTTCTCTTAGAAAAGAAAGTAATTACACTGACCTCAAAGATTTTATCAATAATAGCAAATACTGGAAGATAATAAAGTAGTTGCTTTAGAATTCCATAGGGGAAATGATAAACTAGCCAGAGTTTGTAAGAAGTCACACTAACTGATAGTGTCAAGATCAAATAAAGCCATTTTTAGATATAATAGCTATCTCTCATTTCCTTTCTGTGGGTGAAACTTGAAGAAAGAAACTGCAAAGTATATGAGTAAATCAGGAATGCCAGGCAGTGGTGGTGCACACCTTTAATTATCCCAGCACTTAGGAAGCAGAGGCAGGTGGATCTCTGTGAGTTCAAGGCCAGCCTGGTCTACAGAGTGAGTTCCAGGATAGTCAAAGCTACACAGAGAAACCCTGTCTCAAAAACCAACCAACCAAACAAACAAACAAACAAACAAACAAGAGTAAGTAAGGAAATATGAACTCTAATAAATCTGAGTGGATTCAACTGAGAGTGATAATTGTTATTACTAATAATAAGAGAAATAAGAGAAATACAATTTAAATTAGTTGTTTATAGTTTTTCTGAAGGAACAGGATCCCTATCCCGGCTAGTTTTGTAACTGTACACTGTAATCTTTGTTATATACTAAACTACTTATGTACTATAGTATATATGAATTCAAGTATACTGATCAATAGTGGTCTCTAAATTAATGACTTGAAACAATTAAAAAAGCTCAGTAAAATATGTTAAATAACAGTATAGCTAGTGATTTTACCTCCTCAGCCCCAAACACTACTTATTATGTTATAAAATATCATTGCATTTTCTTTAAGAATCAATAGTAGTAACCAGTAGTGATGCACAACTTCAATCTCAGTGCACTGGAGGTAGAGGTAGAAGGATCTCTTTGAGTTTGAGGTCTGCCTGGTCTCACAGTGAGTTCTTTAGTCCTAGTTATCCAAGACTAAAGAGAGAGAGACCCTGTGTCAAAAAAAATCAATACTAGTAAATGAACTTGAATTGATGCCACTAATAGTTATGTAATTCATTATGTTGCAATTTAACTGCAACCATAAAACCAGTAAATAAAGTAAATAATATTTTTCCAAATATCAGTCACCTTTTTGCTGTAAAGCTTAAAAAACAAATTAAACATATTTTACAATCTTAATGAGGGTAGTTTTAAGGTGGTATCTTAGAGACAAGTAGAAATTATTTTTTAAGAAAACTAAGTACACTGGAAATACCTTTCAGTAGCTGCAGAACTATTCCATTTTTGTAACCTTTCCTCAATGAAGTATGTGTATGTTGGGGGGTAATATGTCAATTTTAAATAAAAAGAAACACAATTCCATTTCTTTCCGTCCTTTCCCTGTTCTCCATCTTCCTTCTTCATGCACCACTTCTTTCCTCTAGTTTTCTTTTTTTTTTTCCCAATAGAAAATAAAGTTGAAACTTAAACAAAAAATTTGTTGGTCTGTCTCTAGTTTGTCCTTGTTTTATTTATTCTTCTTTCATACAATACATCCTGACCACAGCCTCTACTCCCTCCACTCCTCCCAGCACCTCCTCCTTCCCCAGAACCACTGCTCCTCCATTCCCTTCAGAAAAGAGCAGACCTCACAGGGATATCAACTGAATACAGCATAACAAAATGCAATGAGACTAGATACAAACTCTCATATCAGGGCTGGACAAGGCAACCCAGTAGGAGGAAAAGAGTCCCAAGAGCAGGCAAAATAGTAAGAGATACCACTGCTCCCACTGTTACATTGCAGAATATTTGTTTAACTATGTAAAGATGTGTTGAATTTGTTTATGTTGTGGAATATTTGTTTATGTAAAGATGGGTTGCATTTGTTTAATTATGTAAAGATGTGTGGCTGTTTTACCTTGCCTGCCTAAGGCACCTGATTGGTCTAATAAAAAGCTGAATGGCCAATAGCAAGGGCAGAGGTATAGGCAGAACTTCCAGGCAGGAAGAGTAAGTAGGAGGAGGAATTTATGCTCAGGGAAGAAAGAAAAAGGGATTTCAGGGAGGTGTCAGGGGCCAGACAGACAGACATGGAGGAAGCAGGAAATAGGACATACAGAATGAGAGAAAGGTAAAAAGCTCTGAGGCAAATTGTAGATGAATAGAAACAGGTTAAATTAAATTAAAAGAGCTAGTGGGACAGGCATAAGATACGACTGAGCATTCATAATTAATAAGAAGTCTCCATGTCTTTATTTGGTAGCTAGCTGGTGGAACAAAGAAAATGCCTTTGACACTGTTAGTAGTTCACAAAATCCCCAAGCTAAACAATTACAACATATATGCAGAGGATCTAGCACAGACACATGTAGGCTCCATGATTGCCGCTTCAGTGTCTATAAGCCCCTATGAGCCCTGCTTACTTGATTCTGTGGGCTATTTTCTTCTGGTGTCCTTGATCCCTCTGGCTGCTACAGTCCTTCCTCTTCCTCTTCTGCTGGGTTCTCTGAGCTCTGCTTAATGTTTGGCTGTGGATCTTTGCATCTGCTTCCCATCAGTTGCTGGATAAAGCCTCTCTGATGATGATTGGGCTAGGCATTGATCTATGAGTATAGCAGAATATCATTAGTAATCATTTAATTGACTTTTTGATCTCTATTTAAACAAACAAGCACATAGACAAATCCAAAAATGTTTGCTCAGAAATGATATAACTTCTAGTTCTTGCTTGAGCTTTAATTTTTCCTTAGTATTTTCAAAAGAAGAGATGATTTACTGTTAAGATGCTTCCTGCCTTTAAATTATGTAAAAGAGACTATTTCACACCAAAGTTGAGTCGGAAAACCATATCCATCTTTCTTGTGTATACCAGAATATTTCTACACTTTGTATTCTACTATTCTTATATAAGTGCCATAAAACATTGGCACATAGCATATATTGGCATGTAGTAGATGCACTGTCAGTATTTTATGAACACATTTTAATGTTTTATTTCATGTAATTAAGTACTAGTCATATGCTAAACTTTTTTTTGTTGTTGTTGTTTTTTCGAGACAAGGTTTCTCTGTGTAGTTTTTGTGCCTTTCCTGGAACTCACTCTGTAGACCAGGCTGGCCTCAAACTCACAGAGATCCACCTGCCTCTGCCTCCCGAGTGCTGGGATTAAAGGCGTGCGCCACCACTGCCCGACCATATGCTAAACTTTTATGCCTTTCCTATAAGCTGTGACATATTATAGTTTGCTTTTTTCTTACCTAGTGAGGGAACTATGACCAAGAAGCACTCTCCTTGGTGTTCTGTCATGTAGTGGGTGCTGGAACTGGCATTTGTACCTAGGGTGAATCCTAAAACTCAATACTTTCAGAGGACTGTACCTATTTGTGTGCATCTTAAAACTCAGTTACATGTCACCAGTGTTTGTAGTTTAGATGTTATTTGGTTTTTAGTTTACTTTTCTCCTAGTATTGCTTCTCCTCCTTTCCTTCCTGTTGTTCTCCCATCTCTCATTCCATGTTCTTTTCTTAAATTTTAAAGTAAACACAGAACTTATTTTTTTTAAAGACAGGATCTCACTATGTAGGCCTAGAGCTCACTATGCAGGCCTTGAGATCACCTGCTTCTGGCTCCCAAGTGCTGTGATTAAAGGCGTGTGCCACCATGACCAACAATATTGTGTTCTTATATTTTTAGGAACTGTGATACAGGAAGGGTGTAATACAAAGTTCTTTTCAAGTGAACTGTTCATTCTCTCTTCTAAAGTATCCTATATAAAGAATAAGTCCAATAATTCTATTCAGCGCAAAGAGTTAAAAAATTATGTACCTAGTAATTAATTTTCAATTTATTAATTTTTCAATACCTTTCATAAAGGCTTTTCTGCAAGTCTCTAATTTCATCACTATAGAAAAATATAAAATAGGTAAATTAAAATTATAGCAATCTAGAATTGACACAGATAAACTGATTTTTCTCTTAGAAAAATACTCAAAGGGACAAAAACTTTCATTTTAAAAAGTTGATATTGCTTCTTTTATTTTTTGAGATTATAATATATCATATCATTTCTTGCTTTTCTGTTCTTACCCCAAACTCTCCCATGTATCTCTGCTTGCCCTCTTTCAAGTTCATAGCCTTTTTTCATTAATTGTCATTGCATGCATATATATATATGCATGCATATAATATATATATTAACATACATATATATTCCTAAATACAACTTGATCAGTTTGTATGATGTTTATGTTTTCAGGGCTAGCCACTTGGTATTGCCTAACCCATTGGTGTGCTCTTCCCTGGAGAAGACTATTCCTCCCACTCTCAGTATTTTTTAGTTGCATATATTCCTTTGTATAGAGCTAAGTCTTGTGGTCTTTCTCCTATCTTATTTAGCATTTCTATTGTTGTTGCCTTGTTCAGTTCATGGTTTGGCAGTTATGTTGGTGATACTTTATGGGTGTAACTTCTGACATTACTAGAAGACACAATCTCACAGCAAACGTCCTGTTCCTCTGGCTCTTAGAATCCTTCTCCCTCTTCTGTGGTGTTCCCTGAGCCTTAAGTGTGGGAGGGTTTTTTTTTGTTTGTTTGTTTTGTTTTTTGTTTTTTGTTTTTGTTTTTAGATGTATCCATTGGGACTGGGCTCCAGAACTCTGCATTGTGATTGGTTGTGATTTTCTGTAATGGTCTCTGTCCCTTGAAAAGAGAAGTTTGCTTGCTCTCATGATGCCAGAAGGTGTCATGAAAGCTTCCAAAGGAGGGAAGCACCCAGCCATCCTACTCAGCTGTGACGCCTGTGAACAACAGAATAGCATGGTAACTCTCAAGTGTGCTGTAGTTACATATACTCGTTTAAAATTATAGAATTTGATGTGTTGCATTTTTTGGGGGGGGAGTTCAGATCTGTATAATATGCAAGTATTTTATAAACTTTTGTTGAGTTAAAATTATGTTTCTGTCGGGTGATGGCACGCCTTTAATCCCAGCACTCAGGAGGCAGAGGCAGGTGGATTTCTGTGAGTTTGAGGCCAGCCTGGTCTACAGAGTGAATTCCAGAACAGCCAAGGCTGTTACACAGTGAAACCCTATCTTAAAAAAACAAACAAAAACGTTTCTGTACTTTATATTGTAAAATGAAATTGGTATTTTTATTGCAAACTCAAAAAATTTTAAATGAATCATTTATAAATTTATAATTCTAATTATTTTATTTTTGTTTTGTTTCAGATCTAGTCTCACTATAGCCTAGCTTTGAATTTGTAATTATTCCACCTCAGTATCCTAAGAGTTACGGTCGTATGTACCTGCATCTGCTTAGCCTTTTGTTCTTTCTTAACCTCACTTTCTCTTTATAACTCTTCTCCTCCTCCTCTTTTCTACCTCCACTATCAGATTTTTACCTGTAACAGCTCCTTCATGTTTCTCTGTTTCTCTCCCCCATTTAGTTTATGTCCTTTATCTAGATAATTGTGGTTTGAGTAAGTATCACAAGCAGGAGTTTGGTTTGTAATATATAAAATGTGTCACTCAGTCAATTTCCTCTCAGTAGATTTTAAACTAGGATTCCTGATTAAAGATATGGTCATTTTTTCTTTGTAGAACATAAAGAACCAGCAGAAATACCAATGACTTCTCAGGTTCTTCTTGTGGTTGAGGTAGTGTCTTCAGCAGCCATTCTTATTCTGTTTAAGAATTTTGACTGTGTGTAGTCAGAAAAAAATCCTTCAAGTTTTATTTTCAGACCAATCAGTTTGTCTCTTTCTCCTTCTCTCCCTTTTCCTTCTCCACCTTTCTTTCATTTTCTCCCAGATCCTCTCCACCCTCTTACTCCTCTCTCTCTACCCTTTCCTCTCTTCCTATCATCATATTTTGTAGTAAGTACAATCCCTCCCTTGGTAGTTAGTATATAAATGTATTTTTGTATTAAAATAAACTCTTACCATACCTGGTGGTTATTCATTAATGAATTAGTATTTCTTCCTTTCTAGATTGAAGTATTGAGAATTAACCCCCAAACTATTATAACTAATCTATTATAAATACAGTCACTTGTAGCCGTTAGTACTTAGACAGTTATTAACAGAAAGATAGTGGTTATAATTGAAATACTATCAGTTCAGAGAAAGATAGACCAAATAAAAACTCATTTCTCCTTAGGAGGCCACCTTTAATCTCTCTAAACCTTCATTTTCCTTCCTTAAAAAAAATGTATCTAGCTCGATGTTATAGTACAGGCCTATACTCTAACTACTTGGGAGATTGAAGCATGAGGATCAAATATTAAGGCCACCTACACTATAGGGATAGGTCAAGGTCAGCTCAAATAACTACTCAAAAAGTAAGAAGAAGGGACTCAGATGGTAGCTCAGTGGTGGAATACTTACCTAGCATATGCAAAGCCCTTAGTTCAATTCTTAGAATGACAGAACGGCAGGGAGAGGGGGTGGGGAACAACAAAGGGGGGAGGGTTGGAAAGGGTTGATGATGTTATACATAGGAATAATTATAATCACAGTAGCTGTCCACAATGCCAGGCACTGGCAAATGTTTACATGCATCAATCCTTAAAATAGCTAATGAGACTATATCAGTCAATGTGGATTGGTGGAAAAAATTAAAATAAAAAGCATACGATCAGACATTGGAGCCCTTTTTATTATTCTGCTGTACTGCTGTTGACTCCCTTTGAATAAAGATAGAAAGAAATCATGTTGACTGTTTCTTGCATTTCAGTTCACAGTCTTTGAAGTAATTTATAGGAAAAAGTGGCCGGGCGGTGGTGGCGCACGCCTTTAATCCCAGCACTCGGGAGGCAGAGACAGGCGGATCTCTGTGAGTTCGAGGCCAGCCTGGGCTACCAAGTGAGTTCCAGGAAAGGCGCAAAGCTACACAGAGAAACCCTGTCTCGAAAAACCAAAAAAAGGAAAAAGTGGCCAGGAACCTCTTTTTCAGGATATTAGATTTGTAGGGAACATGTATAGATTACATCTCCTTATGTAGTTACTCTGCTTTCTTCAAATGAGACTAGTTACTAGTTTAACTTTTGCAAATTTTTCTTCCTTAACTGAAAATGATCATATTAGGGCTGGAAAGATGGATCACCAGTCAAGAGCGCATCTTGATTTTGCAGAAGACCTGCGTTTGGTTCCCAGCACTATGTCAAAATAGCTCACAACTCCCTGTAACTCCAGCTCCAGCAGAGCTGGTGCCTTCTTTTTGCCTCTTCAGGCAACTCCCCTAACATGCACATATCTCCCGCTTAGACAACACATGAATACACATGATTAAAAATGAAATAAATCTTTTATTTTAAAAAATGGTCATAATACATATAATTCAGTTTTCAGTTGTTACTAGATCATTCCTTAATTATTCTCTTATTTCCCAAGATAATGAAATCAATGTACTGAAAGGGCACTTCATTCTGGCTACTTCTAGGAACAGGAAAGCACTGTTCTCAAAGGAGAAAGTATGATAAATAACATTTGCTTGACTCAAAACTGGTATGTTCCCTATATCTAATACTGTTAGTATGATGTGATTAAAAAAAACTTCAGAAAATTTATGTATAGATTGGGTGGGATGGTGCATGGTTGTGTGGCTGAGTGGACAAGCAAGCGAAGGCCCCAGGCCCATCATTACATGTGTTCCACAGTGGCCAGAACACATTTACATTCAATTCCTGCCCCACTTATTTAGATACCAATGAGAGTTTTCTTTAGTTCTTGTACGTAAAGCATTGGATTATTTTGCTTAGTTTCTTTTTTTGTTACTTAATTATTATACTTAGGCTACTCCTTATGCATTTGGCCCTCTATATTTCAAGTTCCATTTCCACATACATAGATTAAATTGACCATAAAATGGAAAATGTTTTTCTTAAATTACATGTTTTTCTTATTATTTCCTAAACAATGCAATTCAGCAACTATTTATATAGCATCTACATTGTACGTATTACAAATAATGTAGAGATGACAAAGTATACAGAAAAATTGTGTATTATATGCAATTGTATTGAATATGTATATGCATTAAGTGCAAATTGTAGCTGTTTTATGTAATAGTCTTGAACATCCTTGGATTTGGGTGTTCTTGAGTGCTTTTCATACTAATCCCTCTTGGATCTCAAGAGACAGCTGTACATCTCTGAACTTGAAGCAGTTGAAGAATATATATGAAATATTTTGTTCTCTCCTACCCATGCTTCTCCTTCGTTTGTTCTTCTCTCTCATGGACACAGATCTTATTATGTAACCTAGGCTGGCCTACAACTCATTATCTTCTTGCCTCAGTGAGTACTGGGATTTAGAGACACTTACCAATCTGCTTTTGTATATGTCTTTTTTTTTTTAGTAGAAAAATTTAAATGACATGGCTTATAAAGACTTTGGAAAATATTTTTAAAGATAATTTTATAGCTTTAGTTTTTTAACATAAGTACTGGCATACACTTTTCATTCTTAATTATAGTAATTATTTTACTGTTAATCCTTGCTTTTAATATACTGTTAATATGCTTGCTTCTATCTTCCTCATAGTTTTGATTTTCCATTTTTATTTTATCATCACCTTATAATTTGATACTTTCATATTGGATATTTTGCTATGAACAAGATTGCCTTAGTTTGTTTTTTGATGTCATGATAAACACCACAAGATCAAAAGCAGCTTGGGGAGGAAAGTGTTTATTTCCTCTTACAGCTTATAGTTCATCCTGAAGGGGAGTGAAGATAGGAACTCCAGGTGAGAAGTAAAGCAGAGATCATGGAAAAACACAGCTTACTGGCTTCCTCTTCATGGCCTGCCCAGCCTGCCCTCCTATAAAACCTAGGACCACCTGCCCAGGGATGATACTGCCCACAGTGGGTATACTCCCACATCAATTTTAATTGAGAAAATATCCAACAGACTAGCTCACAGGCCAATTTGATGGAGGCATTTTCTCAATCGAGGTTCTCTCTTCCCAAGTGACTCCAGCTTGTGTCAAGTTGACAAAAACAAACAAACAAACAAACAAGCTAGTACAAGGAAATTATAAGTTATAAGTAAAATAAACCTACATTTTAAATGCACAACTGACTTTATCTTAAATGAGTAGGGGTCTGTGTACTGAAAGAGCTTACAGAATTAATTTTGCTAGCATATTATGAGAAGGTTTATAGCTTAGTTAAAGTAGGGTAATTGTTGTTTCTTTTAAAAATTTCCATGGAATACTTTTGCCAGCCATAGTAATTCATAACCTTATTTGAAGTCAGGTGATCATAGAACCATCTCTGAAACCCTGATAAGTAAGCTCTCCTCTTTAGAAAAGAAATTCATATATGATCTCCCCCAATCTAGTGTCATAGGTTCACAACCCTCTAACTTAACTGATCTTCATGTTTAGAGCTAGTATCTTAGACTGTGAGACAAGGACTAAAAGTTATTGACTATAAATTATGTTAGATATGTGAATCCAAAAATACTGTTTCTAGTGAGTTCTTTCCACTGCTTAATGCTACCACATAATCAAATGAATATTATCATCACTTCTTTTTTTTCCTGTCCAAAATTATACTGTATCTTGTAAATTCTGTTGCTTGAGTAGTAGTATTCCTTTAACTTCTGTCTAATGTTAAAAATATTACAGCTTATATATGTTCAGGACTTACCAATGTTAGTATTAAATTGGAAACAGTATACAGCTAAACTAAAACAAATTTCTAGGACATGATTTTTGTTTTGTTTTGTTGAGATAGAGTCTCACTGTATAGTCCTGACTGACCTGGAACTTGTTTTGGAGCCTATATTGGCTTTGAACTCACAGAAGTCTGCCTGCTTCTGCCTTTGAGTGCTGGAATTAAAGGTGTGCACTATCATGTATGGTGCTAGGACATTAATTTTGTGTGTTAATTTTTTTCCTTGGGATGAAAATGATTCATAATTTAACCTTGAACATACTAGTATGGTGGGAGAAACAGAGAAATAAAAAATGGCTTATTATTTGTCTAATAAAAAGTATTCTTAAAGTACTGTTATAAACATACTAAATGAAAACTTTTGTAATTATGAGATGGAACAGCTTAGTAACTAGAATTGTGTCTTAAAATCCCTAGCTTCATTTATTTGCCCCAAAGTGAACACAATTTGATGTTGCTAGATAAAGGCATATCACTTCTAGGGCAGTGCTTGAAACTCTGTCTACAAAATCGAGACACGTAGAGGTTTCTAGTTCCATAGAAAGAGGTGAGTAATCTGAGCACTTACAACTGACTGTGGTCTTTCTCTTTATTAGGCATTTGGGCCTGGACTTGGTGCCTCGGAAGGACTTTGAAGTAGTGGATTCAGACCAGATTAGTGTCTCAGATCTCTATAAAATGGTAAGAAATCTTAACAAGGAATGGATTGTTCCTTTACAGCTCATTTTTCTCCTTTGTTTTCCCCTGATAATGTTGTAAATTGTATGTTTTTTTAAAGCAACATTTTAAAAACTGCCCTTTTGCTTCTGTCTCCGTATTTAAGAAACAACTAATTTTACTCTGACGTCACACTTTCCAAGTGTAAATACAAAGCAGAGATGTTGAACTCACTATACTTTCTAGGGATTACTTCTCTGTTAATTTTGCTCTGTTGGTTTCTCTACCACTTGTGGTAGTTAATAACATTATATACTCCTGTCTTTCCTTTTATTTTTTATTTTTTTTAAATTTTTATTTTGCAATACAATTCAGTTCTACATATCAGCCACGGATTCCCTTGTTCTCCCCCCTCCCGCCCCCCTCACCTTCCCCCCAGCCCGCCCCCCATTCCAATCTCCTCCAGGGCAAAGCCTTCCCCACAGACTGAGATCAACCTGGTGGACTCAGTCCAGGTAGGTCCAGTCCCCTCCTCCCAGGCCGAGCCAAGGGACCCTGCATAGGCCCCAGGTTTCAAACAGCCGACTCATGCAATGAGCACAGAGACAAATAGCCAAACAAACGGAAACACATGAAATATGAACCAATGGCTGAGGGGTCACCAACTGGATCAGGCCCTCTGAGTGGGTGAGACAGTTGATTGGCCTGATCTGTTTGGGAGGCATCCAGGCAGTGGCACCGGGTCCTGTGGTCATTGCATGAGTCTTTCCTTTTATAATGAAAAGATGACTAACGTAGCAAAGAACCAGTTGTTAGTTAGAACAATGATTTAAAAAAAAGTTATTGAACCTGAAAATAATATGCTAATCGTTCTAGAGACATGATGTTGTTAAGAAGCATATTCAGGGTCCTGCTGTCAATCACCATCCTCATAGTTTGTATATGTGGTCTATAAACAGTTAGAAAATGGAGGGAACTCAAGTACTCTTAACATACAGGGGTTTCCATTCTTGGGATGAATATTGTGGATAACAAAGCCTATAAATATCTGACAGATCCTTAGATGTATATTGTTTATTATAAAAATATACTGAACAAATAAAATTGGCCTCCACTTAATGTAATTTTTTCTAGTTATGATATTGAATTATAAACTCAGACTAAAGGATACTCAATAAAAATGATGAGCCTTAAACCCCTGTCATATTATTTAGTAGTTGTGTGACATAGTTATTTAACCACTTCTAACAATAGACCATGTATTACTGTATAATACCTAAGTCATATAATAATTATAGAAATATGACATTGTGTATAACTAAGTGTATATAAAATTTTGGGCATAAAATAAAAGATCAATAGATCTAAGTAACCATTTTAATGAAAAAAAATCTATAGGGTTGACTGATAACCACAATTATATTTTACACGCTGAATAATAAGTAAAAAAAGAAACCTACAACATTATGATGTAAAATATAGTAGAAACTTGTGGTGGCGCACACCTTTAATCCCAGCACTCGGGAGGCGGATCTCTGTGAGTTCGAGGCCAGCCTGGACTACCAAGTGAGTTCCAGGAAAGGCACAAAGCTACACAGAGAAACCCTGTCTCGAAAAACCAAAAAAAAACAAAAACAAAAACAAAATATAGTAGAAACTTAAGGTGAGAAGTTCAGACTAAGGAACTTCACTTTTAAAGAGTTTGTAGTGATTCAGAATATATGATGAAAACCTGCAAGTTTTAGAAACTTAAGAAAATGAAATACTTTTATTTAGAATAGTACTGATTAGTGCTATCATGAACCTATGTTAGAAGCTCTTAGTGGATACATCACAAATAATTACCCTTGCATGTACTGCACAACATAAATAAGGTGTATGCTGATGTTATTAGAATTAATGATTGGTGTTCTGGAGACCAGAAAAGGTAAGGAAGGAACTTCCAAGAATGGCACACAACATAAGGAAATGGCAGTTCCAGGAAATGTGAGGTAATTTTGGCTAAGAGAGAGTCAGGAGCCAAATTGTGAAGAGCTTTGTAGGCCCCAAATTAAATTCTCTCCAGAAGTCTGATAGAACATGATAGTGACATGGTAAGTTTTTCAGATCATAAAATGAAACCACAGTGAAGTCATTTAAGTAAGAGACATTAATTTCAGTAGTTTAGACTGGAGCCAGGACAGTAGAAGTGGTAAGAAGGTGTTCAATATTGAATATACTTTGGCATTAGAGCCAGTTGTTGATAGATTGAATTGGTATGCACATGTACAGGAAAGAGATAGATCAAAGAACAGTGACTCCTGTGTTTGATCTGCCCAGATGATAAAAGGACAATGGGGAACTATACAGAAGAATCAGCTTTTGGGGTAAGCAATGGGGAACCAAGAATACTGTATATTTTGTTTTCAAGTATATTGTATCTTCTAAACTTCAAAAAATTGTATTTAAAGTCTGTGGTTCAGGAGTAAAGTTTAGCTATAGTAATTTTAGCATCATCAGGAAAACTATCTATATTTGAAGCTCAGCAAGAGGATTGCTTTCTTTTCTCAGCAAGAGGATTTCTACAGTGAAACCCAATGATAACAGATCCCACATAGTACTTTTGGATAGCCATACATGAATGAACAAAAATCCCTACATAAAAATTAGAGAACAGCACAAGTAATGTATGGAAGATCTAAGTAGGAGAAAACGGTGATTGTTGCCTGCAAAGAAAAAGGAGAAAACAAATACAGAAAGAGTACAATAATCCACACAGCTTTTAAAAATTGAAACCAGCTGCATGGTGGTAACACATGCCTTTAATCCAAACACTTGCCAGGCAGAGGCAGATGGATCTCTGAATTTGAGGCTAGCCTGATAGACAGAATGAGTTCCAGGACATCCAGGCCTACACAGCGAAACTCTGTATTAAAAAACTAAAAAAAAAAAAAAAAAAAAAAAAACTAAAAAAAAAAAAACAAAAAAAACTAAAAAAAAAAAAACGAAAAAGAAAGAAAGAAAGAAAAATCTTCCTGACTTATCCCCAAGTGGGACACCAATATAACACAACTCCTGTGCCCAAGGCTCAGAGAGTAATTGTGAAAGAGGGTGTGAAGAAAAGAGTCAGAGAACAGGGAGAACTACTTTGATAACATGAGGAGGATGTTGCTCCACGAACTCTCAACAGCTGTGATTACTTGTACAAGACCCACACGAGACCATACAAGTCAGCATACCAGAATGGTTGAGCAAAGAGCTCATGAACTTCTACCCCTAGTTTAGAAGCTACAGGCAATTGGGGAAATGAGAGTCAGGTCCCCTAACAATCTAGATTGCCCATGCCCAAGTGGTCAGTTCTGTTCCCATGTACATATAGGCAACAATAACTAGACTCAATAGGATATGAATATGTGTGCACACACAACAATAGTAATTATAGTAGAAGAGGACATGAATTTGCAAACATCATAATAAGATGGAAAAGGATAAGGTAGATGGCTCAGTGGTTGAGAGCACTTACTTCTCTTCCAGAGGACTCAGTTTTTATTCTGGCACCTTCCAGAGTAACTCCAGTTCCCAGAGATTTGATGCCTCTGGTCTCCACAGGCACCTGCACTCACATGCACATTCCTTCATGCAGACACATATGCCTACACATGTTGTAAAATAATGAAAAAGAAATCTTAAGAGAATAAAAGTAGGAGAGAGAAGCTACAAAGATGAGAGATTTAATCTCAGTATAATGGGATTAATGGACTTTCAAAAGGAAAAACAGACACAAAGGCGTGGAGAGGGGGAGGGGAGAGACTCTTTTCAAGATAGTACTGAAGAATAAATTATTCCTTCAAAATGAAGTAGAAAAGGGGTGGAGGATGGGAGGATGGGAGGAGACCAAAGGTACTATGTGCCATCCAAATGGAACCTGCCCCAAATGAAATGGGCAAAGAATTATGATGCAGTCAGGGTAAGGAAGTCCCAAGGTATCATTTGTACAAGTATTTAAGAGAAAAACTGTTGAGAACTGGTCTACATTAGATGAGAAGAAAGTAACCAGGAAGATTATCTGTAGAAGAAAAACTAAATTATCTGACAACCTTAATTTTTCTAGAGCATGTAATTGAAAAATATTTTATAGAGCTATTGGAGGACATAGGAAAAGACCCTTTACAATTGGTATTTCCTATCTGTAGGTTCCATATCTGAGGATTTTTTACCAACTTCTAATATAAAATAATCAGGAAAAAAGTTATGTCTGTTTTAAACATGTATTATTCTAAACCACATATCTTACTTAAGATTTCTGCTGCTGTGATAAAACACCATGACCAAAAGCAGTTTGGGGACAAAAGGGTTTATTTCGATTCCCCTTCTACATCACAGTCCCTCATCAAAGGAAGTCAAGGCAAGAACTCAAGGCAGGAACTGAAGCAAAGGCCATAGAGGAATGCTCTTACTGGCCTGTTCCCTAAGGCTAGCTCAACCTGCCTTCTCAGACACCCCAGGACCATCTGTCCAGGGGTGGCACCACCCACAATGGGATGGGCCTTCTCACATCAATCACTAATTAAGAGAATGTCTCACAGGCTTGCTACAGGCCAGTCTTATGGAGGCATTTTCTTAATTGTGGTTCCCTCTTTTCAGATAGCTCGTTTGTGTCACGTTAAAAAAAAAAACCAGCCGGGCGGTGGTGGCGCACGCCTTTAATCCCAGCACTCGGGAGGCAGAGCCAGGTGGATTTCTGTGAGTTCGAGGCCAGCCTGGGCTACCAAGTGAGTTCCAGGAAAGGCGCAAAGCTACACAGAGAAACCCTGTCTCGAAAAACAAACAAAAAAAACCCCCCCAAAAACAAGAAGCTATTCCTAAGCAGGATGGTATAGCCACTCATTATATAACATTTACATTGTAGTTGATATTTTAAGTAGTTGAGAGATGAGTTAAAGAGCAGAATGTGTGTAGGCTGTATCCATCCTGGAGGTTTTGGTATCTATGAGGAGGCCTAGAACAAATTTCTGACTGATAACAAAGAATGACCATAATTTAAAGAAAAAGAATTATATCCATGATAAAAATATGAAACAAGAGGACTAAAATTGAAGTATATTGACTTACTTAACTGTGAACAATATTTAGATTATAGTGTTATGAATAGTTTTAACCAAAAGTTTTGAAAGGAAGATAGATGAACAGAAGAAGATGTAAACAAGAGTTAACTGCTGTAATAAAAAGTGATTAGATCATTTTAAATTTGGAATAAAAGAGAACATTATAAATGTAACATTTAGAAGTATTTGATAAATTCTGGAGAAAAACACAGTAAGGAGTTAAAACTGTTTCTCTCTATGAAGCAGGACAGATGGTCAAAAGACTAGTAATTTTTATTGTAAGCCTTTAAAGATATTTAGCTCTTAAAATACATGCTGTTCTTTTATTGCTTTTTTGTCAAAATACTGATGTATCACAAAAGCTTAAATTCAAGACTTTTATTTTCTATTTTATTTTCTTTTGTGTTGTGCATTTATTTTTACAATGAAAGAATCAGGTATATAATAAGCTGGGCATAGAGGTGCATTCATTTAATCCTAGCACTCCAAAGCAGAGGCAGGCTGTTCTCTGTGAGTCTAGGCTAGCTTGGTCTTCATAGTGACTTCCAGGACAGCCAGAGGATACATAGTGAGACCCTGTCTTGAAAACACAAATAAACAAATAAACCAACAAAAAAGAATTAGCTATAATGAAGAAAAACTGATTGAGAGTTTACAAATTCACCACTTAGGGATATATATTAGCTCATATACAGACGTATAAATAATGTGGGCCTGGTGTGTGTAGAGGACATACTACTCCTCTTACTGACATCCCAAATTCTGTTCTCAGCACCCTTGTCAGGCAGCATACAAATGCTTGTAACTCCAGTTACAGAGGATCTGATAACTTCTTCTGGCCTACATGAGCACCTGGATTCATAAGCATGTAGACACACATAAGATATACACACATTCTCTCTGTCTCTCTGTCTCTTTCTCTTTTTCTCTCAAGAATTAAATCTTTTATGAGGTTAGAGAAATGACTCAGCAGTTAAGAGCGTTGGATCTTCTTCCTGGGTTTGATTCCCAGTACCCACATGGCAACTAACAACTATCTGTAATACTAGTCCCAAGGGATCGACATCATTTTCTGGTCACTACAGGTACCAGGCACACACATTGTACACACACAATACAGGCAAAGTACCTATACACATAAATAGCAAATAGTAAAATAAAAATTAAAAAAACAAATTTTTTATATAAAGGAAATGGATGATAATTCATACATTTTTGCTAAATCTTAAAAGTTATCAGTGAGGTTCAAAAAAGTCCTTTTATATTAAAATTTAGATAAAATTAGAGATTATAAATCTAAGCCTGAAACTTTCTAACTCTAGTACTCTTTGTCAAACATTTTCTTTAAAAAAACACCTTTATAATGCTGGGCAGTGGTGGCGCACGCCTTTAATCACAGCACTTGGGAGGCAGAGGCAGGCGGATCTTTGTGAGTTCGAGGCCAGCCTGGTCTACAGAGAGAGATCCAGGAAAGGCACAAAGCTACACAGAGAAACCCTGTCTCCAAAAACAAAAGCAAAAACAAAAACAAAACACCTTCATAAATAGAATTTATGTTGCATTTAGTGCATTGTCTTTTTCATTAGAAAAAAAAGCCCCAATTGCAAGTGTTAGGTATTAATTATTAATGAAATTTCTTTAAATGCACAGTTTAAATTTTTATTGTTTGAGGAAAGCTGTTATGTTTCTTCCTTTTTCATCTTCCTCAACAAGTTTAAACCCATTTGTCAACAACAGAAAGTCAGTTCTGCAGAAGATACTAAAGCATTTTTTAAAAGCAACACCAAAATGTTTGTATTAATGTTTATGAACTGGATACAGGTGGAAATTACAAAGAGAGTATCCAAATTGTGCCATGCTTTGGCATGTTGCTCAATGCATTGTAACCCCTACTTCATTCTTACCCTTTCATGCAGTGTTGTATTACTTTGAAATTCTGTTATCCTATTGTTTTTTAGTACTAATTAATATATTTCAAAATAATGCCTTTATTTTTAAAATGTAATTGATATTTTAATGTATAAATGTTCTCCCATTTCTGAAGCCAATCACTTGACTATATTATTTATCAAAATTAAAGTGTCATTGATAATCCTGATCAGATACCTTATATTTTCTTGTAAGACTCAAAATTCTTATATATAAATATATGTAATTTTTATTTTATGTGCATTGTCTGTTTTGCCTGCATGTATGTCTTTGTTGAGGGTGTCACATCACCCGAAACTGGAGTTACAGGTAGTTGTGAGCTGCCATGTGGATGCTGAGACTTAAACCTGAGTCCTCTGGAAGAGCAGCCAGTGCTCTTAGCTGCTTATTCATCTCTCCAGCCCTACGACTCACAATTTTTAACACAGTCCCCAGTGTATACATCAGGCAGTTAATTACATTATTCAGTTTAATACTGTGTCCAAAGATGCATAGGTTTGTTTTCATATGGGTAAATTTGATAGACTAAATGAACTAGAGATTGTAAGGGGCTGGAAACCTCTCAACTGGAGGAAAATTGTCAGGAGGAGTAATGTAGTCTGTGTATTTCTTAATTTCTAAGTTTTATTTATATTGATACACTATTAGAATAAAAAGATAAATAGAACAATACTTTGCTTCCTGGAAGCTCATAGTCTAAAGTTAGATAGTAAATGTGGAAACATTAATGAATTAAAGTCCTGATACTAGTGATGGTTGCTGTTAAGAGGCAGGATTTTTGAAACCTGTTTGTTTTGTAAAGTTTATTTTTTTATTTTATTTTTTAATTTATAATTTAATTTAATTTTACATATCAGCCACGGACTCCCCTGTCCTCCCTCCTCCCGCCCCTACCCCCACCCCCATCGCACCCCCCATTCCCATCTCCTCCAGGGCAAGGACTCCCCTGGGGATTCAGCTCAATCTGGTAGATTCGGTCCAGGCAGGTCCAGTCCCCTTCTCCCAGGCTGAGCCAAGTGTCCCTGCATAGGCCCCAGGTTCCAAACAGCCAGCTCATGCACTGAGGACAGGTCCTGGTCCCACTGCCTGGGTGCCTCCCAAACAGTCCAAGCTAATCAACTATCTCACTTATCCAGAGGGCCTGATCCAACTGGGGGCTCCTCAGCTAAAGTTTATTTTTTTCACTGTCTGAGGTCAAGCCAAGAGCTTTGTGCATGCTAGATAAGTGCTGTATCATTGAGCTATACCTCCAACCCTTAAAGTGTTTTAAAACCAGTTTTATATGTGAAGTTTTCTTTTGTGAATATACATTCTATGAATAATTTATCACCTATTAGACACTTGATTTTGTTACTTTAATATGTATCATGGGAAAATAAAGTTCCAGGAGTAGACATTAATAATCAGTAGTAATTAGCTAATGTTGCTAATAATGTACATAGATAATTATGTATGACATTTAAATTATTATTTAATTTTACCTAGTTATTGTAGTTAAATGCATTTGTGAATGAAATGAAGTAATTCTATTGAAATAATAATTCTCATCCATGCTATGTGAAGCACCAAATGAGTTCTGTTACATACCTCTATATACTTTTAGGGTAGAAACAATGATTAAAAGTTTACTAGTATCAGGCACTAAATGTTTTTGATGTCATGATGTTCTTGGACAGGATTTACTCTTAAATGTAAATGACTTTTCCCCTGTAATATATCTGTAAGAATAATACCAATTAAAGAAATAATAAGTATACTAGTTGTAATTACAATTATCTATTTACAATTTGATAGGTACTATATTGAGTTAATCCACATAAACTTCTATGAAGTTGATTTAAGCACAAAGTTTTAAACTCAATTTATAGATGAGAAAATACCTAACTGGTAAACATGATTCAAAACCAGAGCCAATTTCTGTAATTAAGTTCCTAATTTACAATAGAATACTGATTCTCACTATGTAATTTGAGCCTCAAAAGAACTTCCTAGGGGATCTCTGGAGTTTACTAGCCAGCAAGCCTTGCCAGTTGATGAATTTCAGGTTCATTGAGAGCCCTGTCTCAAAACTTAAAAGTGGACAGCAACTGAAGAAGATACTCAGTATTGACCTCTGTCTTACACATGTACATGCATATGCATGCACACCTGAACCAACATTCTGGGAAAGATGAGACAGGTTCTTATCTTTTATATTTGAGGAAAATCTCTATTGGAAAGATTGATATTTTTTTAAATTTCACAGCCTAGGTGTGGGGGAAGAGGCCTCAAGCAGGGAAGAGCTGAAGAAGGGCCCTTTACACACTCTCACCCTCCTCACTGACTTCCATTATGTTCCAGTTCCTACTTGAATTTAATTTGAGAAAAGTGGTTGGAATGTTTGGCTCAGAGCTGTGACATACTTGTCAAGCTGGGCTAAATTCTTGAAGATAATAAGATTTAAAAAAAAAAAAGTGGAAGCCAAAAAGAAACCCCCTAGTTCCAGATGCCTACCCCAGCACTGCATTTTGATTCACTGGTTCCACCACTGGGGAGGCCTGCTTCCTTTACAGCCTTATCCCAAAGCTTTTGTGTTCCTCTTTAGTCTCAAACCCTGTATGTTGCCTCAGAGCCATCAAGAGGCCAGGACTTACGAGTCACCCCTTAGGTTTCCAGCAGCCTTCCCACGTCCATATCTTCCTTCCAGCTACTCAGAGGTTTCCAGACAGGAAATATGGTGCTGGATTAGCAAGCACAGCTTTTAATTAGTAGTTGTTCACCTGTCCTTTGAAATTCCTACCACTTATTGTCGAAAGAAAAATAAAGCTTTAGATAGCTGCTCCAATAAGTAATGCTGATTTCACTGTCTAGCAGTTATTTTGGGGATTGTTAGATATTTATTATTTCAAAGTACTTAAAATTAGTTTCCCAAAAAAAGTTCACAGCCCTACATGGTAGCGCTCAAATTGTAGTCTACATCTTGTAACTTCAGCCAGTGGTAAAGGAACAACATACAAAGATGTTTGGGAAATTCTGTTAAAGGACTCTATTGTAGAAAGCCTAAAGAAACTTCATCTAGTAGCATAGAAAATTATACAATGTGGAAAATAATTGCCAAATCAGAAATCTAGTAACAAGCACTCATCCATGTGTGGCTTGGATATTGCTTAGGAATAGAGAGGCTTGGGTTTTACATACAGACTTTACCACTTCCTTGTGTGACCCTCAGCAAACCAGTCCTTTACTCTGAGCATTAGTTGTCTCTATGAAATGTGAATAATACTGATTTCAGTGAGATCACGACTATAATAGGCATAGTAGACTGCCTATTTTAGAGAGGTGCTTAATAAAAGTTAGTTTCCTCCACCATAGAGTAAATCTTTCTATATTTCTTTCTTTCCATAGCATTTATCTAGCCGACAGAGTGTACAGCAGAGTACATCCCAAGTAAGTGACTTTCTCAAACCTCCAAGTTTTTTCCATCAACTCTTTCTTTTATAAGATCATAAATGTGAAAACACTAAGAAATGACAGGCACCATTTACTTTTGGGGGCCTACTGTGTGATTAAAGTTTTTAGGACATGTATAAAATAATGGGCTTCTTTAAGACATTTTACATATCATGTATATTATTATACTCAGCTCATATTTGCCTCCCTAAAACCTTGATTGTGTTATACTTTCATTCTAAGGGGTTTTGGCCTCCAAGCAGTTTGACCAGTCTCCATTCTTCTGTGCAAATTTATTTAAGCACAATTAAAATAAAGTAGACTGAGGAACTAAAATGATATTTGCAATGGTTACTATTACCACCTAACAGTTTAAATTAAGCATGTCAGATGCTTGTCGAGCTCAGTCTAAGTCTGCTGTAGTAGTCCATAAATTGCAAGAGAAAAATATTCAGTCTTACCTATTTAATAATCCCATTTGTCAGTATAATGAGACTTAATTTATTTTTGTTTCTTAATGATAAATATAATGAGTAACTAGAATATAAATCACAACATTTTACTTTCCTCACTAGGTAGATACAATGCGCCCACGCCATGGGGAAAGCTGTCGGATGCCAGTACCACATCATTTCTTCTTCAGCCTGAAGAGTTTCACCTATAATACCATTGGGGAAGATACTGATGTCTTCTTTTCTCTGTATGACATGAGAGAAGGCAAGCAGATTAGGTAAGATCCTGGGATGTTCTAGTGAGGTTTATACTTATATTTATATTTCTTAGAATGGGATGGGTCAAAGTCAACTCTGGCCTTCAGAGTAAATGTATCAAGGTGATAAAACAAGATAAAATAGCTTTGCCTTTAGCTGGGACTTTGGCTCCTGTTCCCAGTAGCCCTTGAAGTCATCCAAAGCATCCCATGTTGTGTTAACTTTCCATCACTATGACAACATATCTTCAGTAGGGAGCTTACTAAGAATAAAGATTTATTTCAGTCACTGACTCAAGGGTTTCAGTCCATGGCTGGCTGTTGTTTTTAGGCTTCTTGTAAGGCAGAACAGCGCAATGAGGATATGTGATGGAGTCAACTGCTCTCTAGAAGGCAACTAGGAAGCAGAAAGAAACAGGAAGGGCTAGAGTCTCAGTGTACTCTTAGGTGGCATGATCCATTCACTTACTTCCACCAGCTAAGTCTGGCCTCCTGTAGTTTCCCACCACCTCCCAGTCGTATCACCAGATGGAAATAAAACTTTCAACATGGATCCTTGGAAAGATATTCCAGAAAACACCTAAACATGAATTGCCTCTTTTTCTAATATACCTAATTCCATATGGAAGCACAAAATTAAGTTTTGGCTATCTCTACCTCAGGAAAAAAATATGTTGTGTTTAATGTTAGAGAAAAGACAGTGGAGAAGCATAAGGGCAAAGAAAATGTAACAAAGATGCTCAGCCCCAGAGAACAGAAGTCACTTGGTCCTGGATGCTTTTGCTTTGTGTGAGAAGGCTCACAGAAAAAGGCTGTGAGTGTTTTATCTGAGGGTAGCTTCAGATCTCAGTGCTGTTGTAGCCCTGTGAGAGAGAGTGCATCTTCTGAGCAGAAAGGAAGGCTGGCATTGTCATTCATTTTTGCTTTGGTTTGGAAAAAAGGCAACAGACTGGGTTGACACATAGTAGACTATATTGGCAGAGTGTTGGATCCTTAAGCATAAATAACTACAGTACTGCTTTCTCACTTCATGGATAGGGAAAAATTAAGGAGACTTTAGGCTTCCTTTGGTCTAATAGGCACAAAGATCTGATAGTATGTGGTGACGTTTGTAGCCAAGATGCTATTTTAGAGAGTTCAGACATTTCTCTGTGGTCATTTCCTAAGTGGAGCCAAGAGAAAAAATCTTGGGGTACTTTATATTATTACTTGGGAATTTTCTTGTCATTGGAATACTTTAATGGAGCTTTTTTTGTCCTTTGATTTAAATTTACACTTAAGAAAATTTTTTTTTTTTTTTTTTTTTTTTTTTTTTTTGTTTTTTCGAGACAGGGTTTCTCTGTGTAGCTTTGCGCCTTTCCTGGAACTCACTTTGGAGACCAGGCTGGCCTCGAACTCACAGAGATCCGCCTGCCTCTGCCTCCCGAGTGCTGGGATTAAAGGCGTGCGCCACCACCGCCGGCAAGAAAAAATTTTAATGAAAGTTAATATAATGTGAAAGAAAAAGTTGATTTGGCCAGGCTGTGGTGGCACATGCCTTTAATCCTAGCACTCAAGAGGCAGAGGCAGGTGGATCTCTGAGTTCAAGGCCAGCCTGGCCTACAAGGTGAGTTCCAGTACAGCCAGAGCTGTTACACAGAGAAACCCTGTCTTGAAAAGACAACAACAACAACAAAATAAAAAGGAAAAAAAAAGTTAATTTGCATGCTCCACAGTGCTCTGATTTTGACAAAAAAATAAATTAAAATACTGCTTCCCTTTAGCTATGAATAGATTAATACACTACTGATCAAGGCATGTGATTAGTTGCTAAGACAGGTACTTTATTTATTTATTTATTTATTTACTTATTTATTTATTTATTTATTTATTTATTTATTTATTTATTTATTTATTTATTTGTATGGGTGTTATGTCTTAATTCAGGCTTCTATGACAAAAAGTCATAGTCTGGGATGCTTATATTTCTCGTAATTCTAAAAGCTAGAAAGTTCAAGATGAAGGTGCCAGTTGATCCAGCACTTGGTGATAGCATTCTTTCAAGTTTACAGATAGCTGTCTCCTTTTTATATTTTCAAATGACTGGAAAAGAAATCTACTCCCTTTCCCCTACCGCTGTCATTTCTTCTTTTTTAAATATTTATTTTAATTATATATATATGTGTGTGTGTATATATATGTGTATATATACACACACACACACATATATATATATACATACATACATACACACACACACATACATGTTTTCTGTGGGTGTGAGCAGTTGTGAGCTACCCCATATTGCAAAGTGAACTCAGGTCCTCTGTGCTCTTAACCACTCATCCATCTCTCCATCCCTCTTGAGGATTCTACCTTCATGACATAGCTACCTCTTAAAGCCCTTAATTCCCGATGTATTGGTGTTTAGAATTTCAATAGTAATTTGAGAGTGACACAAACATATGGTTCATAACCTTCTGTCCCTGTCACCCCCAAATGAATATCTTTCTGACATAAAATGTACCCACTTTGTCCCAACAGAATCCTACTTTGTTCCAGCATCAACTCTAAAATCCAAAATCTCATCTAAATATCTAAACCAGAATATGGTGAGACCTGAGAAAGAATTTATCCTGTGGCAAAATTCCTCTCCAGCTGTAAACTTAAGAAAAAGTTATATACTTCCAAAGTACAATGGTGGGGTAGGCATTCTCATTCCAAAAGGGAAAAATAGTAAAGGATGTGTGATAGATCCCACATAAGCCCTCAAAAGACGAACTTCATGAAATCTTAAAGGTTAAGCATAATTCTTGTTTCCACACTCTGCTTTCTGTGCCCAGTAGGGTGGCACCTACAGCTTGTCAGACAGGCACCTGTCTTTTCTAGTATGTGAATTTCCTTATTCACAAAAGAATATCATTGTTTGGTTTGTGCATGCGTGCGTGCGTGCGTGCGTGCGTGCGTGCGTGCATGTGTGTATGTATTGTTATACTACTCAGGTCTTTTTACTGGATCTCTACAAATTTAACAGTCTTCAGAAGTCCTAGGGTGCCAGTGTTGGATTTCATCATTCACCTGACATTCCCTATAGTCTCTTCTTTTTAGTTAGCTCTTGAGAGTATGACCTTGTTCTCAGAAACTTATCTGTATTGGTTGTCATATATAAACCCTTAGACTAGCCATCTTTATATGGATGCTGTACAAAGCAAGCTACAACATCCTCTTATTCCTCTAGTATTTATTTACTCAGCATTCAAAATACCCTTGCACAGAATACTTTTTCTTGGAAATCAGCTGATTCTATAATTGAAGTAGAGGAGTCTGTCTGAGAGTTAAGCATTCTACTTAAATGAGATAATTTGGGTCTGAGATCCCAAGAGTTCCTGAAGAGAAATATTCATTTAAAATTATAGGTGAGCAGCCTGTTCACTAAAGTTAACAGTTTTGTTTTCCTCTGCAAAAGAGACTATGTCTTATAATGCAACTAGAGCTTATCTGCAGGAGCTCAGGCAGATAATTATAGACCACCATCTAAGTCATGGTACACTCTAGCTGTCTTAACTGTTCTGAGACATGGATTCTAGTTCATTGCTCAACATCCTAGGAAGATTTCCTGTGAGTCCCAGCAGGAATAAGACAGGAACTATCCTGCCTTTGGTATCTATGAGGATCACCCCTTTTCTTTACTCCACCCCACTCCCCTTCCTGATATAACCTAGGGATCTGAAACTTGTGGATTAAATGAAATTGTATATAGTCCTATTGCCTTCATTGTTTCATTATTATAGTTTTCAGAAAATTCCAATAAGAAAGTTAGGACAAATGAATGCAAATTGGCTTTAAAAGCTCAATATATTTCCTACCAAATGCAGGCTATCTTGACATGCTTATGTGTTTAACATATCAAATCTTATTTAGAAACATTTAAGTCAAAGTCATCCGAGAAGGCCAGAAGCAGAGTGAAACTTTGACTTCAGGTATGTTCTTTGGCCTGTGGTTAAACCTTTGCCTTTTTTATCTATGAATATGATCAGATGTTACTGTCCTGTGTTTGTCATCTATGTTTTGAGTCCACTGCTCAAGTTGGACAGATAATGGCTGTCACTTTAAAAGGCAGTCAATTTGTCATTCTACAGATAGGGATAAAGACAATTTAAACTCAGATACTTTAAAAAGTTTCATGTTCACTGGTGGTAATGGTGCCACACCTTTAATCCTCACACTCAGGAAGCAGAGGCAGGTGGATCTCTGTGAGTTTGAGGGCAGCCTGGTCTACAGAGTGAGTTCCAGAACAGCCAAGGCTACACAGAGAAACCCTATTTCTTTTAAAAAAAAAAAAAAAAAAAAAAAAAAAAGGAGAGATTTAAAGTAGTTTGTGTTTATCTGAGACCTGGTACTTAGAGAAACAAGTTTAAGGACTGTGTCTGTTGTCTTTGGAATTTCAATGCCTGAAGGTATCTGTAGCTAGGTTCCCTGAGACACACATTCTAGTGACTGGAGATAGTTCTGTGAGCAGATAATTTTCTTAACAAACTAGTGCATACATTTCTCTTCCTTCCCAAAGAAATGTAAAAAAAAAAAATCTGTCAGGCCTAAGATCTACAGGTATTAAAGACCATGTTAGCTGGGTGTGTTGGAGCATGCCTGTAATCCCAATACTTGGGAGGCAGAGGTAGGCAGATCTCTGTGAGTTTAAGGCCAGTATGGTCTACATAGTGAGTTCCAGGACAGCCAGAGTTACATAGTGAGACCCTGTCTTGGAAAAACCAAAAAGCCAACCAAACAGCAATAACAAAAAAAAAAAAAAAAAAAACCAGAGGCAGGAAAAACATGAATTTGAGGCAAGCCTGGGTGACACAGTGAGACTGTCTTTTGAAAGAAGAAAGAGAGGAAGGGAGGGAGGGAGGATCTCAAAATAGATTAAGAGTTTGAAAAGTAGATATTTGAATCTTCACATGGAAATGTATGCACTCTAGGAACTCAGTTCTCTCTGATCAATAAGTGCAGTAAGACTCATTTTGAAGGATGTACTGAATAGTGTTTAAAAAAGCAAAAACAGGACTGGAGAGATGGCTCAGAGGTTAAGAGCACTGGCTGCTCTTCCAGAGGTTCTGAGTTCAATTTCCAGCAACCACGTGGTGGCTCACAGCCACCTATAATAAGACCTCTTCTGGTCTGCAGGCATGTGTGCAGATAGAACACTGTACATATGATAAATAAATCTTAAAAAAAAAAACACCAAAAACTCCAAGGCGTAGATCATGAGCCCCAGGAGGCAGGGAGGAAGCAAATACAGGGTACTGGGAGGGTGGCATGTAGCTCAGTAGTAGAGCACATGCTTAGCATGTGTGAACTGTCACCCCTCCCAATGCCTCCAACATCTAGGAACTGATGAGAATGTCAGGACAGAGCATCACAAGCCTATTGCCATAGAGCAAGAGATAACAGATGTTATGGTAACTGCAAAATAGGTAAAGTAATGGGAAATAGCACAAATAATAGGAAGCTTTGGACTAGCTATGTCTTCAGCAATAAACAAGAACCAGGAGCCCACAATTATTGTTTGTTGCCCAAAGCAAAAAAGTATGAGGAGAAAATGGAAATATCATTTTAAATACAAAATATATACATTTATGACTTAAAAACTCAATTTTTAGGTGGAAAAAAGAGAATATTTTATTTTTAAATTTTATAATTAATTTAATTTTATGTATCAGCCACGGATTCCCCTATCCTCCCTCCTCCCGCCACCCCCTGCCCCGTGTGTCCTCCCCTCAGTCCACCCCCCATTCCCACCTGCTCCAGGGCAAGGACTCCCCTGGGGATTCAGCTCAGCCTGGTAGATTCAGTCAGGCAGGTCCAGTCCCCTCCTCCCTTCACCCAGGCTGAGCGAAGTGTCCCAGCATAGGCCCCAGGCTCCAAAAAGCCAGCTCATGCACTAAGGGCAGGTCCTGGTCCCACTGCCTGGGGGCCTCCCAAACAAATAAATATTTTGTTTTAATGGCACTGGCAGCTATGACTGACTGCTGCTTTATGATAGGGAATGTTCTAGATAGCTTTCCCTGGGAATAGAAATTAGAGTCTGTTGATTATTTGCCTTCAGTTTGGTTCATTATTACTAAAATGGCCCCACCCCATAGGAAAGTAATTATGTTTCATAATGATTCTTTAAATCAAATTTGTAAAACATTCTACTAAATACTTAGATTGCTGTTTAAGTTTTCTACTTAAATACATAAAAAGGTATCCAAAATCTTTTAATAGAAATAGAGCCGGGCGGTGGTGGCGCACACCTTTAATCCCAGCACTCGGGAGGCAGAGGTAGGCGGATCTCTGTGAGTTCGAGGCCAGCCTGGTCTCCAAAGTGAGTTCCAGGAAAAGGCGCAAAGCTACACAGAGAAACCCTGTCTCGAAAAACAACAACAAAAAAAAAAGAAATAGAAATACTTTAGCACCTCAAGGAATAGGATGGAGAGACATACAGCAGATTCACTAAAGTGATTATGGTGTATTCTGAAGAGTTTGGGCTAGAGGAAACTATAGAGAGAAGTAAGGGAAATATGCAGAAGGAACAAAGCAGATCAGTTCCAGCATTTGGAAAAGCAAAAGTGAGGGTCATTTGTAAATTCCCCAAGAAAATTTAATATTAGTCTGAGTCATGTTTTGTTTATTAAAAAATACTACCTTTTTTATCTTCCTTTATCATATTTAATTCTGAATTACATTTTGTCCCTCCAAAATGATGAGATTCTATCAAAATACTTAAGTATTATACAACTGTCTCATAGAAGATCCATTGTTGTCTTTGTAGTATGCTAATGAACCTGTTTTCTGAGAAAGAGATAACAAGCAGATAAAGTCTTAGAGTTTTCCAAGCACAGGAAATAACAGCAATTGCAAAGACCCTAATTTATATGGTTTGGAGAGTAATCTATTATAGCTATGTTTTCATAACCAAAGTAAAATATGAATATTAACTCACTGTAGCTAAATAGCAAAACATTATCAAATTAGGCACTCAAAACAGAGGAAATCAGCCAAGGTAAGGGAGCCAGTTGGACTTCCTAATAGAGTCCCAGGCAGAGCAGAGAGGCCCATCATGGAAGACCCCCTAGTGAAAGAAAAAGTAACAGCAGTGTCTTAGGGTTTCTATTCCTTTGAAGAGACATCATGACCATGGCATCTCTTATAAAAGAAAACATTTAATTGGGTGACTTTCAGAGGTTTAGTCCATTGTCATCATAGCAGGACATAGTGTCATGCAGACAGACATGGTGCTAGAGACAGAGCTGAGAGTTCTACATCTTGATCTGCAGGCAGCAGGAGGTGAACTATGTCATTGGGCATAGCTTGAACATAGGAGACCTGAAAGCTCACCCCATAGTAACACACTTCCTCCAACAAGACCACACCTACTCCAGCAAAACCACACCTCCTCATAGTGCCACTCCCTATGAGGGCCATTTTCTTTCAAACTACCACAAGCAGAAAGGTAATATCATTAAATTGGAGGCTTAAAACATCTAGCAGTAACCAACTGGATTCCCAATAGAGAGAATCTTAGGCAGAGCCAAGTGTCCTCTACAGTGAGGTTTTCAAGTATAAGTATAAATAGTAGCAGATAGAGATATATCAAATGAATTGTTCAACAATATCCAGCAAAAAGCAACTAGGGAAGTTGAGGTTGTCAGTTGGAGTTCCAATTGAGTCTTCTGTCTGTGGCTGAACTTCTTGCTTCCCTTTCCCACTGCAGGTACGTTTATAACATAGCATAATAACAACAAACAAGAGCAGCCAGGTGTGGTAGCACATGCCTTTAATCCCAGCACACAGGAGACAGAGGCAGAAGGATCTCTGTCTACAAAGCAAGTTCCAGGACATCCAGGGCTGTTACACAGACAGAGCCTGTCTCAAAAAATCAAACCAAACAAACAAGAAACACATACAAGAAAAACCCACAAAAATGAAAATAAATAAACAAGCAAAAGACCTAAGACAAAAAATGTCCAATGCAAAAGGAGACAAAAGGTCTACAGAAATACCATTGAGTTTATGTTTGTCAGCTACTCATGGGGCCTGCCCTAAGGTGTGGTTAATATACCCAGTGTGATTCTACTGGAGAAAACTGCTTTTTCCTTTGCCAGCAGCAGGTATCAGTTGCAGAGAGCTTCTTGGTTAGAGGTGGGTGCATATGTCCATTTTCCCCACTAAATGCTCGGACCCCATCTGGCTGGAACCTGTGCAGTTCATGGATATGCTGCCATAGTCTCAGTGAGTTCATATGTGCATAGTCCTTTTGTATCTGGAAGACACTGTTTCCTTGGAGTTATCCATCACCTCTGGCTCTTACAAATTTTCTGCCTCCACTTCCACATAAATCCCTGACCCTTGAGAGGAAGGCTTTGATAAAGACATCCCATTTAGGACTGAGTTCTTCAAAGTATCTCACTCTCTGCACATTGTCCAGGTGTGGGTCTTTGTATTAATTCCCATCTACTGCAAGAAGCTTCTCTGATGAGGGTTGAATGATGCATTGATCTGTGGATATAGCAGTATGTGATTAGAAGTCATTTTATTGCTATGTTTCTTTTGCAGAATAAAAGTAGTAGGTTTTCTTCTAGACAAGTAGTTCTCAACTTGTGGGTTGCGACCACTTTAGGGGTTCAAACGACCCTTTTATAGGGGTTGCCTAAGACCATCAGAAAATACAGATTATTTACATTGCAGTTCATAGCAGTAGCAAAATTACAGTCATTAAGTAGCAACAAAAAATAATTTTATGGTTGGGGGTCACCACAACAGAAGGAATTGTTTTAAAGGATCACAGCATTAGGAAAGTTAAGAGCCACTGTTTTAGGCCCATGACCTATCTAGTCTTAGGTTCTTGGCCCCTTTAGCAGTGTCAGGTATAGGCTACATCTCATGGAGTGGGCTTAAATCTAGAAAGTAGTTGGTTAACGTAACATTCATTCTGCTATTGTACCAGTATATCTTGCAGGCTGGTACATAGGCAGAGTTTACCTGTCCCTTAGACACTCTCAAATTAACACATTGAGGCTTGTATTAATTACAAATGCTCGGCCAATAGCTCAGGCTTATTACTAACTCTTACTAACCCATATTCCTTATTTACACTCTGCCATGTGATGCTACCTTTATTAGCATGGCACGGAAAACTCCTGCTCCTTCTGCATCTGGCTGGTGACTCCAGACTCCGCCCTACTTCCTCCCAGCATTCTCCTAGTCTTGCTCTCCTGCCTAACCTTATTCTGTTCAGCTATTGGCCAGTCAGCTTCTTTACTAAACCAATTACAGCAACATGTATTCACACAGTGTAAAGGAATATTCCACCACACAGGTCACTGTTACAGGTCATGGATATTGAAGTTGAGATGATAGAGAATATGATTGAGATTTAAGAAAGAACCTGGCGTAGTCATTATTACATATCATATGGGTCCCTTATGTAGTGTAGATCTAAAGGGTGCATAGATGATGTCTAGAGGCTGAAGTTGGACAATTTTTTATTATTTATTTTTATTTTATGTGCATTGGTATTTTGCCAGCATGTATGTCTGTGTGAGGATGCCAGATCCCCTAGAACTGGAGTTACAGACAGTTGTGAGCTGCCATGTGGGTTCTGAGAATTGAACCCAGGTCCTCTGGAAGAACAGCCAGTGCTTTTAACCACTGAGCCATCTCTCCAGCGCCGAACAATTATTTTTAAGCCATGTATTTCTCTGTTACAAGAGAACAAGGTCACTGTGATACTTGTCTCTTGTAGAACAAAATAAATAGCAACAATGCATATACATCTTAAATTTGGTGGGTCTTAAAAGGGTTTTAAGTAAATAAATAAGAATTAAATATTGTAACCTGATAGTTGGTATTGATAAATCAGTAATGTCAACCTCACATATGAAGGACAGAGAGTCTAATTTTTTTAGAAAATGCTCAATATGTTATAGTATTTGGACCAAAGCTATTAGATTAAAGGAATATGATATACTCACCATCAAACTGCTTATCATAACTCATTTTAAGCTGGAGTGAAGTGACCTTGGTCCATGCACAAGTTACATATATCACAATTCTGTCACACAAACCTGATGAGATTTCATCTTTTTGAGGGGTGAGGGGTTTCGAGACAGGGTTTCTCTGTGTAGTTTTGGTGCCTGTCCTGGATCTCGCTTTGTAGACCAGGCTGGCCTTGGACTCACAGAGATCCGCCTGGCTCTGCCTCCTGAGTGCTGAGATTAAAGGCGTGTGCTACCGCTGCCCAGCAAGATTTCATCTTAATAAGCTGCAATGTACACTGACAAAGCTGTCAGTCCCTTATAGTTTTGTAGAAAAATATCTGAATTTTCCTTAGGCATGTCAAAATGTTATACCATCATTTGTTTAAAAAAATGTACATTCATACTTTGAACTTACTAGGAAAATACTCTTGTGAACAAACTGTAGAAAGATGAAAGATAAAATACACTTCAAAAGTGTTTAGGCTTTTTTTTTGCAATATTGTATAAAGTGCAAAGAAATCCTAAGGAAAGGGAAAAACTACCTTCTATAATTAGTTTAATCACAGGAGCTTTTGCATAGCAATATTGAAAGGAAGCTAGACACATCAGTTTCCTCATGAAGAGGGTGAAAGAGGTTCTTCTGATTGTGTCTTGGCCATTAAGTTTGCTTTCTTCAGGAATGGTTGCTGATGCTGAATCACCATCAAGTATGTTTCCTGAACAGGGAAGAGGTCTATCTTGGTCTTCAAGGGGAATATCATCAAAATATTCTGTCCAAGTAGGTTTTTGGTATTACTGAGAAAGTCAGTGAAGGGCAGATGCTGGTTTGTTCATAGAGTAGCTGCTACTCTCTGAACTGCAAGAACTAGAGTGACTGACAACGCTTCATCTGCACAGAAGGAGAAATCAGTGAAACCAAGGGATCCAGATGAGGTCATTAAACATGTCAGGTTTAAACTTGGCATTTGCTGCCTTCATACAGTCCTTGGTTGTTGTGATGAATGTGTTAAAGGTGGCACTAAGCAGGGAAGAGGTTTCACTCATAAATGAGACTCAGCACGGTGAGCAAATTCCTGGATGAACCTACTCTATTAGGAGCTCACAGTATAGGTGAAGTTCAGACATTTTGGTTTTCAAAGATATACTAGTTTCACATTTCTTTTTCCTTTTTAGTCCAGCTGTCAGTCAAACATGTTTTGGAGCTCCCATGGGCAACCAGCCACCTTGTTTCTTAGTGGCATTTACTGCTCTCATGTAGAAATGCTGCTTTCCTGGAATAATTAGTTTTATTCTTGTGTTGTCTGTTGAATGGGCTTTAATATCACAAATTGCCATCTTTAACTTCCTTTGAAGACATCATCCTGTGAATGTTAGTAGGAAAAGATTCTATTGTCTAGAATAAACCAGCAAGGCTGCCAACCTGTGAGAGAGTTGGTCCACCTGTACTGAAACCCCTCCATTAGAGCCCTGCACCACACATTAGAGGCCCTGCCTACAGGTGCTGCATGCTGTTTGCTGGCCACAAGACACCAACAACCTTGGTAGGTGCTGTGACCAGTGTCCACTGCCCTCCCACAATGCCACTCCTTGTGCCCTAGCACTGTCTTCCTCTGTGCTCACCTTCCTTGGACAAGTTCTTATAAGAGTTAAGCATGCCTAACTAAATTTCCTTCCCAGGTAAACCCAAGGAAAATAAGAAACAGATTCATAAAAATATTTAAACAAGAATGTCTAATGAAAGCTCATAATACCCAAAAATATAAATAGGAGAATGAGTAAATAATTGGAGTATATTCACATAATGTAATACTCACCAACAATAAAAAAGAATTGATGCCTATAACATGAATGAATCTTGAAGTGTTATGTTATAAAACATGCCAGATATCAAATGACACATACAAATGATCTCATTTATATCAGGTTAAAGAGTAGGTAAGCCTAAAGAAAACTGATCTGCATCCCATTTCTAAATGCCTGGGTATTTACTAGGAATATCACGGGGGGGGGGCGGGGGGAGAGGGGGGTGTTAGAGTGCCAGTAGCATTCTATATCATGGTTTGCATAGTAATTCCATAAGAAAAACTAACAGTCACATCCTTAAAATTGTATGTATTACTATAAGTAAATTACATGACAACATGTTTAGTAATACAAATACATGCCAATAGCTTATAAGATAGGCATTGGAAATGTCCATAAAGGGCTAGTGAGATGGCTCATCCATTAAAGCTAGGCTCACAACCAAAAATATAAAAAATGACCATAAAGATACACATTCAAAAGACATTTCATTAAAAGTATGAGGAGTAGCAAGAATGACCATTGGGTGACTATAAGGATAATGCAAAAGGAGAAGACAGGTTTAAATGAAAAGGTTTTAGATAAATGGTTTTTGTTTCTCTTTTACTGTTGTTACAACAAGTTCTCACTACATAGCTATAGTGGTTTGAATAGATATGGCCCCATAGACTCGTGTGTTTGAATGTACATAGAGAGTAGCACTATTAGAAGGTATGGCCTTGTTGGAGTGGGTGTGGCCTTGTTAGAGGAAGTATGTCACTGTGGAGGTGGGCTTTGAGGTCTTATATGCTCAAGCTATGTCCCGTGTGAGACACAGTTTACTTCCGGTTGCTTGCAGATCAACATGTAGAACTCTCAGCTCTTTCTCCAGCCCCATATTTGCCTGCATGCCATCATGTTTCTGCCATGGTGATAATGGACTAACCCTCTGAAACTGTAATCCAGCTCCAATTCAGTGTTTCCTTTATAAGAATTGCTGTGGTCATGGTGACTCTTCACAGCAATAGAAACCCTAACTAAGACAATAGTTCAGACTTACCTCTAACTAGCCATCTTCCTGCCTCTATCTTTCAAATGCTAGGATTACAGACTATGCCATGCATAGCTTATACCAGTAGCCTTGACCTTTTCTGTGCATTAATTTCAGTTCCCAATACCCTGCCATTCCCTAGGACCATTAAATTTTTTAAATGTTTTTATGTGCGTTGGTGTTTTGCCATGGATCTGGAGTTACAAACAGTTATGAGCGGTCATGTGGGTGCTGAGAATTGAACCTGGGTTCTCTGGAAGAGCATTCAGTGCTCTTAACCTCTGAGCCATCTCTCCAGCCTTTCACCCCTGGACAATTAAATCAAGAGAACTTACATGATTCCAGTGTGTAAGAAAGGTTAAGACGGGGGCTGGAGAGATGGCTCAGAGGTTAAGAGCACTGACTGTTCTTCCAGAGGTCCTGAGTTCGATTCCCAGCAACCACATGGTGGCTCACAATCATCTGTAATGAGATCTGGTGCCCTCTTCTGGCCTGCAGTCATACATGCCGTATACGTAATAAATAAATAAATAAATAAATAAATAAATAAATAAATAAATAAATCTTTAAAAAAAATGCTAAAAAAAAAAAAAGAAAGGTTAAGACTCTGTCTTCAACAGCTGAATTAAGGCACCTGCTGAATTGAGTCATGCTCAGAAAGTCCTTTCCTACACTTATATTATGTTTTCTTCTAGTAATTTCAGTGTTTTGGGTTTCACATTTAGGTCTTTGATGCATTTGGAGTTAATTTTCATGCAGGGTGATAGATATAGATCTGATTTATTCTTCTACATATAGATAACCAATTTTTCCAGCACCATCTGTTGAAGATACTTTTTTTTTTTTTTGAGCGGAGGCAGAGGGCATCTGTAGCTAGAGTTTTCCTGCCTGGCCCACAGTCAGGGCAAATCTCTCTCACCTGCCAGTCCCACAGCCGTCAGACCCAACCAAGTAAACACAGAGACTTATATTGGTTACAAACTGTATGGCCGAGGCAGGCTTCTTGCTAACTGTTCTTACAGCTTAAATTAATCCATTTCTATAAATCTGTACCTTGCCACGTGGCTCGTGGCTTACCGGCATCTTCACATGCTGTTTGTCATCGTGGTGGCTGGCAGTGTCTCTCTGACTCAGCCTTCCACTTCCCAGCTTTATTCTCCTCCTTGTCCCGCCTACACTTCCTGCCTAGCCAATGGCCAATCAGTGTTTTATTTATTGACTAATCAGCAACACATTTGCCATACAGAACATCCCACAGCAGGCATCTTTGTCAAACATTTAACAGCTGAAGTTATGTGTACTCTTGTTTAGTTCAGATATTGAATTTTGTTCCATTGATCTACTTGTCTGTTTTTAGACCAGTACTGTTTGGTTTTTATTACTATGGTTTTATAATATAGCTTAAGATCAGGAAAGGTCATCCCTCCATCATTGTTTTGTTTATTTTTTTTAACTTCAGGATTGTTTTGGCTTTCTGGGGTCTTTTGTGGTTCCATATAAATTTTGGGATGGTGTTTTTCTGTTTCTGAAGAAAGTTGGCTGTGGGTATATAGCATTTATTATGTTGAAATATGTTTCCTTTAGATGTATATTCTCTAGGATTTTTATCATGAAGGCATATTGGATTTTGTCAAAGGCTTTTCTGCCTCCATTGAGATGATCATATGATTTTGTCTTTAAGTCTGTTTATGTGGATTATTATATTTATTGACTTGCATCTAGTGAGCCATCCCTGTATTTCAGAGATAAAGCAAACTTGACCATGGTGGATAATCTTTTTTATATGTCTGTGTTCTGTCTGCAGGTATTGCAAGTTCATCAGAGATACTGGTCTGTAGTGTTTTTGTTTTTGTTGTTGTTGTTGTTGTTGTTGTTGCTATGTCTTTACCTGGTTTGGGTATTAGTGATACTGGTTTCATAGAAGGAATTTGCTAGTGAGCTGGCAAACATTTCTACAGGACTAGTAGGTTTTGGAGAGAAGATAGTGGTTTGATCTTTCATATTGTTCAAATATTTGCAATGAGATCCGAGCATGTGGACTTCCTTTGTTCTAAGTATGATGTATAAAAGACAGTTTGGGGCAGAAAAGAAGATGTACAGGCAGGCTGGGCCTCGAGGTAGGAAATAACTTGAGTGGGATGAAGAAGTCAGACGGACAGAAGGAACTGAAGTGGTATATGGGATGTGCCTTCTGGTCCAACCCTGGAGTGTGGGGGTAGATCTAGCTGGGTAAAGAGTGGGTATGGCATGGGAGGTTGTGGAGTTGGCATGACCTGTGGGTTGAGAGGTAGGCAGGGTCGGGTCCCAGAGGAAGCCTAGAAATTGGTTATTGTGCAGGTAGGAATGGAAAGACTAGGCCTAGGCATTGGACATGGGAGATGGGGGGCTCAGACTAGATCTGGCTGGTCATGGAGGGTGTGTGCAGGGGAGGGTTAGACAGACTCAGTAGACTAGACCTTGGAGAAGGAAATGGGAGATCTGGGTGGATGGAGAGATTGGATGTAGTGAAGCAGGAACCTGTGGGTCAGTGGCAGGTAGGGTGGGTCCTGGTGGACTCCTAGAGGTTAAGTTCCTCTGTAGGCAGCAATGGCCTACAAAGTCAGCACACTGGATGTTGACCCCAGGCTAGGTCTGGCCAGTTTAGGAGAGTTATGTGGAGGAGAGGGTCAGACAGATTGACCCAGACAGACTCTGGAAAAAGATATGCTGGATCCCAAACTCTAAAAACATGATGAAAGTCAATGAAGATTTGTTGAGAAAAATTAAAAAGGCAGGAGCAGTGAAAACTGTAGAAAGACCTTTGTGTTAGTAGTTACAAAAAATGTTCTAATCCCACCAACATGAGTCTGTTCTTTAATTTTTCCTGTGTTGGTGAACAGTAAGATTTGTTGAAGAGGAGAGGAAAGCAGAAACTAAAAATAAATCTGGAAACCGTGGCACTGGACTCTGGTTAGCTTTTATGAAACAAACTCCTTGGGCATGTTTGCTTTCTCTACTTTAACATGAAGCAGGAAAACTTAAGGAACTTGAAAAATAAAGCTAATTGATCTAAATGAGAAAATGAATCTATGAGGGAGTGTTAGAGAGTTCCTAGTCTGTTAGGATATACAATATAGTATATCCTTGGGGCTACTTGCCAGTTTTCAAGCACCTGGCCAGTTACCGTGAGAGAGGTAGCTAAGTGGCAGGCATCCATCTCCAGGGAGGACCAGATGAGGAGCATAAAAACTAAATTGAAAGAGTTGGGAGAATTCAACTGATTTTATTTGAGGGATTTGCATTTATTTCTAAAACTTAGTCTTTAAGAAAGATTGCCCTTTAGGATGAGAGATTTTGCTCTGCATCTGTGCACCTCATTCACCAAGCGTTTGCTGTAGGGATGCTTGAATTGCCAGCAATGAAGTATATGAAATGCAGGGCCACCCAAGAAGTAATAATGTTCATAAAAGCAAGTGATCTTAAAATTAAGATACATTAGACTTGTCACAGATTCAAATTATGGAATTAATTTGTAAGACTGATTTTATAATATGAAATTAATGTAATTTCAAATAGTGTCTGTCCATAGTTCATCATTATGAAGACAACTACATGTAGAGTTTTCTTGTAATATAGTTCACTAAAGAGGAAGAACTGGGGAGGGACATAATGGTGTGCACCTGTAAGAGCAGGAGGACATCAACACAATTTACATAGCAAGTTACAGCCCATCCAGAAATGCTAACAAGATCCTATTGCAACAAAACAAAAAAGGGAAAGAATACTAGTTATCTCTCTTTTCTCTTGAAAGACATCGAATAGTAAATTAGTGAGTTTTTCACCTGTTGTTTAAGAGAATGAATGACCTGTTGTTGTTACATAAATATATTGATGTTGATAAAATCTATATGTGGGGCCATGCATAGTACATGCCTTTTAATTCTAACACTCTGGAGGCAGAGGCAAGTGAATTCAACCATCCTACTCTACATAGCAAGTTCCAGTTCAGCCAGGGATATATAATGAGATGCTCTTTAAAAATTTTTTAAATCTCATGAATAAACTTGACTGTTTTGACTATAATCACCTTTAAAACTCAGTAGAGTGTAAGCAATTGCTGGCAAGTAGATTTAATGATTTCCCCACTTTCCATCCCTATGCATTCTTTGGTAAAGGATCTATTCAATTATTTTTTCCATGTTCTTTGTCTTTTTCATGTGTGTGTGGGTGCAATATCTATGTGCGTTTGCATGTATGTGGGTACAGTTGTATGTAGGAATGCACATATATACATGTGGAAGCGTGAGGTTGATGTCAGTTGGGAAACTCACTCAGTTGCTTTCTACTTTTATTCTCTTTTGAGGCAGACTCTCTCAATTAATTTAGAGCCTTGCAAAGTCTAGTTAGCCATGTTGCTCCAGGGATTCCCTGTTCCTCCCTTTTGCCTTCCAAGGCTGGAGTTAACAGAAGAGGCACGTTTATGTGGTTTCTGGGATCTAAAGTTTGGTCTTCTTACTTGCATGGCAAGCACTTTAAACCATTGAACCGTGCTAGCTCCCTTTTCCATTTTAAACAGATTTGTTCATATTATTGAGTTACATTCTTTATATAGTCTCAATGCAATTCTTTTATAGATAAATGTTTGTTAAACATTTTCTCCCAGTCAGGACCCTATCCTTTCATTTTCTTAACATCCTGTTTCAAAAAGGAGATAGTTTCCACTGGATAAAATTACTTTATCATTCCTGTGACTTAGGATATCTTCTTAATAATCCCAGGCCACAAAGCATTTTCAGTTGTATGTTGAATATAAAATCACAAATTTCAACAAGATACAAGACTCTTTATTTTTATCTTGTATTTCACCTTTATTTTCTTGTTATTTGATAATTTGGCCTATTTAAGTATGCGATCCATTCAAGTTCATTGCTGTAGATAAGGATCAAGGTTTGTTTTAATATGGATTCTTCAGTATTTGTTAAACTACTGTCTTTTCTCTGAAAATGTATTTATATGTATGTCCGTGGGCCATGTGTGCCCTTGGCAAAGGGAGAGGGTGTTAAATCATCTGAAACTAGAGTTATAGGCAATTGTGAGCCACTCAGCAAAAGGGCGGGAACCAAATTTGGGTCCTCTGGAAGAGCAACAAGTGCCCTTCACCCCTGAGATATCTGTCCAGCCCCAGGCTTATTTCTTTGAACTACCTTGATAACTATTGAAATTTATTTGACTTTATCTAGGTGCATTATCTTCTCATTTAACAAAGACCTTCCTTACTCCATGTAACTATTAACTAAAAGTACATCACTTCTATTTCACAACCATGCTTTTTAGAGAGTTATAGATTTGCCGTTTGACCCTCTTTATCTTCCTTCTCACACAGCCATCCTTCTCTATTGTTTCACTAAGGCAGCTCTCCCAGAATCATCACATGATTCTTTTTAAAATTTATTTTGCATACCAACCACAGTTTCCCCTCCTCCTCTCATCCCGACCCCTCCCCCACCTCTCTACCCCCTCCCCATCCACTCCTCAGAAAGAGTAAGGCCCCCATGGGAGTCAACAAAGCATGGCACACTAAATTGAGGCAGGACCAAGCTCCTCCCCCCTGCATCAAGGCTGAGTGAGGCATCCCAACATAGGGAATAGGTTCCAAAATGCCAGCTTATGCGCCAGGGACAGTTCCTGGTCCTACTGCTAGGGGGCCACAAACAGACCAAGCTACACAACTATCACCCACATGCAGAGGGCCTAGGTTGGTCCCATGCATGCTCCCCAGCTGTTGATCTAGAGTTCCTGAGCTCCCATGAGCTCGGGTTAACTGTTTCTGTGGGTTTCCCCATCATGATCTTGACCCCCTTTGCTCATGTAATCCTTCCTCCTTCTCTTCAACTTGACTCCTGGAGCTTAACCCAGTGCTTGGCTTTCATCACACTATTCTAACATTGGTCCTTAGCTAAAGTGCTTCTCTACAGCTTTGACTGAAAGAGCATCCTGTTGTCCTTATTTTTCTCTGTGTTGATGTTTGTCCATATGTATCTAAGTTCTTAGTTTTTCTTTTGCCTATTTCTTAAATCTCAGCATCTTTAGGATTCTGACCAAAGCCTCTTCTCATTCTTATGAATTCCTTTCTTATTCTCATTTACTCTTCCAGATGAAGAGTTTCAACTTTATATCTGACCTAAATCTTTTGAGATTTGGTTATGCACATTTTACTATCTACAGGAATAAAACCTTAGTGAAAGAAAACTATCTTGTATAGGTCTTGTTCACATTTGTATCCCATGTTTAGCACATAGAACATCACAGAAATTTATGACTATTTACTTGGTGAACAAATAGATATATGAAAAGCTAATCAAATTTGGTAGGATTATCTTATTATTCTAAGTGTAATACTTTCATTCCATTCTTTTACTAATACCACATACATTTAATGAGTATAACTGGGCACATAAAGAAAGAACATTTACTTTATAATCACATAGTTTTTGTTTTTGTTTTTGTTTTTTTACCATGGCTTAGTGTTGCTGTTATAGTTGGTAAGGAGCCTGGGGGAAAAGGGCAGGAAGGAGATTTTTAGCTGGGATGGGAAGATTAGAGAGCAAGGGGATATTTTTCCAAATGTTGCAAATACTGTTTCTGATGTGTTATTCCATAATTTTCTACAGAAATGGTCTATGTGAATTGAGAATAAAATATTTACTGTCTCCTAAATTCTCTTTGCAGCAAGAAGAAAAATACTTATAAAGACTTAGGTAAAGTTTAAAAAACAGTATATAATAGTGAAAGTCCTAAAATAATTCTCCAGAGTTAAATATAGGAAGCTATAAACTGGATAATCTAGCTTCCTTTAGCTGTTGTATGATACATACTTTTACAATGATCTGCTCACATCAAGGAATATATCTGCTATAATAGATGTAGAATCATACTCAAGCTTCTTTAAGGAGAACTTATGGAGGAGTATAAGTTCATTGATACTCTCAAGGAGCTCACAACTTGAGAAAGACTAGATACACAACCACAACCAATAAATAAACAACAACATATGTGAGAAGGTTTAGAATATCCATTGCAAATTCCTTGGCAAAACAAATAAAAATAGTGTTTGCCAATGCACATAGTTTTATCCTTGCCTATCACAATAAGCTGTTTGATAAGCATTTAGGGATTTTTCTGTACATGCCTTTTTAATTTGTTCTAGAATATGTAGTTCTTTACATTCATCTCTGTATTTCCTTTCAGTGAACGGTTTCTGGTGAGACTGAACAAGAATGGTGGGCCAAGGAACCCAGAGAAGATAGAACGAATGTGTGCCCTTTTTACAGTACGTGCAAATTCTCTTTCTCTTTATGTGTTGACTCTAACCAAGGGCCTGCTTGTGGATATTGTCACTCTGGAAACAAACATCTATTCTTATCTTCACTTGTGAGAATAGGGATTGACTTATGTTTCCATCAAGTTTTAATTAAATATTTTTAGAGACCTTCAATTAACAATGATTTTTAATTGAAATTTTATTTTAAAAAATCAAGTACCTCTTACTAATGTAGATTTTATAAGCTATTTCATATGAAATCTCTGATGTCTAAGTCATCCACCAGATCTACAGTTTAGGAGCATTTTAGTAAGTTCATGTAAACTAACCAGTCCTCTTTCAAATACCAAATGGAGGGATTTTTTTCTACTCTCACCTATACTTTACATTTTTCCAAATAACTGTGTTATTGTTCATGGTTTCCACTCATGAAGCCATCATCGCAGAAGGCTTGGCAAATCTGCTTATTGAAAACTAAATCTCATAATACTACACTGTCTTTATGTTTTCCAAATCAACTTTATTTATTTTTACTAAGTAAAAATTATCCAACTTTATTTATTTGAATTAATTTATTGAAGAAGAAGAAGAAGAAGAAGAAGAAGAAGAAGAAGAAGAAAAGAAGAAGAAGAAAAGAGTGTGTCACAGTTTAAAGCACTTGGACCCTTGTAGATTCTTTGTCCTATTTCAGTGATAATTAAGATATATTGAATTCATTAGCTAGGCATAGTTTACTTATGTCTGTTACAACTAGCTAGTTAGGAAGTAGAGGCTGGAGGATTAGCAAGATGCTAGGAAAACCAAAACAGAACAAAGCAAAAATCCTCATTAGCTTAGGAAGGTGTAATAGTTTCACAGTGTTCTTGGCATTACATGTAGCTTATGACTAGTAGGTGGAGAGATATCTTAAAACTGACTTGATGCAAATGGTATTTATCTAAAGATCTAATATGTGACTTTATTAGAAAGCTAATTATATTTCTTCACCTGATTTCAGATCATTTACTACAACTTAATCTTTCAAAATGTCAAATGATGGTGCTACAGAATAAGAACCTGCTTTCCCGGGAATAGCTTCACTGAAAATGTTCCATATAGGAAAAAAATGCTCCAGCTGTACAGGAGGATTTTCAAATCTAGCTAAACTCAAATAATGTTTTGTCCATGTCTGAGTTCATCATTGAAACCTCAGGAGATAATGTAAGAAGAAAGAACAGGGAGAGCAAACCCATGACAATTATTGAGGGAATTAAATAAAAATGGCTTATCTGGAAAGAACAATACACTCTATTCAGCATCCAACAGAGGAAAGAAAGAATCTAGATTATAGGGAATGGGGTTATGTTCATTGAGAACTTTTGAAGTGAGAATACCCAACTGAGGTCTCTTTGAGACTTCATTTCTAAAACAAAAAGAGAATGTCTCAGTTAAAAAGAGGCTTTTCTAGATCTTGATTCCCTCGTATTTTCTGGCAAAACAAGAGAAATTGTTGATGACTGTTATTTAGATTTGCAAGAGCTAAGTGTATAAGTAAGCTGTTGTTGAATTCTTAGATATGAGTGCCTGTCCTTTGTCTCTTGAAAAATTAGCTTAATTATGAAGATGTTTGAATGCAATTACAGTAAGTCAAAATTTTTATTTAGCACTTTAATTATTTATATGAGCCCAAAGGCCAAAGCTGTAGCATCACCTGTATAAATAAAAAAATGTGCATAATACTCATGATGTGCTCCTCTTCTACCATAGTGGGAAGGCACAAAGCTGTTAAGTATACTACTGTATAGTTTCCTTTGTAGTACAGCCCTGGATTTTTTAAAGTTCCCCAGTGTTATTGGAGGAGTATTAACAAAATTTTAAATAATATTTTTATTAATTCCTTGAGAATTCCATACATGTTGGTTTTTATCATATTCATCCCCTTCCCTGATCTCCTCCATATTCATACCCATTCCATTCTCTCCCAACTTTGTGTCCTCATTAGGAAAAAATTGAGTCCAATTTGTGCTGCCTAATATACTCTTGGATATGTGGCTGCCCACTGGAGCACTGGTGATAATGATGTTAGACATTGTGAAGTATGGGTTAACACTAATTTAGGCTATGTAGATGGAACTGTATCACTGGAAAATGTGTCAAACCTTCTATATACTTCAGGAATATGTAAATTTTAACCTAAGAATGAGTATAAAATACATGAAAATATTTTGTTTCTAATTTCTGTTATTTATTGTATTTTTTTTCTTGGCTTTCCAAGACAAGGTTTCTCTGTGTAACAGCTTTGGCTATCTTGGAACTCACTCCGTAGACCAGGCTGGCCTAAAACTCACAGAGATCTGCCTGCCTTTGCCTCCCAAGTGCTGGGATTAAAGGCATATGCCACTACCACCCAGCTATTGTATATCTTATTACAATGTTACCTTGAAAATATCATTTAAAATTCCATTTTTATTTTTATTATACTTTTTTAGATTTATTTTATATGTGTGAGCATTTTGCACACAGACATATATGCACCATGTGCAAGCCTGGTACTTGTAGAGATCAGAAGAAGGCATTAGATCCCCTGGAACTGGAGTTCCATATGTTTGTAAGCCACCCTGTAGGTGCTGGGAACTGAACTCTGTTCTCTGCAAGAACAGCAAATTCTCTTAACCACTGGGCTATCTCTAGCCTCTAAAATTCCATTTTTAAATTAGAGAAATGTGCAAAATGGAGTCCAACACATCCCTTCAATATTAAAAGATAACTTTCATGTAAAAGTTTATTTTTGTAATACCAGAAATACCAATTATGTTACATAATAAATTTTTGTGACTTATTTCATTGTTACTATTTTTTAAGAACTTGGCAATAAATTGTAACCATTTAGAATCCAAAACTACAATTTCACCTTTCTGTATTACCTTTTTTTTTTTTTTTTTTTTGGTTTTTTGAGACAGGGTTTCTCTGTGTAGCTTTGCACCTTTCCTGGGACTCACTTGGTAGTCCAGGCTGACCTCGAACTCACAGAGATCCGCCTGGCTCTGCCTCCCGAGTGCTGGGATTAAAGGCGTGCGCCACCACCACCCGGCCTGTATTACCTTTTAATGTCTCCCTGGTTCTGTTGTTTGTTCAGAGTTATTTAGCAGGACAGAGCAGGGACTAGAGTAAGATAAGCAACACACAGGATCCCAAGAGTAAGAGCCTCTGTACATTTTGTGCCTTAGGTTACTTGCTTGCTTCACCTTAATTCTAGTCCAATAAAAGGCTATAAATCAAGACATGGTGACTCTGCATTATAAGCTAACCCAAAGTCAAAGCCACTCTTTTTTTCCTTCCTTATTAAAAGAGACAAGCATGTGAAACCAAGCAAAAGATGAAAGATGGACAGGAAATGGAGCTGAGGGGCTCTTTCCTAGAAAGGAAAACTTGTCTCATGAAAGACAAAGGTCACACCATCAGGCATCACTAAATAACAGTAATTGGCTGGAAGCAACCTGCAAATGGATAGCCTGATGAAAAATCTGAAACCAAATAGATGATAGATAGATAGATAGATAGATAGATAGATAGATAGATAGATAGATAGATAGACAGACAAGAAGGAAGGAAGGAAGGAAGGAAGGAAGGAAGGAAGGAAGGAAGGAAGGAAGGAAGGAAGGAAGGATATATGAAATATATGTGGAAGTTTTACTATTCTTGGTGAAATGTTCTAAATAAAAAAAATAGCAAATGTGTTACTTTAAAATGGATTTTAAATATAAGTATGTTCAGACAGATTTTTGTAATTTTTTTAGTTGGAAAGTTTCTGATTTGGGATTAGGTTTGTTTATTTAAAAGAAGCTCTTTCAAGTTTCTAATAAAATTATTTTCAGGGCTAATAAGATGGCTCAGTAGATAGATGTACTTGCTGCCAAGCCTGATGACCTGAGTTTGAATTCTAGCTCCCACATGGTGGAGAAAACTGATGTGGAAGTTGTCTACTGACCTTCATATGCATGCCATGGCACACATGCTCCCTTCCATAAGTAACTGAAAAACAAAGACAAAGTATTTTCAGTCTTATAACTTGGTACAGATAATAACAATAAATATCTAAATTTAGAACCAAATCTTTTATCAAGGTTTTGCTAAGATCAAATTAATCTCATTTGCAAGAAATATGGCCAGTGTGTAATAATGACTTGTGGACAGTGGGATGAATGTAAAGTTAGTACAGAATAAATTTTTAGCATATTAGTCATTAATGAGATTTTAATATTTTGCTGCATTTTATTGCACTGAACGTTTATTTCTTGCATTAAAAAATGTCTTTGCATGATGACAGAATAACCATGGGTGAAGACAATATGATTTTCATTGTGAAACTTTTGTAGATACTTGATTTATTAGGTGATCTAATTGAGAGCTAGAATAATACTATCTAAATAAAATGTCAAGGTAACATGTTATTCAAATTTTCACTATATATATTTTAACAGTTTTTATTTTAATAAAAATTTTAATGCAATTTTGATTATATTTGCTCTTCCCCAGATAGTCCCAAGATCCTTTCCACCTTCCTACCTACCCAACTCATGTTCTTTCTCTCTCAAAAAAAAAAAGGAAAAAAAAAAGGAAATTAAAATTTAAAAAAACAGTAAGACAAAAAATAATGAAACAAAAATCCCCCCTACACGCACACAAACATGGAGTCTGTTTTGTGCTGGCCAGCTACTCTTGGGCATGGGACCTGCCCTGGAGTGTTTATATACTCCATTGAAGGATACTGATTTTTCTCTTCCCTAGCAGGTTTCAGGTGTAAATAGCTTCTTAGTTAGAAGTGGAACTTTGTGTCCATTTCCCCTTCTTGGAGTTTTGTATAGTTTGAACCTGTGCAGGTTTTATAGGTGCTGTCACAGTCTCTGTGAGTGAGTTCGTATGTACATCAGTTCTGTTGTTTTTAAGATACTGTTTCCTTGGTGTCATCTACCACATCTGGCTTTTACAATCTTTCCTCCTTCTCTTTAGAATAGATCCCTGAGCCTTGAAGAGAAGGGCTTGACAAAGGAATCCCATGTAGAATGAGTCCTCCAAAGTATCTCATTCTTTGCACACTGTCCAGTTGTGGGTCTCTATGTCAGTTCCCATCTAATGCAAGAAGAAGCGTCTCTGATGAGGGTTGAGCAAGGCACTGATCTATGAGTATAGTAATATGTCATTATGAATAATTGTATAGCTGTGTTCCTGTAGCAGAATAATAGTAGGTTGTCCTCTAGTGCCCATGACTTACCTAGTCTCAGGTTCCTGGTCATTTGAACCACTGCTCAAATGGTCTGGTATGAAATCTACTCATGGAGTGAACCTTAAATCCAATCAGAAAGTAGTTGATTACTCCTAACATTTGTGCCACTATTGTACCAGTATATCTTGCAGGCAGGTTGCTATTTTAGGTCATAGGTTTTGTACCTGGTTTTTACTGGTGATTACTTTTGCCTTCCAGTAGTATGTAGAATACCTTCCAGCATCATGAACGCTAGTCAGTAGGGGTTAAACTTCTAGTTGAGCGCTAACTCAATTTTTCATTGTTTGGTGACATATATAGTATTTTTAATAATAGGGCCTCTCTTCTGTATAAATATTGTATTCATTAAATGTTGTGTTCTATAAATCCCTTCTCTCACCTGTAATGTATACTAAAAGCAAACTATTATGAAGTTCAAATGAAATTTGAATGAAATAAAATTTATCATCATTTTCTGTGCATTATTTGCCTAGATTTATTTATTCTTTTTCTTTCCTTAGGATCTGAGCAGCAAAGACATGAAGAGAGATTTATATATAGTTGCCCATGTGATCCGAATAGGTATTGTTCACTTTACTTGTTCTCATGATTAACACTGGTCAAACTTAGGAAAAGTATACATCTGAACTTTGTTTTTCCTGCTATTTCAGGTCTCAGGATTAGAATCTAGCTTTTTTATTTGTTTGTTTTGTTTTGTTTTTTGCTTTACCTTTAATCTGAGCTGCTGCAGTAGCTGTATGCAAATGAATACATGTTTTTCCCGTTTCAAATCTTCTGTTCCCTCTTTACTTTTGAACCCAAACTTTGTATTTTAAGTGATCTGCTTTTTTTATATTCCTCCTGTTACATTGCCTGCATCTGTATATGTCTTTTTCCTCCAGAGTACTCATAGAGTTATTAGAATGCCAATTGAACAGGTAGCACATGCCCTTTGCTATAGTTTCTGTCCAAAATTATGCACCTGTGCCATTTCCCACAAAATTAGAGTTAATGTCACCACTACAGAAGATGAGTAACCTCTCATTTCTACTCAAACTGAGATGAAAGAAAGTGACTTTTCTCTACTGTTCCATTGTTGGATTGTCCATACATATTTTAGTGATATAACTAATCAAGTTTTCTTTTATAGTTTAAATTCTAGAATGTGGTGTATAATTTTGTCAAAAATATGTTTAATCCTTTGACAATATAACAACTATTTTGCCCTACTTCATATAGCATTTGTTGAAATTGCAGCTTTTGCAAGTGCTTGTATCACTATTGGCACAGCCTTGCTCACTTGGAGGAATAAGCAGCCACCCATAACTAAGATTTCTCTCACTCCCACAGTGGCTCATCAGCACCTTTGGCATTAAAATTTGATTAGAGGAAGAACACAATGTCCTCTTTACCTGTGAATATATGGTTTATGAGTGCAGCTAAAAATACTGAACTTTTATAATTAAATGGCCATCAAGTTTAAATCTTATCACCACGCTGATTTTTTTTTTAAGAAATTCATCAAGTCATCCTTATTTTCATTTAATTAATAAATGTACTGTTGGGGTTAATTGACCAAATGCGACACAGAAAAAGGGCTTTGGCCAGAGGCTAATTTGGTGTTCTCCTACACAGATATCCTTAGATGACTCGTGTTAGCTCTTTATTGTTCTTAGAGGATTGTTTAGGTACCTGTAGCTTTGGTGTCACTGGATGATAATTAGAAGGTGCTAGAAGAAGCGCATTGGAGTTCTTTGTCTGATTGGTGTTTTCTGCTATTCCCAAGGCCGGATGCTCCTGAATGACTCCAAAAAGGGTCCTGCTCACCTGCATTACAGGCGACCATATGGCTGTGCAGTTTTAAGCATTTTGGATGTTCTGCAGTCACTTACAGAATTAAAAGAAGAAAAGGATTTTGTTCTTAAAGTTTACACGTGAGTAATAATGCCTATCAGGAATAATGGTGATTTGTAGCATGCCCTGAGAGCAGCAGTTCTCAAGCCTTATGAACATAGACTGACCATAATGCAGCATAGGGAAGTTAGTGGAAATGCAAAGACTTTGATCTAAGGTTTTAAAGGCTTAGGCATTTTTATTTTTAATAAATTTTCTAGGTATCAAAACATCTGAATTTAGGACCTTCTATCCTAAAGTAAAAATCTGATAGTATACATTTCTTATTCACACTATAGTAGTCATTTCCTCTGTAGAATAAGCCAACTTTATTATATATTTTCAGAAAAGCTAATAATATAATTTCTCATGTATCTTAGATACAAAATTCTGTATTTAGTACTTGTCCAACAGTTACTGCTGCTGAGCTAGCCAAGGATTCAGTTTACTTAAAAGAATTATGAGTCAGGTTACGATGTATTTCAAGAAAAGTCAAAAGTTTTGGGGAGCCAAGATTTTATTCTTTTCTTCTGCTACCACAGATATCTTATGCCACATTTGGCATGGCATGGAACAACTTTTTGTATTCTTCAACCAGGGGATCTGCCTTATAGATGCATTTCATCTTTTCATGGTCCTTGTTCAACAGTAGGAAAGAGAAAAGGAACTGATAAAAGAAACAGAACATGGGTGTATAGTCTATCTTTGCTTATGGGGAATCCATAAATAAATACTTCCCTTAAAAATGATTAGTGGTGGCTGGGCAGTGGTGGCACACACCTTTAATCCTAGTACTCGGGAGGCAGAGGCAGGTGGATCTCTGTGAGTTCAAGGCCAGCCTGGGCTACAGAGCGAGTTCCAGGACAGGCTCCAAAGCTACACAGAGAAACCTTGTCTCGAAAAACCAGAAAAAAAAAAAAGAAAGAAAGAAAGAAAGAGAAAAATGATTAGTGGTGAATTTAGCGAGTTTTTGCTTTTGAGACATTCAGTAGTTCCAGCTGGCCTAGAATTCACTGTGCATCCCATGCTGGCCTCTAGTCATGATGATCCTCCTATTTCAGTTTCCTGCATTCTGGGATTGCAGTCATGAGTGACTATGCCCAGCTTTAATGAGTTTTAAATAACTAGTGTATCTCTGATAATTGTTAATATTTATCTTATTTTATGTGTATGAATGCCTTGCCTGCATGTATGTAAGTATACCATAGTATGCTTGGTGTTTGCAGAGGTCAGAAGAGGGCTTTGGATCCCCTGGAATTGGAGTTAGGGATGATTGTAAGCCACCATGTGGTTTCTGAGAATCAAACCCAGGTCCTTTGCAAGAAGAGCCAGTGCTTTTAACTGCAGGCCCTATTTCTGATAATTTTTTGATAGAAACTAGTCCTCTGTTAGCTTTAACATAGTACCATTTTCCAAAATTAAGTCAAATACTATCAGTCATTTTATTAATATAGTTTTACCATAATATTGCATGTACATTTTCCTGTATTATCTGTTCTGTCTGGTTCAGATGTGGAATGAACTTAATTTACAATTACACTTAATTTAGGACTTTCTATAATCAAGTACATTTGATGAATTTCAAAATAAAAGTCCAGACATATTTATTATGTATTTTTCTTCAGCTTTGTTTGGTTGAGATGTAGAATTTATGGGTGAAGAGCTTTCATGGTAGTAGTCATTTACAAAGAAAAGATTGTCTCACTTCTTCTTTAGTGTATGAGTTAGAGTTTCTAAAAATACTGTTTCCTCTTTGATGAGGGGTAAAGCCTGTTTCTTCATATACTTTCCCTTCAAAAGGAGTAAACAGAAATCCAAAGATCATTGTTCTCATCTTACTCCATTAAATTCTTTCCATTGGCAAAGGGCTGAAGGATAATACAAAGGTGGTGTATCTATGTAGCAGCTAATCCTTGCTTTAGAGCAAAATCTCATTGCAGATAAAAGAAACTTCTTGCACTACTTTGCTTCTGAAATCTTGTTAGAAGGCTTATTTGCCTAATTGCCCCTTAAACGACTGCTTTTAGTACCAATGTGCCACTTTACAAGAAGTAGGATTCATGAATAGTATTTTCTTAGCTCTGTCCTACAGGCTGTGTCTATTCTAACAGTCCAGAGAAAGAAAGTTTGTGTTTATAGAAAGGAATAGCTGTTTTTCATTTTGAAGGAGTAACAAAGTTTAAATGTAGGATGACTTTTCCACTTGAAGAGGTTAGTAAGACTTTCAAACAGATTCCCAAATGTAGGTTTGTGAAGTTGATTTTTCATGCAGTTTGGAATCCTTCCAGGATTAATAACTTAAATCCATATCATCTCATTGAACCTAGCTGTCAGAAGCCATATTTTTAGTACCTTTCAGGTAATGTGTTTGTTGGTTCAATTAAATTGTAAACCTAAAGGCTTTACTAATCTCTACTAATAGTGCTTTAGCCTTTGCTAGGATAGAATTTTCTAAGTATGAAAATCTGTTCTACAGACTTAATTGACAAAAGTTACCTCTTTAGTTGATGACATTCTCATTTTTTTTTATTATTCAGAGTCAACTTTTACTAGAGAAGATTCAAACTTCTACCTGTCTCTGCCAAGGCCACTACTGTACATCATAGTATTTTTAAATACCATATGTGTGTGTGGCAAGAGACCACATCCTTTTAAGAAAATGGTAACGAAACAGACATGAAAACTAGGTTGTTTGCTAAATCAAATGTCTTAAAACTATAAATAAATAAATAAATAAATAAATAAATAACCATCATATGCATTTCATTATACTACAAATATAGTATTTCTCATTGCCTAGAGGGACAAAGGGTCACAGCAGGACCAAGCATATTGTCAGGCTTTAGGAAACTAAAGAAGAGGAATACCAGGCTAAAGCCAACATTTGGAAGGGATGAGTATCCATAAGTAATGTATGTGAACAAATACAAGAAGATTTTGAGTACATGATGACCACTGTCTAATTTCACAATGACAAAGGTTTAAGTAAACATTTATAAAGGGACAACTTTAATAAAATAAATATTATTGATATATTAAATCCATAATTTAGATTATCTTTTATATTGTTACATAAATATTTATTATAAATTATGTATTATCTCATACTCTGTCAAATTGAGGAGTATTGCTTATTCTCCATTCTCATATTTTATGAAAAAAATTCCATGAATTCATCATATTTAGCCATGCCATCATGGCTTTGTTATCAGTAGAGCCACTTTCTGCATTAACTGATAAGATTTTTTAAGGAACATAATTTTTGCTCCCATTGGGCTACTTTTTTATGTATCCTGTGATTCCTTAATGATGCTCTATCACCAGAAATTCATTCTGAGACACAGCTAGTTATTTGTTAATTGAACTGTTATTGGTGGTGGGAGTGGTTGTTTTAAGTCCATGCATGTGAATTCACAATATAGCTACTATCTTTTCTGCTTTTGAAGTGATTTGAGAATGGGTATGGATTTTGAATGACAATAGATGAGAATGAGTGAGAGTTTTAAGTATACACACACATACACAAACACTTAACATACACAAGTGGGATTGCTGAGTCATGTGAGAGCATCAGTTTTAGTTTTTTTGATGAACCTCCATACTGGTTTCTGTAACAGCTATACCAATTGACATTTCCACCAAAAATGTATGAAGGTTCCCCTTTTCTGTACACCACCAACACATGTTATCTCTCATGTTTGGATTGTAGACTCTGTAGCCTATATAAACGGATACTTCATGATGGTTTTGGCAACTTTTCATATATCTTCCCACTTGTGTGGTTTTTTTTTCATATATGTCTATTTACTCCCTAGCCAATTTTTTAATCATTAATGTTTATAAAATATTTTATTTGTGTACATATTTTGTATTCATGTAAATATGTGTAACACATGTGTGCCTGGTGCCTCTGAAGGTCAGAAGAGGGCATAGAATCCAGTTGATTGTGAGTCAGTTTGATTCTGAGAATCAAACTTGGGTCCTCTGGAAAAGCAACAACCACTCTTAACTGATGAGTCATTTCTCAAGCCCCTATTATTAATTTTTTAATTAGCATGCAAAATAATGGACTTCATATGACATCCTCATACATACATATTATTTTCTCATCTTCATATTGTTCCTTCATTATACCCCCTTTATCTTTCTTTCCCTCTCCCACGGGTCTCTTTCCCTTCTCCAAAGAGTCCTTTGAATTCATTTATGTCGTGTGTGTGTGTGTGTGTGTGTGTGTGTGTGTGTGTGTATGTGTATGAGTGTGCGCATGTGTGCACACCCACCCCACATAATTCCTAATACCTGAAGTACTCTGTGACGATCACATAAAATATCATGTGTTTTTATTAGCAATGTCAATATAGATTTATTTAATTCTCTGTACTCTAAATGAGCTTCAGCATCTTACACACGAGAATATGATCACACTGAAAGGACTGGTATAAGCACAAGACACCCCAAAACCATGTTCTCAGCACAATGCTTTCCAGAGGGACAGAGGGCAAGGAATAGGAGACAAAGGAAACAGAGGACTAGGGAGAAAGGGGAAAGGAACAAAAGAGAGGGACTAAGGGTGCCCCAAAGAACTGTCTCTTGATAGAGAGGAGACAGACGTGGCTCCTAGGTAAATGGCAGTTTATAAAGGTAAAAATGGAAACACTATGTCAGGATGAAGTATTTGATTTTGATTGAACAGGGTTAATTAGGTTTTCCCAAAGGGGACTTTTGATTGCTGGACTCTAATATTTTGATAGTTCGACCTTGGTAGTCAGCCTCAGTGGGTATAAGTGGCCAAATAAGGGAATAGACCTTGATGGCTAGCTTTAGGAATGCAATCTAACGGGTTTTTGGGTTTTTTTTGTTTGTTTTTGTTTGTTTGTTTGTTTGTTTTTAAGCAAGGAAGAGGGAATAGGGGAAGGGCAAGACCTGCCAGAGCCATGTTTGCCATGCTCAGGCCTACTAGAATTCTTTCATACGCTCTAGTTAAGTGACTCAGCAAGTTAACTTCCTTTCTTAAAAGAACAAGAGAATGATAGTGCTCATATTTTGATTATAAAATTAGTATTTTTACCCTCCAAGAATTAAAACAGAACTACCATTTGTTCCAGCAGTCCAGTTATTAGATATGTATCTAAAAGAAATGAAATCATTATGTCAGGAGACATCTAAACTCTTAGGTTTATTGCAGCATTATTCACAGTAAACAAAAAATGGAGACATTCTAACTGTCTTCCAGTAAGGATTAGATGAAAAAAAATGTACCTATACATAATGGACTACTTTTATCCTCTATGACAACAATGAGAGAACTAGAAATCATCATGTTAAATAAAATAAGCTAGACATAGAAATGCATGGTAACATGATCTCACTCACATATGGAATCTTACAAATGAATCTTGGTAGAAGTGAGAATGATGGTTACTAGAAGCTGAGGAGTTGGGAAGATGAAGGAATGGGGACAATTTAATTTATTAATAGGTACTGTTACAGTTAGATGAGAACTAGAAGTTCTGGTGTGCCATAGTCTATTAGTAAGACAATAATGTACATTTCAAATAACTTGAAAAAAGGGATTCTGAGTTTTCACTATAAAGAAATGCTAGGATTAGTCAGATAGCTCAGTTGGTAAACTGCTTTCTTTGCAAGTGTGAGGATCTAAGTTCTACCGTCAGTATCCCCACCAAAAAATTGGACTTGATGCCATGTTATTATAATCTCAGCATTGGAGAATTAGAGACAGGCAGATCCCTGGTGCTCACCTGCTAATCAGCTTAACCTACATGGCAAGTTCTAAGCCAGTACAAGACCCAACAACAACAAACAAGATGAATAGCACCCGAAGAATAATAAAGATTGAATTATGGCCTCCCCACACACATGTGCACATACCTACATAGATGTGTATGAAAATTCATACACACACACACACACACACACACACACACACACACACACACACATGTTGAATGTGACTGAAAATGTAGCTCAATGGTAGCATGTGTGAGGCCCTGGGTTTGATTCCAGTACCACCACTGCCCCAAAAAAGTAAGGTTTGGGTAGGTAGATGTTTAACCTTAGTTAGTCATTGCCCAATGTGTACATGTATGGAAATATTACATAGCACCCCATTAATGGATGTAATTTCTATGTTTCATGTATCTTACATATTGTATGTAAAGACAATGTTTTAGTTAGAGTTTGTACTGCTGTGAAGAGACACCATGACCAGGGCAACTCTTATAAAGGAAAATATTTCATTGGAGTGGCTTGCTTACAGTTCAGAGGTTTAGTCCATTGTCATCATGCAGGAAGCAAGGCAGCGTGCAGACAGATGTGGTGCTGGTGCTAGAGTCCTTCCATCTTGATCCAAAGGCAGTAGGAAGTGAACTGAGATACTGGGCAGTATCTTGAGTATATATGAGAGGTCAAAGCCTGCCTCTACAGTGACACACTTCCTCCAACAAGACCACACCTACTCCAGCAAAGCCACACCTCTTATTAATGCCACTCCTTTTGGGGGCCATTTTCCTTCAAACTACCACAACAATTTAATTTTTAAAAAATAGTGTTTTGTTTAACCTAAAATGATTCTTAAAAAGCAATAACAAAAATGCTAAGGGTAATAACCATACCATAAACTTTATAAAATATGCTATTTTCAAAGTATCATTCTTTATAATCAACATTTTGTTCTTATTGATGTTGAATTCTGTTTCTTACCCAGTGAAACAAGACAGAAGAAATCTAGCCTGTATCTGTTGTTCTTGCCTGAATCCTAAATGGTCTTTTTAATTAAAAAAAAAGTCAGATATTGGGGTGAATGCTGAAATGCTGAAAGATCAGAGAGACAAAGGAACAAGCCACTGCCATGTCTCACCTTGCCAACTCCATGAATCCTCTGACTGAATGTCTCAGAGTCCTCAGCCGAAAGGGGTCCAGCTGAAAAGGGCTTCTGCTGAAAGGCTTTAGTCTCCTCACGCCTTATACACCTTTCTCTGCCCAGTCATATTACTTCCTTCCTAGTGCAGGGATTAAAGGCATGCATTAATTCCCAAGTACTGGGATTAAAGGTGTATGCCACCACTGCCTGGCTCTGTTTCTCTTCTATACTGAGTTAATCTCATGTAGTTCAGGGTGGCTTTGAACTCACAGAGATCCAAATGGTTCTCTACCTCCTGAGTGCTAGGATTAAAGGTGTGTACCACCACTGCCTGGCATCTATGTTTAATCTAGTGGCTTGTTCTGTTCTCTGATTTTCAGACAAATTTTATTAGGGTACACAATGTATCACCATAGTTGTAATAACAAGTGTAAATGAGGTGAAAAAATACTACAAGATAATCCTCTACAGAGTCAAATAAAAATCCTATATATTAATAAAAATTCAGGAAGATGATAAAATTATTATAAAACATACAAATTTAAAGTAAATAGGATAGAGGGCTAGATAGATGGCTCAGGAGTTAAGAGCATTTGGTGCTCTTGTAGAACACCTGGGTTCTGTTCCCAGCACTTACATGGTAGCTCACAACCATCTCTGACTCCAGTTCCAGGAGATTCAATGCTCTCTTTTGACTTCTGTGTGTACTACACGCACATACATGCAGGCAAAACACTCATAAAAATAAAATAAATACATTAAATGTAATAATAAAAATATGCTGTGTATATACTCAGATACCAACAGAGTGGAAAAATTCTACACACTGATGATAAAATATAAGGCATAATGTACAAAATGGATGTTAGTATATCAGGGATTGATGCAGAAAGACACACGTCCTCTTTAGGGGTTATGTTTTCCAATGTTATCCTCTAAGAACACATTGTTTCTATGCGAAGTGAAACAGCCTCTCAGGGTCGGCACAAAGAGCACATGACAGTGCTTCTCTTTAGCTCTAGGATCCCCAACAGGACCACCACTTGGTTGCTTGTTCTCTGAGAAATAAAACTATTTTCTGCCTTTTAAATTCAGAGTTCACATGCCATTCTGGGGGAATTTCCCAATAGTCTGTGTAGTTCACTTACAGGAACACTGATCAAATTCAGCCTTAGCATTTCTACCTTGTTACCTGAGGAAAAGGCAGAGACAGTGTACTAGGTAGCACCTCTGCCTCTGCTTCTCCACTGTTACAGAAAACCTCATCTTTGTTTTCTCTACAGGGATGCCTACAGTAGCTATAGGTGTAAGTTACTGATAGAAGTGATTGTAATGAATCTAGATTTCATACAGTACATAGTGGAATACATAATGAAGATCTTATTGTATTGACCTATATGCACATAATATTTACCTAAAGCCAACTTACTAGAAACAGAAAGACTACTAACATAGTGCAAAGTTGATTTTGTACCTCTTAACAGATATGAAGACCAAAATTAGTCTGTATGGAGGGAATCTGATATTTAAGAAAATATGAATAAGATTGAATAACATAATAGTAGCATCATCAGACACACTATGACCTTTGTTAACTCTTTTACAGAAAGGGAATAGATGGAACTGAGAGTTTGTATAAAAAAAAATCCTGAGTAATATATAATATATAGCTTAGATTTTTCATAAATAAAAAGGTAATTTCAAGGCTAGGGATATAGCTTAGTTGGTAGAGTGCTTGTCTTTCATGCATAAGGGCCTGGGTTTAACTTCCAGCTCAACAAAATAAGGGGGGAGATAATTTTCCATGTATCTTCTGTCAGCTACTCTTAAGGACCTCATTTAGAAATTAATGTCCCCTGAATACTATACAAGTGAATATTGACTGTAGATTTAAAAACATGAGGAAATAACTAAAGAAGATGAGACTGGGGATGTAGTTTAACAGAGTTTTACTTAATATGCACAGTCCTAACATCACCAAAAATCAAAATTAAAGCTACAAAATTCAGCATAAAGGTTATCTCTGAATATATTAATAGCCAATAGTTCAGAGCCATAAGGTAGGGCCTCTGAGCCCCTCTCCATTATTTGACTGGTTGTTGATAGAGTTAGGAGTTAGTCTTGTGTGGGTCCAGTTCAATAACTATAGGTGTGACTTACTGACATCAGTGGATGTAATGAATCTAGAAAGTGCATTTCACAGCCATTCACTGTGGTGATATTTTGTTGTACTCTAATAAAATTTGCCTGATCAGAGGACAGAGCCAGCCACTAGATTAAACATAGAGGTCAGGAAGTGGTGGCAGAGATCTGTCTGGATCTCTGTGAGTTCAAGGCCACACTGGGCTACATGAGATTGATCCAGTCTAGGAGAGAAACAGAGCCAGGCAGTGATGGCACACACCTTTAACTCCAGTATTTGGTAAGCACACATGCCATTAATCCCAGCACTAGGAAGGTTGAAATAGGAAGTGCAATGGCTAGGCAGAGAAAGGCCTGAGGAGACAGGAACTAGAGAACGTTTTGTTTTTTGTTTTTTTTGTTTTTTTTTTTTGACTGAGGACTCCAGGGCATTCAGTCAGAGGATTTGTGGAGTTGGCGAGGTGAGAAGTGGCTGTGGGTTTGTTCCTTTGTCTCTCTGATCTTTCAGCATTTATTTGGCTCTGGGTTTTTATTACAAGACCATTTAGGATTCATGTAACAATTCACCCTATTTTCCAGCTCTTAAATAACTTCTCTCACCCTTTTCTATCTTGATGATTATAATATATTTGACTTTCAAATAAAACTGAGAAATGGAGCTTCCTCTAAATGGTACAGTGAGTTATTTTGATCTTTACAGACCTGGATGTTGATCCATAATGAAAATTGTTGTTTCTTCTGTGAACAGATACTCTCTAAAAGTTTTATAGAATCAGTTATTTGATTGATCCAGCCTGACAGTTCGAAAGTAAACTTCTATAGATGGAACCAGAATTGTCCCAGCTCTATGAATTATGCTTTATTTGTACTTCTGCTGAATGGTTCTGATGTGTCTTTGATGAGAACTTGGCCAGTAAGCACCCTGTTGCTGTTTCTTCCCAGCATAGACTTTTTGTACTAATTCCAGTTCACAAACTGATAAATGCATGCACCAAGCCTCTCACATCTGCCAGACCTAAGCCTAGTTGTCTTCTGTAATCTTTGTACTCATACTCCCAGCCTTTCTCCATGTTCTTGTATGTCCCTTTTTATCCTAGAAGTACAAGGATTTATACTGATTTATTTCTACCTTGTATATATATTTTGGTTTTTCCTCTTATTTATGCTTCTGTTTATCTCCCTGTACTCTAATGACACAGTACAACTCAAGGATAAGAATTGCAGTAATTATGTTCATGTGTAGTTTCCTCATGTGATAGATGTGCTTCCAAAAGAAGGATTCAAACTGGTATTCTACAAACTATTGTATGCTTTTAATGCTGAGACTATCTATTCATTTAAAAATAGATTACCAGTATTATTTCATAGAGCAGATTATTGATACTGTTTTATCCTTTATGATCTTGACTTAATTACTTAAGTTCTATGAGCCCTTATTTATAGACTTTTAAAATAGAACTAATGCTTGCCTGCCTCATACAATTATGTATATCTCCATAGTTCAGGATATTCATGTTGCTTAAGATGATGCCTATGCTCACAGAATTGAGGTTTTATAATTTTAATTTCCTAAAACAATGATTAGTATAAGTGGTTTTGGGAGCAAGACTCTTTTTCAAAGAGAAACATACTCATGGGACCTGTATTTGAAAACGCAATCCAGATGCTTCAGAATTCGATTGTTTGTTTGTTTGTTTGGGTGCATGTGGGTGTGGAGACCAGAGTTTGACCTTTATGTTATTTCTCAGGAGCCCTTTACCTTGTTTTTTGAAATAGGGTTTCTCACTGAGACTTGGGGCTCACTGATAGGCTAAGCTGACTAGTTGGTGGGCCCACTTAGGCTAAGCTGACTAGCTGGTGGGCCTCCTTTCTTTGTCTCCCCAGCATAAGATTACAGGTGTAAGTATTCACACCACACCTGGCTTTTTATGTTGGTTCAGGGGATTGAACTTGGAACCTCATACAGTTGGTACATCACTGACTGAGCTATCTCCTCAGCTTAGCTTTGATGTTTTGATTGCTTACTATTTGCCTAGCTCTGATAGATGTTTGAAAATATTGTAACTTGATGAAAGTAATCATGGGAAGTCCATATTATTATTGCCATTTTTATAGATGAGTAAATTGATGTTAATTGGTTTCCTGAGTCATAAAGCAGAAGTTAATGGAGCTAGGATTTCAACCTAACTCTTCTTGCTCCATTCTTTCAACACATTTTCCTGTTCCACATTTCAAGTATACATGTGTGATATTGGCAGGAGCCTGGATTTAGAAGTTCAGTGATACAGACTTGGGAAACAGCTGTGTAACTTTGAGCCCACCATATGTCTCTGTGAGCCTCAATTCTTTCCCTGTAAGGTGGCGATCATGGTACCTGACTAATGAGTAAATTTTCTAAGATATGCCCATAAAATAACCACCACAGGTGACATTTGGCTGTTTTCTGCATTCAGGCACTCTGGTAAATATTTGGCATGTTATTAACCTACTTAATATTCACATACAGTTGGTGATCCTCTAAAGTTCTTAGTTCCTTGCCTAGCACAAAAGGCATGCTCTGCTACTGATAGTTCTCATCAATTTTAGCTTAACAGGAAGGGTTTGGTTTGATCATGCACTTCTTGGAAGCCTCTCTGACCAGAACCACCACATGTCTCATGAAGCATGGCATTGATATGTGAGAAAGGGAGCTTCTGACATAAAGCAAAAACAGTTTCTTCCTTGTGAGAATTTCAAACATATATTTTTAGTTGAGATATAGAAATGTGTTCGTGGTCTAAACAGTTCCCATCTGGACAATAAAGGACAGGTATGTCTCATGAAAACTTATCTAAAATCAATTAGATTGGTCAATTTGTATCTGATTAGTCAGGTGATTTTTGTAGGAATGCATGGTTTTGTTTGTTTTGTATTCATCCTTCTAAACTCTTATTTCTCCTTTTGCACTAAAGGTAAAGTCATCATGAACTAATGATCAGTATTGATGGTGTTCCTAAATATGTAGGTATTGACTATTTTCTAACATAAGACCTTCAACTAAATAAACAAAATTAAATAGACCCCAGAGATAAATACATAAAATTTTAGTCAGTGTTAAAAGCAATAAGTCAAAGCCTAAAATTTTAGTTAGTGTTAAAAGCAATAAGTCAAAGCCTTGACGAAAATTTAATAGTTACAGTTAAAAATAGGCAGACAAAATAAGAATACTGACTGATATTGGGCAGACAACTTAGTTTGAAGCCTACTGTGAGAGTGGAGCTCTACAAGCCTACCCTGCTCTCTCCCTAGTCTGCCTTTAAGAGAGCCCAAACATGTGCTATCTTGTTCTCTTTATCTGAAAAAAAAATTGGCATGGTAATACCTACCATATTAATTTTAGAAATTAATGCAGCAGTTATTGACCTTTCATAGGCACTCTTTTTAAAATGCAAACTTACAGATCTTAACAGCCCTCTAAAATATTTTAAATTATGGTTTTTGTGCTACCTAACCAGGGAAATATGAGTGAATATTTATCAGAAACATAGAAATCAAGAGGATAATAATATGGTAGGGAAGAAATAAATAATGAAATATGCTGTAGTGAATGAGAATAAGGTTATGATCTCTTTTGAACCTACATACCTACTCTGGTGCTTCTGAATGCTTGGAGAATTCCTGTGGAAAACAAAAGTTTTCCATCCCTCTGATTTAATCCCTGAACATGCAGTGGCCTAAGAACTACCCAGTTGTCTGTGCTTGTTGTCCCTGTAATGGGTAAAATGGTGTGCCATGGCAGGATACGGATGATGACATCCTTCATGCATCTTATAAGTGAAGACAAACTATTGACATCGTTAATTATACTCTGCATATTAATTTGATTGGTTATAACATAATCATGTTTTATTATAACCATGAACCATTTGATTAATAAATGCTTAAATTTAAATTTTTCCTACAAAATATGCTAGTGATTGGATAAAATATGCTGATGAAGCTACATCCATCCAAATAAAATGATTTGAGTAGCTTCTCTTTATCTTTAGCCTGTACTTAATGTCACTCATATTCTTATCCTCAGTCATTTGCCATGTAATACATCCTCATGAAATTAGCCTTTGCTCCTAAGTCATAGCAATGAAATATGTCTCCAAATATTACAAATGTTCCTTAGAGCAAGATTAGCCCCCCATTGAGAGCCATTGTGACTAACTTAGAAATGAGTTTTACTTTTTTTTTTAAATCTGGTAATTTCTGTTTCACTTTTCTCTAGACCCATATCTTTGATACTTAATCACAGTGTGTTAGTCTGTTCCTGAGTTCTTTGTTCTTTCTGCCTAATTTGTTGCTCTCTCATTTTCATTGCCTTATTTTCTTCTACCTACTTACTCCTTATATCTGTTCTCATGTATTCTTGGTGCTTATTCCCTTCCTTTTTATTTTAAAATCTTTTTTTTTTCAAAACTCGTTGATCTTGATGTGGTAGTACATGCCTGTAATCCCTCAAGAGCATAAGGAAAGAAGATCTTGAGCTGTATGTTAGCCTGGGCTACATTGTGAGACCCTATCTCAAAACAAAAAACAGAATCATAACAACAAAAGAAGTATAGGCTAAAACATTTAGTTATGGAAATGAGGTTGGAGACAGCAATATGAACTCGCCTATTTTAATACAGAGGCAAATGATTGCATATAGACATTTATAAATATCTCTATATAGACAGATTATAAAAGATAAATGAATACTGTTTGTTATCAGTAAAATCCGTGAACAAATATTACAAGACAAAATGGAAAGTCTGAACCAAGTCACTAGGCTCTGCCACTGCCGCTACTTGTTCCTCCTTCCAAAGGGCCACGCATTCCTCGGCCCTGCCTTTTTCTTCAGTCACATCCATTCCCAATGAAAACCCCACCTCTTGGACCAAAACACTCCTTTCAATTGGCTAGCAGTCCAGTGACAGAATTCCTGTAACATTTCCCCCTTTTTGTCTAATTAAGAAGGAAAGGTTCTAACCCTAACATAATAAAACTGTATACAACAAGAATTGTTATCAAGTATTGTCCAGAAGAAGGGAAAGGTAATAACCTTAACAAAAATGAAACTGGATACAAGAAGAACAATTATTAAGTAAGAAATACATTCTAAATGTCCAGTCCATAAGTAATTGGCAAATTTATAGAGATTACTTCAAAAGCTGTCCTCTCCTGAAGAGTCCAAAGTTTTTGTACCTAATATGTCTTTTGCCAAGATTTGGGAGAATTGTAACTGTCTAGTCTTCAACCCCATCGAAAACCTGAGAAAAAAAATATTACCCGAGTAAGAAGGAAGTACAAGTAAGCAACTTCCAAGAAATGACAGAAACAGCTGGTTGCCTAGACAGTCACCCAAGGTTCCTCTCCACTATTGGGGCATCAATCTTTGGCCTACAGGCCTAGAATATCTCACAGACCTTTTTCAGAAGCAAGAAATATGAAGGACTGTCCTAGCCTATCTTAGCCAAGTTTAGCAATTGCCTTTCTTTGTGTCCTGTTTGCCCAGTTTGGACAGTGTACTATTAGCAGTCAAGGCAAGGGCAGTTTCTTGCCCTAAAGGCCAGTTTGTGCCACAAAGAAAGCAAACTCCATGTGGAGTGTCTTCAGTGCCCATCATCCTCTTTAGAAGTAGATCGGTGCTGCCAGGAACAGACAAATCTCATGTCAAGAGAAGTCTTAAGTTATTAAAACATTTTAAATGCCGTATTCTGTAGGTCTTTGAAGTGTTTGAAGATTACCCATCTATTTGAAACATATCTCTGCATACCTAGAAAACCTAACTAATATGACTATAAGTTTGATAAATATGGGTTAATACCTGTATTTCTTTATTATCCTATATAGCTTTTTTAAAAATTTATTTATATTTTATGTGCATTGGTGTTTTGCCTGCATGTATGTTTGTGTGAAGGTGCTGGGTTCCTGGAACTGGTGTAACAGACAGTTGTGAGCTGCTATGTGCTGGGAATTGAACCTAGGTCCTCTAGAAGAGCAGTCAGTGCTTTTAACCCCTGAGCCATCTCTCCAGCCCCACTATATAGCTTTTAAGGACTAAAACTTTACATTGCATAAGTAAACAAGCTATATAGGTAACACTTTAAACAAAAATAGAAACAGATGTACAGTATAAGGACAATAACCTCAAATTTGTAACAATATACAAAAAAATCTTAAATGAAATTAGAAACATATATACAGTATAAAAAATTTGTATAAATATACAAAAATATTAAACAGAAGTAGAAACATATATACAGTATGACAAAAATGACCTTAAATTTGTATCAATATACAAAAATATCTTAAACTGAAGTAGGAACATATATACAGAATAACAAAATTAACCTTAAATTTGTATCAATATACAAGAATTCATGCCAATGTAAATTATTTAAAACCGATAGTTGCTTTGCAGATATAGGGGTAAGAAGTATATAACCAACCAGAGGCTTTTCTCTGTCCCACCCCATCCTGCAGCCACTTTTAAATAATCACTCAGAGGCTTATATTAATTATAAATGCTTGTCCAATGGCTCAAGCTTATTACTAACTAGCTCTTACATTTAAATTAACACAGTTCTAATAATCTGTGTATCACCACATGGCCTGTGGCTTACTGGTTCTTTTTGTTTGTTTGTTTGTTTGTTTGTTTGTTTTGAGACAGGGTTTCTCAGTGTAGCTTTAGAGCCTGTCCTGGAACTCACTTTATAGACCAGGCTGGCCTTGTACTCACAGAGATCCGCCTGCCTCTGTCTCCCAAGTGCTGGGATTTAAGGCATGTGCCACCACCACCCGGCTGGTTTACCAGTTCTTTCACATCTTGCTTCTTAGGCTGCTTGCAGCTTCTGCTGTGACTCCGCCCTTCTTCAGCTTTGTCTTCAGTTTGATAGTACCATCTAACCTTATTCTGCGTCGCCATTGGCCAAACAGCTTTATTTATCAACCAATGAGAGCAACACATATTCACAGTGTACAGAAAGACATCCCACAGCAGGGGTATAAATGGGTAAAGATATAAGGCTACTGGACTTTCTCAAGGGAAAAGAGAGACCTGGAGATGTGAAGGAAGACTTCTTCAGATTGTTTAAATAATCTTCTAAAAAGTCAAAACTTTAGCATTGTGTGCAGTGAAGTTGGAGTGGGATAGGTAGATCCTATGAAGACCTTGAAAAGGGTGGCTAAGTGACTAGATGGGTATTCTGGAAAGGAAATATGTTTTAAAGACTAGTTAGAAAATGTTTATAATGTCCAGAAGAGAGACTATAACAACCAAACTAAGGCAATAAGTAGAAGAGTCCAGATGTGACAGATTTTGATACAGAAAATAGGACATAGTGACTACTGCAGGATTCTGGCTAAGCAAACCAGTGGACCCCACTCAGTAAGAAGGCAGCTGTGAGTGCAAACAGGCTAGGGAGAAAAACTGTACTCTGTGGACACGACACTGCAGAGTGTGGGCTATAATTTTATAATACAACTAATTGGAGGTTAGCCACACTGGGTGACATTTTAAACTGTGGAAGTGGTTAAGATGCCCAGCTATGTTTGTAAAGTGCTGTAAATGGGAAATGGACTAAATGTGAGTGAAGGTCATCAATAAATTATATATAAGCATAGAGGAATTGTAGGGAGTTTGGCATCTGAATTGTATGTGTTTGGTAGAAGGTACATATGGGTAAAATGATATACACTGTCATTGTGATAGACAAAACACTGGCTTCAGTAGTCTTCCAAGGGATCAATACATGCTTTGCTAGAGAAATCCAGAGATGGTGTGGTTGATAGGGTGGTACATTTTCAGGGCTTTCTTTTTGTAAAGAAAGAAGGATGTAATTTATGAAAAACTATAGCACATTTTAACTAAAAGTGACTAGCAATTTCATAAATCTAGAAAGATGTCAAGAAAAAAATGTTACCAAGACAAGTCTTTTGAGTCCTCAACTCCTGGACACTTCTTTAATGTCTTGACTACAAGATGGGACAATGTGCAAGTCAGACAGGAAGACCTGTGCATGCTCCTGCCAGCACCTCTCACTTTTTACTGACAGCTGAGTTATAAATCACAAACATTGTTTTAAAGCATTCTCCCTTCCCCTTTGTTTAGAAGGAGTTCTGTAAGCAGGAAGCTATCCTCAGAGCTCTGGAGCTCTGTTTAACCATTCATCAGAACAGTTGGGAGTACATGAAGCTTACTGATTTGACTAAGAAGTCCAAAGAGCTACTGATTCACTAACAAAATCCATCTAGTTACTTGCCTCCTTTTTGTGAGTGGCTTCTAAACAATCATTTTCATTTAGAAACTTGTGATACATCATACTTCTAGATGGAATGTTGCTCTATAACCCTTACACTGGTGTTTTCTTCTGGAAGTGGGCACTTCTGAGTGATCAGTTAAAGATTCTGAGATCCTGTGGATTTTTCTTTGTTCACAGATCCTGTTTTCTACACTTGGTAGGACTGAACAAGGGCTTGGGGTAGGAATCTAGAGTGTCAAATGGAAATTTCAGGAGATGACTCAAATGTCTGTGTTTCATTGGAATGTCCATTAGGTTGAGGAGTTTATTTGAAGTAGTTTTCTTTAAATTAACCATTTACAGAGTCACTAAACATCAGACTATAACAGAATTATGCTCTTCCTCTATTGTTGCTTTTGTCTCAATCCTTAAATCCCTTGGAAGAAGGAATGTTTAGTTCTTACACGTTCAGGAATCCAGCCATGTCTGTTAAGCTTTCCATCACCTAGACCACAGAGTACTTCAGGCACTATTCTCGGAAGCTTTTCATATTCTTGTCCACATTGCCTAAGTTTAGTAGGGCTTTCCTCTAGGGCTGGTATAATGACAGTTGGATGACAACAAATTCTTGAAGTTTTTACTCCAAAAGAATAAGAAATGTTGAGGGGGTGGGAGAAAGCCACACAGAACAGAGAAGATAATTGTTCAGAACTGGCAGATGGATTGCACAATAGCATCTCATTTTTCTAAATAACCGAAGCCTGGATGTTTTTACTCTTGCTAGGATTATATGACTACCAGGAAACTCTTTACAGGGAAGAGGATGGGAGTGGGACTGACCTTTAAAAAAACCTAGGCTGGGCGGTGGTGGCGCATGCCTTTAATCCCAGCACTCAGGAGGCAGAGCCAGGCAGATCTCTGTGAGTTTGAGGCCAGCCTGGTCTACAAAGCAAGATCCAGGACAGGCACCAAAACACCACAGAGAAACCCTGTCTCGGAAAAAACAAAACAAAACAAAACAAATAAACAAACAAAAAACCTAAAAATTATTTAAATTCTCAATTTATTAAAAGTAAAACATGACATTGTTTTGCTCTTCTGTTAATTTTACTGAGTTCCTTGGACCTGCTGCTGCTCACTTGACTCACTCAGGAGAGGCTCCCCTAACCTATTTAGCTCTATATGTGAGCTCTTAAGCTCCATGTTAATCACTAGAACATCATTGGTCCCTTTTTTCTTAAGTGGACATGTTTTCCAGCTTAAATATAAACTGGAAAGGGATACCTATTAGCCTATTTTTTAACGTTTCAGGAAGCAATGACATCTAGGCCATCTGATAATAAAGTGCCATCAGAATATAACATTGACAGCAACTGGTAGAAACAGATGCAGAAACTCACAGTCAAACATTAGGCCAAGCTTGGGGAATCCTGCTGAAGAGGGGGAGGAAGGATTGTAGAAGCCAGAGGGGTTCAGAACACCATTAAAAAAAAACCCACAGAATCAACTAACCTGGGCTCATAGGAGCTCACAGAGACTACGTGGGATTTAGGCCCTCTGCATATATGTGACAGTTCTGTAGCTTGGTCTTTTTGTGGGACTCCTAACAGTGGGAACAGGGCCTGTCTCTGACTCCTTTACTGGCTTTTGGGACTCTACTTCTCATACTGGGTTGCCTCACCCAGCCTTAATACAAGGGAAGGTGCTTAGTCTTACTGCAACTTGTATGCCATGTTTTGTTACTATCCATGGGTGTCTTCCCTTTTCTGAATAGAAACAGAGGAGGAGTGGAATGGGGGGAGGACCTGGGGAGAGAAGGGGATGTAACATAAATTAATTAAAAAAACAATGTAACACTAAACAGATAAACCATTTATGGCAGAAAATAAGCTGAAGTGTTAATCAGTCAGGTTTCAAAATGTTCATTTACTGAATATCTATGCAAATTGTCACCTCAGCTGCTAAATATACCTCATTAAAGATTCATATGGTAAAGAAAAAAGCTAATGTCATGGCCGTTTCTAAACAGTAGTATTTGTTGAAAGAAACCTTTCTCTATCAGGAATTATCTCCCCCACCCTCCTGTGTGTGTGTGTGTGTGTGTGTGTGTGTGTGTGTGTGTGTGTGTAGAGCTAGAAAAGAAAGAACTCATTCTACTTCAGAGATGAAGATATTTTCCCACTCGAAAAATATGTATACCTGGTAATGTAGCTTAATAACAGAAAATAAGTTTAGTATGAGGCCTTGAGTTCAATCCTTAGCACCCCCCAAAACTTATAGACGTGTGTGTGTGTGTGTGTGTGTGTGTGTGTGTGTGTGTGTGTGTTCAAGTGTGTGCATACTAGGAAGGATTAATTTTAAAGTTTCAAAATTATATATGTATGTGTTACATTAATATGCACATTGGTATATGCATATATGTAAGGGTTCATTTTAATATCTACTCTTTCTCCAAGTTAACAGTAAAAGAACCTTATCTAATTGTAAAGCATATACTCATTTCTGCAGGAGAGTGAAAAGTCCTTTTCTCTTCAAACTTAGTGCTTTGAGCCACTAGACTGGATGTTTTAAATTCTGGTGAGCCATAAAACCTGTCCTTCTGTTACAGATGTAACAATGAGAGTGAGTGGACCCAGATTCATGAGAACATCATCCGAAAGTCAAGTACCAAGTACTCTGCCCCCAGTGCCAGCCATGGTGATGTATTTCTTTGGCTAGGAAATTTTGTGTTGCATTTGTAGACGATAATTCAGTGGTTGGTGTTGATTGACTGCTGTGTAAAGTTTAATTTCCTGTTCACATTGTTTCCTTCTTTCCTAGTAGTAGTTCTTTATATAGTCATTTAAGACCTTTTTAGTATCTGCTGACTAAAATATATTTTGATCTTTTTAATAATGAAATCTATACACCTTGCAAAGTAACTTGAACTCCAGTACAGTGAGCAAAATGTTTCAAGTTTTGTTACATTGTGAAGTCTGTTTTCTTGAACAAAAAGACAATTAGTATCAGTTCTCTTTCTACTCCTATTGAATGTCAGCATCTTGAAGAAAGCCTGACACTAATGATTATTTTTCTAAAAAAATATCAAGGCAATGGTGTAAGTTAGTGATAAAACGTTTGCCCAACATGCAGACCTGGTTCTATACCTAGTACTGTGGCAGGAGAAATGGAAAAGAGATCAAACTTGATGTCTTTCCTATTACTATGCACAGGGTAGATGTGTGGTTCTGAATAAAAAAATGTTTTGTTTTTGTAGGTCTTATTATTTCCCTACAGCTTTTTCGTGGTGACATGGAACAGATCCGGAGAGAAAATCCCATGATATTTAATAGAGGATTAGCAATTACAAGAAAATTGGGATTTCCTGATGTCATCATGCCAGGTAAGAAGAACTGCTTGGGGTTGGGGAGGGAATGGATTAGCAGAATGGAGTTTAGTGCTCCTTGCTTGAGCAGGTGGTGAGCTAGTCAGGTGAGCTATACAGCCATTAGAGTCAAGCAGCTGACTGTAGTCTTCAGCAGTAGCCCTTTGGGTTCTTGTAAGCATCTCTTCTTTACCAGAAGCCCCTGCATCATGGCCCCCAGTGCAACATGGCAGTTCAGCAGATGGGCACTATGGAGTTCCAGTGATAAGAGAACCAACATGAAATTGCTTCGTAGAGACGTTTTTGTAACCTTCTCTTCCTTCACATTCCCTAGTTGAGGATTCTTCATGAGAATTTCCTGCTTAAGGGGAAGAATTTATCAAAATATGTGTCTACACTATCAGAGATTCCCATTTGAATAGGAATTACTGGCACATTTTAATGTAACAGAAAATAGATCATATAAACGTTATAGCTTTGGGCATTCAAAATATTACTTCCTGGCCATTTTCTCAGCAGTTGTTTCGATAGAGATCCAGGGCAGAAAGTACAGATTCATTTCCTCTCCAGTATGGTTTTACTAGGCAGATAACTAGGCTCATGCTTTCTACTAGGTGGACTGAGGTAGAGCTGGAAAAGTAGATCCAAATATGCTGTTTAGAGCTGAAAGAGCTGTTAGAAGTGAAAGGGCTGGGTAGAGATTGATGGCAGCTAGTTTGATAACCAAGAAGATGTGAAGGTAGGGAGCTCAGAACAGGCAAATACCTGGTTGTCTGGATAGATTCTATGAGAGGTAGACCTACCCTCTCAGTTGAGTTTTAATTCCCTGTACAAAGCTTATTTTGTTAAGAAGAGCCAGGCTAGGATGGACTAAATTGTGACTACTTTATAAATCATCTATTAGTTCTTCCTGGTTCTTGACTAAATCCTCTTGTTGGAAACATTTGCCAATAACACACCCAAAGGGGAGTGTGACTTGAGCATAAAGAAGGCCCATACAATAGGTTCCAGCTGCCTTCCAGCTACTCTGTTTGCCCAGATTTATTTTTTTATTGCCTTCATTCTCTCCCCATGGACACTGTGTGTGCAGAGCAAGCTGCTGTGCACTGCTTTTATTTCCTACTCATTCATACAGGAGGCTCTTTGGATGGCAAATTTAGGCCAACTAGATCAATCATGTTTATTGCTAAGTGCTAAGAGACTTCATGCTTATGAAGGGCCTCCATCTGGCTATCATACAGGTGAAGTGTTCCATTGAAAGTTGCTCCTGTACTTCCCTGATTCCATTCTTCAGCCCTGTCTGGACCCTGTAATCAGGGAAAGAAAAGCCCAAACAAGTCTCAACTTTGCATCAATGTGGCTTTGAAAAGAGAATAAAGGCTAACTGAAATTGATTTAATGACCCTTTCAAAATAAGATGTCTAGGTGCTAACTGTAGTGGAATAATATGTGTTCTTTGAGTCCTTTTTTTTCTTAAGTATTTTGTAGAGTATCTGGACATTAACTTCCTAATAGCTCATAGAATTAAAACTAACTAAATATAATCTAGAAAAAAATAAACTTCAGTCAAAATTGTACATAATGGCTGAGAAACAGCTCATTCAGTAGAGTGCTTCCCTTGCAAGCATGAGGACCTGAACTCAATCATTAGAACCCATTTAAAAAGCTGGATATGGTGATGTATGGTATAATCTCAGCACTCGACCAGGAGGCAAAGACAGGCAGATTCCTGAGGCTTGCTGATCAACCAGCCTAGCAAACTTAGCAAAGCTCCATGCCAGTGAAAAACCCTGTCTCAAAAAAGATCCAAGGTGAATAGCTTCTGAGAAATAACATCTGACTTTCCTTTGACCTCCACACATAAAACATAGTTACACAAGTTATATTAGCAAGATACATTTAAAAAAACAAAACTTTCTACCTATGGAAAAAGACCTGCTCGAGTACTCTCCCTCACTTTGTATCATTCACACTAAAAATGACTGAAAGTGTGTGATGTCAGGCATTAGTGAGACAAGCTGAAGTTGAGGAAGTATTCTGTTTCCTGAGAAACTAAAGCATCGTCAGATGATTTTCTCTACAAGGCAAGACATTGGGCATTTTCTGGAGACCTGGGGCTGGAACATATGTGTGCTACTTCTGGGTTGTCTACCTTTGCAGTGCTGAGTGTTATAGCCAAAAGTAAGCAGTATTTTGTACATTTTCTGTTCCCTACTCTATCCTTTCTCCTCCTTAGGAAAGAACCTTTTATACAAATGGCCACCCCTGAAATTACAACTATTATCTCCTTATGTTGTGCTCCAGTATATTGTCAGAATGGGTTTCACCATCCTTAGACAGGGTGATAGTGCTGCACCTACAGGTTCTGCTAAAACAGGTGTGCGCGCGTGCGTGCGTGCGTGCATGCGTGTGTGTGTGTGTGCATGTGTGTGTGTTATATTGTGGTCAGTCTGTCTTGGGAACAGTGACCGTAGGAAGAAAAGCCTTGGAGAGTCTTGTAAGTCCTAGCCATCCGTCCTGAAGCTGGGTCTTCTAAGAGAATATTGCACCTGGGTTGTAACGATTCCTTAGCTTCGAAGTGCTGGCCAATTTACAAAAAGCTGCAATTTCATCTTCTTGACACATGGACACATGGAGCAAGAACAAGAAAAGAAACTGTGTCAGTAACTGTGAGCATATCACACTAAAGTCTGAGAAATTATAGTAAATGAAAAATTAGAATTACTCATAAGCTGTGATCCTTATTTTAAAAGTATCCAGCATTTGGCAGAAACTACCAGATACTCATATGGAGAGGTCTGTTTTTGTCAGGCTGGCCCAGATAGATCCCTGTCAAAACATGTTGCTAGAGCTGCATAGAGGAGTTAAGCCAAACTCTAGGCACAGGTATCTAACATGTCATTTCTAAAAAGGTCTTTCTGACTTCTTTTCATTGTTTTCTGTGAGAGTTTATATACTTGCCAGGTGGATGCTGTAAGCAAAAGACAACCACCTGTGTGCCATAGCTGAGTCCCTAATTAATCCATCTAGCTCTACTCATGGCCCTTAGTAATGAGCAAAGGCAGCAGTGATACTGCAGGAATTCTGAGATCCATTGCCCTTAAAGCCCCATAAAAAGACATGCCTAACAGAAAATGCCATTTTATAAAAGAACAAATACATACAGGAATTTAAGCCTTGATTGATTGATTGAGATAGGATGGCTTTGAACTCCTTATATAAGTGAGTGTAAGTGAGTCTGGCCTTGAACTCTTGATCCTTTTGCCTCTACCTCCCAAATGCTGCTATTACAGGTTGGCCCCACCACACCTAGCTCATAGTTGTTCTTTGTCTTGTGTAAGTATGTGGTGTTTATGTGTATGTGTGTGTGTGTCTGTGTGTTTATATTCATGTGTTTGTGTATGTGTGTATATGTAGAAGCCAAAGGTGTCTTCTGTCACTATCTTTTTTTCTTTCTTTTTTTGAGACAAGGCTTTTCATTGAACCTGGAACTCACAAATTGGCTAGATTAGCTGGCAACTTGTATCTCCATGCTCCCAAATGCTGGAGTTACAGACATACACTGCTGTACTTGGTTTTACATGGTGCTAGGGATCTGAACTCAGGTCCTCATGTTTGTGCAACAGGCGCTTTACCAACTAAGCCATCTCTTAATTTTTTAAACTGAGCACATAAAACCTTTAATTGGTTAATCACAATATTTCTCTATTTTCTCCTTCAAGATTATTTTTACTCAGTACAAAAGCTAATAACTCTATATCTATAGCACACCCTTAGTCCTTTCCTCTATTTTTAAAAGATGATGGGTAGGAAAGACTGGATTAGGACAGCTGTTCCAGGGGGACAAGTAGATGTTAATATCATTCCCTGTGACTCACAGGTCAGCATTAGCCACAATAATACCTCAAAGAATGCTGGCAGCTAATAGATTGTAACCTACTTAAAACATCTATTGGTGTTTCTAGACACCATACTTAAGCCAGTAGCGATGTGCCAACACCTGTATCTTCTTGTTTTATTTCTTATCTTTCCTGGAAAGCCTGTGTCTTGGAGTTAATGGAAATACAGATAGTTCTTTTGTGGTTCTCTGACAAGTACAGTGTTTTAATCTGTTTTCAACATCTTGAATTTCTAAGGGTATTTATTGTCTCTAGTGGATCTGGGACAAGTTTCAAATTAGTTAAATGGTCTTCTATCTTAATATAGAAGTCTACCTATGACTTAGTATATTGTTCTAACTAGAATAAGTCTTCCCCTAAAGCAGTGGTTCTCTAATGTTAATATGAATCAGAATTACTTGCAAGGCTTAGAAAAACAAATTATTGTGCCCACTTCAAGAGTTTCTGATTTGTTGAGTTGGGGCCCAACAGTTTGGCTTTCTCACCAACTCTCAGGTGATGATGATGGTGCTAGTTTGGGAACCCCTTTAAGAACCATGTCTTAGGGTAAGAGATGGCTCAGTGGTTAAGAGAATGTACTGCTCTTGCAGAAAGCCTGGGTTCAGTTCCCAACACCCATATTGTATGGCTCACTACTTGTAACTCCAGCTTCAGGGGATCTGACTCTCTCACCTGGGCTTCTTATACACAAGTACATGAGTGCATGTGCATACAAGCGCACACGCGCGCGCACACACACACACACACACTCACACATACACATTTTTAAAAAATATGAAAGAACCACATCTCAGGATTGGTAAAGTGGCTTAGTGAGTAAAAATACTTGCTGTGCAAGTCTGAATTTAATCCGCAGAACCCACGATGGAACTGAGTCCTGAAAGTTGTCCTCTGACCTCTGCACATAACATCAGGCCTCCCATAAACCCACACTCATGTACACACATCATACATGCATACATACTCACAATAAGTAAAATTTAAATTCAAACTAAAAGAGAGAGAAAGCAAGCCATGACTTAGAAAATACTCTGCTTTGTGTATGGGTGGTTTGTCCCTGCTGAGTCAGATCTAAGCTACACCGTATTTGTCCCTGGTTTGCTGTGGATTTGCACATTAAAAGATAGCTGTGCAGACATGCCACCCATCTTATGGAGCCTCTGATTTTTGCCTTTGGATTTGTAAATACACTCTTGTCATTTTCTTTGATCCTTAATAAAAAAAAATAGTGCATGTTTCATCGCTGACCAACAAGTGACGTTTCTTTCTCTTTTCCTGTTTGTCTTAATTGTTCTTGTTTTTCTCTGTGCTGTGTCCCCCATTCTCGCCCCTTTCTTTCTGATGCAGAGATGAAGATAGTTGGGTGTAAGTTCTTGATTTTGTGTGTCCTGACTGCTTATTGCCTGCTTTGTTCTCATCACCATTTGTTTCATGGAATGTTGCAATCCTGGGGTGGGGTGTCATGTACATTATTAATCCTTCATCAGTTTCACCTTCCTGGGTAATTGACAAGAACTAAAAGAGAAGCTACTAGCCTAATCTAAAACACCACATATTTCTTTGGATGGTCATTAAGATCTGAGACATACTGCAATGTTTTAAAAATATCTTAACAAGCCGGGCGGTGGTGGCTCACGCCTTTAATCCCAGCACTCGGGAGGCAGAGCCAGGCGGATCTCTGTGAGTTCGAGGCCAGCCTGGGCTACCAAGTGAGTTCCAGGAAACGCGCAAAGCTACACAGAGAAACCCTGTCTCGAAAAACCGAAAAAAAAAACAAAAAAAAAAACAAAACAAAACTATGTTTTAAAAGCCGGGCGGTGGTGGCGCACGCCTTTAATCCCAGCACTTGGGAGGCAGAGCCAGGCGGATCTCTGTGAGTTCTAGGCCAGCCTGGGCTACCAAGTGAGTTCCAGGAAAGGCGCAAAGCTACACAGAGAAACCCTGTCTCGAAAAACCAAAAAAAAAAAAAAAAAATCTTAACAAGTCTGAAGTGTAGGTAGAGGAAAGGACTTTAATAAGACATTATGTATTACTCCAGTTACTTTTTTTTATGGCCAGGTGGTGGTGGTGCATGCCTTTAATCCCAGCACTTGGGAAGCAGAGGCAGGTGGATATCCATGAGTCTGAGGGTAACCTGGTCTACAGAGTGAGTTCCAGGACAGCCATTGCTACACAGAGAAACCCTGTCTCAGAAAACAAAACAAACAAACAAAAATGAGTAGTTATTATTCTGAGCCACAGAATCAGAAAGGCAAAGATTTCTCTCTTTAGTTATGTTAGGACATAGCACATAAGAAGGGCAAACACATAGAAACATGACTTTTGGGGAAAAACTCTCCTCAAGGCCAGTGATAGAATAATTGACTACAAATGTTTTCCCATGGTCAGCTTTTATCAAATGAGTCCTTGACCAAGGCATGCTTGACCTTTTGGACTTTTAAGGAGGGAAATGAGGCTTTGGCCATATCTCTAAAGTAAAGGATACAAGTCAGTTTTCTTTAAAGAATGTAGTCCCTGTTGGGTCAGTCATGTTCCAGTGGAAGGCCACACATCCAAGAATTTATGGGTGGCACACATTGGACTTGATAGGTATTAGGGGGAAAAGAAGAAGACACAAAGTTGGGTGGGTGGGAAAGAAGGTGGATATGGTCAAAACACATTGTATAAAATTCTGAAAGGAGTAATAAATGTTTTTTTACTTGGAAGGTCGTCACATTCCTGGCTCAAGAAAAGATTCATTATATATAGACATATCACTTTTCTCTCATACTATTATCCTATTAGAACAGAGGGTATTTATGACTTTGTAATGATAGAAGTCAGAAGTGTATTGCTGAAGACAGTGTGAAAATAATAAAGATCTTGGGTAATCTAGTGCAGCCTGTCCAAGAGGCTTCTTCCTTCCCTACCTTAAGAAAGTAAGAACTACCACAAATAAACTTGGGACTCCTAAGCCTGAAACTCCATGTAGAATGGCATCTCCACATTTTGATAAATGCTGCTGCTAGGATATGTCTTCCTTTTTCTTCCAAAAGAGACTTGGTACCACCTCAAGTAGGCAGCTATGTCTTCTAGGAGAAAGTCAGTTTTTGTGTTCCAGTTTCAAAGGAAAGAAAGTATTTCCACAGGCGCCCTTGCTAGTCCTGTCTAGAACAAAGTATAACTGATACAGTATTAAATACCATTTTACTTAAACTCAAAGACCCCTACTTTGTGATATGAATAATCTATGTAGAATGGATGTGAATATAAGACAAGCCAGACTATATACCCAAATCTGTGTGGACCATTTCTACCAGGATGGAATTCCATGTAGGTCAGAATGATATGATACTGTCTTAGTTACGGTTTCTGTTGCTGTGAAGAGACACTATGACCACAGATACTCTTATAAAGAAAACACTTAATTGAGGGTGGCTTACAGTTTCAGAGCTTCAGTCAGTTATCATCATGACAAGGAGCATGGCAACATGGTGCTGGAGCTGAGAGTTCTTACATCTTGATAGGCAGGCAACCAAAGTCAACTAACACACTGGGCAATATTCTGAGCATAGGAAACCTCAAATCCCTCCCCTACAGTTGCATACTTCCTCCAAAAAGGCCACACCCACTCCAACAAAGCTACACCTCCGAGTAGTGCCACTCCCTGTGAGATTATGGGGGTCAGTCACATTCAAACTACCACAGATACGTATAACCCAAAACTCCCAAGCAAGGCTAGAGTATCTAACAAGAGATAATCTTGCTAGCAGAATGTTCTGGTATATGAATTAGACCTCAGAGGTTCAGGTATCTATAAGGAGAGTACTCTTAGAAGAAATCTTTGTGTCATGTGCAGTGTTTCTTCAGTTACTAGGATGCACACTTTGGAAAGCCGGACTGTCAGAGTGCTCCCCAACCTGCTAAGGTTTCTGGTGGCTGAACAGCACTGTTACCTTCTCAGAGCTCTTCTTTTGTGAGGACACTAAAGTATTTCAGGCAAATTCCTATCATAATAATGTGGCCTTAGGTTCAAAGCTTTGCTTCCAGTGGTTGTTTCTGTAGGCTCACAGGAATATGGATTTTTTTAATGCATAGTAGAAGATATATAGATATAGATATAGATATAGATATAGATATTCATATATATTCACATATATGTGTGTGTGAAGTTCATATGTATATGTTTATATGTGTGTGAAGGTATATAAACATTCTCATCTGAGCCAAATCCAGCCAGAAGTCTGTTTTTGTACTAGTTGCCAGCCAAAATTGTTTTTGTCTTTTAAGACAGTATCTCTCTGTATAATATAGGTAGGTCTTGAACTTCTGGGGTAGATTCTTCTACCCCAGAAATTTTAATATAATAAAGGATTGTGAAAATATAATATGCAACTGACCCACAGTGCCTAAAATACTGTCGTATCTGTATAGGAAGCTTTTCTACCTCTGCCCTCTGTTAAGTATCTAGTCCCCTGACCTGCTGCTATACCAACAGCTGATACTGGTTATTATAAGAGCTGCGAAAGAGGGGGAGACAATTTATTCTGAGGCATTTTTACAAGAATGAACCCAATTAATTCATCTCCAGGAAAGAGGCGTTGCATGGCTCCCAAGCACTAAACACTCAGAGATATAAAATATAAAGTCCTCTGCCATCATTAGAAAACTGAGAGTCCCCAACAAAGAGAGGCAGGGATGCTCAGCTTCCTTCCTAAATTATGACAGCCCATTAGCAGGACAACTCTCAGCAATGCCACATTCTGCATAAAAACTCACCTTCCCAGCACTTCTCCAGACCGCCTACCTAAGGGCTGCCCAGGCTTTTACTCTCAAGCAAACTATCAGTGCACTCTCAGCAAACTCCATGATATAAACTAGGAAGAATATCAGAATCACCTAGTGATATTTTTGGGAATATATGTATACAAGACCCACAATAATCCCAATGGGTAGATGCTAGAAATCCATTTTTAACATGCTTTCTGGGTTATTAAAATGTATCAGCCAGGCACTAACATACAAACCTTCACAACTAGTACTTAAGCCCTCTCTTATTCATCTTCATTACAAGGTGCCTGTTATATTCCCTCATTAGAAAGTAGTTCCTGGCAATGAGTGTTAATTTTTTCCCTGGAGACCCATGCCTTAACCTTGAGGCATGATTCCATTGATGGGTTTGGGGAACATATAATGTACATTGGGAACAACTGAAGAGTGGGAGAACCCTGGGAGACTACCTTTAAAGTGAACTTGGGCTGTTCACACTTGCTTTTTAGGTTTTCTCCTAATTCCAGGACAATTAGTGAAGAGTGCGATTTTAGTGATACCACCAGGACCTTTTGACAAGAAGCCTGGCATCAGCTCAAGTACCATTAACCTTCACAAAGTATTATGTTTTTAAATAAAACATGATTTTCAAAATTACAACCCATAAGGCAGTTTAATATGTGTTCTGAGCTTATCTCTGGTCTAGGCAGATCTAGTCTCTAAATAAAGAGCAGCCAGGGACATGGTGAAATCAAGCTGTTTCAGGCTGTACCTCAGAGGGTAGTTACTCATATTAAAACTTGTGAAGGGTATCACTAAGGCACTCTGTTTCAAAAAAGAGTAAAAACTGAAGGAGTATCTAGCATATTTTAAAATTGGCATTTTCACTTAAAATAGCCTGCTCAGAAACTATGAGCTCATTAATAAAGCAACACAAATCAAATTTTGTCATTAACAGTCTGCAAGATAAAGACACAGTTTTGTGTTAATATTCTGTATTGTTACTGCTAAGAAAAGTTTGGAAACATTTCATTTCAATGGTATGTTTATTGTTGACCTACACATAAAGCCATAGAAATGAAAAGTTTGTATGTGTTAGACTAATATCTCAAGTAACCAGCAGATACTCACTTTTAAAATCCACATTGACTATCTCTAAAATGACTCCCAGAAACTGAAAACCGGGGTAAACCAAGTGCCTATTCTTTAGATTAGACATTAAAATTGGGCTGGAGAGACAGCTCAGGGGTTAAGAGCACTTACTGTTCTTGCAGAGGATCCAGTTTAAATTCCCAGCGCTCACATGATGGTTCACAACCATCTGAAGCTCCAGTTCCAGGGGCTTTGACACCCTCTTCTGGCTGGTACACATGTGGTATGCAGACAAAATACCATACATATAAAATAAATAGGCATTAAAATTATCTTAGTTCATTTATTCATTTAATGCTAAAAATCACTGTAGAAACTGAATAATTACTTAAATTTCACAGGAAAGCTAATGTGCAACTAAAAGACTTTTATTAGAAGAAGCAGTTTCAGTTGTTAAAGGTACCACAAATCATCAGTTCTGATTCATCTCATTATAATGACAACAGTCAATAGTAAATTTCCGGGTTGAGGATTTGGCTCAGTGGTAGAGCACTTGCCTAGCAAGCACAAGGCCCTGGGTTTGGTCCTCAGCTCCAGGAGAAAAAAAGTAGTAAATTTCCCGGTTAAGTTTGAATTTTAGACTTTAGGGGCTTTCAATACATACAGGACTAATGTTATTCAGCCTGTTATCAGACAGTGACAAACTGGTGAATTTGAGTTTCCTTTTTCTGTTGGCCTTCCCCCACCACACCTGTTCATATCAGTACTATTAATGTATGCGAGGAAGACCAAAATGAAGGAAGCAGATTAAGGTTCTAAATTTACCCAACTTTAAAGTGGAGATTACCCAACCAAAGAGAAAAGTTTGAGAAGACCACAGAAATGGACACCTTCAAACCAGCCCACATATGCAATATTCATGTGTAATCTTTAGAACACATTTTCTTTTTCCCTTCATGAGAGCCTAAGAAAATAATATGGCTTTCAATATTAGAGAAAGTTCTCCAGGCTTCTGAAAAAAATATCTGCTATGGACTGCTTTTTCTACTTGACCAGGTCATTTTAAAAACTTTGTGTATCCATATGATTGTGATTGTTAGGTTACACTCCTAGATTAGGATGGTGGTGACCTGTAGAATGAAAAGAAGAGTCACGAAGACTTCAAAAGAAAACATTACATATAGGCCAGATCCATTCAGAGTTGACGCCTAAGACACTTTCAGAGTAAGAGAGGAGAGACCGTTGGTACAAGAAAGACAGCAATGCTGCATATATCTGACCAAACCAGGAAGCTTACTTGCTAAACAAAACCAAATGTTGTTTTTCTAATTGTGACTTTAGGTAATAAACATATTTTGATAAGCCTCCAGAAAGAGTAGTGTCCTTTATTCAGACTCCAAAGTTTTGAGAGTTGTGAAAAGAAAACTATGAAAGAAAAGAAAAATCTCTTAGGGGAAAGAGAGGAGACTAGTAGTAAGACAGACATGATTAAAACAATTTCTAAAATCTTCCTCTTTTGAGATGCTTATACTGCAGCCATCTTGGAGGGGAGAGACACTGAGCAGTCTGAACACCAATAACCCAAGATAAGATTCTCTAAGTAAGCTATAGTGAACACCTTTAGAATACACTTAGAGAATACGTAACTAACCTTCTGATGCTGCTGCTCTGGTGTTGGCAGAAAGTCCATTGTTATTAACCAAGCTTGGAATGCCCCGAGGATCCAAATGCTAGCCTTATCTTCCATGCAAACAGGGCATTGTGGTGTCTATGGTCACAAACACATTGCATTTTCCCCTCTCAACAGGTGATATCCGCAATGATTTGTACCTAACCCTGGAGAAGGGGGATTTTGAAAGAGGGGGAAAGAGTGTACAAAAGAATATTGAAGTGACCATGTATGTGCTTTATGCAGATGGAGAAATCTTGAAGGTAAGGCTTGTTATAATTTAGAATGAAAGCTAATGTGTTTTTATGAACTTTGTCCAGAAACTCATTCCCTTTAGGTAGGATCCAATTCAAATGGCCCCGTATGCATTGTTTTTGTCTTTTGTTTTTCCTGCCTTCTTTTTCTATCCAGAAACTCTACAGTGCAGTTTGAAAAGGATTCCTAATGTCATATAGCCCTTGCATTAATTCTTCCTAGTTTCTAACCTGCATGCTTCTTACTCCAATTTAGACCTATTCCTTTAGTTCTGCCCTGCATGTTACCTGTTTTCCATTCCACCAAGCACAGAGCTACCTGTTTTTTGGTAGTGATTACTAGGTCCCTTTATCTTTTTGTTCTTTGAGATAGGATAGGATTTAGACACCCTCTTGCTGGCACCAAGTTTTGGAACACAGAAGAACAGATCCAGCCTAGGAAATTATTTCCAGCAATGTAGTACAAGGATTCTTTGTCATTCTTCTTTGAAAATGGAGACCTAGAGAGCTGATTTTTTTTAAGGCTTGTCTGTTTTTTTCCTCAGGCTCCATTTCCAGTGCACTTGAAGCCCCACTTTGGTATACTGACTGAAAGCCCATGAGGAAGTCAGAACAGGAATTATTAGCTCAACTGTACAGAGAAAAAAAAGGCAAAGTTAGTTAAAATAGTCTCCCAAAGCAGACAGAAATAGAGGAGAATGCTTAAACTAGGATACAACAGTGATTTGTGTCACAGTAAAATATTAAATCAACAAACTCAACTCAAGGACCCTAGATAGTCATGTTCATTGCTTACACAGGAAAGCACCAGAGAGGCAGAGCTGTCAGCCACTCGTGTATGTGTGGAAAGGAAGCTGTCTTTAATTTTATTGCCCAAAATTCCATCTTCCAGGGTGAGGGGCAGAACAGCGCTAAGTCCGTGTCTTTGTAATAATGTTTCAAAGCTGGAGCCAGATTAAATCTGATATATCTTGTTTATGAAAAGTTAATAAAGGTAACCTAAAATAGTTCAACATAGCATTAAGGAAAATTAGAAAACAGTCTTTATTCTATAATTTAGAATTTCTTCTTGGTCTGATAAAATGTTGGGTATAATTGACTTCTCTTATGGAACTTCTTATTCCCTTTCTCAGAATGAAAAACTTACCTTGGTGATGCAGGTGCACCAACTAGCTTCTTTCAGCTTGTCACAGTTTGTGTAGTTACTTCTGACCAAAGGAAGATACAAAGCATTATGACTACTGCCAGGAATGTCCAGCCTTTTGACATTTTGGCATGTTGTCATCTATATAGCCATCCCAGGATGCATGTAGTTCATGGACCTGGGGTTGGGCATTCCTGGAATAATTACACTGTCTGTATAATTACTTCCAAAAATAATGAATTTAAGTCAAATACATTATCATCTGGTCAGGTGCAAAATTAAGATCTTCACATAGAATAAAATAAAGCAGAGAGAGACTAATGACAGAGAGAAAATGAGGTTCTTCTTCCATGAAAATAACATCTTATTTTGCTTCTCTTTTCCAGGACTGTATCAGCTTGGGTTCTGGAGAACCAAATAGGAGTTCCTATCACTCCTTTGTTCTCTACCACAGTAATAGTCCTCGTTGGGGAGAAATTATCAAATTACCTATTCCCATTGACAGATTCCGGGGTTCCCATCTACGCTTTGAGTTCAGACATTGTTCCAGTGAGTGAGACTTCTCTTCATATTCCCTTGAGGATAAAAATATAACTCTACTCTTGAAGTGAAATTGTGAAGATTCTTGTTATTAGGAACTAGAAATACACAGAAATAGGATGTCATCAGAGCTGTATCTTGGACTGTAAAAGCAGTGGTTCAAAACCATGGAATTTGGGGCTGGAGAGATGGCTCAGCCATTAAGAGTACTGGCTGCTCTTCCAGAGGACTTAAGTTCACTTCCCAGCACTGATATCAGGTGACTCAAAACCAACTGTAACTTCAGCTCCAGGAGATCTGATGCCCTCTTCTGGCCTCATGTACACATGTGGTACACATATGCACGTGTACACACACACACACACACATACACACACACACACACACACACACACACTCACATATACACACACAAATGAAAATAATTTTTAAAAATCCTTGGGATCTGATATTGGCTTTTCTTAGTATCTGAAATGCCCAATATTATTTGGAATGTTTTCTTTTGTACTTACTGAACTACTTTTAAAGAACTCCCTTCCCTGTTTTATCAAGACCAGAAAGTTAGTTCCTCCTGTGGTCATGGTAGCCTTGCATACCTTAGGATATTAAATGGAATTCAGACCAGCATATTTCTCATCATCCTGCAGTCAGGTTGCTACCTAGTTAATGAAGTAAGTTCAAAAGCGTGTGGGTGACAAATACAGGGGGATTTCTAATAATTGGCTCTGCTTGCAGCAAAGGACAAAGGGGAAAAGAAACTCTTTGGCTTTGCATTCTCTCCCCTGATGCGTGATGATGGCACCACACTCTCAGATGATATTCATGAGCTTTATGTGTATAAGGTACGGACCTGGCTTTCTTTCATCTCCATTCCTTACCCCACTATGGCCATTCTCAAGTACAATTCTCACTTGAGTGGTTTTCATTGGTCAGGCCATAGGATTCTAGGGAGTACACTGGTGTGTGACAGTAGGAGAACTGTGGTCAGGCTTTAATTTTCTAAGTGCATTTCTAAGTGGCCCTTCTCCCACAACTAATACCAGCAGGCCCTTTGTTTCCCACCTCTCACTTCAGTAGAGAGAAATCCATTACCAACTCTTCTATGCCATTATCATCTTAACTAATATGTCCCAAGTCCTGCTATTTCAGATCATGGTGTTGCCAGTTGCCACAGCGGAGCTGCTAACCAAGGTTGCTTCCATATCAGGTAGAGGCCACAGATCCTATCATGTTCTAAGAATTCACAAACAGAAAGCACGCCTGTAAGAGAATCTGCAACCCAAGGTCCAACCTTAGAGAGATAGTTATAAGTTTTAACTCAGAAGTTCCCTGGGACCTGGTTTTTTGCATATTGAGTGGCTTAGGAAATATCCTCTGTTCTCTATGTTTACCTACAGTGTGATGAGAATAGCACATTTAACAACCATGCCCTGTACCTGGGCCTGCCCTGCTGCAAAGAAGACTACAATGGCTGCCCTAATATTCCCTCCAGCCTCATCTTCCAGCGTAGCACCAAAGAGTCTTTCTTCATTTCTACACAACTTTCTTCTACCAAACTCACACAGAATGGTAGGTAATGGTGCCTGCAAGGTGGTTCTCTCCTTTGTTTTCAGTTGTTGGTTCCACATTGTTTGTATGTGTTGAGATCAATACTGCTTCTTCATGACAAAGTAGAGACCTTTTTTTCCATTTGAAATTGAAGGAATTGCTCAACAATATAGCCCACAAAGTTGTCCGTGGCTCTTGTAGTTCCTAGGGTTCACATCCACAGTGCACAAATGTATCTTTATCTTTTTTTTCAGCATTTAAAAAAATCTGTTATAGTCACAAGTAGTTCTACTACCCTAGATTCTATTTGTCTTTGAAAGAGTCTGAGCCTTGCTTAACTTTCTAAGGTTCACTGTCTTCTGGGTTTGCTTTCCAGTGGATCTCCTCGCTCTGCTGAAATGGAAAGCCTTCCCAGACCGAATTATGGACATCCTAGGGCGGTTGCGGCATGTCAGTGGGGAAGAAATTGTTAAGGTATGTCTCTCCCTCAGGCTAAGCACACTGTCTGAAGAAGAATATGGGCAAAAGACCTTCCCTATGATTTCTGCCTGTAAGCCTCTAAGACCATTTCTCCAAATACATAATAGATGAATGGGAATAGTTTGGGAAGGTTTTTTGTTTGTTTTGTTCTCCAGTTGCTTTGCTAACTACTTTATTTTTCTTCAAGAAAATGTTTATTACCCCTTAGGAATTACATTTAAATTTTAAACTCTATAATGATTTGTCTTACTTCCCACAGGAAAAAATATTAAAGGATAGTGGTAAAAAGTATTTGCTCAGAGCCAGTCCTAGTAGTTGTGCTGTCTGAATGGCTTTGTTTTCTTCTTTCTTTAGGTCTTTCTCATTTTCCTTACTTTATAGCCCTTTAACACACAAGCCTGAGCTCTTGACTATAAACACTCTGAATACTGTCCATTAACGTGTGGCTGTTACTTTTGGTCCTACTTCTTATCTGGGGTCCATACTATAGAACTCTTTCTTACCAACTAGCGTGGATATTTTCTCTATGTATTTTTGTGATATTTCCCATCTAATGAAACACTGTCTTTTCCAGTTGTATTTTTAGGAATTCTCTGGGCAGCATTTTGCCCAGTTGGTTTTAGCTTGAGATTGTACCCGACACTTCTGGAAGCACAAGCCCAGCAGGAAATGCTACACAGTAGACCAGTCTCTGCTGAAGAGAGTGGAGGAAGAACCCTAAGTTACCTCATATTGTTTTGAAATACATTATAAATGTATCATTTACATGCTTTGATTGACAAGATAATAGATTTTAGTTTTCAAGACTCCAAGCACCCATTGTTATTTACTATTATCTTCCTTAGTTTTACAGCTTCAAAAAAAAGGGCATATACTTAACAAAACAAACACTAGCAACAAATAACACTGCCAGATTTTTATCCATGTTGAGAGCCCTCATTGGCTGCATTTTCCTTTCTCCTGAGATATTTTGGTAATTACTCTTTCCTTAGAAGTTTAGCATTTGCCCAATGGGAAGAGCCACTTTAGATAGATCTTCTGCACGATCCTTAAGCTATATATAACCCCAAGAGTCTACATAGTTATCACTTATCTAGGTAGCAGCAGGTACTAGATGTTTTTTGTTTTGCTTTTAAGATTCTTGGAGATTTTTGTTGTTTACTGGGAGCTAAAAATCATGGTTATATGAAAATTTGACCTTGCATCCACAGTCCTAAGATGGGAACCCTTTGTTTCTTGTGTTGTTTCAGTTTCTGCAGGATATATTAGATACACTCTTTGTGATTTTGGATGATAATACAGAGAAATACGGCCTTTTGGTTTTTCAGTCTCTGGTAAGTCATTTCCTGAATTTTGATTTTTTTTTTAAATTTTTATTCTTCTCCCATACAATACATCCTAACTGCAGCTTCTTCTCCCTCCACTCCTCCCAGTACAGTACCCCCTACCTCTAATATCTCCCAGATCCACTCCACTCTCCCCCAGATCCTTTACCCCCAGAAAAGAGCAGACCTCCCAGGGATATCCACCAAATATGGCACAATAAGATACAAGAAGACCAAGCACAAACCCTCTCATCAAGACTGGGCAAGGCAACCCAATAGGAAAAGAGTCCCAAGATCAGGCAAAAGAGTCAGAGACACCCCCACTCCTGGTGTCAGGAATCTCCCCAAAACACCAGACCAATAACCATAACCTAGAGGACCTAGTGCAGACCCATGCAGGCTCCATGACTGTCATTTTATTCTCTGTGAGCCCCATGAGCCCTGCTTAGTTGATTCTGCAGGTGTGCTCTCCCAAGGTCCTCAATCCCTCTAGTTCTCACAATCCCTCCTCCCCCTCTGCTGTGGTGTTCCCTGAGCACTAAGGGGAGGGATGTGTTAGAGACCTCTGACTTGGGTGCTCTCTCCACCTCATGTTTAGCTGTGAGTCTCTACATTTACTTCCATCAGCTGCCAGAGGCAGTTGCTCTGATGTTGACTGGACTAGACCCTGATCTATGAATATAGCAGAGCATCATTAGGAATCATTTCATTGGTTTATGTATTTATTTTGCCAGTCATGTTTGGTTCTACCCTAGGCACTGGGCTATCCAGCCTCCGGTTTCTGGTCATCCAGGCAGTGCCAGGCATGTGCTCCTTATTAATTATTACCATCATATGTTTCAAAACAATCTAAAAAACTTACTAGACTGAGTTAAGAGAAGTTCTGTTTTCAATAGAAAAGGGTCTTATGATTGTCACCCAAGCAAGACTTACCAGCCAACCTATCTCTCATATTCTTCCGAGATCAAGTTTAAATAATTGGATTTGAGGGCTAGAGAAAAGGCTCAGCAGTTGAGAGCACATACTAGTCTTACAAAGGACCTAAGTTCAGTTGAGTTTGATCTCAGCTGAGAGCGATATCAGTGTTTGGCACACTTTGTTTAATATATGAAGTACCACAGGAGAGTTGTATATTCAAGATGAATTGGTACTCCAGTCTAAAGGATAGAGAACTGAAGCTAAAGCTAGAATGATCCTCTGGCTTTTTTTTTTCTTACTTGCTTCCTGGTCATGAGACCCTTTTTAGAAGAGCACAGACTTCCACAGGCTTAAATTACCCCCTTTTCCAAGTTTTGGAGGACTCCTGAGTGTTTATGCCACTTACACAGGTATTTTTATCTGTATTATTATTTTATCTGTATTATTATCTGTCCTTGATCCATATTGTACCACTCATCATTGTTGTGAATGAAGAGGCTCCAGGTAATATAGGCACAAACTGATAAGGTATAGATGTAGACTGGAAAGTCATTGGAAGAAAAAAAAACAAGACATAAGTACAGACAATGGAAATCTTATGTTTAGTTCCCATAGGGAACACTAACAGTTTGGTCTTTGAAGAACAAGAGTCTGTTCCCTCCTAGGGACTTTTCTGAGGCCTCTAATTAAACCATGGTGGCCTTTCTATCTTCTCAGGTTTTCATCATCAACTTGCTTCGAGACATAAAATATTTCCACTTCCGACCTGTGATGGACACATATATCCAAAAGCACTTTGCTGGAGCCCTGGCATATAAGTAAGTTGTATATGGTATCATTACAAACTTGTATTTGAATAGAAAATCAGAAATTTAAGAAGTTTAGTTATAGCCGGCATTCATTTAGCTGATTTTTTAAACTTTACTTTTGTAATTGTGGTTAAAAAAAAAAAATGTAATGTAAAATTTACTGTCATAACCATTTTCAAGTTCATGATTCCATTTAATTAAATAATTTACTCATATTGTTATAGAGCCATCACTAGAACTCCATCCATCTCCAAAGCTCTTTTTATCCTACGAGCCAAAACTCTAACATTCAACAATTATACTTGTCAGTCTCCCTAGCTTCTGAAAAACATTGTACTTTTTGTCTTTGAGTTTGACTGCTCTTTAGTACCTCATATATGAGTCAAAATATTTGTCCTTCTGTGAGTAGCTTGTTCACTTACTTACTATGTCATCCAAGTTCATCCATGTTGTAACATATATCAGCATTTTCTTTTTAAGAATAAACAATAGAAAGCTGGAGAAATCACTCGTAGTCAGAAGTTTTCTCTGGTCCCACCCAGCCTCGCAGTTCCTCAGCTGCTTATAAAATAATCATTCAGAGGCTTAATATTAATTACCAATAGCATGGCCTATGGCAGGCTTCTCGCTAGCTAGCTCTTAGAACGTAACCCATTTCTATTAATCTAAGTTTTACCACGTGTTCCATGGCTTTACCAGTCTGCTGGCATCTTGTTGTTCCTTTGGCAGCAGCTGGCATCTCTCCCTGCCTCTCCTTTCTTCTCTCCATATATCTGCTTAGATTTCCCATCTGCCTCTAAGCTGCCTTGCCATAGGCCAATGCAGCTTTTTTTTAATCAACCAATCAGACCAACACATGTTAACAGCATACAGAAAGACATCCCACAGCACTTCCCCTTTTCTATCTAATCAAAAAGGAAGGTTTTAACTTTTTAACATAGTAAAATTATATATAATAGAACAGTTATCAAGCAGTAATTACAGTTACAATAGCTAGTCTATTTGTATTTGGCAAAATTAAAGAAAATATTCTATCCATCCTATATTTGTAAGTCTAAGGTTTCCTATCTAATTTATCTTTTATCATAACCAAGGAAAATTATAATTATAACTATTTAGTCTTCAACTACATCAAAGACCTCAGAAGGATATAATATTAGCTAAGTAAACAGGAAGAGCATTGTAGGCAACTTCCAAAAATCTAGAATGACAGAGACAGCAGGCTGCCTGGACAGTCACCCAAAGTTCCTCTGCAGTGTTGGGGCATCCATCCTTAACCTATAGGCCCAGAGTTTCTCAGTTGCTTATCCCTGTGTCCTGCAGAATGTCTGACAGTCTCCTCTGCAAAGCAGGAACCTGAAGGACCATCTCACCTTGTTTTGTAAAATTTAGTGGTCATTTTTCCATGAGTCTTGTATGTCCAGTTGATACAACATTTTGTCAAGCAGTCCAGGCAAGAACAGTTTCTTGCCCAAATGGCTACTTTTTGCCATAAGGAAAGCAAACTCCATATGGAGTTTCTTTGATGCCCATCATCTTTGAAATAAATCGGTGCTGCCAGGAGCAGATGTGTCTCACTGTCCAGAAAGTCTAAGTTTTCAAAACATTTTAAATGCCATGTTCTTTAGGTCTTTGAAGTATTTGAAGATTACCTACCTAATTGAAATATATCTATGTATACCTAGAAAACTTAACTAATATGACTATAAGTTTGATTATCATAGATGACTAATTATTAATCTGTATTTCTTAATTATACATTATAATTTCAAATTAACTACAGAAATATAATACTTTAAACAAGAGTAGAAATATATATACAGTATAACAAAATTAACTTTAGATTTGTATCAATAAACTAAAATCCATAGCAATGTAAAACATCTAAACAAGTTGTTGCTCTTTAAAAGTAGATTCAATAGCTGGGGGTGGTGGCACACACCTTTAATCTCAGCACTTGGGAGGCAGAGCCAGGTGGATCTCTGTGAGTTTGAAGCCAGCCTGGTTTACAGAGCAAGATCCAGGACAGGCAATAAAACTACACAGAGAAACTTTGTCTTGAAAAACCAAAACAAAACCAAACAAAAAAAGTAGATTCAATAATCTACCTTTTATCCTATTATATCTATACTATCCTCTTTTCTTTTTTAGAAAGAGATTGCATTTATAATCAACCCCCTTTAAATAGAAATAAACATTTATAAACAATATTTTGCGAATTTGGGTGTAGCTTCTCATACTACTTCCTGCTGGTTGGGTGCACTGGCAATCTTATAGGATCCTGAGAAAATTAAGAATTGTGGTCAAGTCCTGAATGGAGTAGTCTTTGAGGCTGCGTTGTCTGAGCCAGTTGCCTTGAAGCTGTTCTGGATGTTGGAACATCTGGAGACCTCTCAGGGAGTCTTCCTTGATCAAACCATATTAGCTTGGACACAATCCATAGGTTCTCATCTTCTGTGGAAACAAAAGCAGAACCTCTTTTCCAAAGCAATGTATCCTTAGACACAAATTTTGAAGTCAAGATACCTTTAAAATATATATATATATATATTGGTTTAACTCAGCAGCCTTTACAATCAAATGTCTTTCTGCAGTTAAAAATCCCATAGACAATATAATCCAGACTCTTGTGTAATTTCCATCTTTATGTGGCTTATTTTTTATATTACTTTTACTGTTTCTTTAAAGACTTTTTTTTTTTTTTTTTTTTTTTGGTTTTTCAAGACAGGGTTTCTCTGTATAGCTTTGCACCTTTCCTGGGACTCACTTGGTAGCCCAGGCTGGCCTCGAACTCACAGAGATCTGCCTGGCTCTGCCTCCCGAGTGCTGGGATTAAAGGCGTGCGCCACCACTGCCCGGCAAGACTTTATTTTTATTTTTTAAAACTATTTCTTATATAAGTATACTCCTTTTCCTCTCTCTTCCAAGCCTATGTAAATTGTGAATCATTTAGAGTTTTATTCCATTCTGAATCTGTCTCATTGTGAATCTATAATTCTTCTCTGACAAGGAGAGATTTTAAACTGCTAAACTGTGTGGCTAGGACCAAAGCCACAGCCTTGGCTGCTGACTCCGCCCACCTCAGCTTCCCAACATGGCGGAAGTAATTCACCTCCAGCTCTGGGAGCCATGCTCTCTGCTGACTCTGGGAGGTAGTGGGTCCATGTCTCCATCATGTAGCCCAGAAACTTTTTTTCTTTTGTACTAGCAAAAGCTAAATCCACCATGCAGTGCACTGCACTACTTGGAGACGCCACTGTGTACTGCAGCAGGAATCTGCCATGCTGCTTAGCTTATGGCGGCTGGTGGCCAGCTCCATCTCACAGGCAGCTGTCAGAAGATGAGTCTCTACGCTGCTACTGGCATGAGACTGTGAGACTAGGAAACCTAGTGTGGCTCCGTTTCTGTGCATTCAGAGTCTTTAAGCTTTCTTAGGTCTATGTGGATCAATGCCCTACAGTTTGTGCCAAATGTAATCAGAAGTTTTCTCTAGTCCCTTCCAGCCCCGCAGTCTCTCAGCCACTTATAAAATAATCATTCAGAGGCTTAATATTAATTACCAATTGCATGGCCTATGGCAGGCTTTTTACTAGCTAGCTCTTAGAACTTAACCCATTTCTATTAATCTATGTTTTGCCATGTGTTCCATGGCTTTACTGGTCTGCTGGCATCTTGCTGCTCTTTTAGTGGCGGCTGGTGTCTCTCTAGACTCCACCTTTCTCTTTCCTGTCTCTCTCCTTGAATTTTCCACCTGCCTCTAAGCTGCCTTGCCATAGACCAAAGCAGCTTATTTATTAACCAATGAAAACAACATATATTCACATCGTACAGAAAGACATCCCACAGCAGTGACTTATTGGTTAAGAGCACTGGCTGCTCTTCCAGAGGACTAAGGCTTAATTTGAAGCACCCACATGGCTTCCTTTTCCCCAGCATCCATCAATAGCTATTAATTTCCCAGGAGGGGTGGGTCCCCATGAGCTCCTTCCCTATCTTTGACTGACTGTTGGCAGCCCCAGTCTTGTGCATGCCCAGTGCTGGCAACTGCAGGTGCTGTTAGTTCACTGTTGCAATGGTCATGGCCTGCCCAGGATAACATTTTACAGCCCTTCTTGCTGTCATCTGGCTTTTAGATTCTTTTTCCCCTTTCTTCCTTTATGTTCCTTGATCCTTAGAGAGGGTGATATAGATGTCCTGGTTAGGGCTGAGCACTCAACAGTCACTTACTCTCAATACTTTGACTAGCCATGAGTTTTCGCATTCAGTGCCATTCACTACAAAAAAGAAGCTTGTATGGTCAAGATTGACAGTAGCACTTGTGTATGGGTATAAACATAAATACTTAGAAGGCAATTTGATACCATGTCCATTTAGCAAAACAACCATAATAATACCCCCTCCACCCATGTTTTTGTTTTATTTTAATCAGGTTTACAGTAGTAACCATTGAATTCCTTGTTGTGGAGCAGGCCTCAAATCCAATTAGGGAGTAGTTGGTTAACCCCAAAACACTATTGCACTGGTGGGCCTACATCTTGTTTGGCACATTAGCATTATAGCACTTAAGGTCCACTGCTGGGTAAAACAGTTGATGGGGTGTCATTCCTTCCCACCCCCTACCCCCACCATCTGCATAGCATTGTCTGGTACTGTGTATGACAGCCAGCAGCAAGGGAGTTTCCAATTCGGTTCCAGATTGATTTCTCTATGTCCTGCAACTGAGGTGTGTGATGTCTTCAGAAATAAGGTCTTACCAACTACAGAGCAATGGCCATAGCCTATGTTGTTTTGGGGTCTCTGTAACCTTCCCGACCGACAACTCTTACAGGGAGGTATGTTACACCTGGCACTAAGATACTTGTTTGATTGCCTGTGGCTTCTGGGATTGACATCCACTTGTATAGGTTACTTCCATTCAAAATCTTTTTTTTTTTTTCCCCGAGACAGGGTTTCTCTATGTAGCTTTGAAGCCTGTCCTGGATCTCGCTCTGTAGACCAGGCTGGCCTCAAATGCACAGAGATTCACCTAGCTATGCCTCCCAAGTGCTGGGATTAAAGGCATGCACTACTGCTGCCCGGCTCAAATTCATTTTTTTAATATATTTTTAAATTACTTATAGAGTAATAGGTTTCTATATAATTTTTTCCAATTTAACTCTTTATTGATTCTTTGTGCATTTCACATCATTCATCTTGATCCCACTCATCTCCCCATCCTTTCCCATCCACCCTCTACTCTTGCAACCTCCTCCCAACCTCCAGGATAAAACAAAATGAAATATAAAAGAGAAGAGATTTTTTAAAAACAGAAAAGAAAGATCTCATGTGGAAGCTGTAGTGTGACATAGTGAGTCACACAGTTTACCCTTTAGTCCATGTATCTTTACTTGCAAATGTTTATTGCATTGAGTCATTGGTCTGGTCTGAAGCCTCTGGTTTTTGCTACACCACTGATATTAGGTCCTCACTGGGACTCCTCTTGAGTATCCTGTTGTTGCCTTGTGTCATGAAGATCCTGAAACTTTGGGTCTGCAGAACCAGCCCCCTCAGGTGCTCCAGCAGATCGCAGGTGGGGTGGATGCTGGGGTGGGCCAACTTATAGCCCTGGTGGTTGCTGGGTTGGTTGGCCCCCAAGCTCTACCTCATCCTTACTACCAGGGTGAGCTCTCCAGCACTGCCCCAGCCAGCTCACCCTATGTAGTAAGCAGCAAGGGGTGGGGCCAGTTCTCCTGCCCTCATGTCTGTAACACAAATCTTAAAAGGTCTTATTAATAAAAACAAACCTGGAGCCAGATATTGGGGTAAATGCTGGAAGATCATAGAAGCAGAACAAGCCACAGCTAACCTCACCTTGCCAACTCCTTAGCCAATCCTGTTTCTTCAAACCATAAGCCTCTGAGTCCCCATCCAAATGGATCTCAGCTGAACTGCTGCTAAAAGCCTAAAAGCTTAAAAAGGCTCTAGTTTCTGGTCCTCATGCCTTATATACTTTTCTGCTTCCTGCCATCACTTCCTAGGATTAAAGGCATGTGTCTTTCCCAAGCAAGACATGAGATCTCAAGTCCTGGGATTAAAGGTGTGTGCCACCATGCCTGGCTCTGTTTCCAGTGTGACCTTGAACTCACAGAGAACTGGATGGATTTCTGCCTCCAGAATGCTAGGATTAAAGGCGTGTGCTACCACTGCTTAGCCTCTATGTTTAATGTAATGGCTGTTCTGTTCTCTGACCCCCAAGTGAGTTTATTGGGGTGCACAATATATCAATCACACCAACCCAGTGTTCTTCCTCTATGCTCACATTTCCCATGTGTTCTACTACCTGCTCCCCTTCAGGCCTCTTCCCAGCTATCCACCCTAGTTCTAACAGTTTTCTTAGATCTTCAGTAACCCTCCACACACACTCTCACAATCATGATAAATAGTAGAACAATAAGAAATGAACATACATGAGATCTAAACAGAGGTACTTTTGCTTCTTCACTTCAAATTTGGATGCCTTTAAATTCTTTTTCTTACCATATTGCTCTAGGTAGAACTTCTCATAAAAATAAGTTAATATAAATAAGTGGTTAAAAACAAGTGTCCTTTCCTTTTCTTCATCTTAAAATAGCTGTCAGTCACAACAAATACGATGTGAGCTGCAGGCTTTCTGTTGGGAATTTAAAATATAGTTTATTACATAGTTACTGTACTTTTTCTTTTAAGAACTGATGGTAAAGCTACTGAAATTTAGTCTTGTTTGCATGATAGACATGAGAAGCCAACATGATAGTACCCCAAATAAAGATCAAATAAAACAAAAAGAAGCCAGGCAGTGGTGGCGCATGCCTTTAATCTCAGCACTTGGGAGGCAGAGCCAGGTGGATCTCCGTGAGTTCGAGGCCAGCCTGGGCTACAGATCAAGATCCAGGAAAGGCTTCAAAACTACACAGAGAAAACCTGTCTAAAAAAAAAAAAAAATTAAAAAAAAAAGATAACTTCATGTGAAACAAATTTGTAGCTTAAGTTTTCCTGCCTGGCCCACAGTCAGGATATATCTCTTTCACCTGCCAGTCCCACAGCCTCTCAGACCCTACCAAGTAAACACAGAGACTTATGTTGCTTTCAAACTGTATGGCCATGGCAGGCTTCTTGCTAACTGTTCTTATAGCTTAAATTAATCCATTTCCTTTAATCTATACCTTGCCACATGGCTCGTGGCTTACCGGCATCTTCACAAGCTGTTTCTCATCCTGGCGGCTGGCAGTGTCTCTCTGACTCAGCCTTCCACTTCCCAGCTTTATTCTCCTCCTTGCCCCGCCTATACTTCCTGCCTAGCCAACGGCCAATCAGTGTTTTATTGATTAATTAGCAACACATTTGCCATACATCCCACAGCACAAATTAGCTAAGACCATTGGATAAATAAGATGTTGCTATTTTTATGAAATTAGTATAATTTTTACTGCCATAAACAAAGCTTAACCAGTGGCAAAACTGCAGAATTCTTAGACTTTGATGGCACTTTGAAGAGTAGACACTATGTGCTTTATGTGTCAACTTCTTAGTTTTCAGCAGCTTTGAGATATATTGTTATTTCCTCCATATGTCCAATGACTAGTATGAGGCACAATGGGATTAAATAATGTGCCTAAGAACACAAAACTGTATACTAGTAGGCACCACATCTTGTACCTTTTACATCTGTCAATCTCTTGTCATGTAAATGTGTATGCCTTCTTGTTAGATCGTCAGCCTGCCGCTTTAAAATATGGTACCTTAAGAGATTAGATGTGGCCAGGCAGTAGTGGCACATGTCTTTAATCCCAACACTCCCAGGAGGCAGAGGCAGGCCAATATCTGAGTTTGAGGCCAGCCTGATCTACAGAGCGAGTTCCAGGACAGTCAGGGATACACAAAGAAATCTTGTCTCAAAAAAACCAAAAGAGACAGAGAGAGAGATTAAGAGATATTAGATGTGCCAGGGGGAATCAGGCCACATATCTTCTGTAACTTATCCTTAAAAACAAGGAGAACCAACGGGCACTTTCTGTGACTGTAGAGGAAGCCCAGCTTCCCTCTGCTGCTAAAGACAAGACATCTTTAAACTATGGTCTCACCTAGTGCCTACCTCCATGTCAGAAGTAGCATAGTTTAGGCCAAGAAGTATGAAGCTTCTCAACTTACTCTGGAAACCTGTAAGACTCAGAAGCCCTGTGTGCTCCTTAAATTTGAAGGCTCTTTCCTTCGAGACCTCTTCATACTATACAGGGCGTTTGTCTCTTCTAATGCTTTCCCACTTTACGGCTTGATCATGGCCCCTCTAGTTGTGGCATTCTCTCTCCTACTACAGCTTATTTTGAAGGGTACTTTGTTTCAGTTCCTTTGCACAAACCTGCTGATTCTTCTCTTTTAAATTGTAATACTTCTGACCCAGTAAACTCATTGCTCTTAGGTGACTTGGTCCTTGGGAAATGAGGTGTGGAATGGAGTGGCATTTACAATTATACACTTTTATTCAGTGTACTAGTTAGTGTTGTATGTTCTGGAGATACTGCAACTTAAGACAAATCAAAATACATAATACAGTTTAAGTTTGGGGGGAAATGAGAGTGGGAAAGAGTGCTTGTGACTGCTGATATAAATTCTGTAGCTCCTTATGCACAGAGAATGTCTTTCTCAGATAATGTGAAAATTCTGCAGCTGTGATAAATCCATCATTCTAGCTCATCAGCAGAATTTTATTTCCTATTTGACAGTTCTTTGCTATTCTATTTGACTAAATACAGATTTGAGACTCACTGCCTTTTGGTTAAAATGGAATTTCTATAAATGTTCTCTTTCCAGGGAGCTCATCCGCTGTTTGAAGTGGTACATGGACTGCTCAGCAGAACTGATTCGGCAGGACCACATTCAGGAAGCCATGCGAGTAATGTCCCAAGCTTGCCATAAGGAAGGGGGCCACTCCTTCAGTTTTTGTGTGTATAATGTCATTGGTATGGTGCTCAAGACAACTGTAGTATGCTGACCTACTTTCAGGAGTGAATGCCCTGATCCATGCAATCACCTTTCCTCCCCTCAGTGGTGCTCCATGAGAGCTTTACACCTCATCATTTTACCTTGAAGCAAGAAGTGAACATGGATCCTGGCCATCCTCCTCTGCCTTATTTTTACCATAGTATCAGTTTGCCCTCCCACTGGCTCAAGTATTGATACTATTTCTAAACTAATACTGGTAGGAACATTGATTAGAATTAAGATTGAATACAATTCCCTTCTTTAGTGGATACTGTTATAATTCGTAGCATACTCTGTCCCAGCAGTCAGACAAAATGCTTAGTCACCTCAGGGCCTTACCTCCTAGGTAATCTACGTGCAGCGTGATCACGTAATCTATGCACATGCATGGTGTAATCACATAAGCCCATATGCGCATGTGTAGGGGGAGACAGGGGAAGAGACCTATAAAAGCAGATTCCACCTGTTCTCCACTCTCTCTTTGGCACTGTTTGTTTCCAGTAGGCCTATTGCACGTCCCTCTTTTCCTCCCCTAGTAAAACTCTTGTAGTGGGTTTCGTTGTACTTCATGTTCTCTATTGCCCAGTAAATAGCACTGCAAATAAATAACAGATACTAAATAATTGTTTTTTGGAACTTTGTTAATTAAAAAGAGAAAAGTGGATAGATGTACCATATGAAGATGTTTGAAGAAGATAACCATAAAACCTTGGCCTTAAGGAGAATCTGGAGTCTTCTGTGGGCTGGTCGTCGACATGTTGGCTTGAATAGGTTCCCTGACAATGCAGCTTGCTTTTCATTGCTGGGTAGCTCCAGATGATAAGAGGCTCCTCTCACCGTGAGTTAACATCAGTCTATTAACTTCTTCTCATAGCTCCTCTATACAATAGAGAGCAATTAAATTCCCTTTTTTTCCAAATGTTTTTTTCTATCTTTTTTTAATTAAGAAATTTTTTATTCATTTAACATACCAATCACAGACCCAAGCTTTCATGTCTTCTAGAAACACCCTTAAAGCAAGTTCATACTTTTTGTATCTGTCCCTGACTTATCTTTCCTTAAAGTTGCTTTTTAATTATGTTTCCCCTACTTTCTACATAGTAATTAAAAGGAGAATGCCATCAAAGTTGTTCTTTTTTCTGTCTTCTTTTAGTATCACATCATCTATACTAAGTGTAGGCCCTGTGTTGTGTATTGTTCTTCTGGCTTACATAGTACAATGTATGGGTAGAATTAAGCCGCAGATCTCTTTTTACTTTTCCTTGGCTTTCTGAACATACTTTAAATAGCTGATTTTTTTTCCTCCTTCATACAAATGTTCACTAAATGGTTACTGTCTGTTCTGAGTGCTAAGAAGCATACTTAAGACCAGACCAGCTGGGCGGTGGTGGCTCACGCCTTTAATCCCAGCACTCAGGAAGCAGAGCCAGGCGGATCTCTGTGAATTCCAGGCCAGCCTGGAGTACAGAGTGAGTTCCAGGACAGGCTCCAAAGCTACACAAGAAACCCTGTCTCGGAAAAAAAAAAAAAAAAAGACCAGTCCATCTCCTAAAAATTAAATACAAAAGATTCTGTGTGAGCCCATTAATTAAACAATTAAGGGTACTATAGAAAATTTGGAAGACTTCCCCATCCACATTGGCATGTCATTGTGCAGGTCTTGTTTATAAAGCCATGTCATGAAGTATTGCAGCACGGGTGTGAGGGTTCCCGTGAATCCATGGAAAGAAGACTCAGAAGCACTATAAGAACAAATCTAGCCTTTTGTGGCTGCATGGGGATCCAGTCTCTCAGGACTGAAAACTTTCCCTTCGCCCAGGGCTTTTTTATTTTTCTCTATATTTACAGTTTAGCCAACTGATTTCCATATGCTCAAAACAACCTGAAAGAAGCTCCCAAAAATACATTGCCAAGTGCAAATCCCTCAATTCATCAGGTACCACACAGTTTTTTGGGTTTCCTGAACCAGGTTTTGCCTAGGCCTTTGTATCCTTGGTAGACTCTCAGACAAGAGACACATAGAGGGCAACAAGAGAAACAGGGTGTCTACTAAACAAAAGATGGATTAGGGCTAGATGCTGCTCTCTAGACTTATTGTAGATGTATTGGTTGGGGTTGGGCACTCCAGTCAGTTGTTGTTTACATTTTTATCAGTTGAGGATTTCTGTAATAGTCCCTGTCTGTTGCAAAAAAGAAGCTGCCTTTATGAAGGGTGAGAGCTACACTTACCTGTAGAAATAAGAGTAAGTATTTACACTACAGATAGAAATTATGCTAGTTTAGGAAAGTGGCAGATGTAGGTTCTCCTCTAGGGTCCATGACCTCTTCAGCCATGAGTAGTTGGCTAGGTTTACAGTACAATCATGAGTTCCCTCCTATTGAGTGGGCCTAAATCTAATTAGACAGCTGTTGATTACATCCCAGCATTAGAAGTGCTACTATTGCACCAATGAGAATATCTTGCTGGACTGGTCATTGTTGTGGCTGATAGACTTTAAAGCTGAGCGGGAATATTCATTGCTTTTCTCCTTTGACAGTTTGCATAGCACCTATGAGAATTACTCCTCAGGGAGGTGGCTTCCAGGCCAATTGCAGCTTTGTTTGTCTTTCTGAGTCTGGGTTACCTCACTCAGTATATTTTCTAGTTCCATCCATGTGCCTGCAAATTTCATTATTTCATTTTTCTTTACAGCTGAGTAGAATTCCATTGTATATATGTACCCCATTTTCATTATCCAGTCAGCAGTTGAATGACCTTTAACTTGTTTTCATTCTTTAGTTATTGTGAATAGAAGTGGCAATAAACATGGTTGAGCAAGTATCTGTGGAATAGGATATGAGGATGGCTTTTGACAAAGTGTTCCACAAATATAGCATGCTCTTCACTGCTGAGCTGTATCACTTCCTTAGCAGGTAGCAAAGGGGTTTAATGAATCTTCTTGGTGATATAAAAGTTGTAATCGGGGATGGAGAGATTACTCAGTGGACAAGAGCACCTTCTGTGCAAGCATGAGGACCTGACTTTAAATCCTGGCACCCAAGAAGCCTGGCATGGCCACAAGCATGCCTGTAACCCCAGCTCTCTGGGAGGCAGAAATGAGGAGCATTGGGGCTTGCCTGCTGCCAGTCTAGCTCCAGATTCTGTGAGAGACCTTGTCTCAAAAGAACAATTAAAACACCTGAAGTCTTCCTCTAGCCTCTACAGGTGTGTATACATACAGATATATACACCACACACACACACACACACACACACACACACACACACATGCGCGTGCACGCACCTCTCCTCCCATAACACAGAGAAGAGAGAAAAGTTGTAAAAACTTTCACAGTCTCCTCTCCTTTCAGATTTATGGAGTAGAAAAGGACAGTGTAGGTGCTTTAGCCTCAGTTAATGCTTCATTTTCTCAAAACAGGGTTGGGAGCAACCCTTTGAATTTTTAACAGATACCCTAAGATATACCCTTCACCTTCTACCGCACTCTGTCTTGGGGTCTCAAAGGTAGCAAGCTAGTTATCAGGAGTGAGAAAGGGGAAATTGGGTGGTAATGGAAGATTTAAAGTGGGCTTATTTTCCTCTCCTTGGTCCAGGTTGCACAGGACTTTCTTTGACACAATCCTGTGCTCCTTTGCACACTATTTTATATCATAGAACCTAGTAAGAGAACTAAGCCGTCATGTGTGGACAATGTGAACAACATTGCTATTTAGAGCATCTCTTGTAGTAGTCATTTCTGACGGAAAAGCAAACAGCTACAATTGGGCAATGCTGAGAAGAAAATATTTTCTTTTTAAAATTCAAGATGTGTGTAATATATAACTAGATATAATAGATATCCTAGGCTTTCATATTTAAAAAATAACTTTGTCTGTTTACCATATTCTACATAATCACTGATCCTTTGCCTCCTGAGGTTAGGCATCTGACAATAAGACATTTAATGGGCTCACGTTTTAGCCTAAGCCTGTGAAATTTTTGAGAAATTTCTCTGGGACTGAGAATATCCATGTCATGTAGAGGGAATAACTCATACTTGAGTGACTGGCATAACCTAATAAATGAGACTGGGTCTTGGTATTTTATATTTTCTGCTGCACAGGCATAAAGAATCACTAAAATACAGACATAGTAGAACAATCGCAGCACATAACTTGCAAGTATCTATCTAGATTTATAAAGTAACAGACTTTTCAAATTCTCTATTCACTAGATGTTAAAAGGCTTCTAAGCACAGGGCTCTAACACTGTATGAGGCCACTGTATTCGTTACCTTTTTTCATTGCTGTGATCAAATACCCAGTAAAAAACAACTAACAGTTCAGAGGAATGCTGTTCATCATGGCAGGCAAGACATGACATCAGGAATAGCTTGGTCTGTGGCACAGAGCAGTAAACAAAGGAGAACACAAGTCCTTATCTGGCTATCTCCTTTCCTGCCCTTTAAAAAACTAAATTACATTTGTTTGTTTGTTTGTTTGTTTGTTTGTCTATCTGTCTGTCTGTGGATGTGGAATGTGCATATGGAAGTCAGAGAACAACTTACCAGACACATTTCCCTAAACTAACCATCACCCTGTGAACTGAATTTCCTAAGCTAAATGTAACAGGCAGATGTTAAAAAGAGGCTAAGAATTGTTTTTTTTCTATGTATTTCAAGTAACTGGGTTTTGCTTGTTTTAATCTGGTGTTTTTACCTTTCAATTATCTGAGATAATATAGCATTTCTTTAATTAGAAAACAGTCTTGGGGCTAGAATCTATTCTCTTAAAGGAGAATTACTCTGTTGATAAGTATCAGCCAAATTGCAAGTATCCATCAGAATTACATTCTGCTCTTAAGCCATTTTTTGAGGACGTTGTCTTCTATGTTGCTCCTATACTGTTAATGGCAGATGTCATGACTGGAAGGAACTGGAAAGTGGATGTGTCAGGTACACAAGCTGCTATACAACTAGGACTAGTTTTCCAGACTTCTTTAACCTTCTATAAGGAGGCAGAAGTCCCTAGTCTAGACCCCACCTGTAATGTAAACTTGCAGGAGACTCCTTAAAAGCCCTTTCCTTCTTAGAGTAAACTCAAAAGTACTTATACCAGGTATGGTGCCATATGCCTATAATCCCAGCACTCCACAGGACGTGCAAGTAGATAGTGAGTTTGAGGTCAGCCTTAGCCACACAGCAAGACCCTGCCTTAAAAAAAAAGTGGCTAAGCTATATCCTTGCCTTTGGGGTTTTGAATTTCTGCCCTTAAAAAAAAAAATACAAAGAATCTGAATTTTCTTTGAATTCTGAATGTTCTTTAATTTAACCCTTTGAATAATTATGACTTAATTCCAGAACATAGAGAATGATTATAAAATCATTTGATCATTCTGTCAGTAAGCAGACAGCTTCTGCTTAGTGACAGTTTAGATCTTTGAGGAAAGATTTTTAAGAATAAAGTGCCCATCCATAGTTGAAATCAATCACATGTCACCTGAATTTTTTTTTTCTGTTTCTTTGCCCTTACATTCTTGTTATGTGAGTTCCTAGCTATCTTCAGTGTCTCTCTGTTACTTTTCCTCCTACATTTCTAGGCCTTGGAGTACCTTTTCAAGTTCATTGTGCAGTCACGAATCCTGTATTCAAGAGCAACATGTGGGATGGAAGAGGAACAGTTCCGGTCTAGCATTCAGGAGCTTTTCCAGTCCATCCGGTTTGTGCTGAGTCTGGACAGTAGAAACTCAGAAACACTCCTCTTCACTCAGGTCTGTGAACTGTGGGAAAATAGTGTGAGGTCTCTTGTTGCCATTGTTGTTGCGTTGTATGGGGGACTTCCTAAATTAAATTACTCCTTTGACAATTTCATTTATAATAACTTCTGATTATTCTTTCCCCAACCCTTTTTTTTTTAAATCTTCATTCCCTCCTTAACAACTTTCTGTTCTTCCCTACCAGTCCCTTTCTGAAATTCCTGACTCTTGGATTGGTTTTGTGGCCCATTTAGTTTAATCATGGCCATCTGTGTAAACCATTGGATTGGAACTATATCGAAGCCTGGTGGAGTATCCAGTGGATACACAACTGAAGACAGTGACTTCCCCTCTTCTCTGAACCTGCTATAGTAACAAGTAGTTTAGTAGTGAGGGGTAGAACCCCCAAGACCCTCTTCCATGCCTTACTACTGACAGCCCCGTTCTGGGATGGACATCTACAGCTACTGTGTGGGGTGGTGTTGCTGTTAAGATGACTCTGTCTTAGCAGGCACTTTCTTTGTCTGATTTCTAGAATTGAAGAAATTGTGGTAAGGTTCTGTGTGTTGGGAAAGAGGTGATTTACAAATAAATACTTGGTAGAACAAAATGCTGCTCTTTACTTGAAAGCCAACTTTGCCTCAGCTGTGAGGTATGAAAGAGCTTACTAGCTTTATACTAGAAAAGCAGAAGAACTTTATTATTATGAATTCTCCTTAGACCAAATTTGCTAGTTACCATACTATAGTTGTTAGTAACATTGTATTTATAGGGGATATTTAAAATATATAGGGATTTTATTTCCTAGGTAGTTTTTATTAAAACTTATCCATTACAACTGTTAAGAATGGGATAAATTGAAACCTAATAGGAATAACTGAATGCACTGACTAAGCATTAGAGCCAGATTCTATTAGAAATACCAGTGTTAGAAGTTTTCTTCTTCATACCAAAATTTCCTAACCAGCTAGTCTCTTACCTTTACCAAGCAGACTTGTGCTATAATAAATCAAACATTCATTACTTCATCCATATAGGGGTTGGGGTTATTTTCTCTTATCAAATTAGTAGGCTTTTATCTAGTGGGTTATAGTTCTTCAGCTCCTTGAAGCCAATTATGTCAAAAGCTGTCAACAAAGATCAGATAGTTTTATTTGTGTCTCTCCATTCCATGACTGCATGAGTTATTAGTCAAAGTGTATGTTTAAGCCCTGTCTTACTTGAGTTTAGAATAGTCTATTATTTTTTTGTCTTCCACTTGCCTCTTTATTGTCCCTTTATGCCCATGAATTGCCTGTAGGTTCCTTGGCCAAAAAACAAGTGTCATTTGGGAGCTCCGTGCTACAAAGGAATTCTCAAGGTTTCGAGAACCTCTCTAAGGGAACGCCTATGAGCTCACTTTAAAAGTACCACAAGAAACTCATTTTCTTCTCCCTGACTTTCCCCAATCTATCTGTTCCTTCTAATAGGGGCCAAGGATACCTGCTGCTTCTCTCCCCAAAAAGAGTTACAGAGAGATTGAAGGTAGCTAACAGGGTAGGATAGACATGCTTTCTGGGTGTTTGTCAATGCTTTGTACAGACAGTGGTGCTTCTGGCTCAGTACATACACTTGTCAAATGTTCTTGCAGAACCAGCTTTTGTTCCTGGTTGACCACTGGGCATTTCATCTGCTGCCTCCTTGGGTCATTGGGAGAAACATCAGAACAGATAGCTTAGACCTGGTAGACCTGGTATCAGTTTAGATATATTTAGGGTTCAAATCCAATTCTTTGCTACCAAGCTTATGTTTCACGAGTTTCAGAACTCTTGGAAAATTTACAATTCAATTAGACTTTCTGTCATTGATCATGACTATCAGAAGTTGTCAGAGTGTATCTTTCTGTTCTGGTGCATAATTGTAGGAAATTTCTTCATATACTGAGTATGACATACCTAACCCTCTTTTTGTCTTTTGTATCTGAATTGCTTACATGCTTGTATACTAGTTTTAACTGCCGTAAAATAAAATTCCTGATATTTCATAGAGTTATTAACCTGAAGACAGAATTCATATGAATTTCACACTTTAGTCTGGCCTTAACATAAAGGACATTAATTCAGGCTTTCCCGTGGCATAAATTTTCACTCTATACCATTGTCTACTGCCTGATGAATCCTTTAAGAAAAACATCCTCCCTTAACCCCAGCTCACTTGTTAAAAGTGAGCTGTTACCTTTTGTTCTTAAGGTGCCACTTCTGTTTCCCTTTGTAAATCTTGTTGGGATTCGTGGTATAAGAAGACTAAGAAGTACAAAAAGCTTCCTTCAAGGTGCTTTCAATAAATCCAGGAAGAAAATAAGAGCCAGCTCATCTTTGCTTCTTTTCTTGTTGCTGTGGTAAAATATTGTCACAAACACAGTTTAAGGAGGAAGGTGTTTGTTCTGCTCACAGTTCAACATACAGTTCATCATAGTGGAAGTCAAGACAGCAGGAGCTTGAAACAGCTTGTCATTACATCCCCACTCAGGAAACAGAGCAGTGAATGCATGCTGCTGCTCAGTCCTTTTTGTTTATGCAGTTCAGGATCCCCTGCCCGGGGAACAGTCCTGCCTACAATAAAGATGGGTTTTCCCACATCAGTTAACATAATGAAGATAACCTCTCAAGGGCATGCCCAGGGACCCCTCTCCCAGGTGATCCTAGACTTTGACAAATTGACAATTAACATAGTATACAGCACTAATTGAAGACTTGTTGTGTTCTAGGCACTCTGCTGAAAACAGCGCACCTAAATTTTCCGTATGCCAATAGCAGCATCATCCCCATTTTATAGATGAGAAAACCAAGGATTAGGGCAGTTCATCAAACATACAGCAGGCAAATGATAAAACTGGGCATTTGTCTATTTGTATTGAGTCTTGTTGTGATATCTAGGCTGGTCTTAAACTTGAAACTTCCTGCCTCAACTTCCTGAATAGTTAAAATTACAGACATGAAACACTACACCTGGCTTAAAGCTGGAATTTGAACTCATATGTGTCTAATTTAAAAATCTATTATTTTTCTCCTATAGTGTTCTGCCTCTCAAAAATTATGGATCAGTATTATCAGATTGGGGCAGCAAGATGGCTCAGCAGGTAAAGGCTCATGATGCCAACCGTGATGACCTGAGTTTGATCTCCAGGTCCCACGTGGTGAAGTGAGAGAACCAACTCCCATAAGTTGTCCTCTGACCTCCACGTGAGCATGTGCTCCCCTACTAGATAAATAAATAAATGTGATTCAAATGAATGAATGAATAAAACTAATGCCATCATGCTTCCCCCACCTCATTAAAATAAATTGTTACATTTTTCTCAAGAGACCCCCATCTTGCTTACGGAGCTCAGATCCTAGAAGCCCACATGCACATGTATTTTCTCTCTCTCTCCCTCCCTACTCTTTTTGTTTGGGTCATCTGAGTCACTGAATTCTAAGTCAGCATTATCAGTAGTCCTCAAGATTTTATAACTGAATGAATCCATGTTTCCCAACTTTTGAATTATACTTGAGACTGCCAGAGATCACATATTAGAAAATAATTTATGTATTCTTCAGATTACATGATCATATACAAATATCACTATCCCTGGAAAGTGGTCTAGTTCTTAAAGCTGGGTTACTGCTATTGATAGAGACCAGCTAGTACTGCTTGAAGGCACTCAGCTTTCGATTACTTTTCCCTTTCTTAGAAGTTTCTGGCTTGTGTTGGAAACCAAAATTGAAAAGTCAAGAACTTAATCATAAAGACGAAACTTTTAAATCTTTTTTGAGGAAAAATAGCTGTTTGTCTTAAGCTACGTTGTGCAAAGTTCTCTTTATACTTCCTTCTCTTCTCTGCAAAATGCTTGGCAAGTTATGAAAGCTTCAAATGGCCTGAGCCCTAGTAAAAATCCCTGGTTTCATTTTTGGATTTCCTTTCCCTATGCTCCAAGAGTGCTACAGGACTGAGTACAGTCAAGGGCCAGGGAAGAACCCTCTCGAGGCAGGGATGCTATAGTCCCTTCTGAAACTCTTTCAACCTCATACCTTTGAACATACAAGATTAAGCACAAACCTAACTTTGAGCTAACCATAGCTTTACTTGCTCCCACAGGCTGCACTGCTTAATTCTTTCCCTACCATCTTTGACGAGCTGCTGCAAATGTTTACTGTGCAAGAGGTAGCAGAGTTTGTGAGAGGTACACTGGGAAGTATGCCTAGCACTGTGCACATCGGACAGTCAATGGATGTGGTGAAGCTGCAGTCCATCGCCAGGACAGTGGATAGTCGCCTGTTTTCTTTTTCAGGTAAATTAAGTTGAGAGTCAGAGTTTATTTCTTCCCTTCCAGGGTGGTAGCCAAGTTTAAACTGATCAAAATATCAGTTTAACAGCCATGATGTAAGAAACTAGTGAGCCTTAAAGTGTATAGATTTTAGTAAACTATATGAGAAATTCAGCTAAGACCTAGACCCGCTGCCTTTTTCACAATTTACTCTTAGGAACCCGTACTTTAGGGTGTACTCATAGGGCATAAACTGGATGGCTTACAAACAATAGTGCTGGGTATGATGCCAAGTGGATCTCTGTGAGTTTGAAACCAACCTGAGTTACATAGTAAGATTGTGTGTGTGTGTGTGTGTGTGTGTATAGGGGGACATGAGGACACATGCCTGTAACTCAGCACATGAAAAGTAAAGGTCCTGGGTGAGCCAGCCCTGAAGTTGTAAGCATGGGAGAGCTGTCCCATTACTCATCTGTCATGTGGCAGCATGGGGAAGGGAAGATGCACTTGCACGCGTACACACACACACACACACACACACACACACACACACACACACACTGCCATGCCTGGGAAACACAGTAGAGCTGGTCCTAAAGGTGGAGGTTCTGGAGAACTGACCCTGAGGACATGAAAGCAGGAGAACTGGCCCCGCCCCTTGCTCATCCATGCAAGGGGTGAACTAGCCAGGGCAATGCAGGAGAGCTCACCCTGGTGGTGAGGACAAGGGAAAGCTGGTGAACTGACCAACCCTGCAACTACCCAGGCCCAGCACCAGGGTTATGAGTTGGCCCACCCCAACATCACACCATCTGTAATCTGCTGGAGCACATGAAGGGACTGGTCCAACAGACCCAAAGCTGCAGGATATCTACAACACAGGGTAACAGCAGGATAACCAAAAGGAGTTCCAGTGAGGGCCCAGCATCAATAGTGTAGCAGAAACCAGAGGCCTCTAACCAGACCAATGACTCTTTTTGATGAACACTTGCAAGTAAAGATAAATGAGTAAAAGGGCTTACTGTGTGACTCACTGTGTCATACTGTAGTTTCCGTGACGAGGTTGATTTTTCCTTTTTTTTCTTCCCTCTTAAATTTTATTTTATTTTATTTTGGGGGGAGGTTGCGAGGGCAGATACAAAGGGACGGGGAAATGAATGGGATGGAGATGCATGACACAAAGAATAGATAAATAATAAGTAGAGAGAAAGTTAAAAAACAAAGAAAAAGAAAGTTTAAAGAAAAAGAAAAGTAAAGGTCATCCTTGGCTTCATAGCAAGTTTCAAGTCAGCCTGGGTTAAATGGAACTCTATCTCAAAAAGCAAAAAAAAAAGCACAAATACTTAATTTTTACAGTTGTAAAGATTAGAAAGTCCAGGATCAAGGTACCAGTAGACTTGATGTCTAGTTGAACCTACTTCCTGTTTCATAGACATCTCTCTTCTCTGTTTTATGACCTTACAGGAGGAGCAAGAAAGCTTTCTGAGATCTCTTTTTAAGGGGCACTAGTCTCATCCAGGAGAGGTGGTACACACTTTTAATCTCAGTACTTGGGTGGCAGAGACAGGCAGATCTCAGTGTGTTCAAAGCCACCCTGTTCTACATATCAAGCAAGTTCCAGGCCAGGCAGGCCTGTATAATGAGACCTGTCTCAAAGGGGAGATAAGGTACTAATTTCATTCATGAGGATAAGGCCCTCCTGACCTTATCACTAGAAAGTTTCCCACTTCAAATACTGTCACATGGAGAATAGGTTTGATGTATGAATTTGATAGGGACATAAACACTCAGTGTGTAGTAGGAGGCCCTTTGTCTCCAGGCCACAGGTACAGCCATAGCCTGGCTGTGGGGTCCTGTCACAACAGTAGTCAGATGAAAAGAAGCAAGTCCAAGAAGACGAAGACAAGCCAAGGAGGTTTAAAAGGCCCTGAAAAGGGACCTGGGAAACCCTGTGCTTGCTTTTTTTTTTTTTTTTTTTTTTTTTGGCTCACCAGTCAGATAGATTCCTTCTCTCTCTCTTAAGATAGAAGTGGACAGAAAACCTTTCATATTCCCTGGGAGGTTAGCACAGCCTAACTATAAATCAGGAGTCTAGGATACCTTTCAGAAAGAGCCTTTGGATTTATCCATGAAACTATATTGCTTGTGATCAAGTTCAGCCTTTCAGCTGCATCAAATATGAGCCTGATTATTTAAGTAGGATACTGTTCTAGAATAAGCCTCCAAGCACAAGAATAAATCTGAAGCATCAGTAAAACAGCTATCTGAATTTTCATAATTAGAATTTTACGTGTTAATTTTTAAAGTTTAACTTCCAAGTATAAGAACAACTTATTCCAGGAGCTTGGCCAAGTGGTTGGTTGTGTCTCTGCATCTGCTTCCATCAGTCACTGGATATAGGTTCTATGATGACAATTAGGGTAGACACCAATCTGAGTATGGGGGAGGCTAGTTCAAGCACCCTCTCCACCATTGCTATGAATCTTAGTTGGGGACCTCCTTGTGAGTTCCTGAGAATTTCCCTAGCTCCAGATTTCTCCCTAACCCCTTAATGGTTCACTGTCAAGGTACTTCTTTCATTGCTCTTCCTCTCTGAAGAGAGGGAGGAGGGATTATAAGAGCAAGGGGGGTCAGGATCATGATGGGAAAAAAACACAGAGATAGCTGACTCAAGCTAGTGGGAGCTCATGGACTCTGGACTGACAGCTGGGGAGCCTGCATGGGAACGCACTAGGCCCTCTGAATGTGGGCAACAATTGTCTGGCTTGATGTGTTTGTGGATCCCTTGGCAATGGGACGAGGATTTATTCCGGGTACACAAACTGGCTTTTTAGAACTGTTTCCCTGTGGTACTGATGCCTTACTCAGCCATGATGCAGTGGGGAGTAGGGAGGGGCTTGGTCCTGCCCCAACTCAGTATGTCAGCCTGTGTTGACTGCCCAAGGGAGGCCTTACCCACTATGAGGAGGGGATAAGGGTGGGGTGGAGGGAATGGGAGAAAGGAAGGGAAGGAGAAGAGGGGCTGTTAATGTAAAATGGAAAAAAATTTTAAATAAAAAAATTAAAAAGAACAACTGATTAGTTCAATGCTGTATACACTTGGAATACTAAGGAGATATTTCCATTAACTCAGTTCTGCCAGTGCAGAGCAGTAATGGTAACACTGCCATTGAAGAAGTCAGCCCTTCTCCAGTACCTGTTGTTGATAAGCTTCTTTCTTCTGCCTCAGATTGAAAACTGTTGTCAATGATTTGACATGGTCACTAAACCCACTGCTTACAACTCTTCCTTTATTTGCTGTTTAAAAAAAAGTCACTTTTAAAAAATACAGAAAATGAAGCAGCTAACTGCTCTCACACCTTTATTTCTGTTATTTTTGTATGTGTTCAGCTGCTTTACACGATCACTTAAGAAAATTTTTTCTTAAAATTCATGTAATGTTGGACTATATAATTAGATTTTATGATAATCCACCACCAAATTTTCATTTGCATTTTACTCTAATTCAATGTTCAAGTTATAGATGCTCTTTGCCAGTGATGTCATATAACCAGTTCTTACATTCTCTGAACATACCAACCTGGTGTCTTCTCTGGCATGTTCTAACAATAAACTGCTATTTTATCTGAAAGCAGCTATTGCTTGTTATTAATCCTACTGTATTTATGTTTTGTTCTAAAATATAATCGCTTTTTTAAATCCAGACATCCTTTTAAATATAGAACAACTATCTGTTCTTTTTGAACATATAAATATTTGACAAAACAGTCAAAATCTCTTATATGTCATATAATTTATCTTTGGCTTAATTTTTTTTTTATTTCTGGGGGCTGGAGAGATGGTTTAGTGATTAAGAGCACTGACTGCTTTTCCAGATGACCTAGCTTCAATTTCCAGCATCAACCATCTGCAATTCCAATTCCAGTTAATCCAGTCCCCTCTTCTGACTTCTGTGGGCACTAAATATATGTGGAATGCAGACAAAAAACCTATATGCATAAAATAAAAATGAAAGAAATTATTTCTGAAGTTCATGTGGAACTCTTAACTATGATCAAATGTAAACAGTAAATTATATTTTCCATGGCTTGTGTTATTGATAATCCAACTGAATCAGTATGGACAGGTAGGGGACAGTATCTGCAGGGGTGCACAGTCACTACCACACAAGAGTTTAGGGTGCCAGAAACATGTTCACACTTGCCTTGTATTTAGTAGAAAAGGCCCTTTAACACCCCATTCTACACAGGAGAAAATCAAGCTTGTGAGAGGAATCAGTCTGCTTAAGAACTCTTATCAGTAAGGGAGCTTGAATATCATTCAGCCTGTCTGAATTAGGGGTTCCAAACATGGTTTCTTTTTCATGACATGCTATTCTGGCAACATGAAGAAGAAAAGAAAGATATTTAAGTGTATACAGTAGGATAGGTGTAAGAGCTCACTAGTTATCAAAGCTATGACAAACTAAGGTTATACTCCTGTTCCATTTGTTGTTGTGAACATTACCAATAGCAGTCTACCAAGCCTGTGACAGAAAAGAGATTTGACAGGGTGAATGCATACCAGAATAGGAGTGACAGACTGCTTAGCTGTGGCATGATGAGGGGCAATTAGAGATTCCTAATAAGCCTACAAATCTAGTCATTGCGTAGTTCATAAGTGTGACATTCACATGGATTTTTCACTATAAACAATTACTTGTTTTGTTTTCGTGTTGTTGTGGTTGTTTGAGACAAGGTTTCTCTGTGTAACAGCTCTGGCTGTCCTGGCACTCGCTTTGTAAACCAAGCTAACCTCAAAGAGATCCTCTTGCCTCTGCCTCCCAAGTACTGGGATTAAAGGCGTGCACTACCACAGCCCAGCTAAAACTAACTACTTTTAATTTGGAGCTTAATCATTGAAAAGATATCCTTTGGAAGCAGGCTTCTATTTACATCTTTTTTTATGAACGAATGAATTTCCTGGGCATACAGGAGTGTGGGTGAGAGGTTACTCACACAGGTGACTCCAGAACAGCTTCATCCCTGAAAAGTCTCACCCCAACATGGATTGACAACTTCCCTAGAGCTGCACAGGTGCAGTCTTCAGTGATCCTTTTACATATATACTCTGGTTCTTCCCTGAGCCATGTACAGCCAGAGCTGAATTAGATGCAGCTAGGAGGGGGCACAGGAGGGAATGGCTGGAGCCTCCAGGGATGCTCTGATGACCCTCCCCATGCCACAAGGAATGCCACCAGGTCAAATCTTGAGGCTCTCTTGTGGCTAATTACAGCTGCTCTGATTAAAGAATGACAATAGCTGTCATGCTCAGAGCACAGAGTTCCAGAACATATACAAGGTACTGTCCACGTTTTCTAATCCGAAACTGTGCTTTGTAACCTCTAGCAAAAACTGCAGGCTTTGTTCCTAGGCTTTTATCCTAGAAAATAAAATGGTTTATAAAATCTCTTCACATATTTTCCTCTCTCTCCACCCCCACCCCTACCCATGCATTTTAACTTTCCAATTAAGCAAAGTCAAAAGCTATCAAATGTCATTATAGTGTAGGGATCTAAAATAATAATGAAGAAAAAAAAAGAACCATAGAATGGCTTGCAGTTTCCAGGCCCAGGATTTTTAGACTTTTCAAAAGGGGTAACCTCTGCTATGACTCTATTCCTAATCTCTTCTCCTTTAAGTCCCACAGTACCACTGTATTCTAGCCATAGTTAGCTGTCCTCCAATGGACAACCTCATCTCTGTTTTCTTTCCTAGAATCCCGTCGCATCCTGCTTCCTGTGGTTCTTCATCACATTCATCTTCACCTGAGGCAGCAGAAAGAGCTGCTAATCTGCTCAGGGATTCTGGGCAGTATCTTCTCCATCGTCAAGACCAGCTCTCTGGTAGTGACCCCACACCTGTCCCCACTTAACTCTGCCCTGATCTTATGTTATTGTAGTCAGGAGCAGACCAACAGTGATCACTTTGTTCACTTCTCAATCAGAGATGCTTTTATTGGTGAAAAGAAAGTGCCAGAATGAATGGAAATCTGTGTGTGCCCATGGGTTTCTCAATACAATACATTCTTGGTATATTAATTGTTATACTACTATAAATGTACACAGATATAATTTCCCTCGGATCAGAAAGCCCAGTTTTGTTCCATCTTCTGTTGCTATCAAAAGGTATTAATTCTAGATTCTTGGGAGTTTTCTTAGGATTATAAATACAAATACCAGGAAGCAGACCCAGTCTAGGGGGCAGAGGAAGCTTGCTTATTCAGACTTTTCTTTCAGCTTTCAGACAGCTTGATTCCACCTATGGCATCTTTACATCTTGCTAGATGAGGTCAGGATATGCAGTAGCTGTATGCTACCCATAGAGTGCTCTGTCGTTGTAGAATCATTCTTTAGAGGTCAGGTTTCAACTAATGTTTTATCTTCTTTTCTCTTTTTTTTTTTTTTTTTTTTTAGGAAATATGTGGTAGTAGGAGAGAGATTGAGGTAGGAGAAGAGTAAAGGCATGGGTGAGAGTAGAATTTATTTTCTTTTTCTTTTTTTAGAGATTTAGGAAATTGGGAGACTTAGGAAAGCTATAAAGAGAATGAGAATAAGCATGGGTTTTATTACATAATTTTTTTAAAGTTAATGCTCCTAGAATAAAATTTGAAGAGCATTTAAAATAAAGGGCATAGTCCAGGTGATAACATACAAAGCTAGACTATGTCGGTGGAGCAAAAGAGGCACCTAAAACAAAGGCATGCCTCATTTGAGCAAAAGCCTGAAACCCAAAAAGGGAGCTCTACTATCCTGAATTAAAGTACCATCTAATGACAGAGGCCCAACTTGTCAAAAAGTGACTCTAATGGTTGTAGTGACCCTATTGTTTGCTTTTTACTCCAGACAAGACCTGGCAACTCTCCTTCCCACCAGACCTCATAGAAGCCATGCCAAACACATAGTATCTACAGAAGTACAGGTCATATATGAGATAGCTTATTGCTTAAAAGGAAAAAAAAAGGTGGGTAGGGAGAAATTGAAGAATTTTTTAAAGGAAAAAAATGGAAACCAGTGAAAAACCTGAAGGATGTAGTTTTGTTGTATTTGGAAGAAAAGAGAGCTGAGTATAATTAGTTGACTACAACTGCTCAAACTATATCACAGGAAAAAGAGTGTTATAATCACTTTGATAGATGGGAAAGATTACTCTAGCCCCAAGAGCTAATTCCGTATGTGAAATGGGGTAGAATATAATTATTTTTGGTGAATGGGTAAATTTAAGCTCTGTGAGATCAGAGATAGTCTCTCTCTAGTTCACTAATCTCAGTATAGTCAGGTTCTCAAACAGTGAATGGCACATAGTAAATGTTTAATGACGATGGATGGATAGAGGATGATCATTATGATCAGTAGTGGTACAAATATTTTGAAGGTCTGGGGAGGTGGCTCAGTGTTTAAAGTGCTTGCTTTGCAGGCACCAAGGTATGAATTTGGATCTCTTAGCACCCATGTAAAAACTGGTATGATGGTACATATGTCTATGACCCCAACACTGTGGAGGAGAGAATGAATGGAGGAACAGGAAGATCCAGGAGGCTTGCTGGCCAGCCATTCTGGATGAAATGGCAAACTCTAGGTTCAGTTGAAGACTTGGTCTCAGACAATAATGATGATGGTGGTGAAAAGAAAAATAGAAGACATCTCCTGTCAACTTCTGGCCTCCATATGTGTGCACACAGCTGTGTGCACCTGCATACATGTGTACTACACATAAACCACACAGGCACCCAAAATAAAAATTGTAAATATATTTTGGAAAAGGGACAATGGGAATCTCTTTGAGAGATAATTAAAGCCACCCTAAAAAAAAAAATGAAATGAATATGTGATGTCTATGAAAGGGTAATACAAACTCTTCTAAAATTCTAATAACTGGGAAGTAGCCTATAATGAGAAGGCATGTTCTGTTTTTATAAAGCTGTCAAGAGAAAGATGGATTGAGAATAGAATCTTTCAGATGAGCTGGGAACAGCAACAGACTGAGGAACTAGAAATGGCCACAGAGGAGGTTTGCAAAAATTACGAGTAGTGAAAAAAAGAAAGGAAAGAAAGGGACTTCATAAAAAAGATGCCTGCACTAGTAAAAAAGTTCCTGCCACACTGGGGTGCAACTTTACCATTTCTCAAACTTTTATCATTTCTCAGTGTCAGTAGAGGTATGCTTTCTTTTCACTGTACTAGGGAAATCAAAGAAAACTTTTAACTCAGGGCATTCATCTCTGTCCTGTATGTCAAAATTAATGTGTCTGCCTGAGATTGAAATTTGTGTGTGGCATTAGGAAAGGCAAGGCCTCAGCCTCCATGCCTAGACAGCAGAGACAGGCATGCCTTGCCTCCTCCCAAAACCATTGTCCTGGGTTCCTTACACACTTCATCTTGGTGAGTCTGAGAGGTCAGTGTTGGAGATCTAGTAAAAAAGCTCACTCCTGATGCGGCTTAGTAAGTACTACTAGCTGAACATCTGCTTGGCCTAATGCTGATGGTGTGCTCTTTCACTGCTCACTCCAGGAGGCAGATGTCATGGAGGAGGTAGAGATGATGGTGGAAAGCCTCCTGGATGTGCTCTTACAGACTCTACTCACCATCATGAGTAAATCACATGCTCAGGAGGCGGTAAGAGGGCAGCGGTGCCCGCAGTGCACAGCAGAGATCACTGTTAGTAACTAACACTGAGGTGTTCTTGCTTTCTTTTCTAACCTGGGGCTCCTCACATCACTCCTATCTCACCACCCCACCATTTTCATCTCAGCCTCCTTCCTGCATGGTTGTCAGCATGCCACCCTCTTCTTTCTTGAGTTTTACCCCCTCCACCTCTCTGAAAGCTCTAGTTTCATACTCCCAGGAGCCTAGTTTAAGGAAGATTCAAGGAATGTTTCTTGTGTGGTTTCCCTACCATACTTTCAGTTGGTTTTAGCCTTTAAGCCAAGTCACTTTCTATAAATGTTGATTGAAGCAGTGATATAATAAAGCTGTAGGAAAAGGCTAAAGATAAAAGATAGACAGGCCATCCCCTGTAGGAAACCTCACTTAAAGCTCTCCTAAATGATATATAGGACAGAAAAGTTTCTTGGGTCTACAAATTAGTTGGTTTAGTCCATAGTATATGTATTTAAATTTATAACATCAAGAAAAATACAGTGTGGTAGAATATCAGAGGTGTTGCTAAGTAATGAGTATATATGACATAATTAGGAGAGAAACATACTAGGAAAGCATCTCAGATGGGTAGAGACAGAACCCTTGGCACCTGACCCCACTTGCATATTCAGAGTGGATTTTCCAGCTCTTGTGTGGTAACATGATAAACGGTTTCTATGAACTCTTTCAGTTGGAAGATGAGAAATGATAGAACTCTCTTTGAACAAGTCATCTCTGGGAACAAGCCAAACTCTAGCATGTTAGGGTGAGCATGTGTTCTGGACCATTCAGCCTGGAAAAAGTGTCTTCTTCATTAAGAGCCCCTGTTGAAAAACAAGACTTAGTAATTTTTTTTTTTACCAAAGGCATTGTCTGTTGCACAAGTCTGTGGTGTTCCTCAGTGTGACAGCCTAGGAATAGACATAAACAGGAACTCATTTGTATTGAAAAAAATAGGATGTCAGTATTGCAAATCAGACAGTCCATCTGTTCTAGAACAGATTCTAAAGTAAACTTCAACAAATTAGATGCCAAAGATTTCAGATGAAGAATTTTTAATCTGTCATCAATACGTCCATAATTCAAGTAGAAATGAGAAAGCTTAAGTAAGAGACTTACGGGCTGATAAGATAATTAACTATATTAAGCAATTCTATTAAAATGGACTGTCCTGAAGAGAAATCTAGAACTTCAGTTTAGAACAGAAATGGCCTTAATGAGCAGTGAAAGAATCACAGCATGTAAAATCCCATAAGCAAAGTTGAGTGAGGTTTTTGTTAGAATAGAAAGCCCCTGTTGAGAGCATGCTCATTGTAGTAAAGTAACTATGTACCCTGACATGTCCTGGTAGCCTGGCCTTCTAATCAACATTTACACAGCCCTTGCTAGGGGGTCTGACCCTTCTTGAAGCATTTGACAAGTGTTACTAATGAAGCCATCCATTTCTTTAGATTATGATTATAGCTATAGTTTGTTGGGTTCTTTTTATGTATTAGACTTTGTGCTTCAATGCTAACCGACACACACACACACACACACACACACACACACACACAAATTCATCTGACCTTTACAGCAAATTAATTATGACTTATGCCCATTTTCATATAAAACTGAAGTTCATATACATGTGTAGATTTTGTATAGTTTCAGGGCTCTAGAAAGGATTTGATAAGTTTAAAGGCTACTGTGAATTTAGAAACACTTGAAAATCATCTAAGTAAAATACTTTTTTTTCCTGAGGAGACAGCCTTTTAAGAACCATGCCGATAACTGCCGTAGCATGGTCTTTGGAATCTTTAAAGCATTGAGTTTTTGTTTTTGTTTTTGTTTTTTTAATGTATCCTCATTGGCTTAAAAGACTCATAATTGTACTTAAATATGCCTTGAAGTTCATAACTTGTTCCCTCCCAAAGATCAATTTTGATTGCTTTGCCTTTCTTTTGATCACCTATGTCCCATTTTCCCAGCTGAGCTGCCCTTCCCCAGAGTGTCCTTGTTGAAGGGCTGCCTGCCCTCTCCCAGCAGATGATCCAAACTTTGCCCAGAGGAGAGGCTCCCTTTCCAAATAGCCTCTATAGACTTCCGTATTGTACTCTTATGATAAAAGACTAATTAGCCAAAACTTTGCTGTAGAGAAAATAGTAATACTTCACTTTGTAATACTCTATGTTATATGTGAAGGTTTTTTAATATCCCTGTGCTGCAGAAGCTTTATTAAAACTCCAAAACACTCCTAGAAAAAAAGTTCATTTTCAGGAACACAGTTGTCACCTTTCTCCATGAACATTGGGGGCCATCTCAAACCCTCCCTTCTCTTCTTACCCTCTGTGATTTGGAGAACAAAGCCCCTGTGACTGGCTGTGCTAAGTGTTTTGTTTTTGTTTTTGTTTTTGTTTTGGATTGGTTCCCAGGGCGAATATGTGTCCTGCCTCCTCTCATTGCTCCGTCAGATGTGTGACACTCATTACCAACACCTTTTAGACAACTTCCAGAGCAAAGATGAACTCAAGGTAGGCAACAGAGCACTGGCTTTTTACCCAGGAAAGGAAGTAGTCATCCACAACTGCCAATAGGCTTCTCCTTTGTCGGGGGTTGTGTTTGAGTGACCATGACTGCCTAGGGCAAGGATTCAGCAGCCCCAGTTTAAAGCTGAGTACATGACCTCCAGAAGCTGAAATCTGACAGTGCCCTCTACATGCCCTGAACCCCAGGTTGACACTTGAAAATTTTTATCTAGCTGATAGCAGCTTTGTGAACATATGCTTCTATTAGAGAATAACCTGAAACACCCTGGGTCAGAAAGCCAGGATGCTCCTTTTCTTATGTTTTATTCCCCCCTGGGCTAAGGACTATTGTAGATTTTAGGTCTGTGATCTGCTTTTATTCAGAACAAAGTCACTTGCACTATATAGCAATGCATCCCACTACTTTTCCACTTATATTATTTTTATTAACTCTATTGTGTCACTTAATAACAATTGTCACCTTTTGGTATCTGATTCTGCCTCCTCTCCACAGACAGATCTCTTCAGGTTGGTATTGTATATAACCTGTAAAGTGAATCAAAAGACAACCAGAACCTAAATACAGGTCAAGCAATGCCCAAGCTGAGGTATAGAGCTAGAAAGTACAGACTTGCCTATTCTAGATTGTTTTCACCCTATGTGTGATACTGAGTCTCAACCAGACTGATATCATTCGCTTTTAATTGTTTATTTTTATTACAGAAATATTTATATGGTTATAAAAGCTAAAACTGTCCACAAAATTTATAGTATGTTCAACAGTGGTTCCTTGGTTAGCTTGGCAAATAGCTGGTCCCTATTCCTCAACAGCAGCTATTTTTTTTTAATTTTTATTTTGCAATACAATTAAGTTCTACATACAGGCACAGATTCCCTTGTTCTCCCCCCTCCCGCCCCCCTCACCTTCCCCCCAGCCCGCCCCCCATTCCAATCTCCTCCAGGGCAAAGCCTTCCCCACAGACTGAGATCAACCTGGTGGACTCAGTCCAGGTAGGTCCAGTCCCCTCCTCCCAGGCCGAGCCAAGGGACCCTGCATAGGCCCCAGGTTTCAAACAGCCGACTCATGCAATGAGCACAGGACCCGGTGCCACAACAGCAGCTATTTTTTAATTTGCTGTTCTTCAGGAAGCTTCTGCTGAAAATGTTTAGATATTGTTAGTTATTTATTTTCTTCTTCCCAAGGAAAATGAAGAGAGTTCTCTTCAATTATTCCTCTCTCACATGCCCACCTTTCCTACTATTCTTCCAATGTAGACTTTATGCATTTTTATTTAAATTGGTTAATTTTATTTAAATTGGTGGTGAACCAAGTGCTGTACTATGATTCTATTTCTTTTCTTGTGTGTTGCTTGTCCAGAAATTGATTGCCTCATTTCTAATGTGTTTATATTTTATTTTTTCACATCTGGCTTCTGCACTCTAGCTGTCACTTAGTATACCTCTCTTCTCCACCTGACTCATTGTCAGAGCTGTTGGATACTGTAAAGGTCATTCTTTCTCCTTAAAGACATCCTTGTCTTTATTTGTTTGTTTCAGTCTGTCTTGTTTTGTTTTATGGTCCTCAGGCCTTGGCATGTCCTTACCAATGAGTTATATTCTGGCCCCATTTTTTGCAGAGAATGGGATCTTGATGTGTGGCTCGGGCTGGCCTTGAACTTAATATATATCCCAGGCTAGTCTCAAACAATCTTCCTATCTCTCTCTACCTCTTGAAAGCTGAGATTACAGGAATTCTACCACTATGCCTAGCCCATTCTCTGTCTTTTGTATTAAAGATATGGAGAAGACTCCCCGATGTCAGTGTGTATCTAAAAGTAAAGTCTGTCGCTGCTGTTTTGAAATCTTAGTTATAAACAGGGCTTGTCTTAGTTGTAAATATGTAGATTTGTTCTCTTGGACTTGAAAGAAATTTGTGTCTCTCACAAATAAATAATAAAATAAATGTTAGGATATAGATAGATAGATAGATAGATAGATAGATAGATAGATAGATGAATATATGAGAGCCGGGCGGTGGTGGTACACGCCTTTAATCCCAGCACTCAGGAGGCAGAGCCAGGTGGATCTTTGTGAGTTCGAGGCCAGCCTGGTCTACAAAGCGAGATCCAGGACAGGCACAGAGAAACCCTGTCTTGAAAAACCAAAAAAAAAAAGGGAGGGGGGAGAATATATAGAATATATATATATATGAAAGTCTGAATGGGGACAAAGTCTGAAGGAAATGATTGGGGAGGATGGAAGATGGGATAATGGGGTGGTGGATAAGTTCAGTGATCTATATCTTTAAAAATGTCATAATGAAACCCATTATTTTGTATGGTAACTAAAAACATTAATATGGAAAAATAGAATCCACAGGCGTTCCAGTTTAACATATAAACTTTCTTTCAATTCCTGTTTTCCTTTTGGCATCTCAGATTTCAGCTTTTACTGTATTGAAAACAAATACTGAGTGATCACCCAACTCCAGAAAACATTTCTCAGTTTCCTGATGGGATAGGAAAAGGCTAGGTACCTGACGACATGAGTGAGATAGCAGAGGGGAGCCGGAGGGATTGAGACTAACTGTCCTGCTTCTTCCCTTCGTACCCCAGCCCCACAGAAGTGTCTGGTGGTCCCTGCAGTTGTGTGCCGTTCTGAGAGTCTGCCTGCCTGATGTCCTCTTGTTGCTTCCTAGTGCTCTCACCTTCTGCAGGGAATAGGGTTCCTCAAGTCTGTTAAGTCCGTCACTATACTTTCTTCTTTTAAATTTTTTATTTTTAAATCATGTGTTGCGGGGAGTGTTTGCATATGTCTTCAGGTGCCCTCAGAGACTAGAGGCATTGGATCCCCTGGAGCTGGCATTGAAGGTTGCTGTGAGCTGCCCTACATGGATGCTGGGAACAGAACTAGATCCTGTGGAAGAGTAGTAAGCGCTCTTAATCACAGAGCCATCTCTCCAACCCTGATTTCTCCCTTTTAAAGTTTTCTATATGTGTAGAGTTAATTTGATTTCTGTATTCTCTCCTGTTTTGTCTCTGTGAATCCCTATATTTTACTTTCTTGACTGTCAATTTTAAAGATTTGAAGAGATGCATAAATAAGAGAACATGTTCAGTCTACCACATTAAATATGGAATCTGTTCATGTGCTCTTTAGGACAGCATTTTTTAGTTATCATTTATATACCTTTTATCTTTGTGTGTAAGTGGGTAAGAGATGTGTGCATGTGTGTGTATTCATGTGTGGAGGAAGCTGTAGGATTTCAGTGTGGTCCTTGCCTTGAAACAATGTTTCTTGATGTGTGATCTTCATTGTGTACACTAGGGTATCTGACCCATGACCTTCCAGGATTTTCCTGTCTTGCCATCTTAATTTTAATGTAAGAATGCTGGGAACACACACACACATACACACACACACACACACACACACACACACACACACACAAATGCATTTGACATGTGGATTCTGGAATCCCAGCTTAGGTCCCATGATTGCACAGTAAGCACTTTATACATTGAGTCATCTTCCTAGCCTTAAAATTCTTATTTTTAAAGAATATAGTTTGGTGTTTCTTTTATTGTATTCCTTTTAGATGATTTATTACAACTAGCAAGATCAAATTATCAATTTCAAGCCAGGCGGTGGTGGCACACGCCTTTAATCCCAGCACTCAGGAGACAGAGCCAGGTGGATCTTTGTGAGTTCGAGGCCAGCCTGGTCTACAGAGTGAGATCCAGGAAAGGCTCAAAACTACACAGAGAAACCGTGTCTCGAAAAAAAACAAAAAAAATTATCAATTTTAAATTTCCCATTAATTAATAAAAAATTAGAGCAATTAATAAAATTAATTAATTAAAAATAAAAATTAATAAAAAATAAGAGCAAGACTAGATTTTTGAACACTTACTGAGACCAAGAAAATGACCTCTGCCCTTATATAGTCAGAAAATATTGGCAAAGGAGAACAAATCTAACAAAGAGCAAATGAGTGAAACCACAATGTTTAAAAACTATATATGTAGGCCGGGCGGTGGTGGCGCACGCCTTTAATCCCAGCACTCGGGAGGCAGAGCCAGGCGGATCTCTGTGAGTTCGAGGCCAGCCTGGGCTACCAAGTGAGTTCCAGGAAAGGCGCAAAGCTACACAGAGAAACCCTGTCTCGAAAAACCAAAAAAAAAAAAACTATATATGTATACATATGTATGTATGGCTATAGAAATGTCTCAGGAGAGAAAAAAACCAACTGCTGAACAAATATGATGGCTTTAGTTCTATCTCTAGAACCCATATGAAAAACCAGACACAGCAGCACTGACCTGTAGTCTCAGCGCTCCCATGGTGAGATGGGAGATGGAGATGGGAAAAACAGTCAGAAATATGTGTACATAACAAAGCAGCAAAATGAGAGACCCTGCCTCAATGCAAAGAAAGAGAGAACTGAGTCACAGTCAGTTGTCCTGTGCTCCTCACATGCATGCTGTGCATATACTCTTCCCCCATATACAAAGAAATATTTTTAAAAAGCAGATCTGTTGGAGTTTTAGTTTTACTTTCTGTATCTGTAAAATGAAGACACTATACAATAGAGTTTTGTGTGTATACATTTAGTATAGTGATTGGCTCATAACTTGAATTCTATTGTTACTTCCTTATCTTTACATAAACATCCTTTCATTGGCTTTGATGACAGAGTTGGATACAGTATAAGAGCCATCATAATTTATTTGCTAGTAATCAAGATTTCTAAGATTACATAAGGTCCCAAAGCATAGATTTTGTATACTAGGTATTATTTTATGAGTATTAATGAGTGATGCTATTTGAATGAAGTAAGAACAAGTAAGATTTTGGACAGGTGTCAATGAATGAAGAAAATGCATAGGAAAACTTATTAAAGAAATGTTCATTTCAAAAAATGTTAAATAATTTGATAATTTTATCAAAAATTTTAAGAAGAATGAATGCCAGAATCTTTCCCAAAAAGAGAACATTTTTCTGGGTCATTTTTGTTGGGGAATATTATTTTAAGGTGTGTTACTTTTGTTTATGTTGCATTTGTTTAACTCTGTGAAGCTGTGTTACTGTGCCTGTCTAAAACACCTGATGGTCTAATAAAGAGCTGATGGCCAATAGCAAGGCAGGAGAAAAGATGGGTGGGGCTGGCAGACAGAAAGAATTAACAGAAGGAGAAATCTGGGAGAGGAGAGATCTAGGAGTGAGAGGAGGAGGAGGACATCAGGGGCCAGCTACCCAGCTACACAACCAGCAACAGAGTAAGAAAGAAAGGTACACAGAAATAGAGAAAGGTAAAAGCCCAGAGGCAGAAGACCTATGGGTTAATTTAAAGTTATGAAAAGCTGGCTAGAAACAAGCCAAGCTAAGGCTGGGCATTTATAGTAAAGAATAAACCTCCATATGTGACTTATTGGGAGCTGGGTGGCTGGCTCCACAAAAGAGAAAAAAAAAACCTACAACACATTTTGTGAAATTATTGTTAAAAGTCAGAAATTTCCCATTGTGAATATAAGCAAAAAATTTTTCATCTAAATGCTAGCAGGGGAAGGGATCCAGTTCAGTGGTAGAGAGGCCCTGGGTTCAGTCCTCAATACCATATACCACTAGACCTGCGAACGCGCGCGCGCGCACACACACACACACACACACACACACAGAGTCCAACAACATAATACAAGAATAAAATACATTGATCAAATTGAATTTATCCTCCAAAATGCCAGATTGGCATAACACATAGAAGTCAAAAAATATAACATCCTATTATCCAAGGATGTATAAAGAACAACAAAAACAAAACAAAACACGATTTTCCCACTAATGGCAGAAAAAAAAAGGTAAAATAAACCCACAGTTTTTTTTGTAATAAAATCATTCAAGAAACTAGAAATAAAAAGGAACATCTTTGGCCTGGTGAAGAGCACCTATGAAAATCCATAGACAGTGTCACACTCAATAACAAAAGGTTGGCTGCTCTATTCATTGATAGTCATTATTAATGCTGAAGAACTTGCCTGAGGTAACTAGGCTTGAGGAAAACAGTAAATGCTATGTGAATTAGAAAGGAACTAAAACTATCTCCACCTACAGACAGCACCACTTTACATACTGTAAACTCTAAGGCAACCAGGGACAACAAAACCTAACAAAAGTAAACAAATGACCCTTAGAGAAGCCCCCATTGTGCTTTCTTCTGTAGTGCACCTGTCTATTAACCTTCATGCCTAAAATCTATCTTAAAATATCTGCAATAAGCCCCAGCTAGATATAGCTACACACAACTTTAATCCCAGAACTTGGCAGGTAGAGGCATGAGGATCTCTGAGTTCAAGGCCAGCATGGTCTACAAAGCAAGTTCCAGGACAACCAGGGCTACATAGAGAAACCCTGTCTCAAAAAAAACCAAAAAAAAACCCAATAATAATAATAAATAAAATAAGCCCCAACTCTGCTTCATATAAAATAGAATAAATAAGTTCAGCAGGGATTCAAAACACAAGTCATATTCTATTCACTAGCACTGAATAATATGAAAACTGATTATGGAAATAATTCTGAGGAGGGGACCAGGACAGGAACATAGAGAGGTGCCAACCTCCCCTCCATTCTCCAGCCTGTAGAAGTAACCGTCTTATTAAATAAGAAACACAGAGCCAATGCAAAGATGAAAGCCCAAGAGGTCAGAGCTAAGAGCCTTACCCTTTCTGCTGCAGCTAGCCTCTTCAGCCAAGAGACCTACTTCCTGTGTGTTTGTCTTTATATAGACTTTCTGTTCTGCCTTCTCATTGGTTGTAAACCCAACCACATGACCTCCTTGTCACTGCCCATCTATACAGACCTCAAGGTCTTCTGTGGTTGGTATTGAGATTAATGGCATGTGTCTCCATGCTGGCTGTATCCTTGAAAACACAGAGATCCGCCTTACTCTGCCTCCCAAGAGCTGGGATTAAAGGCATGAGCCACCAACGCCCTGCTCTGCTATGGCTTGCTATTAGCTCTGACCCCCAGGCAACTTTATTTATTAACATACAAATAAAATCACATTTCAGTACAAATAAAATATCACCATACCAGCCTGATTCAGGCTTGCAGGCCCAGTACCGTAGCCTCATTTCCTGCCAAGTGCATGCAAGAAGCAAAAGGGGCCTTGGAAGACAAAGGTGGTGGTGCCTAGAGAAGGAGGCCCATCCCTAGAGTCCATAACTCTGAACTCATGAAGAAAGAAGGGGACAGGGTCAGATACTGGAAAGGGAACCCAAGAACCCTAGTCTGCAGACTGCCTTGTGAGCCTCACTAAGACTGGACAGGGAACTCTATGCCATCATCTTCAATGCCTCTGAATAGCCTTTGTTAAGTATGTGAGAGAAAGAGAGGAGAGGATGTTCCAGGAAAAGGAGTAAAGATGGGGATTGTCTGCAGGAAGATTCTCTTGTTGTTTTCTGAATTTGGGGAACTCACCATGGGAATCTTTTTGAGTAGCACACAAATAGGTGGTCTCTTCATTTGAAACCCAGAACAGAAATAGCCTGCTGTGTGCATGCATGTGTGGGTGGATGGTTTTTCAAGACAGGGTTTCTCTGTGTAACTATCCTGGCTATCTTGGCATCTGCTTTGTGCACCAGGTTGGCCTCAATCTCACAGAGTTCCATCTGCTTCTGCCTCTGAGTGCTGGGATAAAAGGTGTGTGCCACCACACCCAGCCAATGTCATAGTTTTTGATTAGCAATCTTCCTAATACCAGCCCCTGTAGCTAGAGTTTTTCTGCCTGGCCCACAGTCAGGACAAATCTCTCTCACCTGCCAGTCCCACAGCCGCTCAGACCCGACCAAGTAAACACAGAGACTTATATTGCTTACAAACTGTATGGCCGTGGCAGGCTTCTTGCTAGCTGTTCTTACAGCTTAAATCAATCCATTTCCATTAATCTATACCTTGCCACATGGCTCGTGGCTTACCGGCATCTTCACATGCTGTTTGTCATCGTGGTGGCTGGCAGTGTCTCTGTCTCAGCCTTCTACTTCCCAGCTTTATTCTCCTCCTTGTCCCGCCTATACTTCCTGCCTGGCCACTGGCCAATCAGTGATTTATTTATTGACCAATCAGCAACACACTTGACACACAGACCATCCCACAGCAAGCCCCAGTGTGTCAGAAGACCTTTTCAATTTGGTGCCTTGTGTGAACAGCATTGAAACAGCCAACAGTTTTGCTTTGACAATGCCTAGGGAAGACAATATAAAGATCAGGTGCAGATAAATGGTTGTAGCAAGCTTTCTTGGACTGCCAGCCCCCAAATCATAACACAGATATTTATTAATAATAATTAATTAGGAATGCTCAGCCTTTAGTTTAGGCTTGTTTCTAGCTGTCCCTTTTTTAACTTAACCCATTTTTATTAATCTGTGTGCTACCCTGAGGCTCATTTTCCTCATCTACATACTGTCCATCCTGCTTTCCTGCTGTCTCTATGTCTGGCTGGCACCCCTTTTTCTCTCTGCCTGCCAGCCCCACCTATCCCTCCTCTGCCTAGCTGTTGGCTATTCAGCTTTTTATTAGATAAATCAGGTACCTTATGCAAACAAGGTAAAACAACAACACATTTTTACATAGTTAAACAAATATTCTATTCCACAACAATTAGTAGCTTGTCATGAGTGTCAAGTACAAGAGTTCATGTTATATATTTCATTAGTTTTATTTTAGGAAGAGTGTTAAAATAAAATTGAAGTAGGAAAAAATAATTCTGGGCTGAAAAGATGGCTCAGTCAAAATCCTTCTTGTACAGTATGAAGACCTAAATTTGGATTCCCAGCACCCACATAAAAAGCTGGATATAAGTGTATGCCAGTAGTCAGGTGCTAAGAAGGTGGAGATAGAAGGATCCCCAGAGCCACTGCCCAACCAATCTCACTGAATCAGTCAAAGACCACTGATTTAAATTTGAAATTTAAATTAAAAAGTAGAAGGCCAGGTGTGCATATATGCATACCACCCATATAAATATAACTAAATAAAAATACACATGTATTACATCAAGATGAATAAGATAATTAAGGAAAGAAAATAAAACTCAAATAGATAGAAAGATATTTATGTCTTCTTGGATTAGAAGAATGTTACGTTGTTAAGATGGGGATACTTTTCTAAATTGATCTTCAGTTTTGATGCAAACCTATCAAAATTCCACCTCCACTTTTGTACAGACTGATTTGGTTTTTATTGAATTGAAAGTGACATTGCTAAAAAAATATATATATATATTGGAATAGTAACACTTACCCACTTTAGAACTTACTACAGAGTAACAAGTAATCAAGATTGACACTGGCAAGCTGGGGCATGGTGGAGTACGCCTTTAATTCCAGCACTTGAGTTGGAGGCAGGCTGATCTCTGAGTTCAAGGCTGAGCCAGTCAGAACCACACTGTGAGACTCTGTCTTTAAAAAAAAAAATTGATACACGCAAAAAGATAGACACATAAATCAATAAAATTGAGCTGAATAGTTCAGGAATAAATCTTTGTATTTATACTATTAATTTCCAATGGTGATGCCAAGACAATTTAGTGAAGGAAGAAGGGTCCTCAACAAACCTGCTGAAGTGATTTGATATCTGCATACAAAACAAAACTGTGCTCCTTTATACATGGTTCAATGTTTCTTTCTTTTCTGCTTTCAGTGTATTTTCTTTCTTTGTTCTGTATTTCATAGTTTAATTATGATATGACAAGGGAGCATTCTTTTCTGATCTTGTCTGTTCGGTATTCTGAATGTTTTTCCTGTATCTGGACTAGCATCTCTTTCACTAAAATCTGCAATTTTTTCTGCTATTTTGTTGAAAATGTTTTCTATGCCTTTGGAATGAAATCTTTTATTTTTTCTATGTCTATGACCTTAGATTTGTTCCTCTTCATACTGTCCCACATATCTTAGAGAAAGCTAGACATCTATCTAATGTTGAAACTCTGAAAGTCAGATTAGTCCCACCTCAGGGTTTGTTGTGGATTTTTGTTGTTTATGCTAGTAACAATGTTTTCACATTTTTTGACTTTTTGGTGTTGGTTGTTGTTTGTTTGTTTGTTTGTTAATTATTTGGGGGGGTTGAGTTTTTGCTTGATTGGTTGGTAGAGTTTTGGGGGGGTTGTTTGTTTCCAATCAGTTAAATTGGTGATCATGTAACAATTAGACAGCTATGTTCTTAGATGCTCAAAATCAGTAAATCTCTCTGCTTTGCTAAGGGGCTCTATGTATATTCTGGGGCCGCCTTTAGTACTCCAGCATGATACAGCTCTATCTTGTTAGAGTTCTGTTTGTACAGAACCTCATGTTAAGTCAGAGATGAGAGATTTGAGCTTCTTGAGTCTTTCTGACAATATGAGCTGCCCAGCACATGAGTGACTGTCTAGAATCCAAGGAATTTATCAGATCTTTTCACAGGTCTCTATATGTATCTCATTCATCAGATTTTCCTTGAAGCTTCTTGGTAGATCTCTTTTTGTTCCAACTAATGTGAATGTGTTATGTATCTAGAATGTTAAATTATATAACCTTTTTTTTTTTTCAACAAATGTCCTAGGGTTAGCTAGATAAGCTCTAAGTTAAATAAAATAAAGACAAGCCCTGACAGTAGGCTTGTCCAAAGAGCTGCCAAACAGGACAAACAATAACAGTTCTCTAGATAATGGGCTTCATAGGGGCTCTAAAACTATTTTATTCCAGTGGCTGCTAGACTCTTGGTTTTTGTGTCTGCTGTAGTTCTGTAGTTGAGTGTTAAAGTAGATAGAGAAGATAGGAATTGGGAAGAGTGAAATGTAACAAAATTCAGTGTTTCCTGAGATTCATCTATTTTTCCTTACTAAACTTTTTGTCCTTGTTTGCTTTTGTTGGCTGTGATAAAATTCTGACCAAAACCAATTTGGGAGAGGAGAGGATTTATTTAGCTTACAAGTTACAGTCCATCATTGGGAAGCCAAGGCAGGAACTAGAGACAGGAATCTGGAGGCAGGAACTAAAAGTAGAGCCCATGGAAAAGTGCTGCTTAATGGCTTACTTGCACGGCTTGCTCAGTTTGCTTTCTTAAGCAACCCAAGACCACCAGCCCAGAGGTGGCACAACCCACAATTGGATAAGGCCCCTCCCACATCAAATATTAATTTGAAAAAATGCCCCACAGGCCAATCTGATGGAAGCAATTCTTCAGTTAAGGTTCTTTCTTCTCAGCTGACTCTGTCAAGTTGACAAAACTAGCCAGCACATTCTCCTCAAATTATATAATATTGAATTGTTTAATCAGTCTTAGCCACCTCATAATTTTCATGGACACAGATTTATTAGAAGGTTTGTGGTTTTTGCTTTGTTTTGTTTGGGGATTTTGTTTGAGGGTGGTATTGGGAATTACACTTGACTATTGGGTATACTAAGTATACCTTCTACCATTGACTTCAGCCCCAGGAATTTTTGGATTTTTACACTCCCATTCCTAAAGTATTTTTCTCAACAATCAAAGTGCTCCTAATATTAAAGAAAGAAAGAAAGAAAGAAAGAAAGAAAGAAAGAAAGAAAGAAAGAAAGAAAGAAAGAGAGAGAGAGAGAGAGGGAGGGAGGGAGGGAGGGAGGGAGGGAGGGAAGAAGGAAAGAAAGAAAGAAAGAAAGAAAGAAAGAAAGAAAGAAAGAAAGAAAGAAAGAAAGAAAGAAAGAAAGAAAGAAAGAAAGAAAGAAAGAAAAAGAAAGAAAGAAAGAAAGCAAGCATGTTCTTACTATCAAATGCTTGATTGGGACTCTTACTTAGAGAATGATAGTCTGCCCTGGGCTTTAGGTTTTAGGTGTGGATCTAGAGTTGATGTAAAACTGTCTCGAGTCTGCCAAATTTGACTCTGCCCATATATGGTCTAGAAGAATGTCCTGAATTCATTGTCATGTAACTAGTAAGAGACAAACAACTCAGAGAGGGAACTAAATATAACCCACTTGTACCACATTCTCTTAGCAGAAAGTTCAGAAAGGGCCAGCTGAGGAAATGGCACAGCAGTAGTAACATTGTCTCATATTGCTTTTCTTCTGTGGTCAGGAATTTCTGCTGAAGATTTTCTGTGTGTTCAGAAACCTAATGAAGATGAGTGTCTTCCCTCGAGACTGGATGGTGATGAGACTGTTGACAAGCAAGTAAGAAAAGGCCCTGTATTGGCATCCGTAGAGCCCTAGGTCAAGCTGGGGGTAATTTGTATATGTGAGTGAGAGGAAGATTAAGACCAAGACTGGGAAGAGAGAGGAGTTGACAAATACGAAATTTGTTTGGAGATTCAACCCACAGGATTTGCCCACTGGCCATAAAGACAATGAAAGAAAAGAATGAAAGATAATTCAAAAAGCAGAATCTATAGTAGTGAGGATAGAAAAAGCTATGTTAAAGAGGGGAAATATAATACTAGGAAAGAACCTCTGTTGTTCTGCAGCTTTAGGCAGTGTTACAAGCTGCCCTCTTGATTTGAGTTGTATTGTCTGCCAGGCAGTACTTACCTCCTAGTGCTAACTGTCCACCTAAGCCCTGGCTGCAAAGCTCTGAGCACTTCTGACTATAGAGATGAAATACTAAGACTGTCTTAATATGTCTGCCCAACTCATATTTCTATCTGTGATTCCTCTTGGCAAACTAGAGAAGTGATACGTGTAGTAAGAAGTTTGTTCATTTGATCTCTGTCTACCATAGATTACCTGGTCTTCACTATTTAGCCTACTGCCTCCTCCCACTGGTCTGCCTTTTATGTTGGCATTGTATAGAATGCAGTCAAATTATTTATTAGGTATATTAGCAAAGCAATGTGAATTTTTTTCATGTTGAGCTCTTTATAGGGCCCTTTTTTCCTTAAAACCTACAAATGTTTTGTCCAAAACAAAAGAATGATAGGAAGTTGCACAAATATTTTCTCAAATAGTGGTTTTCTATCTAGATCATTCTTATTTCTGTCTCCTAGTTACACTTAGAAAATTTTAGATTTTGTAGCCTGTCCTGCAGAAGTAGCCTCTTTATCTTTCACCCTTACCCTTGCCACCTGCTCTGCTGGAAGACTAGTCTCTTTTATATACTATTTTTGCTTTTTTTTCCTCTTCTCTATAGAGACCCATATGGCCACTTCTTTTTCTTTTTATTGAAAATAGATAATTTTTTCACATAATATATCAAGATTATGGTTTCTCCTCCCTCTACTCCTCACAGCTCCTCCCCAGTTCCCCTCATCCAGATTCACTCCCTTTCTGTCTCATTAGAAAAGAGCAGGCTTCTAGGAGATAGTAATAAAATATAATAAGACAAAACAAAACTACCACATTAGAATTGGACAAATATGATAAACAAAAGGAAAACCAACTAAAGGAAAAGAGCCCAAGAGAAGACACACGAATCAGAGACCCGCTCATGCACACACTCAGGAATCCCATTAAAAACACTAAACTGGCTGGGTGGTGGTGGCGCACGCCTTTAATCCCAGCACTTAGGAGGCAGAGGCAGGTGGATCTTTGTGAGTTCGAGGCCAGCCTGGTCTACAGAGCAAGATCCAGGAAAAGGTGCAAAGCTGCACAGAGAAACCCTGTCTCAAAAAAAAAAAAAAAAAAACAAAAAAAAAACAAAAAAAAAGAAACCACTAGACTGGAAGCCATAATATATGTGCGCAGGACCTGGTGCAGACCCATGTAGGCCCTGTGCATGCTGCCTCAGTCTCTGTGAGTTCATATATGTGCTTTGATCATGTTGATTTAGAGGCCTTGTTTTCATGGTATCCTCTATGCCCTCTTGTTCTTACGCTCTTTTCACCTATACTTACCTGGTAGGTCAGGTGGCCACTCTTAAGCATAGTTTCTTTGCCACATAGTCAAGGCCCTCTGTAATAAAACCCTTAACTTCCCTTCCCTTAGCATCACATTTCCCTTCCTTTACACTTCAACTCATGTTCTTGATTCTCACGGGAATATCGTCCTATTATTAACTTATATGTTCCAGGCTAAGATTAAGAGTGATATTCTAGTCCAAAGGCTGAAGCCAGATGAAAATAGTACATGACAAAAGGAAATATTTAATCACTATAAACTCCTATTATCTGGTAAAATAATAAAATTATGCTCTAAATCCTACAAAGTGATCATAATCTGTGTTGTTATCCAAAGATGCCCAGAGTACTAAAATTACTTTTTGTGCTAGAAAAAAAATCTTAAAGAACAACAAGTCTTAAGAGAGAAGAATTATCAATGACCCACATCCTTTGCTATCTCACTTTCTAAAAGACATTTCTCTGAAACTGGTTTTCTGTGGAGTTTACTCCATTTTCTTTTTCCTTTAAAGCCCCATCTTATCTAAGAGCAAGTTGTCTTCAAGAAGTTTGCCTACAGGCAGACAGCCGATGCTAGGCTATGCCACTGTTAGTCTTTTAATTCTGCAATGCCTTGTTTCCTCACTGCAGTATTATAGTTACTACTGTCCAGTACCTGTCCTCTGCACTGCACAAGAATTTCACAGACACAGACTTTGACTTCAAGGTAGGAGCTCCTAAAACTCATCACTGTCACAGTAACCCTAGAAAGCTAAATTCTACGCTCTCCCCTTTTTGCTTTATTAATATATTCATAGTACTATAGATTCCTAGGCTGATGGTTATTGTATTTGAGCTGAGAGCCTCCCTGGTAGAAATATTGGGAAGCAGGCATCTATAAAGATGCCTATTGTTGGCTTCAGAAAGAATCCAGGGAGCAAAAATGGGGAAAGACCTATTTCTAAAGATAGTTAAAAGGAAATTTTTTTCTTATAAGAAAATAATTTAAGATTGTCTAATGGACTCTGTGCTACACATGTATTTAATTACTTTCCCTGCAAGGTTAAGGACTTAGGCAACCATGAGGTTCTTTTTCTGTCTCTCTAGGTGTGGAATTCTTATTTTAGCCTGGCAGTTCTGTTCATAAACCAGCCAAGCCTTCAGCTAGAAATCATTACTTCAGCCAAGAGGAAGAAGATTCTAGATAAGTAAGACAGATGTCTTCTGTTCATCTCTCTGCTACTTGTCCAGATGGAACTATTTTTCTATGACAGACTCTTTCAGAAGTTCAGAAGTTTCTCACATGGGTGGTTTCCCAAGGAGCCAAGTATGAAAGTTCAGTCATTAACCAAATGGCTTAGAATTTTGAGAGCATTAGAAATAACAGTGCTGATGTTCTGACCTCATTCGATTTCCAGGTCTGCCTCCCTCCACTAACAGTTGGCTTCTGTGTTACTATTTTCAGGTACGGGGATATGCGTGTGATGATGGCGTATGAACTGTTCAGCATGTGGCAGAATCTGGGTAAGTCTTTTCTACTGATTCTTCCTTTCATATACTGCATAGGTAAGTAAAAAGTACAATAACTAATAATTCTCCAAAGTTTTCTGAATATCAGTTCAGACCCCAGAGATCCTCACATATCTTTAACATAGCACCTCAGATGAATAATGTAGTGTAGCATATGTATATAAAGCCCTCCTTGGCAGGGAGAGTTTGGCTAAGAGATCCTACTATGACATATGCATTCCATTTTGGGAACAGAAGTTAAAAGAGTAAAAGGAAGACTCAATAGTTTTTTCCAGTTTGGGAATCCATGCTGTAAGAGCCTCTACACTACTCATGTCCCTGTCTACATGTTACAGGCTTAGAAGTGTCAATCATGGAGACAGCATGAAAAAAGGACAGGTATTGATTTTAATAAAGATCGAAATAAATTTTGGATCATGAGTACTTATGTGTCCAGATCATGTATCTGATACCACTTACTTGAAAGATCATGAAAGATGAAAGTTAGAGCCTTTGGATGAGATTGACTTTGGCTTTTTCTTTGAACACTTCTAATAGATACTACTTTGAATCTAAAATTGTCAGATCAGTGTTTCTGGTAGAGTCTTGCAGTTGCCTAGATGAGTAGCTGGGCCACCCAGAATTCTGGAGGGATATGAATCTTCTGTCAGGAAGATTTTAAAATACTAGTTATATGGGGGCTGGAGAGATGGCTCAGTGGTTAGTTAAGAGCACTGGCTGCTCTTCCAGTAGGTCCTGAGTTCAATTCCTAGCAACCACATGGTGCCCTCTTCTAGCGTGCAGGTGGAACACTGTATACTGTATACATAATAAATATTTTTTAATTAGTTATATTTTCAATGAAATGTGATTTAAGCTAAGCTTGTGCCTCTTAAGCCATAGGAATGATGATCATAGAATCTTAAAGTCACTTATGAACCCTCCTCACCCTGATCTAGAGATGAAAAGTAGGTGTAGGGGGCACTGGTGAGATGGCTCAGCAGTTAAAAGTACTGGCTACTCTTCTAGAGGACCTGGGTTCAATTCCCAGCACCCTCATGGTGACTCACAATCATCTGTAACTTCATTTCCAGGGGATCTGATGCCCTCTTCTGGTCTCTGCAGGCACTAAGCATGTACATGGTACACTTAACATACATACATGCAGGCAAAGCACTCATGCATATAAAATAATATATTTAAGACAACAATAGGACTCTTCATCCCTCAGTAGGCATGTGTTTCCAAACAGGCCTTTTAGCTTTATCACTCTTACTACCTTCCCACAACAGAATTTGCATATATTTTTCAACATTGAACTTGACTTTGAAATTCCTAGGAACACAAGAGACTGACAACTATACCAGGTACCAAGATCAGAGTATGCAGAGTGAGCCTTGGAGCTAACATTTGCTTCTTAGACAGGTTTCCAAAATAAAAGAAACAAAAGAGGTATTAGCCTGGGTTCAGTCCCCAATACTGCCAATTTTTTTTAGATAATAGATTTGTCTTGTAAAGCCATTCATTGCTTTTGAAGGAAGTAACATTCTCTGTCTGGTGCCCCCCAAACTAGCAGGGGGGCTAGTTACTTGACTGTAGCAGTTACTACACAAGCAAAGAGTCCCCCTCTTGTAGTCTCTGGAGTACTGAAAACAGAGATCTGAAGTTGGTTCTTTCTCTTGCACCATTGCAAAGAAAAGTCCTCAGAACTGACCCTGGCTTCTAGGAATACTCCCTAGAGAACAGACCAACCAGAGGAAAAGCTGTAACACTCACTTCACTTCCCATAGGAAGGCCTTATAAAGGAAGTTGGAGAGTGAGTGAATCTGATCAGAGTGGATGTATTCCTATCATAAGAATACAATGTGAAGAACGGGTGGGAGGGTACAAAAAGAGTCTAGGTCTTCAAGCAAGCCTATTAGGGTGAAGCTATGCAGTAAGCTCTTAGCTCAGGTAGAGGGTTTGTTTGTTTTTTATTAGCATACATGAGTGTGGGCGTTTAAGGGGTCCATGGACTTCAGGCATTTAGTAGCTTAAGCCTTGAACTGGACTTTGTGATCATTGAAATGCCTTCTAGAAGTAGAATTGTCAGGGAGGTCCATTGTGTTTAAGCAGAAACATACAGATTTTCCTTACTAAACAGAAGCTGTAGATAGATGTTTGAAACTCTTAGCACATTACTCATCTGTAGAAAGCGAGCTATTTCCTTGCTCTGAAGATTTTCAGGTAGTTAAAACTTACAGGAAATTTTTTTAAAAGAAATTTTGTGCCCTTTGAACATGTGTTTCAAATTGACTAGGTTAGTCAATTGAAAACCCTAAAAAGATGAGGGAGTGAACTGAAGGGATGGATCAGCACTTAAGAGCACTGACTGCTCTTCCAGAGGACCCAGGTTTGACTCCAGTCACCAACATGGTGGTTCACAACCATCTCTAACTCCATTTCCAGGGGATCAGATGCCCTTTTCTGGCACCTGATAGCAGGTGGTACCATCTGGTATCAGGCATCCACATGGTGCACAGACATACATTCAGGCAAAAACTCATATACATAAAATAAAATGATAAATGTTTTTAAAGAATTTTTAAAAATAATAAAAAGATAAAAAACAGAGGGAGTATCTCAAAAACCATAGACTAAATCATCTTTTAGCCTTAGAAGCTTCTAATATAAATAAGCAGTTGAAGGTAGAGTGTGTTGGTTTGGCTTTCTCAATGCTGAGAAATTCAGATCTATCTCAGGACCTCACACATGCTAGGCAAACACTGTACCACCACTGATTCCCAGGCTCACTCTAAATTGTAACATGTCCTGGCCTCTCTTGTGAATCTTCTATGTAAGGAACAAAGCTGGAATGAACTAATATTTGTTGGGTTTTATTGTTCAGGTGAACATAAGATCCACTTTATTCCGGGAATGATCGGTCCTTTTCTGGGTGTGACACTGGTCCCACAGCCAGAAGTGCGGAATATCATGATTCCTATCTTTCATGACATGATGGACTGGGAACAGAGGAAAAATGGCAACTTCAAGCAGGTAAAATTATAACTTCACTCTTTGGTGTGCTCTCCTCTGAAATGAACCTATTTGCATCAGACAGGTAGTCTAGATCGGTTGGCATGGTTCTAATAGAGAAGTTAAGCATCTTAAATCCTGCTTTAGAGTTTGTGTATGGCTTGCTAGGCAAAATTAATATGCAAATTTTTTCAAGTTAGAGACCAGATCCTAGCAGTCAGGAAAATGAGGCAGGAGAATTGCCATGAGTTTGAGGGCAGCCTAAGCTACAGAGCAAGTAAAGCCTGGACTACATAGCAATACCTTGTTTCAAAGACAAATAAGCAATCAAAAGAATTAGAGGAAAGGGATAACATGGTAAGAACTTTCTTATGAAGAAAAGAATAACAGAGACTGAATGCTCCTAGTTTCGGTAAGAAGAGGGTCCTGGGAGCATGCTGTCCTTCCTCTACAGTATGGCCCAGGAATTTCTAAGACTGGAGCCAGACCAGACAACTTCTCACAGCCTCCATAAGTTTCTGGCCAGTGTCAACAGTAATCTCTAGTTTGATCATAGAGAAAGCAAGCATATAGGACAGTTGTTTTAGGAGTTGATTAGATATTACATGGATAAGTATCTCCTTTTGGCAACCTGCTGGTGGGTGAGCTGTCCCATCATGAGAATGGCCTGGTTAAAGTAAAAGTTCAGCTACCAGCACAGGGAACATTCCTGTATGAGTACATGGAAGTACAGCTTTAGTACCTTATTAAACAAATACTGTTTTTTAAGTTCTGTCATAAACCCTGTTTTTATGATTTTTGCTTTCAGGACAGGAATTATCATACAAAAATAGAGAAAACCGGCATAGGTGGTAAGCACCAATGAAGGAGAGACGGATGAAGGAGTAAAGGGAACTGGATCAGCCTTTGACAGCCTAATAGAGAGCAATTTCCTGACCCTATTAGGATGGGCTGTTGGTTAGAGGTGGGGGTCTCTTGGACAGTAAACATCCATATGTACAAGTTACCCCAGATAGGTGTAGGTAAGAAGAAATAGAGGAGAAAGCAAGTTTATGAAAAATTTTTGGATCATTTGTTTGTGCAGTGGCAGAAGTTATCATTGAAAATTGAGCATGCCAATTTTGGCCATTTGAACTGTGCTGAGGAGGCCAGAGCGAGCTTTAATAAAGTGGAGTCTGTGGAGGAAGAGGAAAAGGTTTGAAAAAATGAACTCTGCTGGAGGGAGTTTCTGTAAGCTCCAAGTGGGAGCTGAGAGGCAGGAATGACAAGGTCACAGAGACACAGAAGGGCTTAAGGAAGCTATGGGACTTAGCAGGCAGCTCCTAGGGGAAGGAGGCCAGAAAACAGGGAGGATTCCAATAGAGGGAGAAGAGCAAGTGTCATAATAAATAGAGTTGCCCACATGGTGTATCAGATTCCAGGAGTCAGAGAGGATATTTACCAAGTAGGTGAGGAGAGGTGGATGGTTAGAGCAGATGGAGGGAAGAAGCAGCTGAAGAATTTAGAACCAAATATGATGGATAGCAGAAGCCAGCAGAAACAAATGATCTGTACACACCTTAAGAGTCAAATCAGCAACTTAAGTCATTTTGAAATGTTAAGACATTTCATGGGTACTACAGGGTGAAGGGGGAACCACTGCTGAGTTGATAAGTCAGAGATCCTGAACCAAGAAGTAGGTTCCATTGTTTGATCATTCTTCTAACTGCAAGTATGGAAGTATTAAAGTGAGAAGTGGGGAACAGAAGATTCTTTATTAAGAGATCAGAGATGGGAGGCTTATGTCCCCTGAGGCTTTGGAGAGAGAGTGGGTACTGAGCCTGGGTTATATATTTGGTGGGGTTTTGTACTTGAATGATAAGGGGAGTAATGTTTGGCTATAAAAGAGTTTAGTGTCCCATACCTGGGGATCTACCTGAGAGGCTGGTAAGGGAAAGGGTATGTCAGATCATGTGGTTTGGAGGAAAAGGAGGAGGGGAATGACTGGCGAGCCTGGGGTCAAGCAGATGAGGGGAGCAAAAGAAATAGAGGTTCCCACTTTGGCTAGGAGGTCCTTTCCCATCAAGGGGATGGGACAGGTTGATACCATTAGGAAGGAATGGCTAAGGAGGATACCCTTAAAGATACAGCCAAGAGGTGGGGTTTGGTGAGCCTGGTAAGACTGTCCTCCCTACCCCAACAATAGAGGAACAAGAAGGAGAGGTGGGACCCCAGAACTTTGTCAGGACCAAAGAAGTGGGCCCGGTGTCCAGAGGAAGGAGATGGATCACCCTGATATTGTGATAACTACCTGAGGCTCCTTGTCAGAGATGGTGGTGGTCAGGCCAAGAGAGCCTGGGCCCCCAGAGTCATTCATGGCCAGATCAAGGAGGTAGGTTGAAGGGCAATCTGGGCTTGCTGTTCTCATGCCACGAGGCCCATGGGGGCAGTGCCCTTCTTGATAGCACCTTGGACATGGTTCGGGTGGTATAAAGGTTCAGACAGGCCTGGGCCCAGTGACCCTCCTGACTGCATTTGAAACAGGGATGTGGAGGTTCTCAGGCTTTCGGAGGCCAGAGAGCCTCAGCAGTTGCTATGGCTGGTCAAAAGGCCTTCACTAGCTCCAGGTATTTTTGGTTTGGTGCTTTTTATCTCTCCCATGGTACACCTTAAAAGGCACAGTTAAGACTTTGGCCTGTGGAGTCAAGGGTCCTCTCTAGATGTTTAAACTTGTCCCTAATATCAGGGGAACTTTGGGAAAAGTAAGTCATAAGGAGTTGCTTCCCATCTGGGGTCTCAGGATCCAGATTGGTGTATTGTAAGAGGGCCTTTGTAAGGCAGTCTAGAAATTGAAGTGGGTTTTTGTGTTTGTCCTATATTATCTCTTGAATTTTTTTTTATAATTTGCTGCCTTAAGGGTAGCCTTATGGAGACCAGTCATGAGGCAAGTTAAAAATCTATTCCTAGCTAGGATATCCCCTGGAGTATTGTAAGTCCATTCAGGTTCCTGGTCGGGGACTGCCCTAACCACAACTGGGTGGGTGTCATCAATTTGGTGGATTTCACCTGCATGGGCCCTAGCCTGATCCCAGACTAGCCTACACTCCTCTGGGAGAAGATTGTTAGCGAGAATCATATAAACATCATTGTTGTTTGTTTTTGCTGTTTTGAGGGACCTGCCACCCAGCTCCCATATAAATCATACACAGAAGCTTATTCTTAATTATGAATGCCCAGCCTTAGCTTGGCTTTTTTCCAGCCAGCTTTTCATAACTTTAAATTAACCCATAGGTCTTCTGCCTCTGGGCTTTTACCTTTCTCTATTTCTGTGTACCTTTCTTTCTTACTCTGTTGCTGGTTGTGTAGCTGGGTGGCTGGCCCCTGATGTCCTCCTCCTCCTCTCACTCCTAGATCTCTCCTCTCCCAGATTTCTCCTTCTGTTAATTCTTTCTGTCTGCCAACCCCACCCATCTTTTCTCCTGCCTTGCTATTGGCCATCAGCTCTTTATTAGACCATCAGGTGTTTTAGACAGGCACAGTAACACAGCTTCACAGAGTTAAACAAATGCAACATAAACAAAAGTAACACACCTTAAAATAATATTCCTTAACACATCATGGAAAGTAAGGTTATATAGGATTGGGTAATGTATTGGATACCCAGTTGGTTAACATAGAGCAAGGCCTCATACATGATAGTTGAGTACTACTTTAACACCACATACTCAGCCTTGACTGGGTGGGCAGCCTGTCACTGAGGAGAAAGGGGAACCAGAGAGGCTAGAAAGAAAGAGAAGGGACTGCTGCTGGTTGAGGCTGATAAGGAGAGGTTTGCTAGTGTGATAGGAAATAATGGAGGAATCATCTGGTTTGGGCTTCATAGCTTGGAGGAGTTGTTTCCTCTTTGGTTGGTTTATCCCAAAATGGCATCAAACCATATGGTTCCTTCAAGATTACCTAAGTACAGATTTTTAACTATCAGCCACAGTGTTACAGATTTTTCAGATTTGTAACCTTATCCAATATGATAACAGATCTTGGGGTAAGATTTATACCTTAGCAAAAGTTTTAGAGAGTTAGAACAAAACCAAAATCATATGAGATGAGTAGCAGTAGTCCCCATTGAGACTACACCCTACACATAGACTTTTATTTTTAAAAAAGGGAATGGTTGACTATATTGTTTTGTAATTTCCAATTTTAGTGACTTGTCTCTTACTGTTCCTCTACACTCCACTGTACCTTTAGAGTCCTTTCACTATAGTGTATTTAGTCAAGTTCTTAAGAACTTGGGTTCATTTCAAATTTTTGTTGTTAAAATTGTCAAAACCATCCATTCCTATATTCCTTGTGTGAGTATATGTGAATGCATGTCATGTGGGTGCACATACATGTGGAAGCCAGAGGTCAGCTTCAAATGTGATTCCTCAGGAGCCATATACCTTGGTTGGTTGGTTGGTTGGTTGGTTGGTTGGTTGGTTGGTTGGAGATAGAGTAAGAAATCTCATTGGTCTAGAGCTCACTGAATAGTCTAAGCTGGCCAGCGATCAAGTCTTAGTGATTACAACTGTTTTCCAGCACACCCAGCTTCTTTATATAGTTCTGGGGTGGATCTCAGGACATCCCGCTCGCACAGCAAACACCTTACCACTTTACTCCTCCTCCGCTGTTTTCTTAGGTAGACTTCTCAGCCTGTAATCACTGTGTCAGGGTGGCTTAGTTTGCTTTCTGTTGCTGCACTAAAGATCGTTGATCAAAACCATCTTGGAAAGAGTGGTTTTGGTTTACATGCTCTGATCATAGTCCATCACTGGAGGAAGCCAAGGTAGGAACTCAGTGAAGCAAGGTGAGAACCTGGAGGCAAGAACTGAATCGGAGATCATGGAGGAGTGCTATTTACTGGCTTTCTCTCCAGGACTTGCTCAGTTTTCTTTCTTATACAACCTAGGACACTACCTATAGTGAGATTTCCCACATCAGTCTTAATCAGGAAAATGCCCCCAAAGATTTGCCTACAGGCCAGTCTAATAGAGTAATTTTCTCAGTTGAGGTCCCCCTTCCCAGATAATCCTAGCTGATGTCAAATTGACAGAAATCTAACCAGCACAAAGAGTAAAAACAATTAAGTTTTTATAGCACTATTTCTTGAAACTTGGCTTTGTGTTGAGATCTCAAATCTCAGACTACTGTTTCTGTGTGAGCTGTATCTGAACACTTACCATGCTGAACTCTGGTCGCTGTTGCCTCTGTCTCCCTTACTAAATGATGGGTCCCCAGGAACCAGAATGATTGTGCATTTTATTTCTCAGAGCTCACTGTGGTACTTGGCACATAGTGGGTTGTGAGGATAACAATCAAAACTAATATTATTGAGCATTTCCCAAAAGCCAGGGCATAGTGACACTATAAAGGAATGTTACCATGACAACTGTTTCACAAATAAGGATATTTAAATTTAGAAAGGTGTATATCCAGAACTCTATATCTAGTTATAGCACAGGATAAATGTCGAATGGATAGCAAGGTGTCCTTATGAGTTCTGCAGAGATAATAATGTCCCCACATCCTTCCATCATTAGTTTTTTGCCTGATACAGAAGTTTTAACAGTTGAATATGCATCTAAGGCTTTTTATAACAGTCTGTGGACTTTCACCACCACCCAGAGTTTCTAGTCCATCAGATTTAGAGAGGCCTAAATACTGGATTTTTAACAAGATCTGTGGTGAAACTAAGGCTGCTGACCCAGGGACCCATTCTGTGAACATTCTGGACCCCAGTGGACTACTGAAGCATATTTGCTCTGTTTGTACTCCCTGCTACTGCAGGTCCCCTCCCTACCTTTGCTCTGTTCTAGCCCACACTAGCTACCTCTGTCTGTGAAAAGAAATTCATTGTTAGTATCAGCCCATTTGCTTAAGGAGTTTTAGTCACCTCATTGAGTTAGCGTTAAACATGCTCTGGACTAGGACTGAGATATTTTGGCTTCTAGACCCACCAGACTATGTTTAGTTATAATTCAATCCTATAGTCTTCCAGTCAAGAAAAGAAGCTTGATTCTTTTTTTTTGCATGATTTGTCCTTGTTCTACTGAGGTTGACATTAGTTGAGTTTGAATGAGCTATATTTCCCTCAGAAACTTTTAGGATAACAGGCTTCACTTTTTGTACCCATAAAACCTAAAGCTCTTGAAGCCACTGCTTTGTCAGTGCCCTGTGACTGGATTCCTCAACTGTGAGGAACAGTACTACCTTGTTCCTATTCTACAGATCTGGAGATACAGTCTATGTATATAAATTCCTTTGAATGGATGTTTGTTTGTTTGCCTGCTTTTAAAGACAGGGTTTCTCTATGTAGCCCTGGCTATCCTAGAACTTGCTCTGTAGACCAGGCTGGACTGGAACTCTCCCAGAGATCTGCCTGCCTCTCTCTCCCAAGTGCTTGGACTAAACGTGTTCTTGAATGGATATTTTTTTTTTTTTTTTTTTTTAAAGATTGTATTTATTTGGTTTACAGCATGTATGACTGCAGGTCAGAAGAGGGCGCCAGATCTCGTTACAGATGGTTGTGAGCCACCATGTGGTTGCTGGGAATTGAACTCAGGACCTCTGGAAGAGCAGTCAGTGCTCTTAACCTCTGAGCCATCTCTCCAGCCCCTTGAATGGATATTTTAAACAAAGAAATATTTGAAGCCAGTAGAATGGCTCAGAGAGTCTAAAGGTACTCTTCACCAAGCCCAATGACTTGAGTTTGATCTCCAGTAGAAAGAGAGAACTGACTCTTTGTAGGTTCTCTGACCTCCACATGTAAACTTCCAGCACACATACAAAATAATAAATATAAAAAAACAGTTTTTTTAAGAAAGAAACAGCTGTGCCAGGTGGTAGTGGCACATGCCTTTAATCCCAGCACTCAGGAGGCAGAGGCAGGCAGATCTCTGTGAGTTCGAGGGCAGCCTGGGCTACAGAATGAGTTCCAGGACAGCCAGAGCTATACAGAGAAACCCTATCTCAAAACAACAACAACAGAAAAATAGCTGGGTGATTGTAGCACACACCTTTAATCCCAACACTCGGGAGGCAGAGGCAGGTGAATCTCTGTGAGTTTGAGACCAGCCTGGTCTACAGAGTAGATCTAGGAAGCCAGGGCTGTTGTACAGAGAAACCCTGTCTTTAAAAAAAAAGAAAAAGAAAGAAAGAAAGAAATGTTTGGGAGCATTGCAGAAGAGATGTTGGAAAGATTGTAAGAGCCAGTGGTCAGGGAAGACTGGGATGAACAGTTTCTTCTGGGGACTCTTAAGAGGGATGCATGGATTGCCCTGGGAAGAGGAAATATGAGATCACCTGGGTAAACTGGTGGCAGAGTGGGGAGAGTAGAGGGGTGGGTGGGGAATGGAAACATGAGGGATATGGATGGTTGAGTTGGGGGAGGGATGGAGAGGGGAGGAACAAAAGAGATATCTTGATAGAGGGGGGCCTTATGGGGTTAGGGAGAAACCTGATATCAGGGAAAATCTCAGGAATCCACAAGGAAGACCCCAGATAAGACTCCTAGCAATAGTGGAGAGGGTGCCAGAACTGACCTTCTCCTGTAATCAGATTGGTGACTACCCTAATTATCATCCTAGAACCTTCATCCAGTAACTGATGGAAGCAGATGCAGAGATCTGCAGCCAAACATTGAGCTGAGCTCCAGGAGTTCTATTGAAGAGAGGGAGGAAGGATTGTAGGAGCCAGGGGGGTCAAGAATCATAATGGGGAAACCCACGGAGACAGCTGACCTGAGCTCAAGGGAGCTTATGGACTCTAGACAGACAGCTAGGTAACCTACATGGGACTGACCTAGGCCCTCTGCATGTGAGAGTCAGTTGTATAACTTGGTGTCTGTTTGTGGGGCCCCTAGCAGGGACCAGAATCAGTCCCTGGTGCATGAGCTGGCTTTTTGGAACCTATTCCCTATGGTGGAATGCCTCACTCAGCCTTGATAGAGTGGGGAGGAGCTTAGTCCTACCTCACTTGATATACCATTAGTTATTAACTCTGATGGGAAGCCTTAGCCTTTCTGAGGAGTGAATGGGTGGGAGGGTAGAAAGGAGGTGGAGGGAGGGAACAGGAGGAGAGGATGGAGGAGAAAGTAGTTGGTGTGTAAAATAAATACATTTTCTTCTCAGCACAGGAGAAAAAAAAGAAACAATGTCTTCTGGGCATGACAGGACTGATACACTCATGAACTCACAGCATCAATGGTTGTCTTCATAAGACCTATACAAGATCAAGCCTGTCAGTTTACCAGCATGGAAGCAGGAGGGGCTTATGAGTCTCTCACTCCCTAGCTGAGGAACTATTGATGGTTGATGCCTGCTAGGAGGGGGAGAGTCTGTTTACTTTAAGAGTGTACCCTGGGGCTCTGGTGGGGTTGGGGGGCACATGCCCCTTTAATTCTAGTACTCAGAGGCAGAAGCAGGCAGGTCTCTGTGAGTTCAAGGTCACCTGGTCTACAGAGTGAGTTCTAGGATATTCAAGGCTACACAGAGAAGCCCTGTCTCCAAAAAAAAAAAAAAATGTAGTCTAGTAGGTCACCTGTGCTCCAGAGGAGGACCCCACACCCATGCACATATGAGCACCACAGATTGGATTCAGTGGGTTATCTAAGGGGGCACCTAAGGGATAGACTCAAAAGCTCTTAGAGGGCAGAGTGGGGAGGTGAATATGATCAAAATAAATTGTATGTGAATATGAAATTCACTGGGAATTAATAAAAATACTGTATTTTAAAAAGAGGAACATTTGATAAAGGCCTCTCTTTTAGATCTGAAACACATTTCCCTGAAGGAGTCCTTATCTTTAGCTCTTAGATAGGAAATGGTTATCTGAAATTTGCACACTTAAACCAGAATGAAAAGCCTTCCTAAGCAAGGGAGACAGGTTTGTTTATTTGTTTTTCCTTTTATTGCTAATAGACTTTTTTCTCACATACTATATAGTGATTACAGTTTCCCCTCCCATGCAGATCCACTCCATTTCTGTCTCATTAGAAAATAACATGCTCCTAAGGGATACAAATAAAATATGATGAAATAAACTATAATAAGGTAAAACAACAACTAATACATTAGAGTTGGACAAGACAAACAAGCAAAAGGAAAAAGCCCAAGAGACGGCAGAATAATCAGAGACCCACTTGTTTACACACTCAGAAGTCCTATGAAAACACTAAACTGGAACCTATAATATATATGCAGAGAACATGGTACAGACTAGTGCAGGCCCTGTGCATGCTGCCTCAGTCTCTGAGTTCATATGTGCATGGATCCTGTTGATTTAGAGAGCCTTGTTTTCTTGATGTCCTCCATCCCCCTCTGGCTCTTATCGAAGGCCACTGAGAATATACAGCAGATGACAGCTAATATTCAACAGGTTGACCCATCAGATGAATAACTCTCTGATGAGAAGCCCCACTAGGCAAAGACCTGTGGGGTTACTGGCTGTGGAAACTGGTTGTTTCTGTCTGTAATTTTCTCATGTGCCACCACAATTCCTCCCTAAAAAGAACAGCTGTGGGGTTCTTTCCACAGGCCTTTGGTAGTGTGTTTTACACTTTGGGGGCACAGTTATGTCTGTGAATTGACAGAAGAATGACTTCTTAACACTGTGTAATTTTGGTGAATAAAATACACTTTCTTAGCCAGGCTTTTATTTCATGGCTTCAAGACAAGTACAGACCTCAGAACAAATCCAAAATAGACTAGTTGCTCCTGGAGATGAATTGCTCAAGGACAATTTCCCAGGTGTCTGTGATGAAACTAAGGTCAGACATGAAACAACTTTAGTGCCAGTTTTTTGCTTGCAAAAGCCTGGCTGATAACATTAAAGATACAACTCCCTGTACAAATCCTCTCAGCAACTGACTTTCTGTACATACTCCTGAAGTCACTTTTATGATACAAGGCTCAAGGTTAAGCCAACTAACTGTTTATTGCTTAGGTCCTGAATTTTAATGTCATTCTCTGTGATGTGTCTCAGGCTATGTGCCTCCTGCCTGCACAGACAAGTGTTGCCATGGTTGCTCACCATGCCTGGTCAGAGCGATATTTCTAGCCTGAGAGAGGCTGTGTGTTGCCAGATTGGCTCTGTTTCTTATTGTTTACTCAAGAAATGCTATGTGATCCTGAATATGTAATTCATATATTGTCTAAAGTTTTCTGTTGAGGAGAGATTTGTTTTCAAGATGAATTAAAGAGAAAGTTACCATCAGAAAGCATGTTTTTCTTTTTTATTCCCCTCAGATAGAAAAAGTCTAGCCCTTGCCACATTCGTGGGGTTTTTTTTTGTTGTTGTTGTTGTTTTGTTTTGTTTTTTTTTTGCATGCCCTGGGCTTCTAGAGGCTGGCCCTCCAGGCAGCGATAGACTCTTATACTCTTCACATCTCCTTTTTGAAAAGTTCCCTGACCTCTGAAGGGAGGGATTTGATAGACATCCCATTTAGGGTTGAGTGTTCAAAGATCTTTCACTCTCTGTATAATGTCTGGCTGTGGATCTCTGTATTTATTCCTATCTTCTGCAGTATGGGAGCCCAGCTCCCATCTTTTGAAAGGTTCTTAGGTGGAGGAGAGAGGAATGAGGAAATATCAGATAGAAAGAGAGACCTAGCCTACAAGAAGAAAGACAGAAACACAGGATAGCTTCAGGAGGGCCCTGGATCAATACCCAACAGCCTTGTCCTTTATTGAAAAGGGCTTTTTCTAACATGCCAAGAGGAGGAGCAAAAGAGCCCCCCGCCTTGCAAGATCAAAGCACACCGTACAGCCAAGTGTAGACCCTTCCAAACACCTGGTAAACATACCCATGACCAAATCATCTCATTATGCAGCCCTGCTGGGTAAAGCAAGCTCAAGATTCTCTGACCATGAGTAATTTCTCACTAGGAAGCCTCTGTGGGCTCCCACACCGCGGGAGAAAGCTTCTCTGATGATGACTTAGCAAAGCACTGAGCTATGAGTATAACAGAGTGACATTAGGAGTCATTTTATCACTGCATTGTTTTGTTTGTTAGAACAGCAGGGTTTGGTTTTACTCTAGGTCCCTGGGCTATCTAGAAGACAAGGTTTTTTTTAATGCAGTAGATGAGATCCTGTCTTTGGTGAAATATACTTGCAACTATGATAAAATATATATATAAAAAAATAGTTTTCCATGATCCTTGAGTAGTCATGAGACTGGAGTTTTTTCTCTGAGTTCATTTGAGCTTATGAAGTCTCTGCTTCCTTATAGGTGGAGGCTGAGCTGATTGACAAGCTGGACAGCATGGTGTCAGAGGGGAAAGGTGATGAGAGCTACAGGGAACTCTTCAGCCTGCTGTAAGCTGCTCCTTTCCCAGGAGCCCCATGTTGGGAGAAGGCATGATGTGAGCTAGTGAAGGGTAGAGGTGAAGCCTGCACTGGGCAGGCTTCAGAGGTTGGGTACCAGGAGAGACCCCATTGATTCTGGTGGTAGCAGTAGTCACTTTCTATCAACATGAAAACAAGGGCTTGGGGATTTAGCTTAGTGGTACTGGGTTCAGTCCTCAACTCCTGGGGGGTAGTGGGTGTGGTACCTTAGCCTGGTAGTGGTGGCTTTAATCCCAGCACTTGAAAGGCAAAGATCCCTGTGAGTCTGAGTCCAGCCTGATCTACAGACCAAGTTCCAGGACAGCCAGGGCTATACACAGAAATCTTGTCTTGAAAAAAAACACACACACACACACACACACACACACACACACACACACGAAGAAGGGAGAGAGAGAGAGAGAGAGAGAGAGAGAGAGAGAGAGAGAGAGAGAGAGAGAGAGAGGGAGGGAGAGAGGGAGGGAGGGAGAGAAAAGCAAGCAAGCACGTTTAGGGATCATTATGGTTAACTGAAGATGAATGAATACATAAATAATAATTCAGCTCCTAGGTTTGCTATAAGAAGTCATGAAGTCATTGTATATCTTCATAACATTCCCTACATCCTGTTAGAAAAATAGCCCATAGGGATTTATTCAATTTAGGATTCAGTTCTGGCATTTCTGGGAGGTAAAATATGAGTTCTGAGTTCTCTTCTAGGAAACATTGCAGCTTGATAAACACTGCCCAGGTTCTTGAATAAACCACACAGCCTCTCTAGGCCATTTTCCTGTTTATGAAATGATCTGGCTGTACTGAATGATGCCAAAGTTCCCCCAGACCTATCATTTTAATAACTTCTTTTTTTAAGTTGATAAAGGCCCTCAGGCCTCATGAGACATTACTTAGTCTTACTTACTTAGATATTATTGCAGTGTATAAAATGTATTGATATTTTTATTTGTTAAGATTCTGAGTTATTCTATTTACATTAGCAGTTATTACAAAAGTACCATTGGGTGTATCAGATCCACAATATAGACCTAATCATAGAAAATAGTACTTTTATTGAAATATAATTGGTTTCATAACATAATTCCTGTGTGTACTTTATTAATCTAATATCAAAATGTCAAATTTAACAAAATTTATAGCTGTTGTCTACCAGTAATTCAGAAAATTTTAAACTCCAAAAATTGTGCAAGTTGACTTCCAGACTTGATGCTGACAACAGACTTGCAAGGGCTACAGTGTGGGGATTGTACTCCCCTTCTTAGACGTGCTGAGACTGGGCTCGAGGAAGTGCTGGCATGTCATCAGTTAGCTGGCCAGTAAAAGGCACCTCTGAAGGGAGAACCCTTCTTCCTGGTACACTATGGCTGGTTTGTTCTTTCATGAGTCATAAGAATTTTATTGGAAATTTATGATGAAATATATTCATCTTCCAATATATCTCTTTTAACAAAATGTTTCCAGTTGTGGAAGAAAGACATTGAATTCTCTTTGTTGGCTACTAACAAATGACTTTATTACAAAGGAAAAAGTATAAAAATAGCTCTCAATTAATAGTTACCTATCCAAATTGTGTTTGTAAATCCTTTTAAAATCAGTTTGAGACCTGATAGCTACTGATACCATGGAGCAACATTTCATAGTTTTAATTTGGAGGTGATGTTTGTAGGTTTTGGGGGGATAAAATGTGTATAGATTAATTCAGAAAAAAATTCAGTTAAAGGAATGAGGTAGTAATCAGCATTTTCCTGCTTGTGTGCTCATAGAACACCTCTTCCCAATGTCCAGGACAGTAAAACTCCATAGAACAGTTGGAAATAGTATAGTGTTCTAGTCCACACAAGTTAGAGGCTAAAGCCTATGGTCTTCTTCTCTCTCTTTAGCAGCATGATCACAGAAATTCTCACTTTCCATGAACCTTTGGCCCAGGTGTATGTTCTGTTCAGGGAGGCAGTGATCATAACGAAAAGCATAACAGCAATCAAGCTGTGAGTTTGAGTCCCCAGTGCTTGTTCTCAGTCCTGGGCCAGCCAACTCAAAATGACTCTTAGAAACTTAGAAAGCAAGAAGCATGCTCATAAGGAATCATAAATAGAGTTGTATGGAATGAGATCGAGACCTAAGCTCATTACTAGAGCAAGAAGAAATAATGCAGGTCATCACCTCCTGCAAGAAGCATATGGGATGTCAGCGTATCCTAAAGCCAGGTTTTTTGGATAAGCTAAAAGCTGCCTCAGAGTGACTGTCAGATTTTTTTTTAATGACCTGTACATTAAGTTTCTATCTTTGTCACATATGTTTTAGAAGTTTCCCTTGACTAAGGTGATGACAGAGTATAGCTCCTGAATTTGTTCTCTGTCCCTCATACTGGGCTCCTGAGACTTGTGGAAAACTTTGATGTATGAGAAGAGGTAGTTTTGTACATTTACTGAAAATGGCTCTGGACAATATTAACCAATTGGCAAAGCCAGACTTATTCCACCATGGGCTCTTAACTCATGTGTTCCTTAGATAATCCCTATAGCATATGCCTCTCTCACCTCCACCTCAATGGTATCCTTAGGAACATGCACTCTGAAATGGGAGATAGGTTCTTTTGTTGCTGCCCGTTCAGTAATATCCTTGTCTTTGTTTTCTGCTGCATGGAGTAGAACCCAGCTGTTTGGGCCCTACCCCAGGTAAGACTACAGTGTGGCAAGTCTCCTGTCTCCAGATGTATCACAGCCTCCACAGGTTCTTGGACCTCACTCTTGTCACCAGGAAAGGCTCATGAATTATGTTTGCTTCTTCTGCCAACAGCCTTCTGGAGAAGGTTGAACAAGAAACATGGCGTGAGACTGGCATTTCCTTTGTCACCTCAGTCACCCGCCTCATGGAACGCCTTCTTGACTACAGGTATTTTCTTAGTTTGAAACCTTTGAAGCCTCTCCCCTAGTAGAATATTCTCTTCTGAAAGGGTATTCACTTGACTTTAAAACTTAAGACCATACTGGGGACTGGAGTACTGACTGCTCTTGCACAAGACCTGCTTTCCAGCACCCACATGGCTACTCATGACTGGCTGTAACTCCAGGTCCAGGATATCCAGTGCCCCCTTCTGTCTTCCGTGAGTACCAGTCACACACATGATACATGTACATGCAGGCAGGCAAACACTCCAACACATAAAATAAAAATAAATGAACATTAAAACAACAACTGCCAGCCAGGTGGTACTGGTGCACCCCTTTAATCCCAGCACTCAAGAGGCAAAGGTAGGTGGATCTCTGTGAGTTCAAGGCCAGCCTGTTCTACAAAGCAAATTCCAGGACAGCTGGGGCTGTTATGCAGAGAAACCTTGTCTCAAAAAAATAAAACAAAAAGCAAAAAACCTGCCAGGCATAGTGTCACACATGCCTTTAGTCCCAACACTCAAGAGACAGAGACAGGTGAATCTCTGTGAATTTCAGGCCAGTCTGGTCTACACTGGAATTTCAGGCTAGGCAGGCCTATATAGTAAGACGTTGTCTTTAAAAATAAACAGGCCAGGTGGTGGTGGCATATGCCTTTAGTCCCAGCACTTGGGAGGCAGAGCCAGGCGGATCTCTGAGTTCAAGACCAGCCTGGTCTACAGAGCAAGATCCAGGACAGACACCAAAACTACACAGAGAAACCCTGTCTTGAAAAACCAAAAATAAATCAACAAACAAATGTGAGAACTATGCATGGTGGTGCACAGCTGTAATCACATCACTAGGAAGGCAGAGGCAGAACGATCATGAATTTGAAGCCATCCTGACCTGTATAGCGAGACCATGTTTAAAAAAACCAAAAACCACTGTGTCTTAATATCTGGTTCTGTTGGCTGTTGTTAGGGATCATCTGACCAGTAACAGAATACCTTTCTTCAGGTATAAGTTAGAGCTTCTTGGGATCCACCTAAGATTGAATATACTCAAAAGGCATCCCAGAGACATGCAGCCATATGGCCTTCCATCTAGAAAAGTCAGAGCTCAAAGGAATAGACATAACAAAAAGGAGAGAAAAACTGAGTCCAAAGCAAGTTCAGGAACAACTGTAGTTCCTTAATGAAGACCTTCCTCAGCCATATGGGAGATAAACGAGGAAATGTTACCTGGTACCAAAATATGACCAAGGACAATTTTTATTTGCTTCTCCAGGGACTGGGGACACCCTTTTTCTTATACCTATATTCTCTTGTTAAAACCTATTCCTGTCCACTAATCCTAGCCATGGGAACAGATTAGAGGAGATGTTTTGTGAATTTAGGGATCTCTGTTATGTTCAGCCTGAGAATTCCTGTGGAATTAGAATTGTTTCATGAAAGCCTGCCTTCCTAGTCCTGTCATGACTGCTGAATTGGTCTAAAAATAACAGTGAAACAACCACTGCAGCCTTAATTATGCTCTCTGTAGGACTCAAATAGTCGCTAAAGGTGTTTTCGGGAAGTAAAAAAAAATGAGAGATAGGATGAAAAAGGAACAAAACCAATCCCAAACCATAATGCTAGAAGATGTACAAACCCCTGGATCAATAAATGAGGATGCTCAGACTTCCTCCAGTTCCTTCTGAAGAAGAAAGCACTGCTGTTGAGAAGACTCAGATGTCAGTACACTGACTTGAATATGGGAATGGAATTCACAGCCCAGACATCCCCTCTTTCTGTAGCACAGTTGTGTTTGTGCAAACTTCTACCCATTTTTCTTGGGCCTTAAAAGGTCAAAGCTGGCCTTTGTCAGCCCTTTTTAAAAGCAAAAGGCTTCCTTTTTCATGTCAGGTCCCATGCCTCTCCTGTACCTGCCATCAGACAGAAAAGAGAAGTGGGTTAAAGCTCTATATCTTTCTCTTACTGCATTATTTACTGAAGGTTATTCATATTCACTACTATCTACCTGAAAGACCCAAAATCAGTGTCTTAGACTTAAAGGCCTTCTTTTAACTGGCTGATTTTCTTTCAGTCTTCTATAAACAAATGAAACTCATGGCCAGAACCAACTTCATTCTCCATTTCTTATCTCATTGTGGTATCTATAAACCAAGTACACAGCCTTTCACTTGTCTTCAATCATGAACTGGTCTGTGCCCTGTGTCCTTACAGTTCCCATTGCTTACATTCCACGTTCCAGCCTCCAAGTATTGTTCCTTGTGAACATGGAGAAAAACACCACGATTTTTGTGGTGGTTCTATCTACTAAAAAAAAAAAAAAAAAAAAAAAAAAACCTAACATGTTAATTGTATATGCAATGCATCTAATAACATTTGCATTCCTGAAGGGTTACTCTTGTAGTTGTCAATGAAGAAGTACATGTGAGAAGTTCTGTTGCCAAAGTTGATCCAAGTGCTAGCTGATTCAAAGGCTGTGCTCTAGATCCCCATCCATCTGTTTCTTCATTGATCTCTTCCCTTCAGGTTTTTTTGCTATGTCATTTCCTTAGAGTAGCTCCGCAGTCCAAAGCATCAGAGAGGCTTTCCCAAGCCAGGAGCTCACCTGACTTGCTGTGCATGCCTTGAGTATACCTCATTTGCCATCTCTCTGACTCAGTTTGACAGAAAAGAATCAACTCCTTGAAGGCAGGACCCTTGAGCTTTTCTTCTGGTACTCTGCTTATCCCTGACAGGTACACAATAAATAATGATGAATCAAATGAGCTTGCAGGAAAGTCTGTGCCAAAATCAAGAGAATTCTTTCCTTTACCCAAGAACTTAAACTGTTACTGACAGTATATGTGTGTATAATAAAAACTATATATACATGACATTTAGACATAAGTTATATATAAAATCTTAATGTTTCTTCTAGAAGTTGTGGTCCAACATGACTTGAACCTTTGGTGTGAGTCTTATTTTTAGACTTGCCAAACTAAGTCTTCTAAGAAGTACCTCTTCAGCTTTGACTTTATGTAATGTCCTTAACTTTATGTGAATTCTAGCATAGATTTATAGCTTATATTTCACATTTTCTCATAAAATGAAACTTGCCCTTTAAGAATAACTCTCTGCCTCCCTGGGGAACTTGGGAATTTGGCCTTCTGCCTTATAGACGCATCCTTCTGTACTAAGAAAATTGGTAAGTGCCACTTACTGCTCTGATGGTGCATCTGGGCTCTATACTCTGCAACCAGAACAAGGAGCTCAACAGAGATCTTTGAACCCCAGGATTGGCTGCAAAGCTGGCAGAGGGGGGAGGGTGTCTCACAATACAGTCCTCTTCTGTCAAAGTACTTCCTGTTAGAAGGCATACTCCTTTTAGAATTGACCATACTGATATTCCAGTAATACTGCTGTTTGATGTATTGTTCCAGGAGACATCACTCCATCTCATGGTCAGTCGTCTGTGCTCTCTCTTTCAGGGACTGCATGAAAGGAGAAGAAGCAGAGAACAAGAAGATTGGCTGCACTGTTAACCTAATGGTGAGAGGACACAGGCTCTTCCTCCTTCCCTCCTGAGGACACAGCCAGGCTTTGGGCTGGCTAGCTGGGGCTTAGAAATGACCTTCAAAAGGGGCAGACTCTTGCAGCTTACATATATTTCATTCTCTTACAGAACTTTTACAAATCTGAGATTAACAAAGAGGAAATGTATATCCGATACATCCATAAGCTTTGTGACATGCACTTACAGGCTGAAAACTACACAGGTGAGTCAGGGAAAGAGAAGAGCTGTGTTTTCATTAGGACAGACTTAGGGGCCTATACAGAGAAAGGCCCCAGGAGGATACCTGCCAGATCTCAGCAGTGTTGGGTCCCAAAGTATTCCTTCACCTCACTCCTGTCCTTCTGCCCCTTTGTAGTGTGGAAAAACCAGGTGAATTTTTTGTTCTTCATGCATGTCCTCTACTGTCTGGGGCTGTTCCATTCACCTTTGCTCCTATCCATGTCTCTGAGGACTCAAGAGTAACTTCCAAATTCTGGTGCACCCTGTTTAGAACATTTGAAGTTCTGTTGCTCCTCAGAAATATAACTTTTCTTAGGTCTTAGAACGCTGAAAGTAACTAAGACCATAGCAAAGGAATATCTCCTTCATTTTGAAACTTCTAGAACTCACTGGTAGATCTGGCTGTTCCTCTGCAACTGCACACCAGCTCCTATACCGAGCTTCCAGTACAGAGTTTGGACAGCATTCATCTTCTTGACAGGCCAGATGAGAGCCTCTTCATTATGTCTACAGTCTATGCAAAGACCCATCATGATCTGTTTACTGAGAGCAGCTCTGAAGGAAGGGGAAGGATGCATGCATGGATGTTCTGTGTGATTCCTTTGTACCATAGGTCCCTAAAGAACCATCTTTTCCACTGTGACCAGACCCTATTCTTATCCCTCAGGCTAAAGGACTTAAATTTGTCATCTAAGTGTGGAAATGTGAGCTATTCTTATTTGCAGATCTTAACTAGGAGTTTATGAATTAGTAAAAACAGAACCCCCTTCCTTACCCTTGTATCTAGATGTTAGAACATTGTGTATATCCTGCTTTTTCTGTTAGCATAACTTGGCAAGAAGAACGGGACAGGCTTGTTCTTGGTATGACTGGTCTGTCTATACTCAGGAAGCTAATACATGAGGATCATGAGTCTGAGGTAGGCCTAGGCTATGTGGTGAGACTGTCTTTAAAAATGAAAAGAGGGCCTGGAGAGATGGCTCAGCAGTTAAGCATGCTCACTGCTCTTCCAGAGTACATGGATTCAATTTGTAGCGCCTGTATGGCAGCTCACAACTGTCTGTAACTCTAGTGCAAGGGGATCCAACGTTCTTCTCTAGTCTCTGAGGCACTAGGGATGCACGTGGTGCACAGACATACATACATACAGGCAAGACACAATACACATTAAATAAATAAATATTTTTAAGAGAGATTATATGACATTGCATAACATGACTAAATTTACCATTCTTTATACCTACTAATCATGATCTTAACAACTCTGAAAGGATGGTGAAGGGAAAGAGTTTTATAAATTCCCTGTATTGAGCTGGAGAGATGTCTCAGTGGTTAAGAGCACTGCCTGATCTTCCAGAAGACCCAAGTTTGATTCCCGTCACTCACATGATAGCTTACAACCATTTGTAACTTCAGCGCCAGGGGCTCCAACACCCTCTTTGGCTTCTGCAGGCACTACATTGACCCGTCCCGCGGGCCAGGTTATTTGATGAGACCCGAGGAGGCACCTCCTGAAAGATCAATGGGGGCGAGAGAGAAAGGAGACCAGGCGCGTAAAGGAAGACAAAGTCAGTCTGAGTTGCGCCAAGGTCTTGTTTATTGCAAGGGGAGTCAGGCTTATATATGCTGGGAGCTAGGAGAAGTAGATAGGGGTATGGAAAGTTACTAGGAGGAAGTTAGGGTAAGGTAGGGCTCAGGAAAAGGTCTCTTTGTTCCAGGGCCTGATCAACGGACCATACAGCAAACCATTATGTTTCAGGGAGTCGATCAAAAGGTACATACTGTGGTCTTGTTGAAAAATGGTTGCTATTGAAACTGTTAACGGAAGGTTGGGTACACAGCTTTTTCCCATGAGAATCAGTTAGGCTACTTGGCTCCTGACACTACATACATGTGGTCCACAAACATACATGCAGACAAAGCATCTATACATGCTGGCCCTGAGGTCATAAGAGTGGGAGAGCTGGCCCTGCCACTTATCAGTTGCAGCACATGTGAGAGTGGCCCCTATGCCATGCCTGGGAAACACAGTAGATAGAGCTGGCCTGAGGACATGAAAGCAGGAGAGCTGGCCCCGCCCCTTGCTCATCCATGCAAGGGGTGAACTAGCCAGGGCAATGCAGGAGAGCTCACCCTGGTGGTGAGAATAAGGGAAAGCTGGTGAACTGACCAACCCTGCAACTACCTAGGCCCAGCACTAGGGTTATGAATTGGCCCACCGCAATATCACACCATCTGTAATCTGCTGGAGCACATGAAGGGACTGGTCCAACAGACCCAAAGCTGCAGGATATCTACAACACAGGGTAACAGCAGGATAACCAAAAGGAGTTCCAGTGAGGGCCCAGCATCAATAGTGTAGCAGAAACCAGAGGCCTCTAACCAGACCAATGACTCTTTTCGATGAACACTTGCAAGTAAAGATAAATGAGTAAAAGGGCTTACTGTGTGACTCACTGTGTCACACTATAGTTTCCATGACGAGATTGATTTTTTCTTTTTTTCTTTTTTTTTTTTTTTCCTCTTAAATTTTATTTTACAGCCAGGCGGCAGTGGCGCACGCCTTTAATCTCAGCACTCTGGAGGCAGAGCCAGGCGGATCTCTGTGAGTTCAAGGTCAGCCTGGTCTACAGAGCAAGATCCAGGACAGGCACCAAAACTACACAGAGAAACCGTGTCTCGAAAAACCAAAAAAAAAAAAAAAAAAAAAATTTACTTTATTTTGGAGGGAGAGGTTGCAAGGGCAGAGGATGGATACAAAGGGACAGAGAAATGAATGGGATGGAGATTCATGATGTGAAAGACACAAAGAATAAATTAAAAAAAGTTTAAAAAATCTATACACATAAAAATAAGTAATTAAAATATAAAAAATTAATTCCATGTATTATATAGACATTTGCTAAACTCAAGGACTGAGTTATGGATATTAACAGAGAAGTACTATACTTTGTATTTTGTAGCTCTAAGTGTTACATGAAAAAATAATATAGACAATTGTCTTAAGGTTTCTGTCACTGCCACAAAACACCATGACCAAAATGCAAGTTGGGGAAGAAAGTGATTATTTGGCTTACACTTTCATATTTCTATTCATCATTGATGAAAGTCAGGAAAGGAGCTAAAAAAAAAGGCAGGAACCTAGAGGCAGGAGCTGATGTGGAGGCCATGGATGGGGTGCTGCTTATTTGCTTGCCTGCTTTCTTGTAGAATCCAGTACCACCAGCCCAGGGATGGAACCACTCACAATAGGCTGCACCTTCCCCCATCAATTGCTAATTAAGAAAATGCCTTACAGCCAGATTTTATTGAGGCATTTTCTTAATTTAGGTCCCCCCCTTTCAGATAACTCTAGTTTGTATGTCAAGTTGACGTAAGACTAGCCATCACAACAATGATAACAAAGATTTCATGTGTTTCTCCAACTTCCATAAGAGGGTCTGGTAAGAGATGTCAGTGTCAGGGCACAAATAGAGAGAGAAGAATGAGAAGCTCAGAGAGTGGACCAATGAAAACTGGAAATGGATCACAAAATGATTAGAATTAACATTCTTTATAATCATGTGAACACTTTTTAGTATGACCTAGAAATCTGGGTAGAAGCTAGAACTATTTATCTTGCTAGTGGGGAAAGGCCATTAAAAATTAACAAACAGAAGAAGAAAGAGAATTCCTTAATAGGGCTCTGGACTATGGTTGCAATTCAGTGTGACTTATCTCTTGTAATTTACACTAAGCATCTAAGGATACTGTGTTTTTATGTAACTATCACTAACTGTTATTGCTAAGCCTACAGTCTGAGTCCAGTATCAACAAATTCCTCCAGAAACAGTCTCTGGTTCCAGACTCATCACATGGTTAATACCACTCACATTCCTTAACTTTCATTCTTTTAGAAACAGTAACAATAAGAGGAAAGAAAATTTCCTGGAGCAGTAGGCAAGAGCAGATTAAGTGCTAGGGGAATCCTTGATGAATTGGTGCTCACCAAATAGAACCATTCTAAGACAGTTAGAAAGAAAACTGGAGCAAAGTGAACAGAAAGGAACTTAAGAGCTCTCAAGTATATGTGTCACCCAAAGCAAGACAACTTGTGCATAGCCTTAAAGTAGCTGGGCCATTTAAAAACTTTCCATAAATATATTTTGATCATATTCTTTCCCCTCCCAATTCCTTCCAGATCCTTCCCACCTCCTTACCCACCCAACTTCATGCACTTATGCTCTCTCTCCTCTCCTCTCCTCTCCTCTCCTCTCCTCTCTCTCCCGCTCTCCCCTTTGTCCCTCTCTCTTCCCTCTCCATCCCCCTCCCTTCTCCCTCTCCATCTCTCCCTCTCAAAAACAATGAAAACACAAACAAAAAATTAATAAGACAAAAAAATAGCAAAACAAACTGAAACAAAAATCCCCCCCTCAAAAAAACCAAACATGGAGTCTATTTTGCATTGGCAACTACTTCTAGGCATGAGGCCTATGCTGGAGCGTAGTTGATATACCTAGTGAGATGCCATTTTAGAAATTCATTTCCCTTTTCCCAGTAGGTATCAATTGCAAATAGCTTCTTGGTTAGGTGTGGGACTTGGATGTCTACCTGCCCTTCTCAGAGCTGGGACTTTGTCTGGTTTGAACCTATTGAGATCCTGTGCCTGCTTTCACAGTCTCTGAGTTCATATGTGCATCAATTCTGTTGTGTCTGGAAGATGCTGCATCCTTAGAGTCATTCATCACTTCTGCTTTTATGATCTTTTCACCTCTTCTTCCACATGGATCCCTAAGCCTTGAGGGGAGGGGTTTGATGAAAACATCCCATGTAAGGCTGAGTCCTCCAAAGTCTCTCATTCTCTGCATATTGTTAAGTTGTGGATCTCTGTATTAATTACCATCAACTGAAAGAAAATGCTTCTCTAATGAGGGTTGAGCAAGGTACTGATCTGTGGGTGTAGCAATATGTCATTAAGAGTCATTCTATTGCTGTTTCTTTAGCAGAAAAATAGTGGTAGATTTTCTCCCAGATCTAGTCTCAAATTCTTGGCTACTGGAGTAGTATCAGGTATGGATTCTATATCATGGAATGAGCCTTAAATCCAATCAAAAAGTAGTTGGTTACTTCCCTAACATCCTTGCCACTATTGTACCAGTGTATCTTACAGGCAGGTTGCTGTTGTTGGTCATAGGGTTTGTAGCTGGGTGGTATTGTTGATTACTTTCACCTCCAGAAATGTGAAGTACCTTCCAGCAACATGAACACTAGTCAGTAGGGGGTGAAACTTTGAGTTGGGCTCCAGCTCCATTTCTCCATGTTTGATGACATAAGTAAGTGGTGTTTTCAGCAACAGAGTCTTACCATCAGGTTGTGGAGAATGACCAATGGCCTGAGGAGTAGTCTGTGATGTTTAGAGGTTCTTTGGGACCCCTTTGGCCAGATACTCAACAAGATATAGCTCATTCCTGGCACTGAAGGGTTTACTTGGTGGAATAAGATGTCTAGTTGGGGCATCATCTCTCCCATTATATAGTGACTCCATTTAAATTCCTTTCATATATGTATATACTTTAAGAAGCTTATAAATTAGTAAGTTTCCATATGTGAACCTTTCTTTATTCTTTATCTGGAACTCAAAACAGGTGACCAGGTACTAGGAGCATTTATGGCTCCTTCATTCTGTGAACAAGGGTTATTAGCTTAGACAATCCTACTGTCTTTGGTCTCTAGTATTCCTGATTTGTGCTACCCATGCCTTGCTCTGATATTCCTGCTTAGCTGTTCCTAGGCCCCCAGAGAAAGCCCTGAGCCTCTCTGCTGTCTGTCCCTACAGAGGCTGCATTCACCCTGCTTCTTTACTGTGAGCTGCTGCAATGGGAAGACCGGCCACTACGGGAGTTCCTACACTACCCATCCCAGACTGAGTGGCAGCGGAAAGAGGGACTGTGTAGGAAGATCATCCACTACTTCAACAAAGGCAAAGTAGGTGTCAGAAAGCAAGACTTTCAGCCCCTCACCTTCAGCTCTAGTGTATGACATCTTTGTTAGAAACAAAGAATAGTTGAGGTTGATGATAGGTATCTAAGTTCATCATGTGTAAGTTTGAATTAGTATTTGGAAGTTGGGAAGAATACATTGAATTAAATATCATATAAACTAATGTTTGTAAGGACCCAAGAGAAAGAAAATACTATAATAATAAGAGGAAGATAAAGGTGTAGTTCAGTGGTAGAGAACATAGCTAGCTTTCACAGGGCTCTGGGTTCAGTCCTCAGCACCACAAAAAGAAAAAAATATGAAGGAAATAAACAGTTCGTTAGAATGAAGTTCACTGCAGCCTTCTTCAAGTACCTGTTAGATGGGCCTATTGCTGGAACAGGAACTGTATCGCAGAAACAGTCTGTTTTCCAACTAGGCAAAGATCATCTGACACCTAAAGTTACAGTCTTTTCATAAAAGAGAAGTGCTACGAGGCCTACACCAGGCCTTTGACAGCCCCTTTCTGCTTGATTGCCATAATTTTCCTTAATTCATCTCTATTCATGGTCCCTTTATTAGCTTATTAAAGAAATACTGAGTAGCTGCCATACCTGCTATTATTCTAGGATCTGAAAATAAAGTACATAAGCATAACTTTCCCCCTTATGCAGTTTATAATCTAATATAGACTAATACATCAAAAAAGTAAATATATATAATATGTAATTTTGAGTTTTATGGTAGTGAGTAATATGGTTTTTTGAGATAGGGTTTCTCTGTATAACAGCTCTGGCTATCCTGGAACTCACTTTGTAGACCAGGCTGGCCTCAGACTCATTGAGATCCGCCTGCCTCTGTCTTCCGAGTGCTGGGATTAAAGGTGTGCACCACCATGCCTGTCATAAATATATTTTTAAGAGATAACATAAAAATAAAAGACCAAAACATACTAAGAAGTACCTCTTCTTGTAAAGATAGTCAAGAGAGGCATAACACATTTGAGCAAAAACCAGAAAGCTCTGCGTGAGTTAGAAAACAACAATGCTGTGTGTTACTCTATATAAACTGGTTTTGAAGACTATGTTCCTTTTAATATATGAGTTGGAGGTAGCCTTTTGTTTTAGTCTTTTATATGTTAAGTGTGGACTTAACCATTCTTAAGATGCCTGAGGTGCTGAAGCCCTGTTTCTGTCTTTTATACAGAGCTGGGAGTTTGGAATCCCTCTATGTAGAGAGCTGGCATGTCAGTATGAGAGCCTCTATGATTATCAGAGCCTCAGCTGGATTCGGGTAAGCTTTGTCTGTTCCACTGTATCTCTGACCAAAGACTCCTGGACTTCCTGGCATCTGTTTCTAAGTGATGCCTAAGGCCCTTAGCTTATTGCCATGAACAGAGGCTAGATTTCTGCCCTCAGGATACTTGGAGTCTTACTAGAGAACAAAAGCATATACCTGACAAGTGACTTTATGATCTGAACCCAAAAAGCCAATTATACTCAGGGAAAGAAGGCATGATAGGATAGTGATTTGTGTGTGTGTGTGTGTGTGTGTGTGTGTGTGTGTGTGTGTGTGTGCCACATGCACACATGAAGCCAAGCTTCATGAAGAAGTTTTTCATGAAATGGCTTTGTTCAGTGATATATAAATTTTTTAAATTTATTATTTGTGGGTATGCATGATATAAGGTAGGCATGCATGATGAGGTACATGTGTAGAGTCAGAAGACTACTTTGTGGGGTTCATCCTTTCCTTCCATCTTTACATGGATTCTGAAGATCAAACGCAGATCACCAGACTTATGCTGCCAGTAAATGTTTTTATAGTTCACCAGCACCTAAAATTTTTTATTATAAGAGCTTTCCCCACTGCATCTTGTAGTTACTAAATCACTTTGTCCTTGCTCCCTTCTTTGGAGCAAAATATTCAAAAATTATGTCAAATGTCCCTTGGATTTTGAAAGTCTTTGTACTATCTTCTAAATCGTAATGTTATGCCCCCTGTCATGAGCCCCCCAGAGACTATCAAGAGTCTGAGTTCGTATGCAAAAGCAAAGAACCTTTATTGCAAGCTCAATCTTGGGCTCTCTGTCTGCTCCTATATATTGGTTGGATCAGGGAGAGCATTGAGCTCAGTTATGGCAGAGTTTTTAAAGAGTAAAGGATGGGGGGAGGGGTGGGAGAATTCCAGATTTAGATGGGGATTGAACTCCTGATTGGGAAGGAGTGAGGTAACAGATATTTTGTCAAACAGTGATTGGTACTGATGTTGCTGCAAGAAAACTGGCAATCTATATGTAGATTATGTAAGAGCATCTAGTACTTGTTTGTCTCAATTCTGATTGGTCTCCCACAGAATATAGTTTGTGGCTTTTCCTGGTTATTGTGATGGTGAGACCTAGTCCCAGTATTGTTACTCTGCAGCCTGTCATGGCTGCACTAATGTTAAGTTAGGCCTCTTCATTCCCCTCTCTACAAGTAACTAGAGAGGACATAATCATGGGTCCTGTGTGTCTGGGGGCTCTAGGGGGTAATATTGAGACTGGAGGTCATGAGTTAGACTGTATTGACTTTCCTACACAAAGGCTGTTAGCCTGTTAATCAAGCAGGGTCATAAGGTCAGTAAGAGGATAAGGATTAAAAGTAGTCCAGCTAGTGTTGAGAGTAGGGTGGTTAGCCAAGGGAACCAATTAAAAAGACCCTCATATCATCCAGACTGTTCCTGGATCCCCTGTTCTTTGTCTTTAATTTTTATGTTGAGGAAGAGCTGGACCATCGTAGCACTCCTTTCCTGTATTTAGGACCATATCATGCAGTCAACCTAGTGTTGCAGGCCCATCATCTAGATGGGGCAGCATAATGAGTTTCATTCTGTGGTCAAGGTTTTATTTTTGTTGAACTATCTCAGAATGATTGACATGTAAGCAACAGGTTTCCCCCAAAGAGAATTTGCCTTTGACTTAGCATTTTCAGCCTGTAAAGGGGACAGGGACAATGTACTCTCTGCTTCCAGCTGAAATTGGGGTGTCAGCTGTCAGGGCCCAGGAAGGCTGAAAGGCTAATCAAAGGCTGGGCAATGGGGCATTTATCAGGAGCATCTGATTAGCTGTTCCAAGTGAAGGGACAAGGAGCAATCACATCTGCTGGACTGGTTCACATCAGCTTTCAGCAAGTCCAGAGCTCAGCAGTTTGCAATCCATAGGTGCTCCCTGGATGGTGTCTGTTAAATCTGCAGAGACAAATATAGTCTAAGGACAAAACTTAAAATTTAGGGACTTAAAAAAAACCCTTATATTTGGAACTTTTATTTATCTGGAGTTTGACCTGTGACAGGTAGATTTAAGCCTTATGACCTTTTTGACTCTTTGCAACAAGTGTCTGTAAAATCGCTGGAACAGATTTTCATCTTGGAGACATAGCAAAAGCTATGGCTTTGGATTAGCCTGATGAAAAACATCTTTAAGTTTATAAAGAAAATTTAAAATCTTGAAACTCTAAACTTCTGAAATTTCAGGTTAACAAAATATTTTTAGTCAAGTTTACAAGTCATATAGGGTGTATAAGATTAATGTCCAAGACCAATTGTCCTGTTAGGCTTTTATGGTTTTTTTATTATTATTATTAAGGGAACATATAGAGAAACATAACCAGAAAAACCTATGATACATGTCTCTCAATGTAGCTAGATCAAATCAATTTTATGGTTTTTTTGTAAGGGTTGTTTTTTATTGAAAAGTTACATTTGAAAGCTGTGTATTTTTTCAAGAGAAAGTGTTAAATTTTTATTTTCATTTATTTTTTTAAGAAATTTTCTATTCGCTGGGCGGTAGTGGCACACGCCTTTAATCCCAGCACTCGGGAGACAGAGGCAGACAGATCTTTGTGAGTTCGAGGCCAGCCTGGTCTACAGAGCAAGATCCAGGAAAGGCGCAAAGCTACACAGAGAAACCCTGTCCCGAAAAACAAAAAAACAAAAAAAAAAAAAAAGAAAAAGAAAAAAGAAAAGAAATTTTCTATTCATTTTACATGCCAACCACAGATCTCCTCCCTCCTCCCATCCTCCAGCCTTCTTCCCCATCCCAACCTCCATTACCACCTCCTCCAACGCAAGGCCTCCCCATGGGGAGTCAACAGAGCCTGATACACTCAGTTGAGGCAGGTCCAAGCTTCTCCGCCTGCACCAAGGCTGTGTAAGTTGTCCCACCATAGACAGTGGGCTCCAAAAAGCCCTTTCGTGTCCTAGGGATGGATCCTGATCCCACTACCAGGGGGGCCCTTAAGCAAATCAAGGTATATAACTGTCTCATCTATGCAGAGGACCTAGTCCAGTCCCATGGAGGCTCCACAGCTATTGGTCCACAGTTCTTGAGTTCCCACTAGTTTGGTTTGGTTGTCTCTGTAGGTTTCCCCTTCATGATCTTGATGCCCCTTGCTCATAGAATCCCTCTTCTCTCTCTTCGACTGGACACTTGGAGCTCGGCCTGGTGCTTGGCTGTGGATCTCTGCATCTGCTTCCATCAGTTACTGGATGAGAGTTCTATGATGACAGTTAGGGTATTCACTAATCTGAGAAACCTATGTATTTTTTAATATGAAGCTTGTAAGGCAAACCCGTTTGCCTTTTTTCAATAAGAGACCTGTTACCTTTCATTAATTAGTGAACTGACTAATGAACAAACAAGATAGCTGCAGCCTTGAGGGAAGGAACTGATTACCCACTGTTGTCTAGCTGACAAAGCTACAGTTAGCTTAGCCATCAATGTCAAAGATATGAGAAGAATTGATCAAAATGACAGAGGCTAGTGTATAGTCTTTATCTAGACAGATACCCCAGGCTCCTATGGGTTCTGGGATGATGAGGGCAGAGTTATCAGGACAGCAGTCTTGGCTGCCAGGCCCAGAGGATGAGAGGCTTTCCTGTGGAGGAGGAATATGGGGAGATTGGCCTCACCTTGTCTAGGCAAAGTGGGACATCAATTCTCCAGTATCCTTCTTGTCCATAATTTGGGCTGAGCCTTGGCAGAAGGCAAGGCAATGGGGCAATTTCACCCAGTGGTCAGCTGGTTAGCATTACCATAGTACAGGTAGAGTTGTCCATTGCTGTGCCCATTGTCTTCTTGGAGACCTTGGGAGTCACTGCTAGGATCTGAGAGTCTCTGTCATATCTTAAATGCCATTTACAGCAAATCTCTGACAGTTTGAGAACTTGAGCCAAACAATTCCTGTTTGTTTTTAGTTATTTGGTTTAGGCTATATCTTGAAAATATATAAGAGGCTAGATAAATATTTCCTGTATTTGATTATATTAGTACTTAGCATGACTTACAAGTATAGTTTTGAACATCTTAAGGCTTAACCATTTTGAATAGTTTTATATTAATAACAATTTTTGAATTGAAGCTCTTTAGTATCAAGATAAGATTTTTAATTTATAAATATAGTTTATAAACAGACTGGAATTTTTCTGATCCTTATATAGTGTATCATTATAGAAACATAACAGTTTCTTGTATGAGTCAGTTCACCAAAATAGCCATAGCTTAACAATGCTAGCAAAAACAAAGAGGTTAAACATCTTTAAACCAGTTTTTGTAAATTTGAATAAGTTTTAAGAGAGACATTCTTTAAGCCACTGGTTTTTAACTTTTTGTGTCATTGTTATGCAAATGTTTGACATGCAGGTGACCCTAGGCTATTCCTGTAAAAAGGTCTTTTGACCCCCAGAGTCTTGAGGTTAAAAAAATGTTCTAAATTCTTTGCCAGATTATTTAAGGTCATTGTCTTTTTGCATCATAAGATAGAAATATCCCAGTTTTTGGTGCTTAGCAGTTGTGGCCCTAACTTTAGTTGACTAATGGTTACATTGGGTGTTTGGGATTCTAGTGTAGTATTGAGCCTTCCTCAGGGTGAGCCTTTAAATACAAAAACCTTGGGCTGGAGAGATGGCTCAGTGGTTAAGAGCACTGACTGCTCTTCCAGAGGACCTGGGTTCAATTCCCAGCACCCACATAGCAGCTCACAACTGTCTGTAACTCCAAGATCTGACACCCTCACATAGACATATCTGGAGACAAAACACCAATGCAAATAAAATAAAAATAAATAAATTATTTTTTTAAAAAAAAACTTGTTTGGGGGTTGACATATTTCAGTTGACAAAAACAGTCAGAAGCAGAACTAAAAGGTTAAAAAGCAAGGCCCAGAAATATAGACATTGATGGATTAGATCTTTGTTTTAAGGCTACCTATGTAGCCTTCTGATTATTAACCCTGTGTTAAAGTTTTGAGTTAATCTTTTTGTTATGAATATTATAGATTTTTAATTATGTCCAATAAATTTATAAACCAATAATTTTTTGGTTGCTCTGCTCTTATTCTGTCTGCCAATTTTTCACCTCAGACATAGAGACTTTAAAAGTAAGTCTGGGTCTGAAAAATGATGGACCATAATCCAATTTCAGAGCCAGCTTTTTAATAGAACAGAACAGTATAAAATAATTTTTATATAGGGTATAGTTCTAATGGCCAGAACGCCCAGAGATAAATTCTGAGCCTGGGTGGCTGGCTGCAACAGTAACAGCTGAGTTGTAACCAAGACATACAGAATTTAGTAAAGTCATATATTTAAGACTAGTCAGACATAAACATACAGTGGCCATATTTATGTATTCAAATATTTTAAAATAGATAATGTTTTTTTATTTTGTTAGCTATAATTTTAAGGAGGGGTGCCTTGTTAACTGTTGGCTCCAATTCTCATGGGCATTAGAGAAAGCTATCCTTAAGCCCAAGTGTTATATTCTGCAACTATACGCTATCATTGAATTATTTCAGGTTGTGGCTCTGGGCAGCAGCAGCAGCACTTGGCTTAAAGGAGCTGCAGGTGCAGTGCTCCCATAGCAGTTTTTGTCAAGGAGCCATTGTTTTTTTTTTAATATGAAACATAGAGCAATAATTAATCAATTAAAATTACAGACAAACTGACAGACATGAACAGATCGCTGCTCCAAGGGCAACCAGTAGAGTGAGAGAGAGATGGGAAGAGAACCAGATGTCCTGCCAGGGGGACCCAGACATCCTACTGCTCTATCAATCTGACCTAGGAGGCAGATGAGGCATTGACCAGCACCATTTCCTACCTGGGCCAGTTGCAGATTCCTGGTCAACCAGAGGAAAACTGAAACCTGGATGAAAACTTAAACCAAGAGACGTCTTGTTGCCAATTGACAGGGCACAACTCCACCTCATCTATTTAAAGAAACTAGGGGGATCCAAGATCCAATCCCGTACAGAAGGGTCCTGGGACGTCTCCCAGTTCCCCCAACCTGCAGTCTTTCAAGCATCTGCCCAGACCTTTTGCAGGCAACTTGGAAATGGGCTCAGTCAAAGTACAATGCAAGACAGAGACAAAGTGGAACCAAACAAGACAAATGAGACAAACAGAAAGACATTCATCAGCTGATCAAAGGCTCTATGGGTTGGGGTCCCGGTGGGTCTGGGGGATCCCAGATGAGCCTCCAAATGTTATGCCTACATCATGAGCCCCCAAGAGACCATCAGGAGTCCAAGTTTGTATGCTATGCCTACATCATGAGCCCTGCCAGAGACCATCAAAAGTCTGAGTTCGTATGCAAAAGCAAAAAACCTTTATTGCAAGCTCAAGCTTGGGCTCTCTGTCTGCTCCCATATAGCATTTGGATCAGGGAGAGTACTGAGCTCAGTTATGGCAGAGTTTTTAAAGAGTAAAGGATGGGGTTGTAGGGGAATTCCAGATTTAGATGGGAGTTGAACTCCTGATTGGGAAGGAGTGAGGTAACAGATATTTTGTCAAACAGTGATTGGTACTGACGTTGCTGCAAGAAAACTGGCAATCTATATATAGATTATGTAAGATATCTTTTATATTTTAGAGCATTTAGCACTTGTTTATCTCAGTTCTGATTGATTCCCCACAGAGTACAGTTTGTGGCTGCTGTGTGATATTGTTCTGTATGCTGTGAATATGTGTTGTTCTGATTGGTTGATAAATAAAACGCTGATTGGCCAGTAGCCAGGCAGGAAGTATAGGTGGGGCAAGTAGACAAGGAGAATTTTTGGAAGAGGAAGGGCTGAGTCAGGAGTCACCAGCCAGACACAGAGGAAGCAAGATGTCAAGGCAGAACTGAGAAAAGGTACCAAGCCATGTGGTTAAACATAGATAAGAATTATGGGTTAATTTAAGTGTAAGAGCTAGTCAGTAATAAGCCTGAGCTAATGGCCAAGCAGTTGTAATTAATATAAGCTTCTGAGTGATAATTTTATAAGTGGGCCATGGGACTGTGGGGGCCTGGTGGGACTGGAGAAACTTTCTGACTACATGTGACTTTTTCTCGTTATTGTAATGGTGAGGCCTAGTCCCAGGATTGTTAGTCTGCAGCCTGTCATGGCTGCACTAATGTTAAGTTAGGCCTCTTCAATACTATGTTCTTATTTCATCAGCAGAGAAGGACTAGTAGTTTCAGAGCATCATTCACTACACCCTTGTTTATGGCTAAAACATTTAAGCAAAGACCAGAAATCTCTGGTCTAGATTGGGATTTGGATTTGATTCTCTAAAGTAGCTTTTTGGCTAATGTTTGAGAACTACTGCCTAAAGATGCTTAAATGTGAAGCCAGACAGCCATACTGAAAAATTTGCTGACTTTGTAATGTTAGGCATGATGAATATTAGTTATCTTTTCAAATTTAAAATCTCCTAAATTGGAACCAATATCAGTGATACTGGCAACTGAGGCTTCCTCACTGTGGTTAATAGTATCTTAAGTCAAATGACAGATGAATAAGAGTGGATGCAAATGGACTGACATACAATGGTAATGAGAGTTGTTGGTAGACAGCTACCAGCAACCCTAGTCAAGGATCAGATGGTATAGTGAGTATCAGTCAAATCCATGTGAAATATTTACCTCTCAAGTTCAGGCCTCAGATCTCCATGGATCTGGGTCCATGCCCAGGGAGGATATTGAGAGCAACCTCACAGGGATATAGTAACCAGGCTTATCTTTATCCTGTCATCAGATGGCAGTGAAGAAGAACCAAGGGCTTTCCTCTTCAATGATGCAATTCCCTGGAGAGAGGTAGATAGTGTCTAGGGGGTTTACTTCCTTGTTACCTAGATTGAATTGCCATGATCCCTCTCTAGAAGACAGTGTCTAGTTGAGCCTAGGAGAACTTGCTTTGAATAACAACCACACCTTTATTGTTAACAGAAAATGGAGGCCAGCTACTATGACAACATTATAGAGCAGCAACGCCTAGAGCCTGAGTTCTTCAGGGTTGGCTTTTATGGCAGGAAGTTTCCTTTCTTCCTTCGGGTAAGTCCATTCAAGTGGTCACAATAATTGTTTAAGTGTGTGTGATGGGGGTAGTGGTGGTGGTGGGTAGGTAGTGTATTCTATGTAGGTATATACACATGTTTACACATGCATGCAAAGGTCAGAGGTAGATGCCAGGTATTTCTTCGATCACTTTCCACTTCATTTTTTTTTTAAGTTTTATATGTGTCATTTTTAAGAGAGGGGGTGGAGAGAGAGAGAGAGAGAGAGAGAGAGAGAGAGAGAGAGAGAAAGAGAAGAGCATGTAGGCGTGCACATGCCTGTAGAGCCTAGAAGAAGGCATTAAATCCCTGTAGGGCTAGAGTTACAGATAGTCATATGCTATAAAATTAACTAAGATCCTCTGCAAGAGCAGTAGGCGCTCTTAACTGCTAAGCCATTTCTTCACTTTCTCTACCTTATTTTTAAGAAAGAATCTCTCACTGAACCTGAGGCTCATCAATTCTATTAGGCTATGTGGCCAGTGAGTTTCATGGATCTGTCAGCCTTCACATTACCAGTGCTAAGGTTAGATGTGCACACCTCCATGACCAGCTTTTTACGTAGATTCTGGAGATCCACGCTTAGGTCCTCATTCTTGCACCACAGATCTCAACTAAACCATCTCCCCAGCCCACAAGAACATTTTACATTATACACATAATTCACTTAACACCTGCACACTCTCTTTCAATTTCCTATATTCTACTGACTACTTCTTTCCAAATGACTGATCAGTTAACCAAAGACATTTGGCTTTATTTAACAATACTAGCTGTCACTTTCAATTCTATTTTAATTTGCAGTATTATTCTGTGTTTACAAGGAATGTGTCGGGAAGTGACTAGTGCCTAAAAATCTCCTACATAGGTACCTTCCAATGTCTGCCTCTAGTGCCTGGAACCTTCATTGTAGCTCGTCTTAGCCAATAGAATTTAGTGTGGCCAGAAGGTTTCTCCAGTCCCACCAGACTTCTGCAGTCCCGTGGCCCGCTTATGAAATAGTCACTCAGAAGCTTATATTAATTACAACTGCTTGGCCATTAGCTCAGGCTTATTACTGACTAGCTCTTACACTTAAATTAACCCATAATTCTTATCTATGTTTAGCCACATGGCTTGGTACCTTTTCTCAGTTCTGCCTTGACATCTTGCTTCCTCTGTGTCTGGCTGGTGACTCCTGACTCAGCCCTTCCTCTTCCCAGAATTTTCCTTGTCTACTCACCCCACCTATACTTCCTGCCTGGCTACTGGCCAATCAGCATTTTATTTATCAACCAATCAGAGCAACACATATTCACAGCATACAGAACAATATCCCATAGCACATTAGTATAGCCCTGACCTCAACAGTAGGCATATCTCTTGGGTGTTTGTCTAAAATGGTGGGTTTTTTTCCTTCTGAATGCACTATAACCCATATAGGCAGGATGGAGAATTGTGGGCTTAAAAAGAACCTAGATGACAGTACACTTAGTTCCCAGGTCCCTGTGAGATCTAAGTTCAGCTGTGAAAGACTAAAAAGCCATTTCCATGACACAAGATAACAACAGCAACTTCTCTCTTTCAATGGGAGAAAAATGTCCAAACAACTGATCTGGAATCTACACACACAGTGCAGAAGGATAATTTGTGCATATGTCTGGTGACAGTAGTGACGTCATTGTGAAGTACAGGGTGGAATTTCATCATTATGTATATGTCACTGCAAGATAGGAAATTATGTATAGAAATAGGAAACCCATTCAGAGGACAGGCTTCATATAGTATGTGTAGTTTGGAACTCCTGTTCAAGTATAGTTTAATTTTTTAATGCTCTAGTAACAAACCACATTATAAAAGAATTGCTAAAGCAGGCATGATGACACACTGTAAACCCAGCATGTTGCAGCTGGAGGCAGGAAGACTGTGAGTTTCAGGCCAGCCCAGACCACACAGACCTTGTCTAAAAAAATTGTGTCAGAGAAACAGTTATGCTAAACTTAAGCTAAACATCACTTATAATACAACAAACTTAATACCTCAGCTGTAATATTTAAAATTAAGGTCCCAGTAGTCCCATCCTGAATTTGGAAAGTAAAGCATTCAGAAGTAGTTTCTGACACATTTTTGACCCTCTTATTGTTTGGTTTTGGTTTTTGAGACAGGGTTTCATGTTGTCCAAGCTGGCCTTGAACTAGTTATGTAGCTGACACTGACTTTGAATTCCTCGTCATCCTTCTGCCTCCTGAGTGCTGAAAGCCTGGTATTATGCACTGTTGCAAATCAAACCCAAGGCTTTGTTCATGCTAGGCAAGTGCTCTATCAACTGAGTTATATCCCCAGCTCTTAATCTTATTCTTTTTTTTTTAATCTTATTCTACTAAAGAAATAATTCTCACTTAAGCTTGATAATGTTTTGTTCATGAACTTATTTTAAGGCTTTATAAACCCTCAATTTTGTCTAAGCCTCCGCATATTCTTTAATCACTATACCAAGTTTCTCTGTAGGTTGAAAGATAATTGGAATGGTTCAGAATAACTAGTATGTTTTGAGACTCTTTCACAGTTAAAAAAATTCCTCACTGTGTCTATTGTGGCACAGTAAATGAAGTATACAATCTGTGTAACCCTTCCACCACTCATATGGTCACAGCCTATAAAGTTTCCTTTTGTATCTTAAACTCTGTCTTAAAGAGAATACCAATGAAAAATGAGACTAATCCATAATGTAAAAGTCTTGTTCTTGGTCCTGACAGCCATCTGTGATGCTTGACATTGTCCCTGTCACTTCCTTCTGAATATTATTAGTTTAGAGTTAGCAAGCTGGGAGTTATGGCAGATACTCCTGCATATATCATAACTTGAGTCTGCTCATCTGTTCAGTGACAATGTTCTCTATAGCTTTTAGCATGGGAGTTAAAGTTGGAAATTCAACAGATCCTAGAGGCTTCACATTGAAGCACAACTCCTGTTTGCATGGTCATTTCATTGTGTTTGGATCATCAGTAATGTAGAAAACATCCAACCTAATGCTTCTGCTTCTGGATCTTCATGATGCAGGAGATGAACTAAAAGTAGGGAAAAAGTTGTTCAATATCTAATGGGTGTGAAGGATTCGTAAAGTGACAAATATTTGAAGGTGTCCAGGTAAGATTATACCAATACCACATATGAAATATATTATATCAGGAACTGCAGAAAACTAATAGTGGATCAACCACACTTGGTACCTGTGTCTAAGAGAACTAAACCATCACCTGCAATATTTCCTACAGCCCATGTAGCAGCTCACTAATGTGAGCCTGGAAAAATGCCAACAGAGATAACCACAGCATTTGGCTCTTCTGATTTTCCATAAGCAGTGCTAGCACCCAAACAGATTCAAACAGAGTAATCAGTTCTGCCCAAGAAGGACACAAATTTTGAAATCAACCCTGCCTAGATTATGTTGGTATGGGGACTTTTTCCCTAGAAAGCAATTTTCTAGCAGCTTCTGTAGCTTAGAGCAGACTTTCCAAATTGTTGCTGTTTATATCTTTGATAATGTCATCAGCAGAGCAATTCACAGTGCCCTGGCTGCTGTAGTTTCCCTTCAGGGAAAAAAATGCCATCATTAGGAAACAAGCTTATAGTCTCCTTTGTAGCACCTGGTTGTCTTCTCTAGCTTTCTCTTCTCCATAGTAACATCTGTCCAGTGCCATCCCATTCTTATACTGTCATTTTCTGGTGAATCAGCATTCACATTGGTCAGTCTGGGAATGAGAGACAAAGCAGGGAAGTACATAAGGGATTGAAGCTTCCATGGGAAGTGGCGCAGAAGACAGGCTCAGTCCAAAGGTGGTGTGTGACTCTATTTATTTATTCAAGTGTAAAGCATATGATCCACTAGTTAGCCTGGTCCTAGGCTGCATCCCATTGACATTGATTGTTGTCAGATGACTTAAGTAAAGCTGTTCTTATAAATGAACCCTGGAGCTGCAATGCACTAAAACTAGTTCTGATTGTCCCCAGCTCCAATGTCTTAGTAAATTGCAATGCCCACAAACCTCAGCCAAGAGATGAGAAAGATCACTAAACCCTTTAATATATCTAAGGTCTCCTTAGGAAAACTGCTTTAGACAGTGAGCAATAACAAGTTTAATATAATATCAAGAGTCTGCTGGTTCCCTGAGAGTTGTGGGGACAGGGAACGACCCATTCTTCTAACAGAGTCCAGGACATCTGTATTTCAGATGTAAAGTAGGTCAGCTTTCACTTTTTCTAGGAAGTACTCATTCTTAGCTAAAAGAAAAACTTACCTATATTATAACAGGTAATATAAGAGGGACAGCAAACTCTTTCTGCCTAATAATTATCCCTAGGAAGGTTCCAACTCTGTTCCAAAGAGAAATTTTCTGAGGACTGACTAGGCTTCTTTGACATATAACAACTATCCAGCCCAGGCATTTCAGAAGTGGCGTATTTGTTACTCCAGTAATCAAAGATTCTATAATAGTCTGGTGTGTTGGTTTGTTCTTACAACTCCAATACTTGGGACCTAAAGAGGCACATTGTAAGTTCAAGGCCAGTCTGAGCTACATAGTAAGTTCTAGAGCAGTCTAGGCTCTGAAATAGGGAGACCCTGTCTAAATAAAGAAATAACAGTGGAAGCCAAGTGTAATGGTGCACACTTGTAATCCCAGCACTTGGGAGGTGGAGGCAGAAGAAACAAACATTCAAGGTCATCCTTAGGTACATAGTGAGAGTGAGTTTGAGGCAAGTCTGAGCCACATGAGACCCTGTCTCAAAAAAAAAGAAAAAGAAAAAAAGAATAATATTGAGCTAAAGGTCAATAAAAGAGGTGAAAGGAGCTGGGCGGTGGTGGTACACATCTTTAATCCCAGCACTCAAGAGGCAGAGGCAGGCAGTAAATTCAATACCTGTTGTCTCGTGTTGCTGTCTTCCAAGTGAGAATATGCTATCAGGTTCAAGCTCACTTTCATCTTCTCATGTACATGTCACAGAACATACAAAGTCCTAGATACTTAGAACTTTTGGACAAGAAGGACCGGGCATAGAACCTGTATCCTGTGTTTGCAGTAACCGTCTGGCAGTTCATTGTAATAATAGGAGAAAAACAAAGACTATTAGGAAGTATCACTTGTCAGCCCATCCCTCCTGCTTACAGCTGATTCAGGCACACAGAGTCCCCTGGCTTAGCCTTGTATCTTCTTCAAGCTGCTCAGCTCTGTGGCAAGTGGAAGCAGGTGGCACAAAGTACAAAGTAGGCGCAGCCAGATGTGTCTTTGTGGGGATGTTTGCACTTGTGTACAAGTGACTAGGAGACCAACAACCAGCCTCAAGGTCAGCACTTGTGTGCCGTCCTCTTACTGGGCCATCCCCATAAGCTCCTCACCAACCCCAAAGACACAGGACATCTATTTCTTTAGCCCACTTAGCTTAGTTTCTCTGGCTTATCTGCCTCCCTCACCTCACAGTTTGGATTATCTACTAATCTTCAAGGAGAAAGGAAAATATCCAGTCCTCCTTTCTTGGGAGAATTCCTATTTCTCACTTGATCCGTGAACAGATGCTTGTGGGGATTATGTGTATTTTAGTGGATGTTGAAAAAAACAGTTCTTCAAAGGTACAGTCAGCCCTCTATGTCCATGGGTTCCACATCTGCAGATTCAACCAACCAAGGACAGAACATACTTGGGGGAAGTCACAGACTTGTTTTTCCTTGTCATCATTCCCTAAATAATACAGTATAACAGCAGTTTTATAGAACTTACATCCTGGTATTTTAAGTATCTAAAGATGATTTGAAATATACAGGAAAATATGCTATGCTTATATATGAAGGTATACCTTTTATATAAAGGGTGCAAGCTCTGTAGTCTTTGGAGTCTTTGCTGGTAATAGTTTTCCATTCTGATTCACCCAAATATGTGGCTCAGTCCTATTTGAGTTTACCCGTAGATAGGGTGAGGTCCTCCAAAGCTTAACCTATGATCATCTCTGTCCCAGGAAGTGTATAGCTAGCTGCCCTTATGATGCTATGCCCCTTCTTCTGCCTCTCTTTCTTTTCTTCTTTCTTTCCCCATAAAACTCCCCCTTTCACTAAGACATATCAAAAAGAGATTCTAGCGTCTGATGTGACTTGCTGAAATGGGCCTGGTGAACCAGCTAGGTAGGCAGTATAACTAGTAGGCTTTTTAAAATTTTGTTTATTTGTGTGAGTGTGTGTGTCTATGTAAGTGTATGGGCATGTGTGTACACAATAGAGGCCAGAAAGGGGGTGTCAGGTGTCCTCCTCAATCACTCTTTTCCCTAGTCCCTTGAGGCAGGATCTCTCCTGAACCTGGGTCTCACATTTTTTCCACTAGGCTGGAAGACAACAAACCCCAGTAGTTCCCCTGTCTCTGCTCACCTCAGAGCTGGGGTTACAGGTGTGCTCAGGACACCCAAATGTTACATGGGTTCTAGGATCTGAACTCTTTCCTCATGGTTGTACAGCAAGAGCTCTTAAACCATTGAACCATCTCTCCAGCCTTCCTACTAGCAGGTATTAGTGGGGCTTCTAGTTATTCATACATGGCCAGCTGTGAGGTAGACAGAGCAACAGGAATTAAGGGTGTCTTGTTTGCAAAGAGACTTCAGTTCACAAAGAGAAAAACTAAGACCTAACCCAAACCAATGTGTGCATGTCTGTAACCCCAGAATTCAGGAGGTTGGGGCAAGAGGATCACCTCTAGTTCAAGGCTAAACTGAACTGTATAATGAGACTGAGGAAGGGAAAGAAAGAAAGATTGACATTTGTTCTACTTATAGAGAGAATGATACTGATTTGTTCTGCTGACATGCTTGCAAAGAAATTTGCTACCAAAAGGATTTATCAGGTGTAATAATGTACAGTGTTTAGGTGTACATGATCACGCCTAATTTAAAATTATTTGTCAACACTCAGGGCACTCACTCCTTAACACACATTTGCTAGTCTCTCCAGCCACCCTCTCACCAGTTCTACAAGCATACGTTATTTCCATCTGTGCTTTCTTGTAGTTTGGCTGTTGCTTGGGTTGTTACCATACATACAGCTGGCTTGCTCCCCCTCTTCCATAGCAGGCTAACCAAACTGGGCCTTTTGGGGTTTTGTAAACCATTGATTCTTCTAAAGTCCCTCTTCTACTTTGCTTTCCTTCCCCAGGAAAAGAATCCATCCTTCCCCCACATTGCTGGATGCCTGTACATTCTCCCCAGGACTGCCACACCACAGAACAGTCATTTCTTCCTCTGTCCCCTCTCCCTTCTCAACTGTCATTTCTCTTAAGACAGGGACTGAGTACTGTGCCCTATACCTGTTCCTAGGTCTAGTACAAAAGAGGCTCCTAGGGTATGTTTATGGATAAAAAAACTGCCTCTATGTAGAGAAGGAGGCAGGTACATGCAAGGCATAGAATGTACTTTCATGTTTTTGGCAGAACAAAGAATATGTGTGCCGTGGTCATGACTACGAGAGGCTGGAAGCCTTCCAGCAGAGGATGCTCAGCGAGTTCCCACAGGCCGTTGCTATGCAGCACCCCAACCATCCTGACGATGCCATCCTACAATGTGATGCTCAGTGTATCTTTTGAAACTTGGTAGAGTGGGAAGGGCCGGGATCCTGAGATGTAAGTCCCTCCCACCAACCATTCCTCTACCATGTGGCTGGCCTTCTACCTTTATTTAGGTTACCTGTTGTCCCAAATCTGGGTCTGTCTTTACCATTGAACACACATTTAGCAAGACACTCAGCCTCCTAAGAGGCAGTAGCATGCCATTAGCCATGGATGACCTCATAACTTACAAGCTGAGCTTCAGGGACTGATAATCAGGCTAGTTACTCTCATGCGTTTAGTCTCCACCCTGGACTCTACGGGGCCTGGTCAGGCAGTCCAGGCCAGCCACTGGATAAGGTAATTGTGGTTCCAGCAGGGCTCTTGGCATGGGTTTACCACCTATGCTGCAGCCTGCTCTACCTTCCTGTGCAGTTTTTGTTCCTTTTCTTTGTTAAATGGCCTGTAGCAGAGTACCAGAGAGGAGGAGGAGGAGAAGAGGAGATAGAGAATGCCTATGATTTGCTAGCATTTGGAAGTTTTCATGAAAACACTGGCCTGCCCCTCACTACCCACTTTAGACAGATTTGTTAGAAGTTATAAGCTCCTCACCATGTGGACAAACTTGTTCCAGAGAGTAAACTGCAAGTAGACACCCATTCATGTTCTCTTCACAAAGACCTCAGGCAGTATTTTAGTTAAAGCGTTGTTTTGGCTGGGCCTGTGACATAGGCCTGTAATCCCAGTTACTTGAGAGGCTAAAACAGGAAGAGATGGAGTCTAAGACCTGTCTAAGCTACAGGGTGAATTCAACACTAACCTGAATCCCTGTGCCAAAATTCAAAAGGAGCTAGAGATATAGTCCAATGGATAAGCACTTGCTTATCATTCCCATCCCAAAGCCTTGGTTTCAAGTCCTAATGTCACAAAAAAAGAAAGGAAAAGAAAATAAATTTAAAAAACAAAAATAAAGGAAACAAAAAGGCTGCTTTATATAAAATCCATTTAGTTACTATGGGCAGGCCCAGATACTTATTCCTGTGGTGTGAATATTACAACTCCTGTTTATTTAATCCCTCTCTTAAAGGGGCACTTGCCACCTTACCTTGGGTGAGTGCTCCTGACAGTCACTGTTGTAGCAGGAGGGAAGGGGGCAGGTACGGAGGTTTGTCTAACTGTGTTTAGGTCTGATCTACACCTTAGGATGCTGCTGCCGCCACCACAACTTCCAGTAAGGAACAAAGGCCACAGTGTACTTCATCAAGGAGAAGACAAGAGGCTACCACTTCAGTCATTTCCTTTGCCAAGTCTAGATTTCTCCTTCACTTCATGTCCAGATTTACAGATCTATGCAGTGACACCTATTCCAGATTATGTGGATGTTCTACAAATGGATAGAGTACCTGATCGTGTCAAGAGCTTTTATCGTGTCAACAATGTGAGGAAATTTCGGTATGATAGACCTTTCCACAAAGGCCCCAAGGACAAAGAGAATGAATTCAAGGTAAATAATACAGGGAAGTGAATGCCATGCACATAGCAAATCTAGGGGCAAGCCCTGCTTCTTGGAAAGTCATTGCTTTTACACCCTTCTGTTAGGCCAAGTATAGCAAAACTTGTCTAACTTCTTACACTTGTCTGTGCCCTCCCTGCAGAGCCTGTGGATTGAGCGCACCACACTGACACTGACCCACAGCTTGCCTGGCATTTCTCGGTGGTTTGAAGTGGAAAGAAGGGAACTGGTAAGTTATGCCTCAGAAGGTTTAAACTTTCTTGCCACTCCTCAGTTCCCTCCTATGCCAGAAGCTTTGGTACCTTCTCATCTAGACCACAGGACACTCCTAAGCATCAGGTATTTTTCAGTTTACAAATAAAAAAAAAATTCACTGAGATTCTAGAAGCCATAAATCCCTGACTTCAGAACTAATACTCCTCACTATTCTCTTCACTTCCAAGTGCCTTGAGTCAGAAAAGTAGAGAACACCTAGGAAGTCTTACATCCACAGGAATGAGGAAGGAGGATTAGCATCATAGGTTATCACTCTCTGTTCTCAGGCTATGATGAGGGGTTATGATCCCTGAGAGGACTCTGTGTGTGCCCACAGGTGGAGGTGAGCCCTCTGGAGAATGCCATCCAGGTAGTTGAGAATAAGAATCAAGAGCTACGAGCTCTGATCAGCCAGTACCAACACAAACAAGTGCATGGCAACATCAATCTGCTCAGCATGTGCCTGAATGGTGTCATTGATGCAGCGGTCAATGGAGGCATTGCGCGCTACCAGGAGGTAAGATGAGACTTTGACCAAACTTAGCCAGGCAGCCTGGCTAAGAACACAGTTCATAGGCTCCTCTTCCCAAGTTATGGCCTCCTTGGAAAACCTTCCAAGCTAGCCCTCTTCTGGATGAGGTAGTTCTGAAATAAAAGTTGTAAGATCTTAGCCACTCTCTATTTCTATAGCACAGGTCTCTGGTGGGGCTTTTCCCCACCCCCAGTCTCTGTCAGCTGGATAACTCATCTGATTATAGACATTAAGTAGCCTTCTGGGGTCCTTAAGAAACCTAGTCCTTCATGAGACAGGCTACCTAAGAAACTGGTGCACCTCCTCAGGATACCGGCTCTGCCTAGCATATCCAGACCATCCAGGCTTTGTGAGAACTAGAGCTAGCATCCAGCCTCAGGATATTAGGCCACCTCTAGTCTTTCCTAGGCACAGAAAATACACAATTCTTAACTGTTGGGTGTTCAGCCAGGTCAAGCTAGAGGTGATACCAAGACACCCATGAGGAAGCAATCTGGCTGCCTTTTAAGGGCTCCATGTAAGCCTAAGAGTCTTCATTACCTGAACTTTATTTTTACAGGCCTTCTTTGATAAAGATTATATCTCTAAGCACCCAGGAGATGCTGAGAAGATCGCCCAGCTCAAAGAGCTAATGCAGGAACAGGTATGGCTTGTAAGACTTGGAAGGTCCAAAACCAGTGAGAAAAGTTACATACTACAAAATGACCTAGTTCTCAGAGGCTGCTTCCTGCTTAACAGAGGCCTTATTTGGCAATTCTCATAGGTCCATGTTCTTGGAGTTGGGCTGGCAGTCCATGAGAAGTTTGTGCATCCAGAAATGCGGCCTCTGCATAAGAAGCTGATTGATCAGTTCCAGATGATGAGGGCCAGTCTGTACCATGTAAGCTGATTCCATACCTGTCCAGGAGAACCAACTTTCACTTCCTCTAGACCACAGTCAACAAAAAGTAGGAGTGGGAGCGGTGAAGTGGGAGAGAAACTGTACCTGCCTCAGAGGGGTGGGAGGTGAAGGTACTGTATCCAAACAGTATTCTCTTATCAGTTCACTCACTCCCAAAGAAGAAATCAGATTCAGGACAAAGAACATATTTCTAGGTACTGTGCTAATAGAGTTTTCCACGTGCAGAAAGGGCTCATTTGCAGGAATTTCTTTGGAGATATTTTCTTGCCAAGAACCTAAAGAATAAAGGCATGGCCTGAACTGGCCCTCTTGTCATCTCTGTTCTTTTCTCTCCCTACCCATTTTCTTCTCCCTTTCTCTCTTTCCTTCTCCCTATATACCCACCTTCCCTCCTTCCTTTCTCTTCTTTCCCTCTACCTTCCTTTCTCCCCATCTCACTTTCCTCCATAATGTCTTATGATCCAGGATCACATCTAAGAAGTTTTTGGCATCAAATACTTTCATTCTGGCTGCTCTTAAAGGTATCAGGCAGTTCTAAGGTGACATCAGCCCCCAGATTGTCTACCTAAGTCTGACCTGGCTCTTCACCCTCCATGGTAGGTTTGGCCAAGAACTAATGCACACAGGCAGGACCTGTATTCCAGGATCAGCTTTCCTTGGCATGGCCTTAACATGGAATGATGGCTGCTTGGAAATGAGATTCAGGTAGCCCTGAATCCCCAGGCTCTCTTCATGTCACATACCCTTGTCCAATTTTTAACTGCAAGGCTGACTCTAAATGATTTCTAGAGTAGACTTTCTGTTAAATATCCTGGCTCCAGGCCTTAGTGGCCATGAGCCAAATTACCTGCCAAGCTGCCTGCCAAGCTTTCTTCTCATCTTACTGAGGGCCACCAGGTATAAGTGTTAGGGAAACAAACATAGCTGTCAGATGCTGCCCCATGCTGTCATAGAGAAGTTCCCTCTTTAGAGATGACATAAAAGCCTGGAGGTTCATCCAAGGACTCAGTGAGCCTGTCCCACTCGGAACTGGCTGACTTTGTTCTTGGATGCTTTGGGTTGTAGTTCTCTTAGTCCCTCCAGACTCAGTGCAGGCCTCAGCCATTCATTGCAAGAGGGGACAGCATGAAAAGCAAAACAGGAAAAGAATTTCATCATAGTTTGAGAGACTGGCCCACTTTGCAGAGAAATTTCTACAGCTCATCAAAGTTCTTCTTGGTGGGGTTCTCCTGTGGTCTTTCAAGGTGAAACATGCAGAAATGTTTCCCCTTTAAAACTGAGTTGGCTGGCTAGTAAAGAACTTGAGTAGCATTAATGAGTCTGATGGGGATTCCATCTTATTACACTGGTTCCTGCCAACATGGCTGTTCTCTGCTCTATGCAGACTTCCCATCCCACCTGGCAGCCCAGGCAGTCTAGAGCCTGGCACCAGGGGAGGTTTCCTGCCACATCTCTGTAGTCACATCACTGCAACAAAAGCACAAAATGCTTGTCCATACACATCAAGGTCCCTATTGTGCACATTGCAGAAACACACTATAACACTATGCCTGCTTTGGAAGAAGAAACTGGAAATTCTGCCACTTTAAGTCTAGCACAGAAACATACCCAGTAGACAAGATCTTTTTTCCATCATATATTATGAAGAACTTGAGAAAACCTGGATAAAGTTATGCATTAAAATTTCCTCATTGTCACCAGGCAGTGGTGGCACACACCTTTAATCCAAGCACTCGGGAGGCAGAGGCAGGCAGATCTCTGAGTTTGAGGCCAGCCTGGTCTTCAGAGTGAGTTCCAGGACAGCCAGGACTACACAGAGAAACCCTGTCTCAAAAAAAAAAACAAAAAACAAACAAACAAAAAAAAACAAAAACAACAACAACAAAATCTCCTCATTGTAGCAGAGACAGAAAACAAAATGCTTTCTGTCACCCAGTGGGGAGTTAGATTAGAAGTTTCTGCCAAAGTGATGAAGAAGTCATGTGTTTGGGTTTAGAGCCAATGAGAAGGCAGAACAGAAAGGCAATAAAAAGACAGGACACAGGAAGAAGGTCGGTCTCTCAGGGGAAGGACGGCAGCGAGTGGTAAGCTAAAGGGAGTCGTGGCTCTTGCTCTGGTCTCTTAGGCTTTAGCTCTGTTAAAAAAAAAAAGAAAGAAAGAAAGAAAAGTTTCTGCCAAGAAGTCTACATACTTAGTAAGAATTTAATTATGCTAAAATAAAACTGTGCTGTTTTCAAATACTTACATTAGGACTTTGTTTCCTGTTTCCCTATAGACTGTACCACAGGCAACTTAACTCAGGTCACTAAGAACTGAGCCATTTGGCAATCCAATAAAACCCAGCACCAGTTCTTATGTAAGAGTTTGCACTGACTGACAGCTGATAAGTTCTTCCTCTCCTCCTTCCCAGTCACTGTTCTACTTACTGTGAAGTGACGAAGCCTGCTAACACTCTCCTGTGATTCACTTTAGCCTATTCCAGATGTGTCTCTCAGTGGAGTTTTACCTGGGGCTCCAGAGCATCTGGTCTAGGCTCCAGTACACTTGCTGGAGTGTTTAGTAATGAAGATGTAATTGTCCAAAGGAAAGCAGAAGTATATCATAGTTCTGTTTTTGTTTGTTCATTTGTTTTAAATTTTTACCAACTGTCAAATCATCTCTCCTACCCCTTACTTACCTATTCATTGCTCTCTATGAACAAGTACTCATTTCTCAACAGGAGTTTCCTGGTTTGGATAAGCTAAGTCCTGCATGTTCGGGCACCAGCACCCCACGGGGAAATGTTCTGGCATCCCATAGTCCCATGAGCCCTGAGAACATCAAGATGACCCACAGGCACAGGTATGATATTAGGGACCTCCAGAGAGGTAGGTCTGGAGGATAAGCATCAGATAAGAAAAGAGCTGCAAAGAGTACTTATGTGTGCTCACATCCGTTCTTATCCCCTATCCCCAAGCCTTGCCTCAAGCAGCTCCTGCACTAGTCAGTGGCATCTGACCTGCATCTAATTAGCCACCATCCTACATAACAGAAGCATACACATGGTATTCTGGATACACAGACAAGGGGACATTGGGATAAGTCTTGAAGGACAGACAGAAGTTTGCTAGGCAGTAAAGAGTCCAGGTTAGAAGAGTGATGGGACAAGATCCAGGCAAAAGAACTTACACATGTATGATGTGAGCAAGGCAGCCTGGCCAGTACTGTGAGTAGAGGTAAAAGGCAAAGGTGCAGGATTCCTTAGCATGGAAGAGGGGCAGGAGCAGCTTGGGATGGGCCTTGTTCATAATGTGCCTTTGGACATGACCCCAAAGAGAATGAAGATCGTTGATTGTTTTTAATGTCGATGGTATGGGCATTTAAGTAATAAATGCTCAAGACTCAAGAGTTCTGGCCTCAGCAGGCTTAAGTGGGAATACTCAAAACCTTTAGGACAGGGAAGCCAGGTTTAGGAAAGGAAGCCAGTACAAGGAGTCTCTCACTTATATTTATTTTCCAGCATAAGCAGCAACTCAGAATAGTAGCCACTTAGCAAATGAGAACAGGAAGAAATGAGCAAAAGGGTCTCCTGGTATTAATAGAGGAAAGTTGTTGGGAAACTTGTAGCCACAGATATGGGCAGAAACCCACAGGGTCTACAACTATCTCTTTTGATAGTGTCTTCACACCAGTAAGACTCCTGATCTCAGAGCAGATCTCATAAGTGTATGCTAGATTAGGCACTGTTCAGACAAACATTCCATAGAAACAAGGATATAGGATTCTTGACGTAATTTATCATCTCTCTCTTTCATTCCTCCTGATATACTGCTAGTGCCTTCACGCTGAATGGCTATAATCCATTTAACTCTAAGGAGAGATTGTACTAGCATAAGCCTTCCCAGGATTCCTCTAGGCCTCAGACAGATGTGAACACTGGCTATAGAATCCTCCCAGCCAGTGCTGGCTAAGGTTGGGTGTCATTGTTCCACAAATCTCTCCATTGCTCCTACTGCTTAGCATGCATTCTTAGCTATTGCCTGATTCCTCCCTATTTCCTTCTCTTGTTCACAGCCCCATGAACTTAATGGGCACAGGCCGCCATTCATCATCCTCTCTCTCCTCACATGCATCTAGTGAAGCAGGAAACATGGTGATGATGGGTGACAGCTCTATGGGTGAAGCTCCTGAAGACCTCTACCACCACATGCAGGTACTGAAGCTGTGCAAGAATGAGCAGGGTATCATGGCTAAAAGACTCCCCTTTCTGGAGTCTGGTCTGGTGGCTGGAAACACTCTATCAAGTTCCCTAGTTCCTGGATTCAGGAACACACCTTTCAATAGCTAGCAAGGCAGCCTTCTTTCTACATACCACCCCAAGTCTTAGTTCTCATGCCTTATTTTACAAGCAGACCTTTATTTTCAGACCCAGCTGCTATTACAGATTGCATAGCAAAGGTCTTCTGCCAAATTAGCCTCCTGCTTGGCAGTCATTTTTTTTTAATTAAGAAATTTTTTCATTCATTTTACACACCAATCAAAGATCCCCCTCTTCCCTCCCCCCCCCCAACCTCCCCCTCCAACCCCTCCACTCCTACCCACAAGAAGACAAGGCCTCCCATGGGGAGGCACATCCAGTAGAAGCAAGTCTAAGCCCTTCCTCCTGCACAAGGTGTCCCATCATAGGTAGTGGGCTCCAAAAAGTCCACTCATGCACCAGGGATGGATTCTGATCCTACCACCAGGGGGCCCCCAAGCAGATCAAACTACACAATTGTCTCGCCATGCAAAGGGCTTGGCAGTCTTGATGGCTGAGTCCTGCATTCTTTTCCATGTACAGCACAATAGAGCCAACACAACTGTCTGCTCCTGTAGGTGGTATGGGTAGTCCTTAGTGCTTGCCATTAGTCCAGCCTCCAGCAGGGTCCAGAATACAGCATCAGTCACTTGGTCTGGGGATTTCAGGACATGAATGCATAAGCCAGCTCTCTCTGTGCCAGCTTTATAGTACTGATCATTCAGAATGCTGATTTTTCTTCCTTTGCAGCTTGCATATCACAACCCAAGGTACCAGGGCTCAGTCACCAACGTCTCTGTTCTATCCTCATCCCAGGCAAGCCCTTCTTCCTCCAGCCTGAGTTCTACTCATTCAGCACCATCCCAGATGATTACCTCTGCCCCTTCTAGCACCCGAGGTAAGGATGACAGGATGCTGCTTGCTGAAGGAGAATGGAAAGTTCCATAAACCCCACTTGTCTTCCTTTCAGCTGTACCTATATCTTTGAGAGTGACCTTGCCACCTTTTGTAGATTGATAAAAAAAAAAATTTAAAGCAGACTTAGAAGAAAAATCAAAGACAATTTTATTAGAATTCAAGAAAATAACAAGGCAAGCAAGCTGGAGTTCCCATCAGCTGCGTGAAGGAGAGAGGTGGAAGGGGGAAAAAGAAAGTTACTCTTTCTCAGTTAGAAGTCAAGAAAGCAGGTAGGTTCAGCAGTGAAAATCTACAAGATTTCCACTTCTACAAGAGTGGAAATCATTGGTACAGGATTACTAGGAGAGGACATGCCCAGAGTGTCAGAGAAGTAGGTTTAAGATTGAGTAGCTGTCCAGAAAAGGGAGATGGAAAGAGAAGAGAAAAAAAGTTATATCTTTAATAGAATGAAAAGTAACAAAGATGTGTTGGAAAACAAGGTGAGAACAAGAGAGAACTGAGTGTCCAGAGCCTTTCTGGAGTATGTGGGGGGTGTTTTTTATTTTGGATTTTGTTTTGAGATAGATTCTCACTATGTAGCCCTAGCTAGCCTGGAACTCAATGTGTAGAACAGGTTGGTTCTACAGAGATCCACCTGCCTCTGCCTCCCAAAAGCTGGAATTAAAAGAGTGCCACCATGTGCCTGCTCGTGTAGTTCTTATTGATGGGGAGCAAAATTGCCTTCTAAAGAGTGACATAGGCCTTGAGTGTAAGAGCAGTGTTCCACCTTCTGGGCCCACTAACGAAGAAATATTTGAGTTTGGTTTAGCCTTGTGGTTAGCTAAAAATGGTTCTGGGTAGCCGAGAATTTAGGGCACACCCAAGATAGAAGTAATAACTACCTGAATTAACTGTTTTCTGTTTTACCTTCTAGATTTCTTAGCTTTGAGCCAGTAAGGAGTAAACAACAGCACACATCGCTGTCAACTTACCTTTTGGCTCTGTTTGGTTGAGGCCAGTTTGGAGCCCTTGCCACTGGTTTAGCTCTAACCTCAGTTACAGCCAGTGTGTGGATCTTCATCATTTACTGAAGGGCCAGAATTGTTTATTTTTAATCTATCCATGGAAGGCCAGCACTTGGAAATGTTATAAGCATCATGGAGATTTTCCCATATAGTGTGTAAAATTGGTCTCCTTTTAGTAGTCTTTAATTCTGTATCTACCAGGGTATTACTTACCCACTGATCATGGTGTTTGTCAGAGAAGACTCTGACATTGATATTTATATGCCTTAAATGATGCCTGAAAAGTTGATGGCTGCTGAGAGACTTCATTCTCTCTCTTCCTGTCTAGCAACCCCTATCATTGTGTTAGAGAATGCTTGCTTTTCGGCACCCATACTTGAGGGTTTGGGTCACCTCTCTAGCTGACTTTAACTCCTGCTCTGGCAGGATCCGCTGCTGTGCTGCTACTTGGTAGCCAGTATTGCGTCTCTACTCAGTAAAAGACATGATCCAGGAAAATCTCAGTTCTTTCCCACTGAAATATTTGCCATGCATACAGTGGTCTGAGCCTGTCAACCACTCACTGGCTGTTGATTTCAGGCTTCAGAAGAATAGGTTCTTTTTGTTCTGATTATTTTGTATACAAAGAACAAAGCCCAAGCTTATAACATTAAGGAACGACTCTCTCCAAAGTATACAAGTCTGTGAGGCCCGCAGTAGACAAGATGGAAAGAACCAATGTAGTGTGGCCTGGTGGAAAGATGCAGTGGCCAGGTAGGGAAAACATTGGCAAAGTGGAGGGAAGTGAGTGAGGCTGCAGTAGAGCAGTCACAGGCTTCGATTTAAAGCACCTTTTGGCTGTCCGTAGGTTCAGTGAGGAATTGAATGCTGAATATGGAGTACAGGTCTTTACAGTTAGCAGCCCTCAGTCTGCTTATTCTACTACCCATATTGCTTTCCTAATGTGAACTATGGGATCCAGACAAGAGGGGCCAACTTTAGGGAACACAATCTATGAAGGCTGCAAACTAAGACAGGACTGTGTATTATGAAAAGGGCCTACTAAAAGATGGCTTTGGGAATAGAAAGGAAGAAAAGCCCACAAAATAGCTGGGAATGTCTAGACATTGGTATTTCCAGTGTCTTGTGTAAGTGCCCTGATTAGACCTGCAGATACAAATTCCATAATACCATCTAGGAGTTGTTGTATTCCTTAACCTGAAGTCTCTGAGATATGCTCAGCCATATCTAAGACTTTATCTGGCTATTCTTTTTTTCTGATTTTTTGTTTGTTTTTGTTTTTGGGTTTCTCTGTTTAGTCCTGGCTGTCCTGGAACTCACTCTTTAGACCAGGCTGGCCTTGAACTCACAGAGATCTGCCTGCCTCTGTTTCCCAAGTGCTGGAATTAAAGACACGCTCTACCACCTCCCAGATTTATCTGGTTATTCTTGCAGATTCATGATTATTGATAAACAGAAGGCATCAAATGATGGATATTTTAACTCAGTATTACTCTGATACTGTCAGATTCCCTGGAATTGGAGTTATAGACTGTTGTGAGCTGCTTGATGTGGTTGCTAGGAACCAAACTCAGGTTTTCTGAAGAGCAACAGGTGTTCTTAACCACTGAGCAATCTCTCCAGCCCTGAGACTGTTTGATATTCCTCTGTTGCTGTGGCTGCTATTAGAGACGTTCCGGGCTAGCTGTTACCGCCTGTCTTGGTTACTTTTCTCACTGCTATGACTAAATACCTGACAAGCAACTTGAGGAAGGGTTTATTTTGGCTCACAGTCTGAAGGTATTGCAGCAGGAGTATAAGGCAGCTGGTCACTCACTGGCTTCCTCCTGTTTTTCTGTTTATTCAGCTTAGGTCTCTGGCCCATGGGCTGGGTCTTCCCTCCTCAGACCTCTCTACACTCAGAAGCCTGACTTGTAGGTGATCCTAAATCCAATAACAATAAGATTAGCCATATTACACCATCATTTGTCCTTCTAGCAAACTAGTAACTGATTTGGTCCCTCATAAGCTTTTATTGAGTGCTCAGTGGAGAATCTGCATGGCTCTTTTCTAATGAGCACATCAGAGTAAAACAGAGGAAAATTTCTCCTGGGTATGTTTTTCTTTCTAATGTCTTTGTTATCTGATGCTGCATAATATAAAGTGTTCTCAAAATTTAGATATCTTAAAACAGTTATTTCTTAGAACTCTGAATTAACAGGATGTTCTATGAGGAGTAGAACATATAGTTGAGAAAGGAAGTCATTGATGATCACCATTTTTAGAGACAAACTCTCATAATGGCTGAATTCCAAACTGTTACACAGAGGAAAGTTAAGAAAAGCCTCTTCCCTCCCCCCCTCTGAGGCATTAATTGTATAAATCAACAAAATCGTTAAATAGAACTTGGCCCAAATCGGGGAACTAATAGCAAGGGCAGAAACAGTAAGAAAGAAAGGAAGCTTTGGACTACACTTGGACTTTGGACTACACTTGGACTACAGCATTCATATAGTCTATATAGCAGTCATCTGGAGAGAGTTGCATGCCCAGATGTCTGTCAGGCACACTGTTGGGCCTGTCGGGGAAGACAAACTGTGTGGGGCCAGTGAGATGGTTCAGTAGGTAAAAGCACTTGTCACACAGGCCTGCATTACCTGAATTCAACCCCCAGTGCCCACAGTGGAAGGAAAAAATGGACTCCCAGAAGTTGTTCCCTGACCTCCACTCACACACAGTGTAGAAGTAGTAATAGTTTTTAAAATAAATAGTTTTTTGTTTGTTTGTTTGTTTTTTAAGAACTATACAAGGGGCCGGAGAAATGGCTCAGCATTTAAGGGCACTGGCTGCTGTTTCAGAGGTTCTGAGTTCAATTCCCAGCACCCACATGGTGGCTCTCAACCATCCGTAATGAGACCTGGTGCCCTCTTCTGGCATGCAGGCAAACATGCAGGCAGAACACTATAAATAATAAATAAATAAATCTTAAAAAAAAGAAGAACTATACAAAATCATAGGGGTAAGTAAGACTGATGTTTTCAAGTATATGTGGCAATGTAATAATGGATGCATTCTTGATAAACAAGGCAGTGAGGGGTCTGTTCGTTCATTAATGTTCCTTGTTACTAGTGAGGGAAAAGCTTTCTTGAAAAAGGTCTGGAATGGAATCCCCTTCCTCCTTGGTCATAAGACCATTGACCTTCCTTGACCTACTCACTGATGCGCTATGCTGTATGGTTCCTGTAACTGGAATCTGTGAGACCAGTGGCTGCAAAGTACAGTTGAAATTCTTGTAAGTCCGTGGCTCCCCCTGCTGGTCAAAAGGCTGATTAGGCCTGGGAAATAGATTTGTAATCCCGTGGCACTAGCACCCAATTTCCCTAAACTGAAGTAGTTCAAAAGCTCCATGAGCAGACAAGCCCTCGTGGTATTTAAATGTATTAATGAAAGTTAACATCACCCTGTTACTGGCGGGGACTGGCTGCCTGGGACATAGGAAAGTGAGGCAGCTGATTGAAGAGAATTAGTGCGCAGTACTCCTTTGTGAGAACACACGAGGGACCACCACGACTTGCATGTAAGTCCTCACCAGAGCCCTGAGGCCTTCAGGATGGTGTCCTCCATCCCAGGCCAGTATGGATCAAGGCAGCACATGTGGATGCACAGTTGGTCTCATAAGCCAGGCTTCCTGAGGTGAGAGAACATAGCCTGAGGCAAGCAGTTCCAACCCTATGCCTAGTGTAGAACAGACATGAAACAGACAGACTTTCTGAGTGAGTTGATGTCAGAGTGGTGTTCCTTCTGTCCTTTGCAGAGACATGTCTGGAGGTTGCCCACAGGGCTGAGGGGCATTCACAGTCTCTCAGCTGGGAAGGCACAGACAGACCCGTGGGACTTGGAGCTTTTTATAAAATTTCTTTTCTTTACATAGCCATCTTCTTGAGATTGCCTAAAAGCACAAATTTTAAAAGAGAAGATAAATATGAGTAAAGCCACAAGACAAAACAATTCAAATTTTTAAAACAGCCATACTCTATGCATTCCCTTATTAATGAAGATGTTATAAAAGTTAAAAAGTCCTAAAGCCAGCCCAGAGGTTTTCTCCGAACAGCCGTGGGAAAAGCTACCTTGTTGGTATTTACGCATACCTTTGGACTGAAATGAACACCTGGACTCTCAAGGACTCCTGCAATGAGCTAACTGAAGATCTGGTTTTGCTATGATTTGTTGGATTTTTTTTTTTTTACAGTACCAGCACCACAGGCCCAGAGGAGAGCCCCAGAGACAGTGGGTTTCAGGGACTCACAGGCCCTCTAGGAAGTACAGACTCACCTCTCAGCTGGAGCCCATGGGCTAGTCTCCACTGTCCAGCTTCTCAGAGCTGAGTCAGCCAGAAGCATCGCGGTCCAGATGACTTTGCTGTGGAGGGACTGGTAGTCAGTTGTCGGATGTAATGAATAGTGTGCATTTGTAGAACTGTTCATGTTACCCTACCACAGGAAAGCCAGGATATTATCTTACTGTTTCTATAGGAAGTTTCCTTAAGAACCACAGATGGGAAGTTCCTCAATGCTTTAATAGCACCTCAGCCAGCAATCACTGCAGTGGCTTCATTAAAAATGACATGAAAAGGAACAAAAGAAAATAGCATGAAATAAGTCAACTCAAGAGCCTGTGTCTAGCTGGACAGTAGTGGCGCACACCCTTAATCCTAGCAGTCGGGAGGAAGAGGCAGGCAGATCTCTGAGTTCAAAGCCAGCCTAGTCTACAGAGTAAGTTCCAGGATATCCAGGGCTACACAGAGAAACCCTGTCTCAAGGAGTGGGGGAGCCTGGGTCCAAGTCCCTTGCCTTCTGGGTTGGTTCCATGCCCCTGAACTCAAGGGCCAGCAAGTATCAGACCACCTGTATATAGGGCCCTGGGCTTCCAACTAGCCTAGCTTTCGATCTGTAATAGGCCCTGCAGGTAGGCAGAATCAAGGCAGTGGGAACCTACCACCTGGAAGGGATATGCCAAAAAGGTAGTTGGAAGCCAGCTGGAAATAGAACCACTGGTGTTTGGAGAAGGTAAGTGTGTGTAGACCCAGTATGTCAAGTCAGAACTATGTGGTTGTTATTCCAAGTGTCTCTTGTCTTTGTGTGATGGCTCTATCACAAGCTGGCCTTGGCTCATACCTGGGTCCTCTGGAAAAGCCCAGTTCAGGCTATCCCTCTGCCCTGAGAACACAAGGTTCAAAAACCCCAAGCACTCTGTACCAGGCCTCAACTCTCCTTACCCTTTGCCTCTGGGTATGGTGGTAGCCTCTGTCAGTGGGTGTGCCTCAGCCAAGATATCAGATACAGTCTTCACCATTGAGTCACTAGATCTGCTTCACTCCTCCTGGGTTTTGCTGAGTTCACCCTAACTGTAAGGGACACCTACTCTGGTCCCCAGTCCTAAGGATGCTTGGCCACTGAGCCCTCCATTTGTGGTTTGTCATCTGTTCGTGATTGTTCTCACTTGGTTACAGGCTCTCCCTCTCTGCCAGATAAGTACCGACATGCCCGGGAAATGATGTTGCTGTTGCCCACACATCGGGACCGCCCAAGCAGTGCCATGTATCCAGCAGCCATCCTAGAAAATGGACAGGTAGCAGACCCAGCCTTGACTATCTGTCCTCTGCTACAAGTGTGTTGGCTTGGGCTCCCTCATTGCATTTGCTAAACCTTTGCATGCACAGTCTTGCTTGCCTCCTTCATTCTGTTATAAGGAAGCTGTTGGACTCCTAGTTGGGGAGGACAATGAATCTGAGGGCCAGAAATCCAGTCAGAGTGCAGGCATGAGTAGACTGGTGACAGGGTTGGAACTGCACCTGCCTGGGAGGCTTCCTAAATCTCTGGCCAGCTTTCTGAACTACCCATTCCTCATTCCTCTGGCATAAGATGTTGGTTTGTATGACATCCCGAGGAGACTGTAGTAAACATAGGTAGGAGGATGTCTGTGTGTCTTGCTAGGGTTGCCCTCCACACTTAGTTCTCTAGACACCCTGCTTGGACCAGCAAGTAACACTTAGCCCTGTGTAGTTTGCCCCTGCCTTTCTATCTAAACCCATAAAAGTCACTTCCAAGTAACTGCCTAGGCCCAAGTGCCAGGAATTTCTCAGAGGCACCCCTCTGCCAGGCCGAGGGCAGATCTGACAGGAGAAGCTCAGAAGACTGGGACCTGCCAGACTCCAGATTTTGGTGCTGCCTTTCTCTCCCCTCAGCGCTAACCTGGACCTGGTGGGCCCTTCCAAGAATTAAGACCTATCAGTGCTCACGGGGCAGACAGGGTCTTTAAATCCTTTCTGTCAGTGGTCTCCCTGGCAAATAGAAAGATGGGACAGTTAAATAATGGAAGGTACCTATGTCCTGCACAAGACAACCTGGGTGATGTCTCAAATATCCATGGAAGTGCTCAGATCCAAATATACCTAGACTATTGTAACAGCCTTCCCAGAGCTGTGTGAATTTCTTAGCACATCTCAAGCATGAGCCATTTTACTGCTTTGATATCCTCATCTGAGCTTAGAACATTCTGGCTCCTGTAGTCCATAACACTGCCTCCCAGATGTTATCTGGCTGCTTTTACACTCTTTGATATTTTTCTCCTTCCTTCAGCCACCAAACTTCCAGCGGGCCCTGTTCCAGCAAGTAGTTGGAGCCTGTAAACCCTGCAGTGATCCCAATCTGTCTATGGCTGAAAAAGGTATTTTCCTCTCTCTAGGAGCTCTCTCATGTTTGTCCCATCTTGAGTGTCTGACTCTTGCTCTTGAGTTACCAACTGTCCAGGCCTGAGCCACAACCCAGTGCCCAGGTCTGTCTACCTAGACATAGTGCTGGCCAAACCTCAGGTCACCTTTTAGACCACACCTGGCCTGGGTCCTGTTTGTCTGTCTGTATTCTCCCTCTCTCCAGTGCCCACCCTCAGAGAGGCCCAGCTGCCATCTGCCTTGAGTAATTCGTTATAATGCAGGCTGCTGTGGGTATCTACTCTCCTAAGTCCTTCCTAACAACTTCTAGAGTTTAGTAAAGCTAGTGGTCCCTCTGGGACTTCAGAAACTTCTCCATGGAGCTCAGAATGGACTGTGGCCAATGAAAGCCCCAAAGGGATAGAAAATATATACTACAGTGAATTTCCCCAAAGTAGGTTTCTACAGGGAAAGCTCCGGGTGCTTCAGTGAAGTCCAGTCATTGTTAAGCCACTCTGGCCAGCAACTACTGGGTCCATCTGTACTACACTGTGCCATTGAGAAACTCTCCCTAGAGCTGTAGCTATATAGATGGTGACTCGTTACCTTGTGTTCTACAAGCTGATGTAAGAACCAGCATCCAACCTCTATAACCTCGACTGAAGCCCCAGACACCTAAGTTAATTTTAGCACAGCAGTACCTACATGGGGACCATGCTGAGCTTGTCTGTCCACTAGAACCTGGTCCCATAGTCCTCGCCTCTCTTCCATCCGCTGTGTTTAGTGCATATTCACTTCCCACCAATATAGTCTATCGTCCCTGAGCCCATCAGACCATGTCCCTTCAAAGCTTTCATCATGTTGTCATTGCACCTGCTTACCAAGTGCTGTCTGCTCTCCCCACTGTCAATGTTACCCCTCTTGGTTGTTGTAGAGGATTGTTTTTAAGGAGTCCAAACACTGGGTCCAAAACCTTGGTTCCTAGTGGGCATTAATGCCAGATGCTCAGCCACAAAGGCCCTACTGAAGATGCCTTCCTAACCTCAAGGCTGCACATCCCGAAAAAGTGGCTTCTTGGATTCCTGCACCTATGACCCCAAAACAATGGGTCTTTTTGCCTGGAAGGCCAGAATCCACAGTGGGTTTTCTTCACCTAAGATGCAGAGCAATCTCAAAACTAGCCAAGAGTCACACAGCTCAGAGCTCAAATGAGTATCGGTGGTCAGACCAGGATGCTACGTCAGCTGGACACAGAAGAGCCTCAGGCCTCAAGCTAACTGCAGCAAGGAACTGGACACGCCCACCCTAGGTGTCTGAGAACAAAAGCTGAGCCCAGAGCTACCTAATCCAAACTACAAGGTCAGCACTTAATGGCAACACATTAGACAACTTCCCATTGGTAATACACAGGCCAGAATAACTCCTGGGTCCCCTAGAAACCTACCTCTCACCTGTAGGTTCTTTTCTTTGCCAGTCCCTCCCAGACAAGACAAGCCTGCCCTTAGGGACTGGGAACCTCAGGCCAATGCTGATAGATAACAGGACACAGTGGTCATTGCTCTTCTCCTAGAATAAATCATTCTCTTGGCCACTCCACATGTCCAAGGTCCACTGGCCTCACTGCAGATGTGTGGGTTCTGATTGACATGGAGTGACTCACCCAGACACTGTCCTAAGCACACCATTACAGCCTTCCTAGCACTCTTCCCTAGAGTGTCCCCGACCTCAAGTTCCTGTGGACCCTTGCGGTAAACTTTTGCAGCCCATTTGGTTCTTTCAGGAGTTAAGGACGTGTCTGAGGTCTTGGGTTGTCAGGTCCTTTTGGAGAAGCTTCTTGGGGTCGTCTCTAAGCTGCCGCTTCCAAGACCTGTGGCTTTCATTGAAAATGTCATCTTTGGGGGAAGAAAGCTTGGGTGCTTAGAAACAAGAAGCCCCTGCTAGATCTTGGAGAACCTGGGAGAGGATACACCTATTCTTGAGCTCAGGCTTTCTGAGGAAACCATCTGATTCTTCCAGATTCAGAATTCTTTCCTGCAGGTAACAGCTCAGTGGCTACTCATCAGATTCAGATGCCTTCTTCCTGCTATTAGCCATCAATATATCATGAGATTAAGTAGTCCTTGTAATTGAAGTTTTACCTGTAAGCCCATGCTAGCCCCTGAGCAAAGAGATGAAAAATGATGTCATCCCTCCATCCATGGAAGGCCTTGGTCCCAGCGCTTTGGACCTATCCTACTCAAAGGCCAGAGTCCAACTCTTTCTAGAGACTCCCAGCTCCCGTCAGGCCTTGGAATTCTCCATTGAGTGTCTGGGCCATTAAAGCCCAAACCTTGGATACATTGAGCTCCCTTTAGCTACCACTGCCTTAAAACTGAACCCGTACTAGACATTTGTACTCTACATAGGCTGCCTTTCCAAAAGGCCCTCCCCATGAGAGGAGAGGCAAGTTTCTTCTCGCTGGCATGTTTGTTCTCTGAGGAGAATCAATTAAACATGCTTCACCTTTCCTTCTCTGCACCTGCAGAGTAGCCAAACCCCAGACTGTGAAGTGTAGCCACTGCTCTTCTCTCCTTCACAAAGAACTCGGACACCAGCTGTAGCCAGAGAGCCAGTACTGAGGCACCTGACTGCTCTGTCTGGGGCCTGCTCTGTTCTGCATCCATGGACTTTATTGCCTCCTCCTTTCTCAGGAAGCAGTGTGTTCCCCTGGGTCTAGGCTGAAACTCCTGGGCTTTGTAACTGTACTGCAGTGAGTACCTTAAATACCTCTCCTTGCTATGAAAATGTCTTGCTCTTAAACCAGCCAGTGAGCCTATGAAAAACAGGGATGGGCCACTGTTCTAAGTGCCACCACAGGCCCTTTGTGGAACTAGCGGAGCTGCTTCTCAAAGGACACTGCCTCTTATCTCCTGTCCTGCTCCCCTGTCCTGCTCCCGGCCTTTCACACAGGGCATGGATGGGCACTGCAAGGACCCTGGCTAATTCTTGACTTGGGAAGAGCTCTGTGTCCTGTGCTCTCTGTGTTCTTGACCTCTTCAGCCTGCCCTGTTCTCTCCTGTGGTCTTCTGGTTTTTCTCCTGACAGATGCCAGAGTCTGCAGGTGTTTACTCCTTATTGTACTTTCTCTCAGTTTGCCTTATCCTCAACACTCTTCAGAAATCAGCTTACTCATGCCATCACAGGCAGCTTCAGTCACTGGCCAGTCGTCTCTCTAGGCCACAGTGCCTTGCTTGGCCAATGTTTTCAACTGTAGGGCCTGACATGCCACTTGGATGCTGGCTACTCAGAGCTCACCCAGAGAAGCTTCAGGCTGTAGGGCAGCTTCTCCAGATGGGAAGCTCAAGAAGTAACCTCCGTTCACTCCATCTCTTTCCACCCTTCAGCGGTGCCAGCAGCCCCCAGCAGCTGGAGCCTGGATAGCGGAGCCCAAGAGGCCCAGCCCTTCCTGTCTGCCCTCATGGGGCCCATCCTGGCCCCCCCAGTGCCTCCCCGAAGCCTGCTGCATGGTAAGCGGGTCCCCCAAATAGTTTCTGGTCTCAAACTTTGACCAAGGGCTAGATCAGCAGCTGTCTAGGCCATCTCAGCCAAGGGAAAAAACATCCACATCACAGAAAGGAGCCTGCCGAACATTGGGGCCAATAAAGTTTTTGAGTCCTGCAAGCTAGCTCAGTAAAGCCATCCCAGCCAGGGAGGCTGAAGACAAAATCAACCATGCCAGATACACCACTCACCAGTCTGCCATCAACCTGCCAGCGGACTAGGCCATCTCCTGCCTGAAGCCTGTCTCAACCTTCCTGGCCTCCTGTGTAAAATTACCCCAGCAACCTGTGTTTTCCAGACTGTCAGTATAAAAGAAGGTTTTCCGTGGCCTTCAATGCTGAGGTGTTCTTAGGGACTTTTCCACACCTGCCCAGTGCCCAGCAAGGTCATGCTGCCGTGCAGCTTATGCAAGGGTCCCCAGCTGAGGCTGTGGTTCTGTTCCCTTTACAGGTCACTACTCCCTACACTTTGACGCCTTCCACCACCCTCTGGGTGATGCCCCCCCAGCCCTCCCTGCCCGGACCCTGCGCAAGGTAATGTACTGAAGCAACTGTCCTACTGCCTCATCTGCTGTAGGATCACCCCTGGGGCCTACAAGAGGAACCTGCCTCCCCTGCTCCTCTGTCCTGAGAGCCTAAGCTGGCAGAAGCTGGGGGTGGCCAGAGCCACACTAGAGCAGCAGGCGACCCCATGCATCCTGCAACGAATGTGATGAGGGCAGGGAGATCAGAGGGTCTTGTGGACAACACTTGACAACAAGACAATGTGCATAGGGAGCGTTGAGGAACTTGGAGGTCTCAACACACTGTAGTCCAGTAGCTAATTAAATGTCCCTGTGGCGGGTTATAGAGTTTTTAAAACTACTGCCAACTGAAAATGAGAAATATCAGGCACTAAAATTTTACAAAAAAATCAAGAGGTAAAATTCGAATCCTGTTGTTAGCTTGTTAGCTTGATTTTTCTGCAAATGGGAAAAGACTAAGTCTGTGACAGATTTTAGCAACAGATTAACTAACATTCATTTGATCTGTGGCCCACCAGGTTCCTTCTGCCTGATGACCCAGCCCTCCTGTCAGTCAGTAACTCAGACCATACCCAACCTGGGACTTGGCCCCAGGTGCATCAATGCCCAGCAGCCAAGGCAGGGGCATTTATTGGCCCTCAGAAATAATAGTGATTCTGGGCTCCACTAGCTTGATTTTGGGGGGAGATACTTAGAAACAGATGTGAAGCTGCTAAGATTTTAAAGTCGGTTGATAAGCAGAATCTTGGTCTCCACATGGCAGGCCAGCCCACCTGTCTAGAGGGGTTCTAACTTACCCACCCTTTCCTTCGCACAGTCTCCTCTCCACCCCATCCCAGCCTCCCCTACAAGCCCCCAATCGGGCCTGGATGGCAGCAACTCTACGCTGTCTGGCAGTGCCAGCAGCGGTGTGTCCTCCTTGAGTGAGAGTAACTTTGGGCACTCCTCAGAGGCCCCACCTCGAACAGACACCATGGACTCCATGCCAAGCCAGGCCTGGAATGGCGATGAAGACCTTGAGCCACCCTACCTCCCTGTCCACTACAGCCTCTCTGAGTCTGCTGTCCTTGACTCCATCAAGTCCCAGCCATGCAGAAGCCACTCAGCTCCAGGGTGTGTCATCCCTCAGGACCCCATGGACCCACCTGCGCTGCCACCCAAGCCCTACCACCCCCGCCTGCCAGCCCTAGAGCACGATGAGGGTATGCTACTGCGGGAGGAGGCTGAGAGGCCAAGAGGCCTGCACCGAAAGGCCTCATTGCCTCCTGGGAGCGCCAAGGAGGAGCAGGCCCGCATGGCCTGGGAGCACGGCCGAGGGGAACAGTGAGGAGCAGAGGCAGCTGCACCACCACCTTCCATGAGCAGCTGGCCCAGGCACTCCAGGTCTGAAAAGCAAGTCCCTCCCAGGGAGCTAGAGGCTTGGCACTCAGGAGAGAACCACCAGAGTCTCTGTTCTACTGCCGTGAACTTCATGTATTGCCATGTCCAGAGGCCACAGCAGCATGAAGGGTTGTGGCTTCTCTTTTATTTCATTTTTTGTTTCCATTTTTCTGGGTTTTCCTTTATGCAGTAGTTGCTTTCTTCCTCCTGCAGTTCCAGACCACATGGAGCTATATGGAGATATTGCACAGACAGAATGCTTTGCAGCATTGCAGAGTCCAGGAGTTGGAGCTCAGGCCCTCCTTTCGGGGTAGAGATGGCGAAGAATGGAAATTGCACTAGGGACCTCTTCCTTTGCTGTATGACAGAAAAACTCATGGTTGCATTCAGGGATTGCAAGGACCACATGGACTATATGTCACAGGTGGACAAAGGGGCCACAAGCCGTTTTGCACAAATGCTTGCCCACCTGCCCACTCTTACCTAGGAGTGTGCAACTGAGGGGCTGGTCAGGCACATGACTGGCCTAACTGCATGCCCAGGGCACACTGCCAGGCTTCCATGGGCCAGCCTTGTCTCTTATCCCACTTTGGACGTTAGTCGTCACTTTTAGTTTGGACCTTTCGCTCCTTTCCACTCAAAACACCTCATGATCTGCAGAAGCCTCCCTGGCTCAAATGGACTTGCAAGGGTTATCTCTTACGCCCTGGGGCTTGAATTAAATGAAGCTAGAAGGGCTATCACTCCTGCAGGGAGTTAGACCCCTTCCCTTGTAGTAGAAAGAGCTGGTGTAAGAGTGAGGCTGGAGTGTGGCAGGAGCCAGAAAGCCTCATAGCTTTCACAAGTGGCCCCAAACACCTGCCATTTAGCGCCTGAATCAGGGATTTTCAGCACTACCTCTGAGCCTTGGGGTTGGCTGCCCAGCCTGGCTTCCAGGCCCTGAGGATGTGTGGTCAGGTTCAGCAAGCTCCTGGGTTTAAAACATTTAAAAAAAAAAAAAAAATTAAATTAAAAAAGAAAAAAAAAAAAGATGGGAGAAAACTAATTTTGGAAGCAGAGAGCCACACAGGTAAAACTGTTATCTTCCAAGTAGCCAAGTACTGAACCCTCCACTCCACACCCATAGGGACCGCCACTCAGGGTTCAGGATGGGCAGAAGGGCAGTTTTTCAAACCTCCCCAGTCTGTTAGGCAGGGCACAGTGGTGACTATAGGAAATTCTTTCATGTCAGGGCACTGATTTTTCTCTTGGTATTATGGTGGGGGTATGGTAATATTTCACCAGGGTGCTTCTAAGTTACTTTAAAATATAACCTGTTTTGAGACAATTGTTTTCCTTTCATTTGCTTACATTCACATCAGTGATGGCCATAAGACTGCCTTCTCCTTGGTGAGCAGGTATGTTGTTGCTCCCTTACTCCCTTCAACTTGTTGGCCTTCTGGCCTCCTGTGGCCAAGTTCTGGGCCTAGCTGCTCATCCTTTCTCCACAGTTCTTTCCCAAACAGAAAATTCCATGGCCAGGGTGTATTTCTCTTATAAACAAGTTCAATAGAACTGCCAGCAAATAACCTAAGGAAAAAGATAGAAGGCCCATTTTCCTCCAGAGTATGCTGGGGTCCAGGTACAACAGTGCAGGGCTTTCTGATACCCTCAGGATGATTCAGGCAGAGGAGAGCAGAGACTGCTGAGGATGTAGGCCCGTCCAGGGAGCCCTGGCTCCAAGGGCACACACACCTGCTCCTGAACCTACATCTATTGGTAAGCTTGTCCCTGGACCGTCTGGGTTCACAGGTATGAGGGTCAAGGTCTTGCTTTGAATGTGATTCTTAGGTAGGGCAGCGTTAGGTTTCCAGGCACATCTGAACCTCAGTCCACGAAGGCAGTCAATTATCACATGCAGACATCTACCTTCTCCACTTGGTGACACAGAAGGTAGGGAAGGGAGTGTAGGGTTAAGTTCCTTGGCCTTGCTTTATGCAAGATGAAATATATTTGTGTTGTCCCTCTCCGTTTTCCCCAACTGGATGAAATGGACCTATTCTGAATACTTTCTATTGAAAAACCAGCCAGTGTGAGGGAAATGGGAGGCCAGAGATCAAAATCCTTTGAAAAGATTGTGAAATACTGATTTTCATTCTTTCAAGCATATTTGTAAATACCTATTTGAATGCTGTGTATTTGTACAGGAATTTGAGCAAAAAATGTATAGAGTGTGATGTCTAATTGGTAATAAGCCCTATAAATGTGTTTTTAACCTCTGGCATTCTGTGCTTATTTAAAACAAGAAAACTTCTAACCATTTCCTTTGTGTATTCATGTCTAAAGAAAAACTGATTTTAAAATGATCTTACCTGTACCAGAAAAGTTAAAGAAAAAAAATTGTGCCGGTGTCCCAAGAGGTATTTTACTGTATATATTGTGGTAGCATGTTATAAATCCAACAAGTAATGTGAATTTTAGATGTAAATATCTGCCAATTGACTCCCCACTCCCTTGACTGCTGTGATGTGAATTAAAGATGAATACCTGATATTGATCCACTGATTTCACTGACTGGGAGCATAAGTGCCCCTCTCAAACCCTTGTCGCCGGGCTCCAAGCCCTTTTAGCTCCAGATACCTTTCTGTACTTAGCCGGCCGTTCTCCGTATTCTGCCCTCGAGGGCGAGTGGCCAAGTCCTTGCACTTAGTTAGTATGAGTGCAGTCTAGGCGGTAACATCTCCAGTTCCCATCTGCGCATCTCCAAGAGTGGGACAAAAAACCTCCCAAGATCCCCTGGCCTCCACTGGGAGGCTATCCCAACGCCTCGGTTCCCCTTGCCGCAGGCAGGGCCCTCAGAGGTCCAGGACAGCAGCCGACTTTCACAGGCCTGGAACCTTTCGTCTGGGAGGTTCTGCATTCCGACCCAGGATAAGGAGGGGTGTGGGCAGCCGGCGAATGAAGGTGGACGCTTTCAAGAGATTGGTTCGCCAATACACGTGGTGGCTCAAAACAACCCTTTCTGATCCTTACTCGCGCCGCTTATCCTGCTGGGTGTCTGGTGACGCCAGAAATCCTGCGCTAGGAGTCCGGGGCCCGGGAGGGGACTGGGTGTGGAGCCAAAAAGGGGTACTCGGGACGAGTCACCAGATTCAGAGGGTTCCCTGCAGCAGCCAAAGCAGCTGCCCCTACCCAATATGGCGGCCGTGCAGCTTCCGCCCAGCCGCTTTCTATGGACCGCCCAGGCTCAATCAGCAACCGACAACTGTCTAGGGTCCGGACGCCACAGCCAATGAGGAAGGGTAGCGTGGAGCCGCCGGCCTGGGCTCCGGGGCACGTGGACCAATGAGAACGCGGCATGTGGGTGGGCGCGGGGGCCGCCCACCAATGGGAAGCTCCGGTTTGTGTCCCAGCCCCCTAGGCGGCGCACCGCGCCGGGTGCGGTTCATTCGCGCGGCGGCGGTGGTGGCGGTGGTGGCGGTGGTGGCGGCAGCAGAGGAGATGTGGGCTACGCGCGGGCTGGCGGTAGCGCTGGCCCTCAGCGTGCTGCCTAACAGCCGGGCGCTGCGGCCAGGCGACTGCGAAGGTACGGGAGGGGGCGGCCAGGCGGCGCTGAACCCAACGGAACCGAGGGGGCGGGTGCTCCTCCTGGCGGGGTCCGCTGGAGCAAGGGCCTCGGAATTATTACCCGGGCCTAGAAACTGACTCGTTTAGGGGAAAACGTCGGCTCAATCACGTTGAAAACTTGGCCGGAAGCCCACAAACGCGGGAGTTTTTGTCCTTTTTCATCACTGTTTAAAGATTCCGGGAAGGGACCCCGTGGGCCGCAACGGCCTCTTGGGGTTGCCAAGCTTCACTTAAGGGTTTGGTGTTGTACTTGGAATAAGAAACATTTTGGTCGTTTGCTTCAGCCTCCAGTCTGTCCCTTATGAGGTCACAGTGAGTTCCCTTTCAAGGACACGTGTCCACTCGCGGCTTAAACTTGAAAAGAGCAGACAGGCTTGTGTGTGGGTCACTGGGGTAATGTTCATTCCCGGCATGCACTGGGTATTAGGACCCCAGCAACCTAAGGGTTCTGTGCACCTGTGAGTACCTGAGTAAACCAATGATGGGAAACGTTTTAATGATCATCTCATCCCTTCCACCAAAACTGCTGACAGAGTTTCTTCCTGGTGAAATAGAGACTAGTAATTGCTTAACATTTGTCTTTCTTCTTTTCCAGTTTGTATTTCTTATCTGGGAAGATTTTACCAGGACCTCAAAGACAGAGATGTTACATTTTCACCAGCCACTATTGAAGAAGAACTTATAAAGTTCTGCCGTGAAGCAAGAGGCAAAGAGAATCGGTTGGTGAGTAGCTGGTGACCCATCCAGGCTCTCCCTGGCTCGTGTGTACTGTCCACTTCATGATGGGACATGTCTGTAAACTAATTCGAGACTGAAGTATTTTTAGCCTGTATTTATTAAGCGTCTATGAGCCGAGTATTGGTAATGCCAGAAGAGAACAATGACAGGCAGATGCACAGCAGGGAAGGGTGTGTCTGTGAAGAAAATAGACTAGGAGAGTTTGGGGGTTGGGGGGCTATTAGAGAAAGTAGTCAGAGGAAGGGGACCCATCAGTGGAATGAGTGCGTCCAGGGTATGAGTGTGCAAAGGCCAGAAAGAGTTTGGTGTGTTTGGGATCAGAAGTAGTTAGCTAGGTGCCCCAACGTGGCCAGGGCCAAGTCAACTAGTCAACTAGCCCTAGTAAAGTCAACTAGTCAACTAGCCCTAGTAAAGCACTGGCCTCTGTAGCTTTCATTTCTCTGGCAGTCTCTCATTGGAACTCTGATGGTTGTTAAACTCATCTGGAAACTCTGGGACTGAGCACATATCAAGTGCCTAGAGATCACAACAGCTAGATCTGGGCAAGTACTTAAAACATGAGGCCCTGGCAGAGAGAAGTTTTCAAGGTGACCTAATAACAGCTGTTGTCTGGAGTTGGAGAGGTGGTTATGAAAATGTACTGCTCTTGTAGAGGACCTGAGTTTAGTTTCCAGCGCCCACAACACTGCTAACTCCAGCTCTGGGGAATCCAGTGCCTTCTGGCCTCCTCAGCACCTGCACACACGTGACTTAGACATGCACGTAAATTCTCCTTTAAGGCTTTTGTTCTTTTTTTGCTACAGTGCTACTACATCGGGGCCACAGATGATGCAGCCACCAAGATCATCAACGAGGTGTCAAAGCCCCTGGCCCACCATATCCCTGTGGAGAAGATCTGTGAGAAGCTGAAGAAGAAAGACAGCCAGATCTGTGAGCTAAAATACGGTGAGTGTGACCAGAACTGTGTACCTCCTGCGACGTCTACATGCCCTTCTGGGCTTGCTTTCTAGCCAGAAAAGTCATCGTGAGGGTTTATAGCATGATGGATGATGTTCTGCTGCAGTTCAGAGACTTCCATATCAAAGCTAGGTGGAGGTCAGAAGTGGAGAAGGTGAGTTGTTAGCTTACTTCGAAAGAGGGAGGAGGCCGGGTGCCAGCACTCAGGAGGCAGAGCCAGGCGGATCTCTGTGAGTTCCAGGCCAGCCTGGTCTACAGAGTGAGTTCCAGGGAAGGCACAAAGCTACACAGAGAAACCCTGTCTCAAAAAAGAGAGAGAGAGAGAGAGAGAGAGAGAGAGAGAGAGAGAGAGAGAGAGAGAGAGAGAAAGGAAAGAAAGGAAAGAAAGAAAGAAAGAAAGAAAGAAAGAAAGAAAGAGGGAGGATTAGCCAAAAGGCCAGCTAATAGCACGGTGCAGACACAGAATAGAGAGAGAAGTGTAATACATAAGGTAGACAAGTTGGATGGGGCCTTGGGGTTTGGTGAGGAATTTGGCTTTTAGTCTGAGTGAAGTTGGGAGCAATTGAGAAACTTTTGAGCAGAGAAGTGATGTAATGAGACTTTAACAGACTTGTCATGGCTGTATTTCTGATGGCCATAAAACCTTTAGCCCAAGAGTGATTGGAGTCACAGCATCACCATGGCAGAACCCATCTCATTGAGAAGAGCCAGGCCTCTCCCATACAGTTTAAACCGTGCCAGTGTTGTCCAAGAACCTTGTGTTTGTGGTGTGTGCTTGTGCTAATTTGGTACCCTGGTTGGTTCTGATACAGGTCTGTCTGGGTCATATGGGTTATGGAGTAAGCTTTGACTCTGGTGCCTTGATGGGGACACAGGGGATATGTCTGCTCTGTCACCAGCCTGGAACTGTCATTCTGTGCTGACATGGGGAACTGGAGCTGTGTTTCTCCTCTGAGCCATGTGGGTTCTCTGCACTGTTGTCCTGTAGTGGATACTGACAACCTGAGGGCCCTCTTGCTGAAGAATGCCAGTTCCCTCTTGGCGCAGTATGCATATGTCTCCCCTGCTGCAAGTAGGCTGGTCCTCCTAAGGAATGGTTTGGCGAGCAGCACAGCTGGGGGCCGCAGCATCTGCTACCCAGCCATTCACTCTCCTGCTCTCCCTGCAGACAAGCAGATTGACCTGAGCACAGTGGACCTGAAGAAGCTCCGGGTGAAAGAGCTGAAGAAGATCCTGGATGACTGGGGGGAGATGTGCAAAGGCTGTGCAGAAAAGTCTGACTATATCCGGAAGATAAATGAACTGATGCCTAAATACGCCCCCAAGGCAGCCAGCGCACGGACTGATTTATAGTCTGCCCGATCCCTGCTGCACCCGAGGGGAAAAACAGTTCTCCTGTCTCTTCCCCAAACAACCATTTTGTAATTTATTTTTGAAGTGGGCTCCTGACAATGACATGTGAAGCCTGGAGCTTTCCTAATGATGCTGGCCCTGCGGTGCCCCCTCCCCGAAGAGGGAGGGATTTCCTTCCTTCTTTTGCTGGTTTACTCTAGGACTTCAAAGTTTGTCTGGGATTTTTTTATTAAAGGGAAAAAAAAAATCTGTCTTTGGAGAGTTGAACTGAAACAGGATTGTGTCCTGTAATCTACTGGTTTACCTTTCCAGGCTGCAAAAGTCCCTTGGCCTGCCAGTGCCAGAAACTCCCGTAACAGGATTTAGGGGCATATAGCAGCCAGAGTGTGGGTCCAGGGCTTCAGAGTATTGTGTACTTCAGCCCAGTGAAGAGCTAGACTTGACATCCCCTGCCTTCAAACCCCATCCAATACAGTCCAGTGGGCGGAGCTGAAGGTGGGGCTATCACTGGACTCAAGTCTAAAGTATATTTACATTTTGGCTCAGCATATGCAGAACAAGCAGAGAATCTTCTCCACTGAGTGCGGGTGGTCAGAATTGGCATTTCTTCACTCCACCTGGTACTTAGTTATCCTTTCGTTGGGGTCCCAGTCTAGTTCTGGTGTGAACAAGGCCCCTTGCATGCTTCCATTTTTGCAAGTGTGGCAGGAATCGGTTTACACAGAAGCAGTGTGAGGACTGGTAGGAGTGGAGGACCTGGGAGCTGTGTGCAGTGTGGTTTCCAGTTGCTCTGTCACTGGTACTGAGCAGTGCCTCACCGGCGACACTTCACTCCTGCTGTCCCCAAACGTGAAAGGAATGACTGCTAAGTTGTGTTTTCCATCGGGCGGCGGTGGCACACGCCTTTAATCCTAGCACTCAGGAGGCAGAGTCAGGCGGATCTCTGTGAATTTGAGGCCAGCCTGGTCTACAGAGATCCAGGACAGGCACCAAATCTACTTGGAGAAAACTTGTCTCGGAAAAAAAAAAAAATTCCAACGAGCTGGTCTTAGCTCACTTGTGTGGTTCCTAAGTTCAGTTTGTCAGTTTGCATCCACGGGGCCTTAGATCCTGCCATGGAGCTAGCTCACTGCTGTTTATTCCAAGTTCTCTTCTGCACCTGTCTCCTGCCAACTGCTGCCTGTGGGAGGAGGGAAGAGCTGGGTGCACTCTTCGTCATCCTATTGATACTTCAATGGATCCAGCAACCATCTGTGGAGAACATAAACCCGCAGTGGCATCTGGGTACCCTTGCCTGTACTTCACCTCCTGGATATAAACAGAACACTAGCCAGCAAGATGTCAGCATGGCAAGAAATGATAACTTCTGGCATTACCTGCTCTTTACCCTTTGCTCTGCAGACTATCTTTCCAGCCTCCTGTCTGCCCAGAAACCTACAGCAGAAAGTTGGACCCAGGGACACCAAGATGCCTGTCTATAGGTTGCAAATGCAGTCTTCCTAGTTTCTGTACCTGGATCCGGGAAGGTCTCACCTGCATCTATAGTCTTTGTTTTCAGGGTCTTGCCAGGACAGCGCCTGAAGAATCTAAATACAGAAGATGCCTGGAGTGGGGGTCCTGGACAGGGTGTAGGGATCCTTCAAGGATGCCACCTCTGTCATGGTCGCAGTTAGAAAACGCCATGGAGGGGAATAGGATTTCAACCTAGCGGCAGGATACCGCCGGTCAAGTGGGCATTCCTGTTGCAATGGGCACAGCCCCGAGCCCGGAAAAAGCAGGCAGATCCGGTGTAGCTAGCCCTAGAGCACAAAGCCTAAGTCCAGCGGGGGCCCACCTTGCTCCTGAGGGAATCCGCGCACAACGCACTAGCCCGCGCTTAAGCCCCGCCAGCCGCGCGGGGGCGCCAGAGCTCCTACTCGGGCCAGCTCCTCCGCTGGCCGAGATGTCACGTGGTACAGGTCCGCGGGGCCCAGGCATAGGCGCCGAGCGAAACTCTCGTCCCGCCCACCCCGGTCACGTGGCACGGCCGGCGCACCTTGATAACGCAGCTCCCGGCCGCCGCTCCCGCCCCGCCCCGCCGCCGCCGCCGCGCCGAGTCCTTTTGTCCAAGATGGCGGCGCCGGGGGCGCTGCCTCCTGGGCCGCCGCCGCTGCCGCTGTGAGGGGCCCGCGGGCCGCCCGCCCGCCCGCCGCGCCGGCGCCATGAAGCGGCAGAACGAGCGAGACTCCAGCCCGAGCGGGCGTGGCTCGTCATCGTCCGCCAAGCGGCCGCGGGAGCGCGAACGGGAGGCAGAGGCGGGCGGGCGGCGAGCAGCGCACAAGGCCTCCGGCGGCACCAAGCACCCCGTTCCAGCGCGGGCTCGTGACAAGCCCCGCGGCAGCGGCGGCGGCGGGCACCGCGACGGTCGCGCTGCCGGGGATGCGAATCACCGAGCGAGCAGCGGGCGCTCCTCGGGCGCGCCCGGAGGCGGAGGACGCACCGGCAAGGCCTCCGGGGACTCCGGTACCGGCGGCGCGTCGCCCCGCGCCTCTCCGCTCCCGCCGCCCCCGCCGCCCCCCGGGGCGGAACCTGCGGGTCCCGGCTCCACGGCGGCTCCGGAATACAAGACGCTCCTCATCAGCAGCCTGAGCCCCGCGCTGCCGGCCGAGCACCTGGAGGACCGGCTCTTCCACCAGTTCAAGCGTTTCGGTGAGATCAGCCTGCGCCTGTCGCACACACCGGAGCTGGGCCGCGTGGCCTATGTGAACTTCCGGCACCCCCAGGACGCGCGCGAGGCCCGGCAACACGCGCTGGCCCGGCAGCTGCTGCTCTACGACCGCCCGCTCAAGGTAGAGCCGGTCTACCTGCGCGGCGGCGGCGGCGGCGGCGGCGGCGGGAGCAGCCGGCGCAGTAGCAGCAGCAGCGCCGCTGCCTCCACGCCGCCCCCCGGGCCCCCCGCGGCCGCCGATCCGCTGGGCTACCTGCCGCTGCACGGGGGCTACCAGTACAAGCAGCGCTCGCTGTCCCCGGTGGCCGCCCCGCCCCTGCGGGAGCCCCGCGCCCGGCACGCCGCGGCAGCCTTTGCCCTGGATGCGGCGGCCGCGGCGGCCGTGGGACTGTCCCGGGAGCGGGCCTTGGACTACTACGGGCTGTACGACGACCGCGGGCGCCCCTACAGCTACCCGGCCGTGTGCGAGGAAGACCTGATGCCAGAGGACGACCAGAGAGCCACTCGAAACCTCTTCATCGGGAACCTGGACCACAGTGTGTCTGAGGTGGAGCTTCGACGGGCCTTCGAGAAGTACGGCATCATTGAGGAGGTGGTCATCAAGAGGCCTGCCCGCGGCCAGGGTGGTGCCTATGCCTTCCTCAAGTTCCAGAACCTGGACATGGCACACAGGGCCAAAGTGGCTATGTCCGGCCGGGTGATTGGCAGAAACCCTATAAAGATAGGCTACGGCAAGGCTAACCCCACCACCCGCCTCTGGGTGGGTGGTCTGGGACCTAACACCTCGCTGGCGGCCCTGGCCCGGGAATTTGATCGCTTTGGGAGCATCCGGACCATCGATCACGTCAAAGGAGACAACTTTGCCTACATCCAGTACGAGAGCCTGGACGCAGCCCAAGCCGCCTGTGCTAAAATGAGGGGCTTTCCCTTGGGTGGTCCAGATCGCAGGCTCAGGGTGGATTTTGCCAAAGCAGAAGAGACTCGCTATCCCCAGCAGTACCAGCCCTCACCTCTCCCTGTGCACTATGAGCTGCTCACTGATGGGTATACCCGGCATCGAAACCTGGACCCTGACCTCAGGGTGCGGGATAGGACCCCTCCACACCTTCTGTATTCGGACCGAGACCGGACCTTTTTGGAAGGGGACTGGACCAGCAGCCTCAGTAAAAGTTCGGACCGCAGAAACAGCCTGGAGGGGTATAGCCGCTCGGTGCGCAGCCGGAGCGGTGAACGCTGGGGAGGAGATGGGGACCGGACTATAGCCAAGCCCTGGGAAGAGAGACGCAAGCGGAGGAGCCTTTCCAGTGACCGTGGAAGGACAGCTCACTCCCCTTATGAGGAACGGAGCAGGACCAAGGGTGGGGGCCAGCAGTCTGAGCGAGGCTCGGACCGCACCCCTGAGCGTAGCCGGAAGGAGAACCACTCCAGTGAAGGGGCCAAGGAGTCAGGCAGCAACTCGCTCAGCAACAGCAGACATGCAGAGGAGAGGGGCCACCATCACCACCACCACGAGGCTCCAGACTCTTCCCATGGGAAGAAGACCAGAGAGAGTGAACGCAATCATCGGACCACTGAGGCAGAGCCCAAGACTCTTGAAGAGCCAAAACACGAGACCAAAAAGCTAAAGACTCTTTCAGAGTATGCTCAGACACTGCAGCTGGGTTGGAATGGGCTTCTAGTTTTGAAAAACAGCTGCTTTCCAACATCTATGCACATCCTAGAGGGGGACCAGGGAGTTATCAGTGGTCTCCTCAAAGACCACACTTCTGGCAGCAAGCTGACCCAGCTAAAGATTGCCCAGCGCCTTCGACTGGACCAGCCCAAGCTGGACGAGGTCACCCGCCGCATCAAGCAGGGGAGCCCCAATGGCTATGCAGTGCTCCTGGCCATCCAGTCAACCCCCAGTGGGCCTGGCACTGAGGGGGTGCCCACGGTGGAGCCAGGCCTACAGAGGCGGCTTCTCAGGAACCTGGTCTCCTACTTGAAACAGAAGCAGGCCGCGGGGGTGATCAGCCTGCCGGTGGGTGGGTCTAAGGGCAGAGACAGCACGGGCATGCTCTATGCCTTCCCGCCCTGCGACTTCTCACAGCAGTACCTCCAGTCAGCACTGAGGACATTGGGCAAGCTAGAGGACGAACACATGGTGATCGTTATTGTCCGAGACACTGCCTAGCCCACCTGTTCCCTCCAGCTGCGTGTGTCACAGAAGCAGTTCTTTTACAAATCTGCTCCCTCCTCGACCTACCTTACTCCCTTGGTTTGGATTCTTGCTGGTTTGTTCTGGTTCATTTGGTGGCGTCCTGTCCACTGCTAAAACTCAGTTCTCGGGTCTGGGGCTTTTTGTTTTTTACAAGAAGAATCTCCTAGTATGTTTCCTGTGTATGAGATACTGTCTGCTGTATTCTGTATTTTTTTATTTTTATTTTTTTTGACTAACTGTATGGAAAGTTGTCAGTAAAGCCTTTGTCGGGATGAATTTTTCATCCGACCACAGTCCCAGTTTAACCAGGTTCTCTTAAAGAATGGACGGCTTCCCTCGGGTGCATGCCCTGTGTCATGTTCTTGGGACCACTGCTTCCGAAAGTTGTGCTGCATTTGGGGTGCGGCTCTTCATCTGTCAGGACTCTGAGCACACTTGTCAGTCTTAGCCAGTGGCCAGCAGGCTTGTGTGCTGTGGGCCGTTCCACCACCCTGAGCTGAGCCCGTTAGAGGAAGGGCTTGGGCCTCAGATCTGTGCCAACGGCTGCAGGTAGTTTTCTGTTGTTGTTTTTTCCCTTGTCCTTCACGGGGAAAAAGTGTGTGCTTCAGTTTGAGCTGTGGCCACTGGACAGCACCAGTTGTAAAGCCTGTTGGACAGAGGGTAGCTTTCAGTTCTGTAGACGTGCATTTGGGGGGAGGAACAGTGCAATATTGATGCTGAGGGGCCTTGTGCATGGCCTGTCCAGGCTCCCCCTCTGGATCAGCCTTTAGTCTTGATGTAGTTTAGCGTCTCCAGTGTCAGAGCCAGCTGCCTGACTCCCAGGGGTCCTGGAGGCAAAATGTTGGCATTCAGGGTGAGAAGCAGCCTAACTTGGTTAACTCTTCAGTGTGCTTGTGATTTGGGGCTTTATTGGTCTTTCAGGGCTATGTCAGTAGAGTGAGCCTGTGCCACAGTCAAACCTAGAGCTTTATGGCAAACAACAAACCCCAACTACAGTACTGCAAGGGGATACAGGGCCAGGAAGATGTCCTTGATGAGTGACAGACATAGTGTTCTGTGCTCTTGATACACAGAAATGAGGTAAGGAAATAGATTTTTTTTTTTTTTTTTTTTTTTTTTTGTGGGAAAGAAGTCACAGTTGCTAAATAACAGGCTAGAACCCAGAGCCACATCAGCTGTGTTAAGAGGGAAACAGATTTGAGGCATCCTCACGCTGGGAGGAGAAAGTAGCCTAAGGAGTTTTGGGCTCTGTCTTTGCTGCCTCAAGTAGGAAGCTAGATCAAGCAACAGTTGTCACCACAGATGACAGCCAGGCTCATAGTGTGACAGCTTGAGTAGTCCAAACCATTTAGAATGGGAACCCTGGACAGAGGTTCTGGGCCACGCCCTCAGGCAGCCCCTGTGACGCCTAGACGAGGAGATGGACTTTGAAGGTTGTGTGGCAATCATGCCGGTCTACAGACAGAAATTCAGGAGATTGGGCAAAACAGGGGCTTTCCACTCACCAGGCCTTGGCTGGTGTTCATGAGAAACGAAGCATGTCTCCAAAGCTGTGGTTCTCAACCTGTGGGTCGCGACCCCTCTGACAAACTATTGCCAGAAAATATTTACATTACGATTCATAACAGTAGCAAAATTACAGTTATGAAGTAGCAAAGAAAATAATTTTATGGTTGGGGATTATCACATGAGGAACTGTATTAAGAGGTCTCACCGTAGGAAGGTTGAGAACCACTGCTCTAAAGCGTTAGTGTTAATGTATCTGCCTATGTCTACTTGAGCTGTGGCCACTGCCTTCGGATTGGAACAAGCCAGTCGGCCTGGTGTCCCAAACTACTTCAGGATTCTTTGTTATACCACAGAAACCAGAGCAGGCCTCATCCTGAAGGCCTGTTGCAGTTCTTGTAGAACTTGAACAGCGTCACAGAACAGCTGTTGTAGCACATCTGGCTCCCCATCTTCCTTAACAAAGCAGGTTTCATCACCAAGTGTTCCCTTTCAGGCAGAATGGACTAAGGCACCCCAGCCCCAGCTTCATCAACCCGTTCGGAAAGGGGTGCCCCTTGGCTCTATTGGTAACTACTGTTTCTTGGTGAAGAACCGCCACCCCGCTGTAACCTTCCACCTTGGACCACTTAACCATCTTAACCACTTTTAGTCCTTAAGAGTAACAGGTTCTGTGGCCTCTCAGCACCTGTCAGCACTAAGGAAGGTGGGTCAGGTGGCCAAGGCCTTGTTCGATTGTGACATTGTCTCCAGTGAGAAAGCTAACAACAGGTACCCAGTGCCTGAGATGTTTCATGAAAGCAAAAAACACGAGCAAACAAAACCCCTAGTTGGTAGTGTTCTCATCTCCTGTGTTTTCCTAAGTGACTCAGGTTTTGAACCCTAGTAGAACAAGAAAGGTAGATGTTTTCTTTTGGTCTCATGAAGCACATTCCTAAGGGAGTGTTGTCAAGTCAACCAGAATTGTGCTTTCCTATTAAATGTGCCCATCTCCACCTTGGGAGGCCTGTGGGTGCTCCCAGGAGCCCCTGGCAGGTGAGCTGCATTAGTGACAGTGCAGAGTTTTCCTGCTCTCTTCAGTGGCATTCAGTACCAGCCATCAGACTTCTACTAGCTGGTGTCAGCTAACCATTTAATGCCAAGGCATGAAGCAAATGAGGAGCTGAGGCCTCGGCTTTTAAAGGAGCAGGATGTACCTCTGTGGTACAGGTCATTTCAGCATGACAGGTTGTGTTCCTGAGTGGAGCAGGCTCTACCTACCCCTGGAGAGTTCGCCATCGTGTGTTGTTTACTTTATACCCGGTGCACCCTTCTCAGTAAAGGGAGAGGTGTCTCTGTGGCTGTGTAATTAATGCCTATGTAACAGAAACCGAAGCTACCATTAGGGCAAAATCAGAGAGAGAAATTAATGTTTTAATATTTATTGTGGGAAGGGAAGTGATGGGATGAACAAAACATGAGCCCCTGATACTTTGTTAGTTTTAGACCCATGAAATTTTTCTCCATATCCAACCTGACCAAGCCTCAAGTACCCCTCAACTTCTAAGACTGAAAAAGACCAGAATGCTCCTTAAAGGTCCCACACATGGTAACAGATGCAGCCCTACTCCTCCACGCCCCCTCTGTGCCCCATGCCATCCTCACAAGGCCTCCGGCAACTTCAGGCCAGGCTCAAGTGTCTAAACGGCTGTCTGCCCTGGGGGCTTGCTCTGGGAGAACTCTGGCCTGGCCAGAACTGTGAGGAGCTGGAGAGTGACACCCCACTTCAGTAAAAGAAAACAAGAAAAGGCCATAAACAAAGACAGACTTGTAGTTTATTTTGTATTTTTTTTTAAATAAATACACTTTACATTAAAGAAAAAGACCTTTGATTTGTAATTTCCACATTGGGAAGAAAGGGAAGGAAAAAAAAGACTTCTGAAAAACTGAATCACAAAGAGAAAGAGAGGGAGTGAATTTATACCCCTAAAGTTCTCAACTCCACAAAACCAAAGTCCACACAACTGCTGCCTGGCCACCAAGGGAGGGAGTTAGGCATCTTCCCAGGAGCAGGCCATGCCTTCCATTCCCACTCTGGCACAAAGGAAAACAAATTAACTTGACAGCGTATGAGGCAACAAAACAGGTTAAAAAATCATATATTATATTTATAATAAAATATTCTTAATCCTTATCAATTTAAGAAACCACGATTTTTCTCTTCATTTAAATACGTATGTAAAAATGCCTCTATATTGTTCTGTAGACGTCATTTTCTTCCAAAGAAAATGAAGTGCAGGGATAGACTGGTGGGTAGAAGTTCAGACCCTCGGTTATAAATGCCTGTTGCTTTTTTTTTTCTTTTTAAAGTTTTATAAAAAACTATTTCTTGTTCTTTAAGTAAAGAACATTATACAAAGAAAATATATTGTGAAATACCCAGAGACATGTTTGTTTTTCCCATGAGGAAAGCTATGTCCGTCCTAGGAAGAGGGGACACAAACTGGGGCCTAGTCCCTGTAGTCTTTGTGTGTGTGTGTGTGTGTGTGTGTGTGTGTGTGTGTGTGGTTATTGTTTTTTAGAAGGGCCCTCAGATTCCAGGGAGACTCTAAATCACAGTCCTCTGAATGCAGGGCATACAGTTCCTTAACAGACAGCCCTGGGAGACAGCAAAAGGCAGGTTTTCTGAATTCATTCACTCAGTTTCTCTCGCCTGCCAAGATTCTCTTCCAAGTGGGGACTGGCACATCACTCATTCAGAGATAAGATGATGTCATCTTCCAAATCAGAGTTGTCCGAGCTGTCTGCTGAAAGGTAAGAGAAGGAAGAGAGAATTATGTGCTAGGATTGTAGGAACCCTGCATTCAACACACTTATGCCTGAGCAGGGTTAATTACCACTTTCCAGAAAGTAGAAAACATACCAATTAACTCCTTGGAGCTTGGCTCCAGAGAATATGCCTGTTGCTGGCAACAATGGACACCCCTGGGACCTCTGATTCTCTTGCCTTTCAAAAGACCTGAACCTGGAGGCCCTGCTTCCTGCCTGGGATGCCCCAGAGGGATCAAGTGTCCTCAAGCCTTCACCTGGGGCACTGGGCTGCAAAGGGGCAGGGCTGAGGAACACAGAGGTCCTAACCCTAGGCCTATTGTGTCCTTATGGCAGGATCATAAGCCTGACCCTAAAGAAGCACTAAGAAAAGGAGGCTCATGGGCTATAGTGAGTTCTAGGCCAGCTGGGGTCACAGAATAAAGGCCTGTCTTTAAAACATAACCAGGGGACTGGGAGAAGGGGACAGGAAGAACCAAGTGAACAGTTCAAAGTAGCAGATGCAAAGGATTAAAAAGTCCAGAGTCCTAACATACGACATGAAGACAGTATCGGTGAAATTATACTCTAGATCAGACTACAAGATTTTTTTTTTAAACTGCTCTTGCCATAGGAAGTGGGTGACGGTTAGGTGGTAGGCGTGTCCATTCTTCACTGTAGTAACCTTGTTACATAAATCCCATACTTTCATGATGATACCTTAAATGCTAATTTTGGGGGAGGGGGGTGTTTTGGTTTTTTCAAGACAGGATTTCTCTGTGCAGCCCTGGCTGTCTTCAAACTCACAGAGATCTGCCTGTCTCTGCCTCCCAAGTGTTGGGATTAAAGGCGTGCACCACCACAGCCTGGCACTCAAAACTTATTTTTAAAAGCAGGCTGAGTCCCTTTCTCCAGTCCTCAGAAGCCTACAAAGGCAGACGATCCTAGGATTCAATCCTTGTAATGCTAAATGATAGCAAAAGAGCCCCTCAAAGCCAGGTGTGAGGGACATTATTTATAATCCCACACTCAGAAGAGGTCAGCCTGGATGCAGTAAGACCCTCAAAACAAATATATATCATGTCTCTATCTGACAAAAGTCAAAACTAGTAAATAACTCTTAAGGCCTAGTTTTTGTTTAAGAAGCTACGGAAAGGGGCCAGTAAAGTGTCTGAACAGGCAAAGGCCCCTGCCACCAACCCTATCAACTTGAGCTCTATCTCTGGAGAGAACCAACTCCACAAACTCCTCCTCTGACCTCTACACACTACTGTGGAAAGCATGCTCTCTCCTTAAATGTTAATTTGAACTTTTTAAAAATGTATATATGGGTGTTTTTTGCCTGTGCAACACACGGGTCTGGTGCCCAAGCAGGTAACGGCATCAGATCCCCTGGAATTGGAGTTACAGATGTGGTTGTGAGCCATCATGTAGATGCTAGGAATCAAACCCAGGTCCTACAAGAGCAAGTGCTCTTAACCACTCAACCATCTCTTCCAGCCCCTTAAATTTTTTTTTAATAATAACAAAGCTGTGGAAATATTTTCATGAGGTTCCCAGGAACATGAGCAACATAGCCCGAGCCCTGAAACACCTGGACTCTTGTTTGTCCATGTGGAAAGGGGTACCCACAAGTACAAAGCTTCAACAGCCTCTCCAAGGTATCTGAAAGAATTCTAGGCAAGGTAAGGAAGGAAAAATTCATGTTCCCAAATCTTCATTTTCTGCAAGATCCCTGGGGGGGGGGGGGGGGGGGAAGAACAGTAAAATTTAAAAACAAGACAGCGCCAACATAAGAATGTCCTTCAAGTAAAAATGAGCTGGGGGGAATTGGTGTTCCCAGAATCCAAATGGATACAAATTTGGCCCAACATGGCAAGGACTGAGAAACACAATGGCTTGTTCACAGAATGAAAAGCTGATACTTGAACCTGAACAGACCACACCCCAGCAGTTTCTCTGAGGTAAAAACTCCAGAAGGAAGAAGGCAGTGTCTACTCCCCGGAGCCACACACAGCACCTGTCCCTGCCGGACACCTCTGCAGACCTCTACAGAATCCTCTAGTGACTGCATTATAGGCAGGCCAAAAATGCCAGGCCCACCTGCCAGAGAACCTTCCCAGGAAGCCAAGGGGTTCAATCCCCCTACCCTACTGCCAAAAAAAAAAAAAAAAAGGAGTCAAGACTTATCTCCCTGTTACATCTTAGGACTACTCAGTAGGATAACAGCAGCCAGTGATCAAATGACAAGACTCCTTTTATCTACCTGCTCTAACCTTTTCTCAGCCCTAAATGTTGCAGAGACCAAATCCCCCGCCTCTGGTCAGGACCTCCCATTCTTAAAGGTCTATGGAGCAAAGACAGATGAACTATAATCTTTCCAGTGTTCTGACCTGCTGTTGCCTTACAACATCCAGGCTTGGGAGCAAGGGGTCCCCAGAAGCAGACACATAAAGACCCTGAAGACATCAATGCCTTTCTCTCAAGGACTAGGGTTCTGTATCTGGAGCTGTATCGGGTGTGGGTCTCTATGGTTTCTATGGCTTTCACCATGCCCTAAAAAGGCCCCGTAAGTTCATGATAATACTTATAAATGAGGAGGTTAGTACAATCAGTCTGATCCACAGACAGCCATGAGAGAGATATCCACGATGGACAGCCCATAAAACACAAGAAGAGCAATCAATCTAAAGGATAACCTACAGGTGCCACCTCTGTGTCTCCCCTCAGTCCAAGCAGAAACACCCCCACGTCATGTATATGTCAATATTACACCCAGGTTACAATGACAATATTCTTAAAACGTAATAGAATTAAAGTTCTCCAGATTACCTTCGTTTTGAGAGAAGAAATGTTCAGAACAGCAAAAGGAGGGTGTACTGTTACAAACACAAATTGAGAGGGTTTATATTCAAATTAAGAATGGAAAACCTGAAGCTGGGTGTGGTGGCACATGCCTATAATCCCAGTACTCAGATGATAAAGGCAGAAGGATTGGGGAACTTGAGGCCAATCTGGGCCACAAAGTAAACCGTGTTAGGTGACTAGGACAAAAAAATCAGGAGCTGAGGAGACGACCATGCTGCCCCATATAAAACCAAGCACCCTGGGCTGAACCAGTATCTGGTGTCATTGTGCGGTACGTGTGGGCAATGTGCATTAACCATGTGGTTACTGCTGCCCAGGATCCCCCCTTTCAAAGAAACACTTAAATGTCGCTGCCAGAAAAAGACCCAACGTAGAACTTAAAGTGTGTTTCAAAACCAAAATGGATCATCCCAATAGAGGCAAGCTAGGACTGTACTCAGGGATCTGGAAGGCAAGTGGTCCCCAACACTGGGGATGTGCACAGTTCTATCAAAACAGCCAAGTCCACACCCTAGAAAAAGCTGGAGCAAGGATCAGGCTCCGTGCTGCGAGTAACACTTAAACCCATCTTGTCACCATGTGGGCGTCCCTGCTGCTCTACCAAGACTCCTTCCATTTTTCTTTGCATTTAATGGGTAGAGGTTTAGAAACATTACAGAATAAAAAAGCCCAGATATCTTCACTCCTCTGTGGATTAAATGCACATTAGCACATCTATGTGTCATTTACTGTTGTAAAGCATGAGCAGAAGCTGGAACTGTCATCTGGATTGTTGGGACACGGCCACTGGCAGCAGCTCTCTGCTTTCACTCACTGCCCCATCATGGATTAAGTACACAGCCCTGTGGATGAAGGCAGTTGTCAGGGTTAGAGCAAGGATGGGAAGGTTTCTCTATTTTACCTTTGATCGGAAGCGGTTTTATTTTCACTGTCTGGGTTATATCCCCCCCTTTATGTGGAGATGTTACACTGGTTAAAAAATGGTGATCCAGTTCTTCAGAATATACAGTCTAGCCACCTCTTGCTATAAAGGAGGCCCTGGAGGAACAGGCCTGACTGAACAAAAGTGGGACACCCAATAATAGTATTGCAACCCTTGTTGGTAATACTATAACTCTGTTGTAGAGCCCCTCCTTCAAAAGCAGCTTTTGATTAGTCTGTCTAGTTTATCTGGGAACTTCTTTAAATCTTGTGTTTTGATAAAGTATTTTTTATTTAAAAACAACAAACAAAAAACAAATGAAGTGACACTCTCTTACATGTGGGGATGACACCAGCTTCCTGCTGTTGACTGACCCCACCTCCTGCATTATTAAATACTGTTATTAATTGAAGGGAGGTATAATTTGTCTCTAACATCTCACTATGGATACTTTGTTAAAAATGTCTCTGGGTCCTTCTTACCTAGCTCTCAGGTCATAGCCAGGAGCTAACCCACAGAATCACCCCAACCTTTCTTTTTCTTTCTTTCTTTCTTTCTTTCTTTCTTTCTTTCTTTCTTTATTTATTTATTTATTTAAACAGTAGATAGGTAGATATAAGCAACCCCACCCCCACCAAGAGCTTCCTCAAATACCCTACGAGGACTTGCTAAAAATCTCTGCTAAGCAATCAACTGTCAGTCTTTAGCACTACCAGCACCTAAGAGGTATTTGTCCCAAAGAAAATGGACTTACATCAGGTAGAGAAGTATTGTGTATGCACAGTACATATTACAGGAGAATCTATATTCATATGCTCTGAAATCAGTCACCCGCCTCTTCTACCAGGAAATATGATCATAAACATAAGGCCCTCTGATGAAGAAGCGTGGCATTTGTTTGGCCTAGGCCATCACAACACAACTTTCTGTCATGATATTAAATGATATAAACGTATGTGTTCTTGCTGCTCAGCACAGTAGCAACATGTGGATACAGAGCATTTGGAAATGAGAAGCTAATTTTTAATTTACTTAAATGTGAACATCCCCCTGTGATTTGTGGCTATCATTATTAGACACAATACCTACCATGCCTGTGAGAAGCTGGGTATGTTAGCTAAGTGAGACAGGAATCACTCCTCATTCAGGCAGGGCAGCACTACAAAGAACCAGGAGCACCCTAGCAGAAGTCTGCCAACAATGGCACTCTCACAGCAATGCTAACACAGGGAAGAGTGCAGTGGAGCACAGTGTTGCCCAGCTGCTGGTTGGTTTATTCGGGATTCATTAGCAAAGGCAGAAGATGGCTTCAGAAATCCACTAGTGGGAAATTACTACACAAACTGGAGTTTGTTCTTCAAACTTTGGAACAAGTGGGGGAGGAATGATCAAAACAGATGCATTTGTTCCTCAGCCTTTAGGGGAGATTGGCCAAAAGCAGACTGGAGAGGGCTCTCCCACAAAAGACCCTTAATTTGTATGCAACAGTCAAAAAGGCACAGCAGCCTGTGAGGAACTGCTTCTCACTGATTCCAGCCTGAAACTCAAGTGACAGCTATGCTTTGGCCTTCCTAAGACCAAACCTTTTAAAGAAGGAATTCAAGCTATAAGCTCATACCTATTTTGTAAGTTTATCAATTTATGTCTGGCCTGTGACTGCTTTCTCATTATTACAGTAGAGCTGAGTGTCTGCAATAGACATCATATGACCCAGGAAGCAAAAAAAGTATTGACTTTGTGTCAAACAAAAAAGGTTTACAAGCCTTTGGTTAAAAGGTAAGAGGTGGGAGCCAGTTGGAATGGTTTATAAAGTCTGATAGGAGAACAGGGGTGATTGATCCATCAAGGGACCAGAGTAGAGAGTGAGCAGAACCCACGCACAGCTGTCTTCTGGACTGGGTTGGTACAGGAGGGGCCTGGCCCCAGGTGCCAAGGCTCATCCCAAACTCTGCCCTATACTTACTGTCGCCCAGGATCAGTTCCACTTCCTCATCTGCATCAGAGTCTTCATCTTCCCCCTCCTCTCCCTCCTCTAGAAGGTTCGCTAGCTCCTCATCAGAGGGAGAGAAGTCATTGTCCCCATCCTCTCCTGCGTTCTCATTGTTATCGTCCTCCTCCAGTTCTGCCTCCAGCAACTGGTCAGTGTCAAGTTCATCTAAATCATCAGTGTCATCATCATCTTCATCATCATCCTCTTCCTCCTGTTCTTCCTCTTCCTGGTGAGAGAGCATGAAGTCCATTAGGACAGAAGCAAAAGCTTAACCCATATGGGCCATCTTGTGATTCCTATCCTGGGGTGGGCAGTGTGCGCAGAGGAATAAACCGTTTGCATGATGACTGGGATAGGCACACATGTTCGAGACATTCGAAAAGCCCCTGGATTACAGGCCCCTCCACAAGGGCATACTGGTCATGTAGCCCTTATGCAAAGAAACAGAAAACCTGCCACATATGTGCCATCAAATAACCTTCAAAGACTAGAGGGACTCTTCTGCCATCAACCAAAGGGAAGGAACTGAGCTCAGACACTGGAACAAAAGGTTTTCCCTGAATTCTAAAGTCCCACGTTCTAGGAAAACAACTAGAACACAGGTGCTGAGCTGCCAGCTCCTTCATAACGGGCAGATCCCTCGCAGAGCTACTCAGCACTCAGTATAAACGTTTCCACAAACCAGGCACACAAAACAAATAGATACCTACTCTTTCCTGTTACAAAGCAATCAATCAATCAATCAATCAATCATGTGCCAGAAAAACACTGAAACATTTTCTCTAGGTATTCTGGACTCTAAATATCTTGTCACTCACTTAAAAAAATAAGCACTTTAGCCAGGCAGTGGTGGCACATGCCTTTAATCCCAGCACTCGGGAGGCAGAGGCAGGTGGATCTCTGTGAGTTCGAGGACAGCCTGGTCTTCAGAGCAAGTTCCAGGACAGCCAAGGCTACACTGAGAAACCCTGTCACAAAAAAACAAAGCAAACAAAAAGTGCACTTTGTTGACAAGGCCTTAGGTTCAAACTCCAGCAGCACTAAGAAGAAAAAACAAAAAACGAAACAAAAAAAACACAAATCACAGCTACAGTATAAGCCAGACTTGTCAACAAGCAGCTCTGCTTCTAGGTCTGATAACCCTGGAACACCATTAAAGACTTTTAAACGCATACACATGTTACTACATGTGGGCACCCATGTGCAAAACAGCACACACATGGAGGTCAGAGGACAACCTCTGGTGTTGATCCTCATCTTCTATCTTGTTTAAGACAGGCTCTCTTGTTCTTCAGCCACAGTTTCTAGTCTGGTCTGCAGGCTTCTGGGGAGTCTCCTGTCTCCACCTCCCACATCACTACAGGAGTTATGGGACTGCAATTTAAGCAGCTTTATGTGGGTCCTGGGGATTCAAGCTCAGGTTCATGCTTGTTTGGCAAGCACTTTACTCACGCAGCCATCTCCCCAACCCAGAGAGACTTCTTTACAAGCTGTCTGATGCAGCGATTCAGACTTCTGAACAATTTACTACAGCTACATGGGAGAAACTAATGATATCCAGTAATCCTAATGTGTGCAAGTATGTGACTTATGTGCGCACGTGTGTGTGTGTGTGTGTGTGTGTGTGTGTGTGTGTGTGTGTTGCGTGATGGCTTGAGACCACTATTCTACATCTTTGGCTATGAATCACTTCCAGAAACACAAACTTGATAGTTACTAAGCATTCACCCGCCTGAAAGGAGCTAAAAATGTCTGGAGGAAGCAGTGAGTGAGTAACACAGACAAGCTCACACAAATAAAAGAGAAACAAGAGGGAGTCAAAGTCAGGAGACACTCAAAGTGCTAGTCAGATAATAACTTCAGTTCCTTTGCAGGCACATTTCCATGGCCTTGACCAAAATTAACTCTCATCTATTAACAAAGAACCATCGTTAAAAATAAGCAAAGAGGAAAGAATACAGGACCATATGTCTCTCTGGTCGTCATGGAAAAAAAAAAAAAAACGATGTTAAAAATTTTTGACAGGTAAGACCTGTCAAAAACAAACAAAAAATTACAATAGCACAACTCCCAAGCTTTTTTATTTTGGGGGGGGGGGGGTTGGAGAAGGGAGGTGGAGCAGAATGTATGGGTCTGGAATACAAATCAAGATATCATTTATACCAGGCAAGCACTCTATACCACTGTATACCCCCAGCCAAAAACACAACTTTTGTTTGGTTTTTTGAGACAGGATTTCTCTGTGCAGTCTTGGCTGTCCTGGAATTGCTCTGTAAACCAGGCTAGCCTTGAACTCACAGAGATCTGCCTGCCTCCGCCTCCCGAGTGCTGGGATTAAAGGTGTGCACCACCACTGCCCACCATCGACATTACTTTTAAAGGTCCACAGTTGAGTGGATATGTTAGCTGCTCAACTAGGTATTGGTTCATCAGCAAATGAAACCTTGGTAGTTTCCAAATCAAGAATGATGCTGGAAAGTAGATAAAGCAGGAGAGTTAAACTTCAGCATCTACAAACCAAACCTTTTAGGCTTAGGGTGTAGACTCATTAATTCTCCTCCAGGTGGAGGGGAAGGTAGACTGAGGAGGAACTTAGGAACATTATGTAACTCACTGTCTCTACTCTGAATAACCAATGCTGGTGTGTGTGCGTGTGCATGTTGTGTCTGTCACAGGTGGGCACGCCCATCTCAGCTGAATAACATTCTAATCTGAAAACTGGATCATGGAGCAAAGGCTCATAGACCTACCCAAATGCTGCAGAAGAATCTAAGCCTGTGCTGAACCCAGAGACTCTGAGGAAGCAGCATTCAGAGCAATCACTGTGAGTCACAGACCTGAGACAGCAGAGCGCCTCTCATCTATCTAAAGGTTTCCACTGGTTCTAATACAAAGTGCTGGCTTTTGTTCTAATTCGCTGAGTCTTCACTGAGGATTTAAGACAGTTTAGAGGAACTGAGAACGAGGACATTTTAAAAGCTACTACTAAGTTTTAGAACAGAATGAAGTAAACTCTTTTCTCTCTGAATTCATCTCAAATCAATTTCATGTTTATCTAAAGCCCCAAAGCCTCCTTCAAGATCAAAGGCAAAAACTCTCTCCTCTGGCCCTAAATGCGACTTTGGCAAGCTTCCTGCTCTGGGCCTGAATCCACCTTGAAAGCCTTTTCCCACAGATGTGTTTTTCACATCCCTGCCTCAGACACCTTCACACTTCCTCCACTGCTGCTCACTTCTTAGGCAAAGAGACTCAGCTCCCCAAACCTGACACTCTCTCCTCATTAGTCCTCCGCAGTCCCCCTGTCTACTGTTGAAGGTGACAAACCCACTACTCCACCTGCTCACTTACCCTTTTCTCTACCTCTGCCACTCCACAGCGTACACCGTGCTCAGGAATAAGGCTGCCTCCACTAAGCTCTAACTCTATTAGCATGAAGTACAACTGTGAGGTCATTTTTAAGTGGTATTTTATTTGTTGTTTTGGTTTTCTGAGAGAGGGTCTCACTATGTACTCTGGTTATCTTGGAACTTACTATGTAGACTACATTGGCCTTAAGCTCACAAAGATCTGCCCGTCTCTGCCTGTCCAGTGCTGGAATTAAAGTTATGCACTTCCATACCTGTCTAACTGAAGTGTTTTGTGTGCTTCTGTTTTCTTTGTTTAATGTATCTAAGCTTGGGAAGTGCTTGATGCACATACAATGTCTCCTGAGTTTGCTGTTCTTTTTGTAGGCACAGAACCCTTCCTGCAGAGTATCCAAACCTGAACAGCAACCATCAGGCTCCTCTGTAGTAAATGTCACCAGTCAATGCCGGCATTTAAACTAGCAGTGACTGTCACCAGCCTATCTTGGCTTCTAAACTGTATTGCTAGCCTGATCCTTGTTTTTTCCCCTAAGCATGTACTTTTTCTGCCTGCATATATCATCTCACACATAAATGTAAAACTCAAGAGTTTTACAACCAAACTCTGCCTACTTCTAACAGCATTCGTCCCTCTTCTCTCAGTTAGTCTCTCTTCTCTCAGTTACCAGGTCAAAATCTGAATTTCAACTGTCCTGCTTCCTTGGCTCTACTTCTAGTTAACTTGTTTCTCAAAAACCAGGGTCCCAATACCTCCTCCTTCCCATTACTGCCCTCAACTGCAGCACCACACTTCTACCCACCAGCCCACTGGTCTCTCAACTCTGTATGGTCTATTCCTTTTCATAAGCTAAACATCCCAAAGGATCGTGACACACCCTACAATACAGAACTGCAAAAAAAGCAATGGTCATTTACTGTAAATCCATCAAATGCCAACTTCTCTGAATCTCAGTTTCTTATTAAACAAGTTCAGATTAAATCAGGTCTACCTACCTACCTCTCATGTGTGACCACCAATCACTTGAGAAATGTTTTTCCAAAACATATACTTCCTAACCCCCAGCAAGGATGCAGAATGCTAAGTCAAGTCTTCTGTCTTGTTTTTGAGACAGGGTCTCACTGTGTAGCCCTGGCTGAGCTGTAAGTCACTACGGTAGACAAAGTTGGCCTCGATGGAACTCAAGAGATCCAACTGCCTGAGTGCTGGGATTAAAGGCATGTATCATCACGCCCAGGAAGTAGTTTTTTCTAGATGAAGTAGAATTATGATGTGAACCCCTAATTAAGAACCATGTAAAGATGCCTGCTCAAGTACTCACAACTCTCAAGTTCCACTTTTCTGTCCACCTCACCTTCCCAAGGACAGAATCATGGAAGGGAATCCAGGCAATGCCTGCACTTTACACCAAACTGTCTGGTTCTTCAGGATTTGCACAAAATGTTCACATGTGTGCTTAACGTATTTAGTGTAGCATTTGTTCACAGATAATTCGAAAACTCTTCTTGAATATCTGTTTTACAAGAGAAATGGCTTTTAGCCCTATATTTTCTTCCAAAATATAACCAGTCAGAAAAACCAAAATTCTGGCCATACTAAGAACAGTTCATCCAAAAACAAGGATAGTTTTTAAAATGTAGTTAATTCAGATGCAGTCCTGCTGTCTGACACTTAATGTGTCATATTTGCCGACCTCACACTCCGACTTCGCACCTATTATTGGACTGACCACCATAAAAGTCTACAGGTTTGTTCAGTGTCAGACGTGGTCTTTCTCTCCTTACTAGCAGAGTTTAACTCAAGTACATTTTTTTTTTTCTTTTTAAGGAAAAAAATATAGAAAGAACCTTTCAGGAGTCACTACATTCACCTCTGGCCAGGGGTGCAGTTGGTGTGGACTCACCATCCGCTTCTGGGCAGTGGAGAACACACACAGGAAGCACAGCAACAGTGTGTCCCAGATTCAAAGAGTGGAAAAAAGAAAACATTATTCCCTTGTTCAGATTGTTCTTTATAAATTTAAGGTTAACAGTAATTAACTGACAACTACTGACTTTTCAAAATCTAGGAACAATGACCAATTATTAATTTTTGGCTTCATAATTTTCCCTAAAAGCTGACTTGACTAAATGTTTTTAAAACACAGACACCAAACTTTGAATGAATAATATGAACTCTAGCAGGTGACGGGCTCATTGGTGCTTTAATGAACTACTTGATGCTATGCAGAGTGCTGCCTCAGGACCAACTATGCACGGTTAAGTCTTCCTATACATTTCATTCATCAACATGATGAACAGTTCATCCCTTTCTGTTAAACAACCACACTTATTTAAGCCTAAGGATAAACGGTAACTTTTTCATTCACATATTATGTGTATATATGAGTAGAGACAGAAGACATCTTGTGGGAGTCTGTTCTCTCCTTTCACATAGTTTTGGGGTCATCATTCATCTCTCAATAACCACCATTTTATATAGATACTTTACAGTGGACCATTTTAGCAAATGGCAACCAACCACTCAATATCCTGAGCTTGTTTTGCTAAGGTGAAAAGGCAAATTCAAAGGTGTTGGTCACAGGTGCTTGCATCTCTAAGCCACATGACACACCCAAACCATCTGAGAAGACCAAAGAGTGGGTAGCAAGACCAGGACAAAATTTTGAATAGCAAATAATTCATATGAAAATGAAAAGTCTAGTTTTAAAAATCAGGTGAGGCATATAAACTCAAATGTTCATTTAAAAATTCAAGGTGGCATAAAGAAAGGTAGTGAGGAGAGATCCAATGGGAACAGTAAATACATCACACTGTCACCATTAAGAGTCTACAAATAATGTGGATCAACACAACAATATTACAAAGGAGACTTACTTGATATTATCCCATCCCAAACATCTCAGATCAAAAGTATTCAGTAATGGATGTCTTTCAAACTTGAAATGCAGCAGGTAGTAGACCACCAGTGGGATATTAGTGTGCACTGAAATTAGCCGAAATCCTGGGAAATCTGAAAATATTACTACCTTGCCCATGCCACCGTCCTACGCATACAACAAAACCCTCCAAGATAGAAAGCTTCTGCACTCTTCTACACACTGGGTACCAGAGGTACTTGCTAGAGTCCACCTAACTATTGGACATTGGCGTCCTTGCAGAGATAGCCTCTATTTTTCCTTCAGAATCAGAAACTCAGAAGCCCTTACCAACAACCTATCCTCATTCCAGTATATTTCTCACTGAATATTCACAAGTCAAGCAGAATCACAGAAAGAGAATTGGTCTTTTTGCTAACACAAGCTCCCTGGAGAGTGGGAAGAGGAATAAAATACTTAGGTTAAGTTGATACTCCATGATGGTCCCTTGCTTCCAAAGCCAGCAACCTATCCTTAGTGCCTTTGCCTCTCTTACTACCCCATGTACTCAAGAATGAAGCCCTTTACCTCCTCCCAAAGTGTCTTGGGCAACCCTAGCTTCCTTTCAAGCTTCACCTTAAAAGACAAAACACCAGGCCTCACTAGTTCCAAGTGATGATCCCCAGAGAAGACTATTAGCCTTAAACTTCACAAATATGAAGGGCAGGGATAATGATGTTAGACGAAGAATTTAAAATACACCTCAAGTTTGCTTCAGATTTAGTTACATATATCCCAGCCAAGAAGCCTGAGACAGAGCTAATAGATGGTACTTATGACTAAACCCATGGGGGAATAAGAGAGTCTATGAGTGCCTACACCATTGCTATGTACAGATAAATGGCTTGACACCTGCACCTTCTCTATTTACTTACCAAGAATAAAATATTTACTAATTCATTTGCTTTTGGAGGCAGGGTCTCAATATGCAACCAAGCCAGTCTCAAACAAGACTGTCCTGCCACAACCTCCCAAGTGCCAAAATTACAAGTTTGTACCACCATTCCCAGCCACTAAATCTCATCTTATTTCACGACAGGCAGCATGAAAAGTATAGTGTCTAAAGCAACAAAGTGAAACAAGAATAAAAGAATGACACTATTAAAAAGCTTGACTTAAGCCGACAACAAGATAGCTCAGTAATTGAAGACACTGGCCACACAAGCCTTAAGAAGGAAAGAACCATTCCAATATCAAGTTGTTTTCTGACCTCCATATGTACCCTGTGGCACACATATACTCATATATACCCCACCTGTCTCAACACACACACATTAATAATGATTTTTATAACTGTTCAGAAGAACTTCTCAGGGAACTGGACATAGTAGCTCATGCCTATACGAGGGAGGTAGAGCCAGGAGGATCAGTTTGTCATTCTCAGCTATATAACAAGTTCAAGGCCACCATCTAGGAAAGGAGGGAAGGAGGAAAAGAGGAAGCAACTTATCCGGCATAGTAGTGAATGCTTGTAATCCTAGTACTCTGAAGGAAGGTGGAGACAAGAGTAGGAGGTCAAGACCATCTCTGGCTACACAGTGGAATTTGACAACAGTCTGAGCTACATAAGACCCTGCCCCAAATCTAAAAAAAAAAAAAAATGAAACCCACTCAAACCAAGACATGACAGCTTACGCCTATAATCTTAGCATTCAGGAGACTGCCAAAGAACTGCCACAGGACTGCCATAAGTTAAAGGCCAGCCTGAGTTACAGAGGCTCTACCTCAAAATTAAGAAAAAACAAAAGCACAAAAACCAAAAACAGGTATAGCATATGCCTTCAATTACAGCAGTCAAGGCAGAGGCAGGTGGATCTCTGAGTTCAAGACCACCCTCGTTAATACAGTGAGTTCTAAGCTAGCCAAGGCTACAGAGAAAGACCCTATCTCAAAAAGAAAAAAAAAAGGGGGGGGGGGAGAACCTCAGTAAGAAAAAATTCATTCAAGACAACCACATGAAGTTTAGAAAATTTGGTATCATTTTCAAGCTATGAAGAGTAGCAACATATATAATCAGAGTATAGCACTCAAGAACATATTATTCACCTATTTGACAGAGGAAAAAGAAGTCAGAACTGAACACTTAGCCCACCCTAGGAAAATGCCTCTTACAAAGGAAAATGCCTCTGATCAAGCAGCTGCTAGATCTTAATGAAGACTCTTCCTAGTGATTTCAGCCCTACCCAGAAACAGAAGCACAAACACACTCTTTTTCTTACTCCATTCAAAAACTCCTATCTGAGGACTACCCCTAAGCATGCTTAGCCAGCTGGAATATACCACCCAAACCAGCAGAAACCAAGAAAGCACAAATGGGGTTCTAGAAGTGTGTTTTCGATTTCTCAAACCAGTGTATCTCACTCAGGTGTCCTGCATCATCTTTCAAGTTCAGACAACACAGTATTCAAAAACATACTCCAAGTTAGGGTACAGCTCAGTAAGGTCAAGTGCTTGCCTACTGTTCAGGGAGCAGATGATACACTAACTATATAGCCCAACAGTGAAATAAATCCCTGAATTTCAAAGCAGCACAAGGAAAAGCCTTTGTTTAGTCAGTACTAAGGTCTGTTAGAGAAAAATGTGAGTCCTTAGCCCACTGCACTCAGAAAACTACTGGGTTTTGTTTTTTATTTGTTTTGTAATTTTGCTTTGGGATTTGATCTTGTTGCTCTTTTAACAAGGTATGGGCAATTTGTTAGATCCTATGTCAAAGTTTAAAAAGGGTGAGGGGCTGGAATATGCTTAGCATGTAAAAGGCCCTATGTTCACTCAATCTCTGGTACCACAAAAGAAACAGAGCATGCACAAAAGGGAGTGAAGAAGAAAAAATTTACTTAAAAAGTATTCTTGCCAATGTAAATGTTGCGTACATGCTATTTTGGATGGACACTAGAGAAAAGAACGTCAGTAGCCCTGACCAGAGGGCCTGATGATCAAAACAGGAGAGGGATGAGGACAAGGGCTCCAGCAGTACAGAGAGGGCACAGTTCCCATCCTGGGGCACATCTCGTCCAGGGGACCTCACAGAAATCAACTCGGGGCCTGGGAAAAGGTTATTTTTACTGGCCCTCATGATCTGTAGCGAGAGGAAGTCAAACACTAGTCCTTCAACTTCAACTCAGCATCAACTTGGCAGTAAAACTCTAAAAGATCAGACAAAGGAAGTGGACTCATAAAAAGAAGGCTGTGAGCCCAGCAATCAGGAAAATCTGCTGATGCTCTCAGGTTTGAGACACTCTTCAGAACTGAAACCAACACAAACATCTACAACATAAATCCCCCACCTCAAGAGAAAGGTAAAGCTAAGACTGGGATATAATACGACCTATCTGTATTTATGTTTAAATTTCTCCAAACCATTAAAATGATCTTTACCTATTCATTCCACTCTTACTATGGGAGTGCTACCTGATCACACTGTCACCAGGATATGAGAGCTGCTTATCTCTTGTGTTACCTTATTTACATAAGGGGACAGGGTGTGCACCTCAGACAACTTAGACAAATTGGTTTTCTTCTACCACATGAATCCAGGGAACTGAATTTGGATCATCAGACATGGCAACAAGCAATTTTAACCAATAAGCCATCTCCCTGGCCCTATGAGAGCTGCTTTTCCTGAAGCCCAAAACAGACACTCTAACAGCATGGAAGTAAAATCAGAGATTTCTAGGCTGTACAATGTAAATAAAACACAGGGTCTCCAGGCACTAGGTTATGTTGTTGTTCTGGTTTGGAATTTGTGCTTTGGAGACATGATCTCACCAAGTAGCTCAGGCTGGCCTTGAACTAACTCACAGTGTAGACTAGGCTGGCCTCAAACTCAAATCTTTCTGTCTGAGTACTGAGATAGCAGGTAGACAATACCACCCTTGTCTGTTTAAAACCCTGTACTAACGACAGATAAGTTTCCTAACCCCTTTTCATTTTAAAACTCTTCAGTAAAGACGAGTGTTTTAATTCAATCATTTAAATTAAAAAAATGTTTTATTATAACAAAATTGCACTTTCTATAAGTTTCAGACATGTTAACAGGTCTTCCAAATATGGCAACATGTAGAAGACTTATCTTAAAATTCCCTCCAACAAAAAACAGAGCATGTACTCCTCAAAGCTTTAACAGAAATTTCCAAGATCACTGACCTGGTCCTCCTCTTCATCTTCATCCTCTGCCAGACGCTGCCTGCCCACTTCATAAAGCCTGCATACTGTGTCCATGTTCAGGGCATCCATACTGCCTTGATTCTAGAATGGAAAAACGGTTGAGAAATAAGCAGTGAGTCAGGGGGGCTCATATCCATACCTCAGCTCTGACAGGTGCCATTTTCCTTGATCCTGTAACTATCAAAGCTTCCAATTGCTACAATTATTTGGCTGACTCTGAAAATACATACCGAGGACAGGTGGGAAAGAGATGGGATGGGAAAGTTTAGGCAGTGCTAACTGTCAGCACAAGAGAAGCTACCACTGCCTGAACGGGCTTATCTTACTCTGATGAGACACAAAGACCCCCTCTGAGAAAGAGCAGTTTGAGTCCAGGAGCTAGGAACTTATAAAGGGATTTTTCCTCACTGTTTCTCTTAGACTATGCATCTCCCAAGCCCTGTCATTGAGTATGTCATCAGTAATCTATCATCAAGAATATTACTTACTTAAGGATGTATCTGATGTCACATAAAATGCCTAAATATAACTTGGAAATTATTTTAAATACCAGAACCATAGAAAAGAGTCTCTGTAAACCTCCCTTACCTCAATGACAGCAAGATAGCAATCTTTGGTGTCTGTACATAGGTCAAAGATGTTCCGTTTCACATCAATAGTTGCTGAAAAATAGAATGTGACTGAAACTTAAATTACTGCTATTGCCTAAAAAAAATTATTTTGCTCACAGAAATTAATTAAAGTTCAATATTTAGAACCAGATAGATGGCTCAGTGGTAGAGTACATCCTCAAGTTCAGTTCTCAGCACCTATGTAAGATGGTTCACAACCACCTATAACTAACTCCAGGGCATCTGATGCCGCTGGCCACTGTGGGGACCTGCACTCACATGCACATACCAACACATAGACACATACATACAATTAAAAATTAATTTTTAAAGGTCAATATTCATAGATATTTCTATAACTTGTTAGTAAAAAATCCTCCTGGAAAATGGAAGATCTTAAGCAAGACATGAAGAAAACAATGATCAAGTGCCTGCCCTTTCATGCTTACCTATAGGCTTATAATCAGTTGCATTAAATGTTCGGAAGGATGACCCAAAAGGGCTTTTCATCCTCTCTTCCAATAAGTCATCTTCATCATCTGCCTGCAACATTGCTGATTGAGAGGAGGAAGAGTAATGAAACATTATTAAGAATCAGAAACACTACTGAACCACAAGTGCAGAAAATTAAAAAGGTCAACCAAGATTTTAGTGATTACCCTTGCCAATAAATTTATTCTGCATTTAGTTAGATCTTCTCCAGGTTCCTCATGACATATCCAACCCACTGGAGCAAACAATACTCTCAATCCCTCAATAAGTACTGAGGCTGAAGTTTTATAATATCTCAAAAAAACAAATACAATAGCTTTTAAGTTTTGTTTTTCGGTTTTTTGAGACAGTGTTTCTCTGTGTAACAGCCCTGTGTGTCCTAGAACTCACTCTGTAGACCAGGCTGGCCTGGAATTCAGAGATCTGCCTGCCTCTGCTTCCCGAGTACTGGGATTAAAGGTGTGAGCCACCACACCTTGCTCACATATTTCTTTCTATACAAATTTATTATCTTCAAAATTAGTTGCCTTTTATCCTGATCAACAAAATTTTTCGTCTTCTCTTTTGTCACCATTTGTTCTTTTTTTTTTTTACTTTGAATTTTCAATTGCTTTTCACAAGTGAAAAGTATTTCTAAATATGTGAGAGTGTAGAATAGGAAAAAGAGGATGAAGTAAAAGGCTTATTACCTCCATACATCACTGTCCCTGTGTGGTTAAACACCACACGACACTGATCCAGAGCAGGAACTGTGTGTAAAAGATGGAAAGTTCGAAGGTCCCACTAGGAGGGTGTGATTAAGGGAACTATTTTTACACCAAAGTTGAGAGAGCTGACTTTACGAAGGTAGGACAAAACCATGCTTAGCAAGCACTCTGCCAACTAAACTACATCCTAATCCACAAAGGCTTTTCTCTGAAGTATCATTTCTTCTTCTTCCTACTAAATTTAAAGTACCGATTATTACTGACTGATATTCCTGCAAATAATCCCATACACATAAATACTACACGAGTTCCCTTCCTCCCAAAAATAGCAGTTCATTCTCCTCTTCTCGAGTCTAGCAATAACTGATTTCCACAGAGCAAAAGTCAAGTAATCCGAAATAGGTAACAACAAATTAAGTAAGACATACAATCTCTTGTAAGGATACAATCTCTGTATTGATGATGACCTCCAGCCCATTTGGATGGAAAACACCACTGATATTCATGTTGAACTTGTCAAACTTGTGGATGGCCTGTGCAGAGCGGACATCCCAGAGGACGCCATCATTTAAGACAAGATCATCTGTAGGATTAAAGGTGGCACAGTTCCTCTTGTAGTTGTTGGCAAGATCTGGGTTAAACAGAGTCAACAGCTTGTTGCCAGTCTGAATATCATAAATCTTTAGAGAAGAAGGGGCGGGAAGAGAAAAATCAGACCAATCTACGCAGTGACAGGTTTAAAGAGAGACTGTGAAATGCCTCTCCATGTTCCCAAACCCCAATCACAAAAGTCTTGACACTGTTCAACTGAAATGCTCAAAAGCACACCCTCTGAGCAAAGGTAAAGTGCACCAGTTCCCATGTGAGCTTTGAAAAATCCCTTTCCAGAGTAAAATGAGAAGTCAACCAAATTAAGGATTTAAGATAACAAACCTTTTCTTCTCTTTTGAAGAGAAAATGATTCCAAGGTTAAAACAAAGGAATTGTCATCAAAGATCAATGATTAACCATAAAATACTACTCAAAAGCTATTGATGAAATACTTGGGTTTGGGTTTTTTTTTTTTTTCCTTAAAATTCCAGAGTGTATTTTAGCCCCATCATACTAAAAAGTTCTAAAGTCTACAATTTACAACTGGTGCACAGACCAGATCTTTCCCATCAACTACGAAGTTGCAACATTTCCAGTTTAAAAAAGATCCTCCTCTGATATAAATAAGGAAACACCATAAAGAAACAAGCCCAGATCATGGACAAGACAACCATTCTGGTCTCTTCAATTTTCAAAATCAGGAAAACTGGAGGATAAGTTCTTGACTTTAAAACATTTGTAAGATATAACCCAAATGCATTACATGAATCCTAACTAGATCCTGGTTTTTAAAAACAAAAACCCATGTAAAGCAAAGGATAACCAGGCTACAATCCACAGCCCCAGAGAAGCTAGGTAACAAAGAGGACCCTAAGAGGGACGCATGAATTTCCCTGGGAAGGGGAAATAGATGAGATCTCCTGAGTAAACTGGAGGGAGTGGGGAAGTAATGAATGAGTTATCGTGATAGAGGGGGACATTTTGAGGTTAGGGAGAAACCTGTTGCCAGGGAAACTCCTAGGAATCCACGAGGATAACCCCAGCTAAGACTCCTAGCAGTAGTGGAGAGGGTGCCTGAACTGGCCTTCTCCTGTAATTAAATTAGTGACTACTCTGTCAACAGAGAGCCTTCATCCAGTAACTGATGGAAGCTGATACAGAGATCCACAGCCAAGCACTGGGCCGAGCTCCGGGAGTCCAGTTGACAAGAGGGAGGAAGGACTGTAGGAGCCAGGGGTGTCAAGATCATGATGGGGAAACCCACATAGACAGCTGACCTGAGCTCAAGGGAGCTCATGGACTCTGGACTGACAATTGTGGAGCCTGCACAGGACTGACCTAGGCCCTCTGCATGTGGATGACAGTTTTGTGTAGCTTGGTCTGTTTGTGGGGCCCTTAGCAGTGGGATCAGGACCTCTGGCACAAAAGCTGGCTTTTTGGAACCTACTCCCCACGTAGGAATGCCTCACCCAGCCTTGATGCAAGGGGAGGAGCTTGGTCCTGCCTCATTGTGATGTGAGATGCTTTGCTGACCCCCATGGGAGGCCTGCCCCTTCCTGAATGGGGGAGTGGATGAGGGGATAGACCAGAGGTTGAGAGTAGGAATGGGAAAAGAAGAGGAAGGGAAAACTGTAGTTGGTATGTAAAATAAATTTAAAAAAGCTGCTTACTTCAAAAGTAAAATATAGATAGATAGACAGACAGACAGACAGACAGATAGATAGATAGATAGATAGATAGAAAGAAAAAACCAAAAGCCCTTTGAAACCAAGTTCATCAGAACAATTAAGAAAACTAAGTGTGGACTGGATAGCAGATACGTGGAATTACCTGGGAATTTATTATACAATAAAGTATCTTTATCATTAGAAGATAAATATAAAGATAAAAATACTGTGATGATGTTTATAACCCCCTTTCAAATGATTTTTTAAAAAGGAATTTACAAAGAAAATACTGTAAAATATTAAAATGACGAATCTAGGTAATGAGCACATGTATTTTTTTCTTTTGTATAATTTTCTATATATTTTTATGTTTCCAAAGGGGGAAGTCCTCTTGATGGACTGCCTTCCATCTTCCCCAAGCTCTCACCCTACTTCTCCGGTTCACTGCATGATCGTCGTACTTCCTTCAGGGTTCTACTTAAACACTACCCTGTCTTACTCTGTAACACTTACTACCTGATATATTTCTTTTCTTTATTGTCTAATAAGGCTCTTTAAAGGCAGAGGCTATATTTCATCTAAAATGTGGTAAGAAATCAATAAACATCTGTTCTTAGCTGGGTGTGGTTGGTCCACACCTATAATCCTACAAGTTGGTAGGCTGAGGCAAAAGGATCCTGAATTTAAGACTAGGGGAGACTACATAAAGAAATGCTGAATTGAAAAATGAAGAAACTGGAAAAAAAGGACAGACTGCTACACTAACAGTCTTTCAAGCTTGCCCTCTCACATTTTCCCCATGTAGCTCACTCTTTATGACAGTCTCACTAGTGGTATTGGCCTGTAACTCCTTTTTGCCCCCCAAAACAGGTTTCTCTGTGTGGCCCTGACTGTCCTGGAACTCTGTCTGTCTACAGACCCAGACCGGCTGAGAATTCAGAGATCCCCCTGCCTCTGCCTCCCGAGTGCCAGGATTAAAGGTGTGCACCACCACTGCTTGCACTTGGGCTTGAACTCTTGCTCCTCTTACCTAAGAAATCACAGGTATTCACAACCATGTCTGGCTCTTTGTATAATTTACAACTACTTTTGTTACTTCTGTATTCTAACTAGGGGGTTTGTTTTGGTGCTTTAGTTCTTTGGTATTTTGTTGTTTGAGATATTATAGATTCTAGATCATGTTAGGCAGGACTTCTCAGTACATTTCCAACTCAGCTCCCAGCCCTTTAAATTTCATTTTGAAGAGGCTCACTAATTGCTTAGGCCAGCTCTGAATCTGCAATCTCCATCTTGGTCTATAGAATAACTGGGATTTCAGACCTGGACTACCATATCCACGTCAATGAGTAATTTCCAACTGCCAACAGAACACAAATTTCCACATTACCTCCAGAGGAGTTCAGTGTGAACCAATGAGTAAACTCAGCTTGATAGAAGTAGATTCTTAAATACTTACATGGGCAATGTCTCCTTTTGTGCCTATGACCCGATCTTGAGAATGCTTACTGAACTCAACATAATGATCTTCTGTGAAGGAATGCCTACAAACAACAAAATTACTGAGGTAACAGACTGTCAGGACATTCTCTTCAGTCACCTGAAAATACAGGTAATTTTGAACCTCTTGCAAATCATACTTACCTGATTTTCCTTGGTTTCCAAAGAAAAAACAATTGTATACATAGATTAAAAAGAAAAGTCCCTCTATCGGTCCAGTGAACAGATACTGAATAATGGGAGTTTGTTGGCTAGAGAAATGGCTAATACATGACATGGGCTTTTGAAATATCCCAGAAATCAATACAACTGTCATGTGAACATAATACATAAATGTCCATTTTGGGTTAGTGAACAGTCCATTGTATAATGGGAATATAAAGACATCATAACATTATTTATAAACTAAGACAAATTCTTATTAAATGTGAATCTCAAATGAGAAAGGAAGAAATTACCAACAGTTGACATTATTCCTCTTTTCCCCAAAAGGCTTGTAATTTAAAATCGGATAAGGGAAACAAAGTGGGTAAATAAGACACATAATACAAGATACTATGCTGTAAAAGCAAATAAATACATACTTCATATCGAATACTGACTTCATCCCCCAAAGTGCAGACAAAGGCTGACTCCAAGTGGCAGATGTCAGAAGTAAGGACCCATCCTAAAAGAGGAAGGAGTTAGAAAACACTAGGATCTTAGTTACATGTGCCTACAGTGGACTAGAAAATAATATATTCCCAGGGGCCTAAAGGTGGTTCTTTTTTTACAGTTTACTTACTGTGCATGTATGTATGATACGTAGGTATGGTGGCACATGTGTCACGCATGTAGAAGTCAGAAGACAACTTTGTAGAGTTGCTTTCTCCTACTTTTACATGGGCTCCAAGGAACAAACCCAGGTAGTCAGGATTGGCATGGTGAGCACTTTTACCCATTAACCCATCTTGCTGGCCTAGGCTTTTTTTATTTGTTTTTCTTTAGTTGAAATAAGGTCTATGTACTTGAGGCCTAGAACTTACTCTGTAATCCAAGTTGGCTTTGAACTCACAATCATCCTGCCTCAGTTTCCCATGTACCACCACACACAGCTAAAACTCTATCAATAGCTGGCCAAATATCTCATATTCTTTGAGACATGAGTCAACATCAACTAGACTTTCTAGTTAATGACTCATCTAAAATCCAATAAAAGTAAGACTCCTTTAATGCTGGCTCCCCAATCCATACCAAATTGGGAGCAAACAGGGGAAGGACCTCTCACCCTGGAAGGTTCAAGGTGTGTGATGGCTGAGTTGTGACAGTTGTAGCTGGCCTCTTCCTGTCCACTGAATACATTGTAGAGCTTCAGCTGTCCTGTACAGGTACCAAGCATGAGGAACCGCTCCCGGGCTGAGAATGCACAACACGTGAAGCCACTCTCATCTTCGTTAGCTTCCCGGAACACTGAGATAGGACGAAATCTACGCAAAAACAGAGAGAAAGTGCATACATCAGAGCAAAGAATATCCAGGAACTCTGGAAAACACAAACTTTGCTACAGAGTATGAGAGAAGAGCATTATATTTCAAAATGTGAAGTCACTGAATTCTGAAACATTACAGTGACCTTCAGTAGTTTAAATTTTCAATGAAAAAGTGTGTGGTCCCATGATCTGTGTGTAAGATTTGTAAAGAACCAGACAGAACACAACATGGACAACACAAAAGGCAAATTTGAGAACTGGCTAGAAACCGTGAGTTGTTTCAGTTCTAACAAACATACTGGTTATGATGACAGCAAAGGGATCAAAATACTGCCAAGAACCTAAAACGAATCAATAATTGACTTAATTAGTTCACAAAACACATAAAAATGATGTTCAGTGATACTTTAGGCCAACAAATGACTTAAACTAATCACTCAGTGATGATACTGACCAAATACTGATTTAAAAAACAATCATTCCAAGAAGCATGGAGAACCTCTCCTTACCTGCTAAAAATAAGGTGCCTATCAAAGCATCCGCCATCTACCCCTCCATATTTTGGAAATGATGCCCTGCGGTTTAGCCTTGAGGTAAAGTTTATTGGCGCTTGCCGCCTCTGTTTTGGCTCAGGACACTGGTGAGGAGTAAAGAGAGAAAAAGGTGGACAGGTGGCAACGGGGTTCTTGCAGCGAGCATGTTGCTCTCTAAGATACTCTGTGATGATACTGTCCAGCGTAGGTGGGGAAGGAAGATGTCTATCCAATTGTTTTTTTATGGCAGGGCTCTGGCTGTATGCGCCGTGGTCCGACTTCTGCCGCAACACTCGAATTTTCCTGCCATTGCACGGTGATGGCCTCTCCCTGATAAAACTGATCCTACCAATCAAAGGGGAGTTGCCTGCATATGATGGGCCAGGCAAAGCCAATGAACCCTGGGGGGGGCGTGGTGGAGGATGGGCAGGGGGGGCAGAAGGGGCAGAAGCACCCACAGCAGCATGGCTGCCCAGTCGACTTGCAATGCCATTGGCAATCCGAGGGGTCCGGGGAAGAGAGACAGGAGAAGCAGCAGCAGTTACTGGGGTGAAGGCAGAAGAGTGTGAGGCAGCAGTCATGGGCAAGTCAGCCTCTCTGGTCAGCACAGTGGCTGTCTCTCCAAGCCCTTTAGAAATGAGATGGTTCCGTATCAACAGGAGCAGTTCTTTCTCAGGGAAGGAGATCCTTGACTGGGCAACAACATCTGCTTTCTGTAGCCGTGCCAGCGACACATCAGTGCCAATGAGAAGAGGCTTTCCTGATACTCGCTCAATGAGCTCAGCGGCGTATTTGCAGAACTTGACATGGTCGCTACGCTTGTCCTGCAGCACTGGCTCCTTCATCAGCTGTTGAATCTGGCAGCTACTAAAAAGGGGCAATTTGCTGATAATCTGTCGAACAGTGCTACTTCGAGATAAGCCCACTAGGGCCTTGCAGGCCAGGGCCCGGATCTGGTCTGCATCTGTGATAGGCATCTTGATGGACAATAGGGACAGAAGCACCTTGATGCCATTGTTGGATTGGACCACATTCCACATCTTGGCCAGGGTATGCTCACTGCTCTTGGGGGTCTGAGACAGCTTTCTCCGAGGAGTTCCAGAAATAAATTTACCAATACTGGATATTCGGTTATCTGGGCCACATACACAATTGATGATAATTTGAAGTGCTGACTTCTGAATTTCAGCATCATGGATAAAGAACTCACCCTCAGCCACTCCCAAAATAATGCTGATACCTGTAACATTTAAAAAAAAAAAAAAAAAGTGTATTACTCTTCATAAAACTGAAAGCTAGGAGGACCTAAAATGGCATGTCACAGGGACACTTTACACATCCATCTTTATTGTGCACTATTAACAGCAGCCAAGTTATGGGATCAGTCAAATAGATGGGCATGACAAGATGGTTTATTGGGTAACAGCTCTTGGCATCAAGCCTGCTGACCTGAGTTTGACCCTCAGAACCCACATTTGTAGAAGGAGAGAATTTATTCCAGCAAGTTGACCTCTAACCTCCACATGTGCACCATGGTATGCAACAACACACACAAAACAAATAATAAAATGTAAATAGAAAAAAATAGATGGATCTTAAAATCATTTTAAATAAACTAGCCCATATGCAGAATCTAGAATTAAAATGAAACAGAAAAACCCACACATGCTAGGACATGACATGCTGTGGGATAATGCTCTTGTACACTGTAAAGAGTTGTCACTAAAATTGGTTTAATAAAATGCTAATTGGCCAGTAGCCAGGCAGACTAGGAGAAATCTGGGAAGAGGAAGGGCAGAATCAGGAATCATCAGCCAGATGCACAGGAAGCAAGATGAGAATGGTGTATTGAGAAAAGGTACCAAGTCACGTGGCTAAACATAGATAAGAATTATGGGTTAAATTAAGTGTAAAAGCTAGTTAGTAATAAGCCTGAGCTACTGACTGGCCAAGCACTTATAAGTAATATTAAGCCTCTGAGTCAATTATTTGGGCAGCAGCTGCCTGGGTATTTAGAGTTGCTTGCAGGACAGAAACTTCCGCCTACAAGGACGCCAGTATTCAGAGGCTGAGGCAGGAAGATACCAACAAATTCAGGGCAAGCCTTGGCTACATAGTAAATCCCAGGCAAGGCTGGGCTACAGAGTGAGAATCTGTCTCAAAAACAAACCACCACCAAAAAAAGGCATGGGACTAGAATGGAGCCTAAGAAAGAGGAAAAAAAAGGTGACTGTTTTTTGTTTATTTTTAACTGGTTGGCTTTTTGGTTTGTTTCTTTTTTTAGACAGTCTCTCTCTTCTTAGCCCAAGCTGTTCTGGAACTCACTATGTATACCAGGCTAGCCTCAAACAAAAAGATCCACCTGTTTCTGCCTCCCAAATGCTAGCACTGAAGGTGTACAACACCATGCCCAGAGAAGGAAGAGGTCTTGAAAAAGGCAACACATGAGGGTGATGGGGGGAGAAAAACAAATAAATGTTTTGTCCCATATGGAAAATCTAAATTTATGTGTAAGTATGACATGAAAGTAGAAAGGGGACAGGAATATTGGAAGGAGGAAAGTGGAAGGCATATATGAGCAAGGGACTATAATATACGGTATAAAATACCATAAAGAAACACATTCTAGCCGGGCAGTGGTGACGCATGCCTTTGATTCCAGCACTCGGGAGGCAGAGCCAGGCAGATATCTGTGAGTTCGAGGCCAGTTTTGTCTACAGAGCGAGATCTAGGACAGGCTCCAAAACTACACAGAGAAACCCTGTCTCGAAAAACCAAAAAAAGAAAAGAAAGAAAGAAAGAAACCCATTCTGTAGGGCTTTAAGGGCCAAAGAGACAGCTAAGAGGGTAAGAAAGTTTGCTGTATAAGCCTGATGACCTGAGTTTGACCCCCAGAACCCAGATAAAAAAGCTCAATGCTGTACTGTTCTGTAACCGCAGCACTTCTACAAGACAAAGAGAGGAGAACAGACTGGTTGGAAGCTAAGCACCCAAGCAACAGGATAGGTCGTGTCTCAACAGGATGAAAGGAGAGAGTTAACAACCAACAGCTGCCTTCTGGTCTCTACATGTGCTTACAGGTGTGCACACACAAATTTTTAAATGTTTTTAAGTGAAAGCTAATGGCTACCTTCAGTGTTGCCACAACTTCATAATTTGAAGTTCCATTCATTTTTTTCCACGTAAGAAAGGGAAGAAGGAAGGAAGGATGGAAGGAATGAGGGAGGGAAAAGAACCTCCCTACTTCTTTAAAAGCACTCATCAGGTGGAGGTCATTAGGAATTCAGGGTCATCCTCAGCTACTTATTGAGTTAGAGATGAGCCTGGGATACATGAAACCCTGTCTCAAGACACACCCTCCAAAACAACAAAAAAGTACAATTGTTCTCCTACATGTTCTATACCTCAATGGTACAATATGTCCTGAATTGTTATTAGAGGGGTTATATGAAATATGAAAGTTATCCAAGTTTGTGTACAGTATTTCCTAGGTAAAAGGGACAAAAATAGTGAAAATTAAAACCTTCTGCAGAAAAGCAAAAGGTACCCGGCAGTAGGAACCTTATTCACTATCTATTAAACTGGGTTATAGTAACACACGCCTTTAATCTCAGTCCTGGGGGAGACTGGGGCAGGCAGATCTCTGAGATCTAGGCAAGCCTGGTCTACAAAGTGAGTTCCAGGACAGCCTACACAGAGAAACCCTGTCTCAAAAAAGCAAAAAAAAGTATATGGGGGTATGTGTGTGTGTATGTCTGAGCCTTAGGCACTTTCCTTTCCCTGAGTCTTACACCTGAGGACCCACAGTCTATCATCATTCACCTCAGCAGCCTGCTCTTAATAGTGTGTGTTTTCTGTTGTTGTTTTTCGAGACAGTTTCTCTATGTAGCCCTTCTGGTCCTGGAACTCACTATGTAGATCAGGCTGGCCTCAAACTCAAGAGATCCGCCTGCCTCTGCCTCTAGGGCAGGGATCAAAGGTGTGTGCCACCACTACCCAGCAACATTGTTTTTTTCAAACACAAGCTTTCTCCTTTCTCATGTTTCTTAATACTCAAGTTACCAAACTCTTGTTTATCTCAACTTATAAATTATCATAAAGCTAAAGTTCTGGGAAGTGCACACATCCTAGACAGAAGTATCTGACCCATTCAGAAATGCTAAATTTCTTAGCGTGACTATCTATATGAACTGTATGGTGTCAAATACAAGGACAGACAAGGAACCCTCCTCCACAACCTTCTATTCCAGTGGTTCTCCATCTTCCTAATGCTGCAACCCTTAAATACAGTTCCTCATGTTGTGGTGACCCCCAACCATAAAATTATTTTTGTTGCTACTCCATAACTTGCTGTGGGATGGTCTTTCTGTATGCTGTGAAAATGTGTTGCTACCAGTGGTTAATTAAGAAGCTGCTCTAGCCTGTGCTAAGACAGGATATAGCCAGGTGGGAAATCCAAGCAAAGATACAGGGAAAAGAAAGGGAGAGTCAGGAGAGGCAGAGTCAAGAGAGACGCTGTAAGCTGCTGGGGGAGCAAGGATGTAACAGAATACAGTTAAAGCCACGAGACACGTAGTGATACATAGATTAATAGAAATGGGTTAATTTAAGATGTAATAGCGCCGGGCAGTGGTGGTGCATGCCTTAATCCCAGCACTCGGGAGGTAGAGGCAGGAGGACCTCTGTGAGTTCCAGGCTAGCCTGGTTTACAAAGTAAGTTTCAGGACAGGCTCCAAAGCTACACAGAGGGACCCTGACTCGAAAAAAAACAAAACAAAACAAAAAAGATGTAATAGCTAGCTAGCAATAAGCCTGAGCCACAGACCAAACAGTTTGTAATTAATATTAAGCCTCTGAGTGATTATTTTATAAAAATGGCTGCTGATCAGGTGGGACTGAGAAACTTCAGTCTACAAAAACTAATTTTGCTACTGTAAAAAAACTGTAATATCTGATATGCAGTATATCTGATATGTGACCCATATGAAAGCCATTTAACCCCAAAGGGATCTAGACCCGCACACTGAAAATTGCTGTTGTATTCTAACATCCAGAAATTAGGTTACAAACATGACCAGAAAAGCAAAGGCAAATTATCACACAACAACAAAAATGGCAAGGTGCAGGCTAGAGAGATAGCTTAGTCTGTAAGAGTCAGAAATAGTAGCATATGCTTGTATCCCAGTACTGGGAAAAAAGAATATTCATTCCCAAGGCTCAATGGCCAACTAGCCTAGGCTACTTGGTGAGTTCCAGATATCAAGAAGAAATATGGTTAATCCCTGAAGAATGACACTTGATGCTATCCTCTGGCCTTCACGCACACGCATGCACTTGAATACATTCACAAAAACTAGCACAGGAACAAGGTGCAACCTACCTACAGTGGATATAGTGGAGCCAGCCTCGTCCAGGACATCCACTGACTCTGCCAATTGGAGCTGGATTTTTGGCACCACAGTGAGGATAGCCAGGACATCCAAAGCAAAGCGCACAGTGTCATTCCTAGACAGGAAGAAGAATTAATCAAAGGAGACTACAATACAACTACAAAACACAACTTTAAAAAAATGAAGAAATAACAGATTGGAACCACTATTTGAAAGGTTCTAAAATACTTATTTTTTAAAATATTTAAGACTAAGAATATACTGGACACTTTAAAAAATAATCTGAAAATATGAGATACAATTGTAATTACATTTACTTATTCACATGTGTGTGTCACAGTGTGTACAGTCAGAAGACAACTTGTAGGAATTGGTTTTCTCCTTCCATCATATTGGTCCCAGAGATCCAACACAGGTCACAAGGCTTGGAGGCAATTTCTTTTCCCACTGAGCCATCTCACTTGCCCAAAACAGGTTTGTTTGTTTGTTTGTTTAAATTTATTTATGTCAGGCAGTGGTGGCGCACACCTTTGATCCCAGCACTCAGGAGGCAGATGCAGGCAGATCTCTGAGTTCAAGGCCAGCCTAGTCTACAGAATGAGTTCCAGGACAGCTAGGGCTATACAAAGAAACCCTGTCTCAGAAAAACAAACAAATAAATAAATAAATAGATAAAAGACAAAAGACTGGATGTCTCCGCATTCCCAATCTGGTGCTGGAGCCCTGGGGAACTTCCAGAGACCTGCTGGTCTTCAGTCTATGTCCTTAAGAGTCCTTAGGAAGAGGATTCGGATAGGAGCAAAGGAATGCCAAAGCAACAAGAGATATTTAAAGCCAGGAATGGTGGTGCACTGAGGAGGCAGAGGCAGGAACAGGAGCAGGAGCATCTTCATTAGTTCAAGGCCAGCCTGGTCTATATGGTAGTTCCAGGACAGCTAGGGCTATGTAGAGATCCTATCTCAGAAAAGAAGAGGAACAAACAAGTGTTTATATAGGCCAAGAATTCATTATCCAAAATTCTCTGGACCAAAACCACTTCAAAATGACAGTGCTTTTGCAATTTTAGAGTACTTGGACAGAATCTATCACTTGAGAATTACTAATCTAAAAATTAAAATCTAAAATGCCCCCAAATCAATCATAGCTAACTACCCTGTAACCAGTGACAATCAGTTAAAAAGAAAAATTATTCTATAGGAAAGAAAGAAAGAAAGAGAGAGAGAGAGAAAGAGAGAGAGAGAGAAAGAAAGAGAGAAAGAAAGAAAGAGAGAGAGAGAGAGAGAAAGAAAGAAAGAAAGAAAGAAAGAAAGAAAGAAAGAAAGAAAGAAAGAAAGAAAGAAAGAAAAAAAAAAAAGAGCCTGGACCTAATTCTTTTAAAAGAGAGAAAGAAAAGAAAATGAAGAAGGGATGGAGGGAATTAGAGGAAAGAGAGAACAAACTCCCACAAGTTGTTCTCTGACTTCCAAACATTCACCTTGCCACTTATTTACCCCCACACAAGTAAGGAAGGAAGGAAGTAAATAAATAATTTAAAAGCCAAAATCACACCTTTCAGGCCATAGAGACAGATTAGCAATTAGTCACTTGCTACCAAGCCTGACTCAGTTATGAACCCTGGGACTCACATGGTGAAAGGAGAGAACCAACACCTGTATGCTGTCTGACACACACACACACACACACACACACACACACACACACACACACACTCTCTCCTCCTCCTCCTCTCTCTCTCTCTCTCTCTCTCTCTCTCTCTCTCTCTCTCTCTCTCCATATATAAGTAAAATCACATTATAGGTGGGCATCATAGCACACACCTTTATTCCCAACACTCAGGAGGCAGAAGCAGGTAGATCTCATTGAGTGCCAGGCCAGTCAGGGCTACATAGTGAGATGCTGTCTCACAAAGTATAAAATAATAAAATAAGGAGGCTAGAAGATAGATCAGGGGCTAAGAGCACTGGTTGTTCTTCCAGAGAACATGGGTTCAATTCTTAGCACCTACATGGCATTTCACAACTGTCTGGCTCCAAATTCCAGGAGATTCGATGCCCTCTTCTGCTCAAGATCCTAAGCTCACATAAGAACACATAAGCTCACACAATCACACACACATAAAAAAATAATAAAGGGGGGGGATAAAAAAATTAAATAATAAAATAAAAATCACATTCTTTTTCTTGTTTGTTTGTTCCTTTTTGTTGTTGTTGTTGTTTTGAGACTGGGTTTCTCTATGTAGCCCTAGCTGTCCTGGAATTCACTCTGTACTCTAGGCTTATCTGGAACTCAGTGATCTGCCTGCCTCTGCCTCCCAAGTGATGGAACCAAAGGCATGTGCCACCACCACCCAACCAAAAAAAAAAAATTTATCACACTTTCATACTTAATCTTCTTCCTTCACAGAATCAAGTATAAAACTTCAACAAAAGCTTGTTAAGCATGTATTATGTGAAACTGAATTTTAGTTGAAACTTCTAGTCCCACCTTGCATAATAGGTCTTCCAATTGCAGGCGATGGAAATAAGCTGCAATAAGAGCTGTACACAGGAAAGCTTGAGGAAGACTTCAGCAGGTTCCCAATACAGCTGAGCTGGGCCATATTCTATCAAAAACTCCATCATTTCCACAATCTGCTCATGAGTGTATGAGCATGCCTATAAGGAGAGGTATGTATTACTATAATACATAAATGCACCATCTGCTACTTATCAATGCTTGCCAAAAGATTTTAATAACAGCTTTCAATATCCACAGTTCTTAAGTCATCAGTCTATATGTAAAACAATGCCCCATAATGCTTAGTCCTTTATTTGTAATGGCACACATAACTTAAAAAAATAATAACAAAAGGTTGATTTGTGCATATTTATAAAGGTTGAAAAAGTAGCACCATACAAACAGGTATCAACTTGAGATTTTTTGAAACATGCAGACATTAATCTTGATCCCAAATCTATCAAATAAGTTCCAAAATGATAGAGAGCTAGAGTTATGGACACATCCTTTCCAAAGAGAACTTCTGCACAGGAGGCAGGGTACTTAGCACTTTTCACAAAAGCAAGCAGTATGACTCACCCTTCAGTCCCTTTAGTTCTAGTCTACCACATTAGTAGTGACTCACAAGTGGGAACAAAAAAAGGTCCTTGAGCCGGGCGGTGGTGGCGCACGCCTTTAATCCCAGCACTCGGGAGGCAGAGCCAGGCGAATCTCTGTGAGTTCGAGGCCAGCCTGGTCTACAGAGTGAGTTCCAGGTAAGGCGCAAAGCTACACAGAGAAACCCTGTCTCGAAAAAACAAAAAAAACAAAAAACAAAAAAAAAAAGTCCTTGAAGTTCATCTATTACCTCCACTTTTAATTGTTCTGCTTTCATATAGGGGAGGTAAAAAATGCGTAAGTGTCTCCTACGAACATGACACTGGGCTCAGATGGGATTTCAGACTTGGAGCGGCTGCTGCAAGTATTATTATTATTATTTTTGTTTGTTTTTGTTTTTGAAGACAGGGATTTCAGACTTGGAGCTGCTGCTGCAAGTATTATTATTATTATTTTTGTTTGTTTGTTTTTGTTTTTGAAGACAGGGTTTCTCTGTGTAGCTTTAGAGCCTGTCCTGGAACTCACTCTGTAGATAAGGCTGGCCTCGAACTCAGAGATCCATCTGCCTCTGCCTCCCAAGTGCTGGGATTAAAGGTGTACACCACCACCACCTGTAGCACGAATCTTAACAGTTCTTATTAATAAAAATAAAACCTGAAGCCAGGTATTGGGGTGAACGCTGGAAGATCAGAGAAGCAGAACAAGCCACAGCTACCTCACCTTGCCAATTCCTCAGCTGATCCTGTTTCCTCAGACTGGAAACCTCTGAGTCCTCATCCAGAATGAATCTCAGCTGAATTGTTGCTCAAAAGCCTAAAAACTTAAAAAGGCTCTAGTTCCTGGTCCTCATGCCTTAAAAACCTTTCTGCTTTCTGCCATCACTTCCTGGGATTAAAGGAGTGAGTCACCATGCCTGGCTGTTTCCAGTGTGGCCTTGAACTCACAGAGATCCAGACAGATCTCTGCCTCTGGAATGCTAGGATTAAAGGCATGTGCTACCACTGCCTAACCTCTATGTTTAATATTGTGGCTGTTCTGTTCTCTAACCCCAGGTAAGTTTATTAGGGTGCACAATTTTTTGGGGAACACAATACCACCACAACCACCTGGCTTTTTTTTTTTTAGTAGTATTAATTTTTAAGACTGTGTCCTGGGTCAGGATATACTTAAGTTTTACAGCACTTATCTGGTATGTTATGAGACCCTGGTTTTGATCCCCAACTCAGAAACAAGAAATAAAAAAATAGAAGACTAGCTGGTCATGGTGGTACATGCTTTAATCCCAGAATTAGGAAGCAGAGGCAGATAGTGCTCTGAGTTCCAGGCCAGCCTGGTCTACATAATAGAGACTCTGTGGTGGCCATTCTTGGTTGCCAACTTTACTACATCTGGAATTAACTATAACAATCAGCCTAGCACACCTAGTGAGAGACTTTTTTCTTAATTAAAACATTAAGTGGGAAGACCCACTTTTAATATGGATCTTTTGAGGTAGGAATACACTAGTCCAGGTCTTTTGAGGTGATAAGATCCACCTTTAATCTAGGTCACACTTTCTGCTGGCAGCCTATAAAAAGGACATGGAAAAAGGAAGCTTTTATTCTTTGCCTGCTAGCTCTCGCTCTCTCTAGCAAGTCCATTCCTTCATTGGCATTAGAGTCTACTTCTTCGGGATTCTGTCATGTACTGAAGACCAGCTGAGACATTCAGCTTCATGGACTGAAAAAATACTGGATTCCTAGACCTTCTGCTGGTATACAGCCATTGTTGGGACTAGCTGGGCCAGCCTATAAGCCATTCTAATAAATCTGTGTGTGTGTGTGTGTGTGTGTGTGTGTGAGAGAGAGAGAGAGAGAGAGAGAGAGAGAGAGAGAGATCGATCATTCTATAAGTTCTATTCTTGTAGAGAACCCTGACAACAGATTTTGGTAACAGAAGTGGTTCTAGAGCAAAAGAAGTATAATGATGAATTTTTTGTTGTTGTTTTGGTTTTGGTTTTAGCTTTTTGAGACAGGGTTTCTCTTGTGTATCTCTGGCTGTCCTGGAACTCTATAAACCAAGCTGGTATCGAACTCAAGAGATCCGCCTGCCTCTGCCTCCTGAGTGCTGGGATTACAGCTGTGTGCCACCACCACCCGGCAAGAACAAATTTTTTAAAGATCTGGAACAGGCTTTCTAATTTGCCAATACCTATGGTTATTGTAGTCCCTCCAGTTACTGAAGCCTCTCCTACAAGATTGGAGAGCATTAAAAGCCCATAGTGTGAACCATTTTACAAACTTAAGGAGGCAAATGCATTTGCTTATTCACCAATTCTAAGAGGCAATGGATTTGGTGACTCTATATAAATCTTTTGAAGTTGGGCAGTGGTAGCAAATGCCTTTAGTCCCAACACTAAAGGAAGCAGAGGCAGGTGGATCTCTGTGAGTTCAAGGACAGCCTGGTCCATAGAGCAAGTTCCAGGACAGCCAGGGCTACACAGAGACAAAAAAACAAAAACTTTTGACAGTGTGTGGAAAAATAAGGGAAATGATGATGCTAGTTGGTTGTTCCTAGCATCTCTGGATAAATTGGTGAAGGACAGGAATATGCTCTGTGATAACAGTAATTCACTTCTAGCATGTGAGAATACAGTGAAGGACAACAATGTGATAAGACTGACCAGCTCCAGATGCACACAGTCTAAAAGTTTCTAGTGTGCCCTGGTAGGAAATCTTCTCCCCAGCAGCCATGCAGCTTAAGTTTAGAAAATCATACAAAAGCACTCATTATTAAACTGGCTGAATTACAAAGAAAATTAATTCCCAGCCTCTGAGGGTTAAAGTAAGGGTACTGATAGGTAAGGAATGGGATCCTGTAACTTGGGATGGAGATGTGTACAAGACCCTATTAAAGCTGAAAACTTTGAACGCTCATCATTCTCAAGGGTTTTATCTCACCTGAGGGAGTAGTCTCTCCATCTTCAACAGATGTACTCCCCCATCCCCTGAAATAATTGCCTCTCCTCCGTTATCTGAGGAAATTAACCCTTCATTGTCTGCTAAACCAGCAATGACTTTCTCTGAAGATGCCAGGCAAGACAGTACTAATGTCCCTCAGGGCCCACCAATAGTTGCCTCTAGACCTATAACCAGACTAAAAGCTAAGCAGGCTCCTGGATGGAAGACAGAAAATGTAGTCCATGAGGAAGCATACTATACTACTAAAGAGCTTAATGAGTTTGCTAATTCATTCAAATAGAAGTCTGGGGAATATATGTGGGAATGGATTTTAAGGTTGTGGGATAATGGTGGAAGAAACAAAACTAGACTGGGCTGAGTTTATTTGGATGGGTCCACTGGGTGGCAATTCTAGGTTTAATATGGAGAATGTGCAGTTAAAAAGGTGTCAAAATGCTAGGTGGTAGTGGTACAAGCCTTTGATCCCCAGCATCAGGGAGGAAGAGGCAGGTGGACCTCTGTGAGTTCAAGGCCAACCTGATCTATAGAGCTAGTTCCAGGACAGCTACAGCCACACAAAGAAACCCTGTCTCCAAAAACAAAAACAAGGGATTGGAGATTTGGCTCAGTGGTAGGGCGCTTGCCTAGCAAGCTCAAGGCCCTGGGTTCGGTCCTCAGCTCTGAAAAAAAAAAAAAAAAGACAAAATAACAAAAACACAAACAAACAAACAAAAGATATCAAAAGTTTGTTTAAATGGTTGGCTGAAGCATCTGTCAAAAGATGGCCTATTGAAAAGGAGCTGGCAATGCCTGATATCCCTTGGCTTAGTGTTGATGAAGGGATTTTAAGGCTCAAGGAAATTGCAATGCTAGGGTGGGTAAGCTGTCTAAAACCTAATCCCCACAAGGGGAAGGCCCAGAAGACATGGCCTTCACTAATCCTATTAGATGCAAAATGGTGATGAGGCACCAGTACATTTGTAGAGCTCTGCTGTTACCTCTTTCCTTGTACCAGACCTTAGGGTTGGAGATACTACTGCTCAACTGGATGAATTAAACGCAATGGGTTAAACTGAGCCTCAAAGTAGCAGGGGCCAGGTGGCAGCACTGAATTGCCAAAAGGGAGGTGAATATAGTTATCGTAATGGGCAGCAAAGACAAAATAATGTCCATAATGGCCTGACCTGGAATGGGCAGCAAAGGCAAATAGATTTTTATGGTTGCATAACTCATATGGACCTGTGGTACTGGCTAATCAGTCATGGTGTTTTCAGGAATAAAACAGAAAAGAAGTCTACCACGTTTGATTTACATAAGCAGAAAATTTCTCAAACAGAGAAAGACTACAACTGGATTGCAGCAAGAGAATCTTCACCTATGAACCAATTTCCAGATGTAAGCCAGTAAGCAGCATTCTTCCATGGCCTTTGCATCAGCTCCTGCCTTCAGGTTCCTGCCATTTGAGTTCCTGCCCTGACTTGCTTCAATGATGAACAGATATGGAAACAAACCCTTTCCTCCCCAAGTTGCTTTGGTCATAGTGTTTCATCATAGCAAGGATAACGCTAAGACAACCTGTCTCAAAAATAAAATTAAACAAATAAATAAATGACTATTCTCTTACCTTGTATGGAGGTTGAGGGTGCACAAGAATACCACCCTCAGTCCTCTGAAGTGACTGCTTGACTTGTTCCAATTTAATGGCCAAGTGAGCTTCAAAATACTTTCGCAGAGCCATGCAGGTATGTTTGCCAGTTTGGCGGCTAGCAAATATTTCATCATCACTCAAAAGTGCACCCTGGTCTTCCAAATTTAAAATCTCCAAAGTACTGATCTATTAGTGAACAGGTATGAGATTGAAAAAAAGATGGGGAAAGAACACACAGAAGAGAAAAGTAAAAAGATAACAAAAAACGATTTTGGTAAATGTTTATGTTCAACAGTACTGACAAGTATACCCATATATACAACATGCTAACAGTCATATGAAACAAAAAAATGACAGCTTCTAATCATATTAAAATATATACAGAAGGTGAAGTATATATATATATATATAGTGGTATATTCTTGTAGTCCAACACTTGAGAGGCTGAGACAGGAAAATACTAAGTTCCAGGCCAGCCAATCTACATAGCAAATCCAAGGCTAACTTGAACTACAGAGAAATTGTCTTAAAAATCAAAAGAGGGGTTGGAGTGATGGCTCAGAGGTTAAGAGCACTGGCTGATCTTCTAGAGGAGCCAGGTTCAATTCCCAGCACCACATGGCAGCTCACAACTGTCTGTAGCTCCAATTCCAGGGGATCCAACACACTCACACAGACATATATGCAGGCAAAATATGAATGCACGTAAAATAAAAATATTTTAAAAATCAACAAGAAGAGGAAAACAAAGGTACACCAGCCTAAAGTTGTTGCCATTTGAAAAGATCAAAATTAAACACTTGCAGTGTGTGGTAGCCAACAGTTGCAATCCAGCTCCCAGCACTTGGGAAGCAGAGCCAGAAAAATTGATACAAGTTCAATGTCAGCCTGTTCTACAAAGGGAGTTCTAAACAAGGCTACATAGTGAGACCTTTTCTCACAAAAGAAGGAAAAAAAAAAGATTAAAAAAAAATGGTTATCACAGCAATCCTCCTACACAATTACTATGTCAAAATAGATAGATGGATAGATAGATAGATAGATAGATAGATAGATAGATAGATATGCATGTCTACAATGGCATAGAGAACAGGGCTAGGTACAGCCTTCAGCAGTATAGTAAATATGCATGACACCCTGGGTTCAATCCTTAGCACCAAAAAACCAAACATAAGAAAGTAAGAAAAACTCATAAATAAAGGAGAAAAATATATATACAACCAAAGCCCAAAATGCCAATCAGAAATGTACCCAGCTGGGTGCAGTGATATGTATCTATGATCCCTGAACTGGGAAGTGGAGGTAGGAGAGGTAGTAAGTAGTTCAAGGTCATTCTTGGTTATATAGCAAGTTAGGGCCAGACTGGGCTACATGAAACCTTGACTCAAACAACCAAAAACAAATTTCTTCTCTTCTACATAATGTCTTTCAGGATAACCAAAACAAACAGGACCCCTACAGCTAACTGAAGAGCCAGTGGAAGAACCTCACCAAGTTTACTAGGCGACGCAGACCATCATAACGGTCAAAGAGCTCCAAGACAGCCCGGAATGAGAAGCAAATTGAGAAAAACATTGTAGCATGGCAGCATCCTGAAGCATGAGAACATTCCATTAACCATAGGGTATAGTTCACCACATCAGATAGAACATTGTGGGGATGCATGCAAACCTGCAAAAAAGTAAATAAATAAATTAAATAAATATAAAAATATATTTTAACATTTGGGGCAAATGTTTCTTTAAAAGGGATGAAAAGTTCACCAGTGTAGATAGAAAATTTTATAGAATACAGTGATCATTCTAAGTCAATTCTAGAACATAATCAATTTCAAACCTGAAAACTACCTAAATTTAATTAAGTATAACCTATACTTACCGAGAGCCATAAAATACATCATTTAATGCTTCTAAAATCCTCAGTGCATAAAGTACTAACATCTTGCTTAATAATTATAAAGAGGCTCAGAGAAGTTAAAGACTTTTTTTTTTTTGAGACAAAGTCTCACTTTATGGCCCTATCTGGCCTGGAACTCACTATAAAGACCAGGCTGGTCTCAAACTCACAGGGATCCACCTGCCTCTGTCTCCCAAGAACAAGGATTAAAAGCATGTGCCACCATGCCCAGCAAGGACATTCTTAAAAGTGGCAGAGCTTACTGTAACACTAAGTCTACAACTGTACTATCTGCTGCTCCACTGATTCATACATGTGTATGCCTCCTATGAATTAAACAATTAACTGTCAAACATTTCCTAGTTTTGCTTGGTACCTTTCTCTACATTTTAGCCATAATTAACTTTGTGCATATAAATAGTTTAATATTCACAAAAAGTAAAATTTTAATTATTACGGTTATCTTAGTAAATGAGCAAAGACAAAGTCAACGCTCAAGTAAATCACCAGGTTTACTTAACTTAAAAAGTCACGTACATACACAATATTAGAAAAATATTCCTAGTACAGAAATAAGCCCTCTCCTAGAAATACCCAGGGGAACCATCACTTTTCAAATGTAAAACCCACTCACTTTTTTTAAAAAATGATAACTAACATGAAAGACTTAGGGAAAAACAACAGACTCAAATTAAGAATGAGAACATCTGGGGCTGGAGAGATGGCACAGGGGTTAAGAGCACTGGCTGCTCTTCCAGAGGTCCTGAGTTCAATTTCTAGCACCTACATGGTGGCTCATGACCCTCTATAATAAGATCTGATGCCCTCTTCTGGTGTGCAGGTATACATGCAGAGCACTCATATATAAAATATAAATAAAAATTAAAAAAAAAAAAAAACGAATGAGAACATCTGAAATTAATTTATCTCCATCACAAATTATTTAACATATATAAAGCATTACCTGTTTTTACAATAAACTGACTTTAAAATATAATACAGCAAAAAATATATATATGAATAATACAGCTCTACTAAAACAAACAAACAGTGTTTGGCTACTAATCATAATGCCACAGAAATCAAAGAAAGTAAATAAAGCTTGTGGAACATCTGTCCTGCACTTTCTCAGCAGAGTTAAATTTTTCTAAACAATTTTACATTTTAGGATGCTTTATGAAGATAAACATTCACATCTGTCACGTCTTTCCTAAGAATTTCATCTTTCAATTGTTCATTTCTTCTTATCCAAACGCTGACCTGGGAATGTGCTATTTTAAAAAGATAGTCCCCACCAAATCCCATTCTCATCACATGAATGGACTAGACTTACTCTCTCCATAGCATCCTGGTTGTAGGACAGGTAATACAAGCACATGGATACACCAGTTGCGGCCATAGAAGGACGAGGAATTTCCAGTAATTTCTGAACTCCACCATGTGCAACAAATTCTGTAGCAAATTTGTTATGGAGCAGGAGAGATGCTAGGTGCTAAACAGTAAGAACACAGGTTACAGGAATAATCAAAACATCACGAATCTCTTAACATAATGTCAGCTTCTATAAAGAGTCATCTATGTAGAGAACCACCCTCTCACAAAAGAAAAGCTAGAGTAGAGGGAAAGGAAAAAGGGAAAAAGAAAGATGGGAGAAAGAAAAAAGAAGAAGAGCTGGGCCAGGCAGTGGTGGTGCACGCCTTTAATTCCAGCACTCCGTAGGCAGAGAAAGGCTGACTTCTTTCAGTTCGAGGCCACCCTGGTCTACAGAGCAAGCTCTAGGACAGCCAAAGCTACACGGAGAAGCACTGTCTCAAAAAACCAAAAGGAGAGACAGAGACAGAGAGAGGAACAGAAGGAAAAGAAAAACAAAGTCTTAAAATTCTACAACGTCCCTCCTTTCCTTCCTAATACAAAAGATGTTCATCTTTCAAGGACCTGTGGGTTAGGGAGGCAGAGTAGGAATAGAACCCCGGGACCTGCTAACTATGAGATAAACCAGTGAGCTACACCTTCAGCACACCTAATATTTGTTGCAGGTTAAAAACAAGACAGGGGTTGTCTGCAATATTCTTGTTACTGTCAACCCTTGTAGGGTATGAAATAAACCAATAAACCTGTTTTCTTTTTCTTTTAAAAATAAAACAAACAAAAAAACTCTACTTTCTCTTTTGCCAAGATGTGAGGAGATGAAAAGTCCCAGCTATATATTCCTGCTACCATGAAGCTGCCTTGCCTTCCCTACATGATGAACTATATTTTATCCCTTAAAACTGTAAGCCCTTCTTCCATTAAAAAAATTTAAAAATTAAAAACTAAAAGTCAAACAAACAAACAAAAGTAATCTATGTGCAGCAGGACATGCCTGTAATCTTAGCACCTTAGGCTAAGACTGGAGAACAACTTCAAGGCCAACCTAGGAAAATTAATGTGACTATGTCTCAAAACTGAAAAGAAGTAAAAGAGCCGGAGGTTGCCGATTCCTAGTAGAGTGCTTGCATAGCATCCTCAAGGCCCTAGGTTAATTCCTAGTACCCACAGACAGAAAAGATGATAACGATAAACCTGCTGTAAGCAATGGCACAATTTTACAATCTTTATTTATATGTTTCCTGAGCAGGCTTTTGCTAACCTTGTCAATTTAATTCTTCCTCCATAATCAGCTCAGTGTTTAATCCAAGTTCAGTCACTGACTTTATGAAGTCCAGAAAATTTTATTTTACATTTATTTTCAGTATAGCCCCAAACAATAAAAAAACTTTTTGAGACAAAGTTTCACTATGTGTCCCAAGATGGTCTCTACCTCTCAAGTGCTGGAATTACAGACTCCCAAAGAAGAAACTTAAGCAAAGAATCAAAAGTGGTATAAGAATGCATTTTTAAAAAAGTAAAACTTCAGCCAAGCAGTGTGGCAAACGCCTTTAATCCTAGCAGTCGGGAGGCAGAAGCAGACAGATCTCCCCACAGAGTAAGTTCTAGGACAGCTGGGGATACACAGAGAACCGCTGTCTCAAAAAACCGAAAAAATAAAAAATTTAGATACTTTATTGTATTTATTTATGTGAGTGGCTATGGTGTTACATGTGGAGGTCAGAGGACAACTTGCAAGAATTGGTTTTCTCCTTCTACCATGTCGTTTCCAGAAATCAAACCCCAGTCATCAGGTTTGGCAACAAGTGTCCTAACCCACTGAGCCATCTTACTGGCCCTAGATACGGTATCGACTAGCCTTGAAGACTGGACAACACCCAGTCAAATTTTTAATGTTTAAGTTTTGTTAATTTCATTTTAAGGACAGGGAGTCCAAGAAAAGTGGGATGTTCTTCATATTTCTGAACCCAAGCGCCTCAAAAACAGGGCCTCAGGAGAGCCACAGCTCCCCCTCCTGTATCCAGAACAAACAATACAAGTTTGCAACTACATACTTGAAGAGATAAAGTCAATGGCAGCATTAACAGGTATACACCCTCTTCAAAATTTCTCAAGACCTAGAGCTGGACTAAGTCTTACATGAAATTCAAATCCTTTCCTTCATTATCCTTGTTTGTCATAAAGGCCTCTACCATTCTTCCCTCAAGAAGCAGCTAAACTAGGTATCTATTCCCAGCAACTTGGGCCACATGAATCGTTTTCTCATAATGTCACTAACATACCACCATGACAATTCACCATCACAAAAGGTGGAGAAATAGAGTAAGCAGGCTTAACATTTACCAAGAAACCTAGTTTTATTTGAATCCTTCAAACATACAAACCCACTTTACCTCACCCTGTGAGCAGATTCTGTCTGTTTTCTTTCTTTTTTGATAGTCTGGGCCTGGAACTTGCTCTGTAGACCAGGCTGGCCTCAAACTCAGAAATTTGCCTGCCTCTGCCTCCTGAGTACTGGTATGGTGTAGCACCATACCTAGCCTCAATTTTCTTTTAAACCATTCTGTTTCTATTTGACTGTTCCTTTCTGTTCCCTTCTCTTACACAGCTTGAATCTTCCTTTTGAACAAAATGATATACCCAGATTTGTGCGCGTGTGTGTGTGTGCGTGTGCGTGTGCGTGTGCGTGTGCGTGTGTGTGTGTGTGTGTGTGTGTGTGTGTGTGTGAGAGAGAGAGAGAGAGAGAGAGAGAGAGAGAGAGAAGAATGATGAATATGTACACAAGATAGTATGTGGGTGCCCAAGGAGAATATCAGAAATCCTGGAGCTGGAGTTACAAGCAGTTTTGAGCTGCCAAATATGGGTTCTGGAAACCAAACTAGGTATTTTAACAGCTGAGCCATCTCTTCAGCTCCAATTTTGTTTCTAAGGATCTTTTTTTTTTTAATTTTTTTCCTTGTTCATACAAATTTCATTATATTTTGTCCCTTTCATAACTTTTTAAAGGAACAGATGAATGATAATAGCAATTGCAATTCCAAGGAGAGTGAGCAAACACCCAAAGCCACTATCCAATTGCACCTTGTTCAAAATCAATGTTGTAACTGAATGCAGTATTTCTGGGCCACTGGACACAGCTCCAACCTCCAGTACCATTTCACTGTTCAAGACCTAACTAGAGTACACTCTTTAAACAAACAGATACAGACAGAAACAGACACACCCCACAACCACAGATTACTCCAATTCTGTCTGATCTCAACCAAACTTAAAATGTCTAGGGACTGAAAGACAAACTTACCCATTCTGAATTCCACTTCAACATACTTTATAACTGTACTACTGTTTGATGCAGTAGACACTGGTGACATGAGATTAACTTAATCAAAATTAACTAAAATTTAAAGCCAGGCCTGTAGTAATTCACAAATGTAATCTCAACACCAAAGAGGCTGAGGCAAGAGGACTGCTGTAAACTTGAGGCCAACCTGGTCTAATATGAGTTCCATGCTAACCTGTGCCCCAGACTGAGACCCTGTCTCAAAAGTAAATAAATGAAACTTCAGTTCTTCAGAGACACTATATTTTAAAGTACTGAAAAATCACATATGGTTGGCCAGTACTGCTGTACTAACCGCATTTAACATGAGTTTCATAAACATCAAGTACTAACAAAATGCTCAGTGACCTAATATTTTTAAGAACTTTACCTTTCCAGGCGGCGATGGCACACACCTTTAATCCCAGCACTCGGGAGGCAGAGCCAGGCAGATCTCTGTGAGTTCGAGGCCAGTATGGTCTACAGAGCTAGATCCAGGACAGGCCCCAAAACTACATGGAGAAACCCTGTCTCAAAAAAAAAAAAAAAAAAAAAAAAACTTTACCTTGAGTGCCTCAAAAGTAAGCAGGACATCATTAGTCTGTTTCAGATCAATATAAAACATCATCAATTCTCGTGATCCAAGTTGCATGAATATGGGAAGTAACTGAAATGAGAACCAAAAAAGAAAGTCTTAAATTGTGGCTTTTTCACATTCCCTGTATTTTATGAAGGAAAATTACTAAAGAAATGAAACCACAAAGAATAAAAAGAAAGTTAAAAGAAAATTTTTTAAAAAATTGAAACCCCCCCCCCCCCAAGAATATGTTCATATGTTATGGTGGTTTGAATAGGAATGGCGCCCACAGACTCATGTGTTTGAATACTTGGTTCATAGGAAGTGGATTAGGAGGTGTGGCTTTGATCGAGGAAGTGTGTCACTAGGGGGTGGGCTGTGAGGTCTCAGAAGCTCAAACCAGTTCACTTCATGCCACCTGTCAATCCAGATGCAGAACTCTGAGCTCCTTCTCCAGGACCATGTCTGCCTACATGCTACCATGTTTCTTGTCATGATGATAATGGACTAAACCTCTCAAACTATAAACCAGCCCCAGTTAAATGTTTTCCTTTATAAGAGTCGCCATGGTCATGGTGACTCTTCACAGCATTAGAAACCCTAAGACCTATGTTCATATACCTTATGTTTATATGGATACATTTTGAGCAAACCAACCTTTATCAGGAGTGACCTGCAATAAAACCTTATTTATTTGAAAAAAAGACCTTTCTGGAATGAAGTTAAGAGTATGTCAGTGGCTAAGATATAAACATAATAGACCCAAAATGTGAACACTACCTTATCCCAAAAACTTACCTCCTGATACTCTCCTAGAGGGGTCAGATACTGGAGAATAAGTCGCTGTTCAATAGCAGGAGTCATAGGATAGAGGGTATAATTGGTGCCAATCACCCAGGGGGACATTTCTGACCAGCTGCTATTAGACAGCTCAACAAACACACGATCTGGGTCAGAAGGTGAGAATCCCAACTTCTGCTTGGCCTTCCTAAAGTTCTCTCTGTCACCATGCTTTGTAGACTTGTTCTTCTTGAATCCTGAGGCTTCCTCAGGCTTAGTGGCTGAGTTCACTCTACTACTGGTCTTGTGACTTGAATCCAGACGAAAGGAGATGTCCATATCTCTAGAAGCTTCTTGTTCTCCATCCACAACATCTACTGCCATGTCCCCATAGTCCATATCCACAGCTTCCTCATCCAGAGGCAAAAGTGGCTCCGATGAAAGCTTCCGTGGACTAGGACGCTTATTTTCCTGACGCAAAGCCACTTCCTGAAGTTGTAGCTCTCTCAGTCTGCGAAGCACTATTGCCACCTAGCAACAAATATTTGAGTAAATGAGTTGTTTATTCTGAATTTAATTTACATGATTTTTACTAAATAATTCTTTTCTTTTGGTTTGTTTTATGAGACAGAGTCTCACTCTTCCTTTACCTCTCAAATGCTAAGATTTGTAGGCACATGCCACGACAAACAGCTCATTATATATTACTTCCCTACTAAAGAGAACTCAATACTCACACAGTTAGCCCAATGCCTGGGAATAGTAAAGATGTGATAAATTAGTTGATTTGATTCCTGTATTTTGATGAAATAAGCTAAGGCTAAAAGTGTATTTTAAGTGGGGCGTGGTAGCTCACACCTTTAATCCCAGCACTCAGGAGGCAGGTGGATCTCTGTGAGTTCGAGGTTCAAGGCCAGCCTGATCTACAGAGCAAGTTCCAGGATAGTCAGAGCTGTTACACAGAGAAACCCTGTCTCAAAAAAAAAAAAAAAAAAAAAAAAAGTCTATTTTAAAATATGTATGTGTGTTTTTTCCTAGAAAACCAAAACCAGAAGATTTGACATAAAACACACCATTTACAAGTGGTCAGTTTGGGCCAAGGTAGACTGGGCTATGCATCACACCTAAAAAAAGCAAAAACTAGATTTTTAATTGGCTTTAAAAATCAAAACTAAAGCCGGGCGGTGGTGGCGCACGCCTTTAATCCCAGCACTCGGGAGGCAGAGCCAGGTGGATCTTTGTGAGTTCGAGGCCAGCCTGAGCTACCGAGTGAGTTCCAGGAAAGGCGCAAAGCTACATAGAGAGACCCTGTCTCGAAAAACTGAAAAAAAAAAAAAAAATCAAAACTAAAGATTTCAAAAACTTACTGACTATACATTGTATGTCACTAGCAACTACATAATCTAATTTCCAGGTTTGCCTTTTAAATCTTTTAGTACTGACTTTTGGGGCCAATATTAGGAACTGGTTCTACATTTACTTGAGTGCAATGGTGCATGCCTTAACTTCAGCACTTGGGAAACTGAAGCAGAAGGACTGTTCCAAGTCTGAAGCCAGCCAGAGCTACATAGTGAGTTCAAGACCAACCTAGGCATACAAAAAAAAAAAAAAAAAAAAGAAAACACACAAACCAAAAAATAAATTAAAAAAAAAAATAGCAAAGACACAAAGAATGATACTACATTAAAGAAAGGGTTTGTGGGGCTGGAGAGATGGCTCGGAGGATAAGAGCACTGATTGCTCTTCCAGAGGTCCTGAGTTCAATTTCCAGCAACCACATGGTGGCTCACAACCATCTGTAATGAGATCTGGTGCCCTCTTCTGGCCTGCAGTCATACATGCTGTATACATAATAAATAAATCTTTAAAAAAAAAAAAAAAAAAAAAGAAAGGGTTTGTATCTGGATTAATATGAATTGCATTTCTTTTAAAATTTAGAATAGTGGATAAATGGAAGGGAGATGAGTAAACTAATGAGTCTAATAAAATGTTAATAACTCACTCAACTGGTACAGATTCAAATATTCACTAAAATTCTTTCACCTTTGCTACATATTTCAAAATCTTCAAAACACAGAGGTTAAGGAGAGAAATGAGAACAGGACATAGGTTTATATGTTATGATCCTGACAAGATTAAAAAAAGTTTTAATGTAAAAAAAGAAAAGTAAAATCAAAACTCTTCACTACGGAAATAAATCTTAAAGTGCTGATATATATAACTATGTTCTAGTACAAGTTTTTGATATTCAGATTCAGGTAGTAAGTGTGCAACAATTCATGCTAAGATGGTCCTTACCAGCTGTGAATTTTCATCTCTGTAGTTGGCAGCAATATCTTGATTTTCCATAGCACCTCCTAACAGTCCAGTAGAATATGTCCTCAGTGGCTGATCAGCCTCTCGGGCCCATTTGAAAAGATTTTCAACAATTCCTTCCTATAGGAAAGAACAAGAAATAGTGCAATTCAGAAAAGGCCATTTTTATAACTAAAATTATAAGCCAACATTTCTATCTCATGACAAAAAAAGTTAATGTCTATTTCAGTGATGGACCATAGATGGTTCAGTCGTTAAGGAGAGCTTGCTGCACAAGCCTTAGGACTGAAGTTCAGATCCCAGCACCCACATAACAAGCCAGGATCCCACATATACTCATAACAACTCCAAAGGAGTGAAGAAAACGAGGACTGCTGGGCCACCCTGGCTTCCAGCCCAGTAGAGAAAATAGTCCAAGGAAGACTGCCTCAAAGAATAGGTGGACAGTGATTTGGCAGGCCACCTGATACCCTCTTCTGGCCTCGAAGTGCATGTACAGGCCTATACCTACACATGTGCACATGTGTGCACGCACACACACACATTTAAAAACTGTATTCCAGTGTTGTTCATAAGAGTAACTAAGTTTAATCTCCATTACCACAAAGGAAGAAAAGGAGCAAAAACTTAAATGAAATCATAATATACTTTTTAAAACCTGATCTTAAGATTCTGAAAAATACTATTTCACCCATATAGCAGGTAGCTATCCAAATAACATAAATAACATACTTTTGTTGCATTTGGAGATAGGATCTTTTTTTTTTTTTTTTGAGACAGGATTTCTCCATGTAGTTTTTGCTGCCTGTCCTGGATCTCGCGCTGTAGACCAGGTTAGCATCGAACTCACAGAGATCCACCTGGTTCTGCCTCCCAAGTACTGGGATTAAAGGCTTGTGTCATCACCACCCGGCGGAGTTAGGAACTTATGTAGACCAGGGTGGCCTTGAACTCCAAATTAGCAAAAGATGACTTTGAGCTCTTGATCCTCAAACTTCAACCATTCCCAGGCTGAGATAACAGCTGTATACCACCTGATTCAAATAACTAGTTTTTGAATTTGTCTTCTGTCTATCTAGAGTACACATTACTACCTGAATAAGAAAAAATTAACAATTACTATAGTAACAAACACAAATCCAACAATTCAATCCACTCGATTCAAAAACACAATGACTTTTCTTCTACTAGGTACCTTTTCTTGAAAGACAACTGCAGTTTCTAGACCTGGCATGATGTCCAGTAGCAATCTGCAAGCTGCAGTATTTAAAGGGGGCTCTCTACTTGTCATCACATACGCATTCACCAGCTGGAAAGAAAAGGGAGGAAAGGAAAACAAAGGGAGGCATGGGGGGGGTAGACATGATCAATATACAATACATATACATATGGAGAGAGAAATGTTAAAAGGAGTCTAATCAACTCGTATAAATATGGGTTAATACTTGCAATTTTTAAAAAAGATATAAAGGAGTACTATTTGTTCTGGAATTAATCCAATCAAAATTAATTATTAAACCTATTTTTTAAACTTCCTTTATTATTAAAATAAGTTAACAACGTCCTTAATTTGATTGCATTGAATTGAATATATCCCCCATGGATTTTTTTGGGGGGAGGAGGTGTATTTTGAAATAGGTTCTTACGTAGCTGAATCTGCACTACATCTCCTCCCTCAGCCTGCCAAGTGCTAGGATTGCTTACATACATAAACTATCACACTGGTTCCCATCATTTTCTACCTCCAAACAAAAAATAATTTCATCACAACCAGAACTTTGTCAAAAAAGCAGCTTGATTACTTTTTCAATAACCAAATTAAAAAAAAAAAATCTAACCACTCTATTCTCAACTTTAACAAAGTTTTAAGGTGACAGAAAACTATTAAATAAATAATCAAATGTATGATTATCTTCTGATAATTTCTGGAGGAAAGAAAAAGCAAACCTACTGCATTCATGAAATCATCATTCTTGAAGAGTATTCTCAGCAAGTGGCCCAGCATACACTCTGGATCAGCTCGACCTACCAAAAGAAGAGGGAGGCACAAAGGAATAGGTAATCCTGTCAAACAAATCAGACCTATAGAATAACATCTGGGTTCTTATAAATATAACTAATAAACTGTCAGCAAAAATAAACAGAAACAAAGACAAGATTCTTTGAGTAAATTTAATAAGAAACATTTTTAGGACTAGACATGGTGGCACACATCTTTAATCCCAGTACTTGGGAGGCAGAGGCAGGAATAGCTCTATGAGGCCAACTTTACACACCCATCTAGAGTTACATAGTGAGATCTTGCCTCAAAAAAAAAAGTAGCAACAATAATTTTAAAGAAAGAATCATTCTCTAGGGGCTGGGTAGATAGATTAGTCACTAAAGCACTTACCACACAAACATAAGGACCTGAGTTTGATCCCTGAAACCCATGTAAAAAGCTAGGCATGGCGGTGCACACTTGAAATCCCACTACACCAGCCATCCTAGCCAAACTGGGAGCCCTTAAGTCCCAGCAAGAGACTCTAAGAACCAGATGGATAGCTCCTAAGGGACAATATCTTAAGGTGACCTCTGGCCTCCTCATGCACACAAACCAACAAAAAAGTGCACTCACATACTAACATGTATATGAAAATACATGCTGTGGAATAATCCTTCTGTACCCTGTGAATATGTATTACTCTCACTGGTTAATAAAGAAGGTGACTGGCCTATAGCAAGGCAGGATAGAGTTAGGCAGGACAATCAAACTGAGGATGCTGGAATGAAGAAAGGCAGAGTGACAGAGCTGTCGACAGATGCAGTCCAACACAGCTTCTTGGTAACCGCCTTTTCTCCGACGAGCTGTTTGCTGACAATGAGCAGAGGCGTGACAGGTTTCTTTGGCTCAATGCTAGCGGCAATAAAGGGTGGCTCTTTTTAAAGGCCCTGCTGCCAAACACTAAATGGTGTTTATAAGCAGCTGGCGACACACTGCTGGGTAACAGCCAGCGTAGACCCAGAAACTTCCCTGAGGTGGGGCAGTAAACATGGCTCCCAGATCTGGTGGTAAACATACCTCTGCCATGAGATTAGGCTCTCAGGGAACCAAGGGAGAGCACCCAGAAGAACTATAAGACACAAAATGTATACTTTACTTGCTTAAACATATAACAAAAGAATCATCTTTGGCTGACTTGTGTAAAATACACAGCCTATACTTGTATTAATAAAGATATGTAGCAGAGTGGTGGTGGTGCATAAGCCTTTAATCCCAGCAATCGGGAGGCAGAGCCTGGCAGATCTCTGGCCTGGTCTACAGAGTGAGATCCAGGACAGGCTCCAAAACTACACAGAGAAACCTTGTCTCAAAAAAAAACAGAAAAAAAGAAATACAGATATGTATGTAACCTTTAAAAGTTTATGTATTTTCAGAGCAAAGGGACCAGACACAAGTAAAAACAGATGGTCCAAATGATCCAGCATCCAGAACAGCTTCAAGGATGCTGACTGGGATGATCCAGCCTCACAGAATACTGCAGCCAAGACTTAACCATTATCCTAAATTTTCTCACAGTCAAAAGATTACCAGCATCCCCAAACAGGAAGTAGTCTAAAGAACTATGCCCACATTCCCAAAAAAATGGGTTATGGATGTTTATTATCACTAAAGGGGGGTTGGTTACAAATTGTTATTGGTCATAGTCAAGAAAAAAGCTAAACAGAGTTAAATTCAAAGATCTCTTTCTAAAGGAAAAAAGGGGGATAGGATATAGAAATGAAAGGATAAAAGGGTAGATTATTGAATCTACTTTTAAATCAAAACAGCAACTACTAGTCTTAAATATTTTACATTGGTATGGATTTTTGTATATTAATATAAATTTAAAGGTAATATTGTTATACTTTATATTTCTACTCTTTTGGGTTATTATTCTTATACAACTCATTTAAAAATGTAATGTATAATTAAAAAATTCAGCTTAATAGTTAGCTATATTAGTCAAACTTATAATCAATCATGTTAGATATGTTTTCAAAGTCATAAACGGATACATTTAGATAGATAAATGGTCTTCAAACACTTCAAAGACCTACAGAATATGGCATTTAATATATTTATCTAAGGCTTTTCATGACAGTGAGACACGTCTGCTCCTAGCAGCACCAATCTACTTCAGAGAAGATGATGGGCATAGAAAAAACTCCATATGGAGTTTGTTTTCTTTATGGCAAAAGCTAGCCTTGTGGGCAAAGAAACTGCCCTTGCCTCAACTGCTGACAGTTACTGTTCAAACTGGACCAGCAGGATGCAAGAAAGGCAACTGCCGAATTTTGCCAAGACAAGGTAGGACAATCCTTCAGAATTCCTGCTTCACCGGAAAGTGTGTCAGATACACTAGGCCTGTGGACCAAAGATGGATGCCCAAACACTACAGCAGAACTTTGAGTGACTGTTCTGGCAGTGAGATATCCCTATCATTGGGCAACATTTCACCCTTCTGGGATCTTTGATAGAGCTGAAGACTAGACAGTTAGTTATAGTTTTACTTAGTTATGAAGGTAAATTAGATAACAAAACTTGGGACTCACAAAGATAAGATAGATGACAGCATGTTTTCCTTAATTTTGCCAAATATAAATAAACTAGATATTGTAACTAATTCTTACTTAATAACTGTTTGTTATATAAAGTTTTACTATGTTAAGGTTAAAACCTCCCTTTTAATTAGACAAAAAGGGAGAAATGCTGTGGAATAATCCTTCTGTACCCTGTGACTATGTATAACTCTCATTGGTCAATAAAGAAGCTGACTGGCCTATAGCAAGGCAGAATAGTTAGGCAGGACAATCAAACTGAGGATATTGGGATGTAGAAAGGCAGAGTGAGAGAATTGCCAACAGATGCAGAGAGAACAAGACAGGCATGCCGTACTGAGAAAAGGTACCAAGCCACATGGCAAAGCATAGATAAGAAATATGGATTAATTTAAGTGGAAAAGTTAGCTAGTAACAAGCCCGAGCTATAGGCTGAGCATTTGTAATTAACAATGAGTCTCCTTGTCAGTTATTTGGGAAGCAGCTGTGGCACAGGGAAACTTCTGCCTACACATACACACACAGACATATAATCCTCCCACCACCCCCAGACACACAGAAGGAAAGAAATTGCTGGGCAGTGGTGGCTCAAACCTTTAATCCCAGCAACTTGAGAGGCAGTGGTAAGCATACCTCTTATGAGTTATGCCACCACACCTGACTTATCACAAATATTACAATTTTACTAGAATTCTTTGTCTCACTTTGAGAAATAGCAAAAAAAAAAAAAAAAAAAAAAATTGAGAGGGTCTCAATATGTAATCCTGGCTCCTGGCTAGCCTGGAACTCACTTCATTTGAAGTCAGGCTGGCCACAAACTCACAGAAATCCACAGCCTCTGCTTCCCAAGTGCTGGGATTAAAGATGTGTGCCACCATGCTCAGCAAAAATATAAGAACATATTTACCACAGAGAGCCAGGCAGTGGTGACGTATGCCTTGAATCCCAGTGCTCGGGAGGCAGAGACAGGCAGACCACTTGAGATTGAGGCCAGCCTGGTCTACAGAACAAGTTCCAGGACAGCCAGGGCTACACAGAAAATCCTATCTCTAAAAACCAAAGGGGTAAAAAAATTAACACAGAGGACACTTGCTGTGGGATGTTCTGTATGTCAAATATGTTGCTCTGATTGGTTAGTAAATAAAACACTGATTGGCCAGTAGCCAGGCAGGAAGGATAGGCGGGACAAGCAGAGAAGAGAATTCTGGGAAGTGGAAGGCTGAGTCAGAGAGACACTGCCAGCTGCCTAGCAGCATGTGAAGATGCCAGTAAGCCACAAGTCCCATGGCAAGGTATAGATTTATAGAAATGGATTAATTTAAGATATAAGAAGTTAGCAAGAAGCCTGCCATGGCCATACAGTTTGTAAGCAATATAAGTCTCTATGTTTACTTGGTTGGGTCTGAGCGGCTGTGGGACTGGCGGGTGGCAGAGATTTGTCCTGACTGTGGACAAGGCAGGAAAACTTTAGCTACAGACACTATCAATTGTAAAGTACTATTAACAATTTTCCTTTTAATTGTTTTTTACTATTTTCTGTGTGTTGGAGGGATGTGATGTATATGTGTGTATATGAACATGCCACAGTACATCACAGCACATATACAAAACTCAAGACAACACTCTTGAATGGTTCTCCCCTTTACGTTTACATGACTTCTAAGGATCAAATAAAACTCAGCCTGTCAGGCTTGCAGCAGGCACTTTTACCCACCAAGCCATCTGCAAAGCCCAACAATTTTCTTTTATAAGAAAAAAGAATGTGTTGCCGGGCGGTGGTGGCGCATGCCTTTAATCCCAGCACTCGGGAGGCAAGAGGCAGGCGGATCTCTGTGAGTTCGAGGCCAGCCTGGGCTACAGAGTGAGTTCCAGGAAAAGGCACCAAAACTACACAGAGAAACCCCTGTCTCGAAAAAACAAAAGAAAAAAGAATACACGGGCACAGTAGACCACGCCTGTATCTCAGCTACTCATAAGGCTATGGTGGAAAATCAAGAGTTCTAGGCCTGTCTGAGCAATATAGCAAGACCCTCTTTCAAAAGAAATAGAAAATAAAAAAGTCTCAGACATAAGAGTATACATCTTACCAGGATGTCGATCATCAAATGGGTCTGGATCTCCTTTACGATATTCTTCAGTTTCTTTTTCAATTAATTCTGACATCCTAGCACAAGAAGAAAAGAGTCAACTCTGAACAAGCACACAAAAAATGCCAGGCATTGTAGTACACACCCAAAATCCCAACACTCAGGAGGTTGAGGCAGGAGGCCTGCTTTTAAATTCAAGGGCAACCTGGGCTACACAGTGAGCATCATCAGGCCAGTCAGGGCCATACATTGAGACCATGTTAGAAAAAAAGCAAAAATAAAATTCAAAAAAATGTACTATCGAGCCGGGCAGTGGTGGCGCATGCCTTTAATCCCAGCACTCGGGAGGCAGAGCCAGGTGGATCTCTGTGAGTTCGAGGCCAGCCTGGGCTACCAAGTGAGTTCCAGGAAAGGCGCAAAGCTACACAGAGAAACCCTGTCTCGAAAAACCAAAAAAAAAAATGTACTATCGACAACAATTAATCAATAGTCAAGGTGTAAAACGTAGAAAAACATGATTTTCCTGAATAACAAAATCTAAATAATCACCTCATAGCATAATTTCCACTCTCAATCTTATTCTTCTCTAAACTTTCTTGCATCACAAAACACTACTATCACCTCAGAAACTTAAAGTCAACAAATCTTCATTAAAATCTTCATTTTCAAATAGGCATGGTAGCACATGCCTGTTCTCACAGCAATCAGAAGGCTAAATTTCAAGGTTGAAGCCACTCTGAGCTACACAACAAGTTCAAAGCATCTGGGCTTTAAAAAAAAAAAAAAAAAGAAATTCATTCTCCTCATCCACCTCAGCAATTCCTGTAACTCTACCTACCAGACATCTCCTGATACCAATCATCTCTAAATTTGACCACTGCTATCCTTAAACAGACCACTACCATTTAACTATCTGAACTACTTCTAGTACCCATTTTGCAGCTCCTGCATTCTACTTCTCTGTTTTACTTAACACATTTCTGTCTCCAGCTTCCAGAGACTAACTATATTCCTTGAATTAAGTCCAAGTACTACACAGCCTGAAATTATCTAGCTTCTACCAGTTTTGTGAATGCTTCTTCTATTCTCTTTTATTAAACTTCAAACACATGACCCTCTGCTATTCAAAGAACCCAAGTACATTCCTACTTCAGGGCCATTTCGTTTTCTCTTTGTTAGCCTATGTTCCTTCCACCATCTAGGCCTCCACTAGGGCCCCAAGTAACCATTCTGCTTTTACTTACTAGAGATATGTTTTGCCTGTTCTAGAATTTTACATAAATAGAATCATATAAACTTATCATGCCAGGATCCTTCTGGAAAAACATCCATGCTGTGATATCAAATTCCTTTTTATTCATGAACTCCTTTTTTTGATTCTTGTGTGTATGGGTGTACATGTGTACATACATGTGGAGGCCAAAAGACAATCCTAAGTATTATTCCTCAGGAATTCAGTCCACATGGCTTTTCTTTGAGGCAGGGTCTCTCACTGGACTGGAACTCACCAAACAGGATAGGTAGGCAGATCAGCAAGCCTCAGAGATCCTCCTTTATCATCCTTCCCAGCACTGAGATTACTAGTATACATCACCAAGCCTGACTTTTTTTGTTTGCTTGTTTTAAATACTTGGTTCTGGGAATCATACTCAACACTTGAAAGACAAGTACTTTAGTAATTAAGCTATCTCCCTCAGCAACACCCCCTTCCCCCATTTTATTCTTTTGTGGCAAAATCTGATGTAGTGCAGGGTAGGCTCTAACTCCTTATGAAGGTGAGAATGACCTCACACTCATGATACTAATCTCTGCTTGCCAAACAATGGCATTAAAAGTGTGTGTCACTATGCCTAGTTCTATTCCTACACACTTGATGAAAACAAGAAAATTACTTGAGTACCCTAAACAAGTCTGATATTTTGGTCTTTTTTAGAGAGATTTTATATATAGATTTTAAGCTTAGTTTAATCCTTTAATCTATTATAATAATAACTCTCTAACTGTATGCCATCTACCTCCCAAGTCAAACTTGCCTACATGATTTAGCTATACAAGCCTAAATTCCTCACTTTTTATTACATTTTTCTTTTTGTATATGTATGCATGCACGTATGTGCAAGCACATCACGAAAGCATATGTGGAGGTCAAAGAACAACCGCCAAGAGTTAGTTCTGTCCTTCCACCATGTGGGTCTCTTGGATGTCCTGAAACTCTATATAGACCAGGCTAACCTCAATTCATAGAGCCCCACCTGCCTAAGGCATATGTCACCAAGTCCAGCTAAATTTCCCACTTTTCAAAAAGTATGTACCTATGTGGGGGTATGTGCACATGAGGCCAGAAAAAGCAGCTTAATCCCCAGGAGCTGAAGTTATTGGTGGTTGTGAGCCACACAATATGGGTATTGGGAACCAAATTTGGGTCCTCTTAAAGAGCAATATGTACTTGTAACCACTGAGCCATTTCTCCAGCCCCATAAATTTCCCTTTCTTCTAGTTTTAAACTTTTTAAAATATTTTATTTTTATGCGAATGAGTGACTATCTGCATGTATGTATTATGTGTACCACATGTGTGCCTGGTTGCCCATGGAAGCCAGAAGAGGATTCAGATCCCTTTAACTAGAATTACAGAGAGTTGTGAACAGCCATATAGGCGCTGGGAACTGAACCCAGGTCTAGCCAGTACTTTTAACCACTACGCCATCTCTCCAGTCCTGAATTTTCCTTTTCCTATTTTTTATTTTTATTTTATTTTACTTTTTTTGCTTTGGGTCTGGCTACATAGCCCTGGCTGTCCTGGAACTCACTACATAGGCCAGGCTGTCCTCAAACTCAAAGATCCTCCTGCCTCGGCTTCCTAAGTGCTGGGATAAAAGGCACACGCCACCACATCCAGCAACTTTTCCTTTCTTAAATATTATCTAAAGATTTGCAGCCCAAATCTCAAAAATATTCTTTTATCATTCTCCATCTCATCTTCTGACACAGTGTCCATCTCTCACTGAACTCAGAACTTGCCAACTGGCTATACTTGCTGGCCAATGAGCTCCAGAAATTCACTTGTCTCCATCCGCCTGCATTAGGGTTATAAACACAAACTTGTACCTTGTTGGTTTTGTGTGTTTGTTTGTTTGCATAGATGCTAAAGAGCCTGGTTTACAGAGTGAGTTCCAAGGCAAACAGGGCTACACAGAGAAACCTTGTCTTGGAAAAAAAAGAAATAAGAAAGAAAAATTAAAAAGCAAAAAGAACCGGGCGGTGGTGGCGCACGCCTTTAGTCCCAGCATTCATGAGGCAGGTGGATCTTTGAGTTCAAGGCCTGGTCTACAGAGCAAGTTCCAGGACAGACAGGTTCCAACGCTACACAAAGAAACTCTTTCTGGGGCGCACGTGCGGGGGGGGAGGGGGGGGTATGATGATATGGGGAGGAATAAGCAAAAATTTTAAAAAAATCTGATTCTGTCAAAATATTCTTTTATTTCCTTCCAAAACTATTGTTAGTGTGTGTGTGTGTGTGTGTGTGTGTGTGTGTGTGTGTGTGTGTATGTATGTGTATGTGAGCACATGCATAGGGTACCACAGAGATGAGGAGTCAGGTCCCTCAGAGCTAGAGTTACAGGCAGTTATGAGAAGCCCAACATGGGTGTTGGGAAACAAATGTTCTTAACTGCTCAGCCATCTTGCTATCACCAATACACCCATTTTTTAAAAAAATATTGTTTTGTATATATGAAAAGTAAAATAAGGTTGTGTGGGGGAAAAAAAAAGCTATTCTTACCTGGTAAGGATAGGTACCATATCCTGCCCACTGCCATGGTCCTTTTCCCACTGCTCCAGCAGGGTAGTGAGCTCAGCTTTGGAGTCCACATGCACCACTACTGTAGTCATGGCTTGGCCTAAAGAAGTCAAAACAGTGAGAAATGAACAAACACACACATCTGACATAGTTCCTACAAAAAGAAGTGTGAAGGTAGTAGGTAAAGGATAAGTCAGAGTCTGAGGCCAGCCTGGGCTATATAGTTTTACTCTAGCTAGGGACACACAGAAAGACCCTGTCTTCAAAATGGGGAGGAAGGGGGACCCTGAAACTAAAGAGATGATAGCTGCCATCAATTGTGAATCTACTAAATACCACTGGGTTGTAAATTTACAATCTTTGGGGATGGGAGACAGGCTCTCACTAGTAGCTCCAGTTGACTTAAAACTCACTATGTAGCCACCACACCAGGCTTACAATTTTTTTTAAAGACAGAATATGTAATGCCTAGGCTTGTTTTGAACTCATTTTATACCCAAGAATGACTTTTATTTTCTGATCCTCCTGCTTCTACCTCCCAAGAAGTAGGATTAGAGATATAATGGTATATATATATATATATATATATATATATATATATATATATATATATTATAGAGGAGGCTTGGGCAGTGCTGAGGATTGAATTGAGCTTCATGCATGCTAGACAAGTGCTGTACTACATAAGAACAGTCTAGCCCCTTTTTATTTTTTGCCATATTTTTAATGGAGGTTAAAAAAAAAAACCTCACCATGCCTTTAAACCTAGCACTTGGGAGGCAAAAGGCAGGAACATCTCTGTGAGTTGCAGGACAGTCAGGAAAAGAAAAAGCTAGGCAAGGAATGCACATCTTTAGTTCCAATACTTGGGAGGCAGAGGCAGGTGGATCTCTTAAGTCTGAGATCAGCCTAGTCTACAAAATGAGTTCCAAAACAGCCAGGGTTTTGATAAACAAAACAAACAAACAAAAACTATAAAGGAATGCACTTAAGCAATCAGCCTTCTAGAATACATACACTGTTACAGTTTTGTGCTGCTTTCACTTACTTTTGGTTGACATTTTTGTTCTTTGAAGTGACAGGGATTGAACACAGGGCCTTCTCATGTTAAATAAGAACTCTACTACTGAGTTACATCCCTAGCCCTTGGTTTATTCATTTTATTGTTTGGTACTAGGAATTCTAGAGTCTCAGATATATTAAGAAATCATTCTAACACTGAGCTACCTCCCCAGTGTTTGTTTAGGGTTATTAGTTTTGGTTTTTAGGGTTGTTAATATTTTGGTTTGGGTTTTGATCTTTTTGTTTCTCTGACAGGGTTTCTTTTTATATAGCCTTAGATGTCCTGGAACTAGCTCCGTAGACCAGGCTGGCCTCAAACTCACAGAGATCTGCCTGCCTCTGCCTCCCAGTGCTGGGATTAAAGGCTTTTGCTGCCACTACTACCCAGCTTATTTTGGTTTTTGTTGTTGTTGTTGTTGTTTTTGTTTGTTTGTTTGTTTTTTGTTTTTGAGGGGTCTAGTTCCCAAACTGTCCTTAAACTCACTCTGTCACCCATGTAGACCTTGACTGAGCCTTGGATATTCCTGGATCAGCTTTGAGTCCTGGGCCTTTAGGCCTGCCATACTAGGCCCACTGAAGTAGTTTGAATGTAATTGGCCCATATAAGTTCATAGGGAGTAGCACTATTAGGAGGTACGGCCTTTTCAAAGCATATGTATCACTGTGGAGGTCCTATGCTCAAGATACATCCAGTGTGGACACGGGCTCCTGCTGCCTGCAGATCAAGATACAGAACTCTCAGCTCTTTCTCCAGCACTATGCCTGCCTGCACACCTCCATGTCCCACCATGATGATAGTGGACTAAACCTCTGAAACTGTAAGCTACCCCAATTAAATGTTTTCCTTTATAATACAGAGTTGTCATGGTATCTCTTCACAGTAATAGAAACCCTAAGACACTCATGTAGCCTGTGGTTTGTTGGTTTTTGTTGTTTTTATTTTTGTTTTGAGACAGGGTGTCACTATGTAACTCATATTCATGATTGTTCAGCTTCAGCCACCCGAGTTCTGGGATTACAAGTGTGCACCATCATACCTACTGCATTAACATACCACTTTCAAGGTTCCTCCACCTATTAGCACAATGTAAAGAAAAGTTTTTGAGACAGATTTTCTCTGTGTAGCTTTGGAGCCTTTCCTGGAACTCACTCTATAGCCCCGGCTGGCCTCAAACTCACAGAGACCCACCTGCCTCCTCCTCCCGAGTGCTGGGACTAAAGGCGTGCGCCACCACGGCCCCGCAAGAAAAAATATTTTTAAGAAAAAATAATTTTTAAAGAACAAGAAAGTAGCTGGGTAGTTGTGGCACATACCTTTAATCCCAGCACTTGGAAGGCAGAGGCAGGCGGATCTGTGAGTTCAAGGCCAGCCTGGTCTACACAGAGAAATTCTATCTCAAAAAAAAAAAAAAGCCGGGCGGTGGTGGCGCACGCCTTTAATCCCAGCACTCGGGAGGCAGAGCCAGGCGGATCTCTGTAAGTTCGAGGCCAGCGTGGACTACCAAGTGAGTCCCAGGAAAGGCGCAAAGCTACACAGAGAAACTCTGTCTCGAAAAACCAAAAATAAATAAATAAATAAATAAATAAATAAATAAATAAATAAATAAATAAGCCAGTCTGGTGATGGTGCATGTCTTTAATCCCAGCACAGGCAGGCAGATCTGAGTTTGAGGCCAGTCTTGTCTATGGAGTGAGTCACAGGACAGCCAGGGCTACAGAGAGAAACCTAATTCCACAAAATAAACACAGGGAGAAAGAATATACAGGAAAGCAGTTAACTGTTTAAACTAAAGGTATTCACTTAATTTAGCTTTTCTACTAGAAGGGTTTTTGTTTTGTTGTTTTGTAAGATTCCATTTCAAAAAACAAACAAATTCAGGATCAGAGACAGGAGGATCTCTGTTAGTTTCTAGGCCAGACTGGTCTACAAAATCAAGTTCTAGGACAGCCAGGGCTGTTACACAAAGAAAGGGTGTAGGGTGGTTCCTAGGTTCTGTCATCCCCAAAACATCATCCAAAAAACAAAAACAAAAAAACAAAAAACAAAAAAAAAAAGTTAGAACTGAACCAACTTTTTGGTCAAACTAATTTAAACTGATTCTCAAATATCTTTTGGTTGGTTGGTTGTTTTTTTTTGAGACAGGGTTTCTTTGTGTAGCCCTGGCTCTCCTGTAATTCACTCTGTAGATCAGGCTGGTCTTGAACTCAGTGATCCGACTGCCTCTGACTCCCAGAGAGTTAGGCTTAAAGGTGTGTGCTACCACCACCCAGCTCAAATAATTAAATACAAAAATCAAAGTGAAAACTTTGTGCAGAATTGCCACCTGTGAATTTAAATGTGTATGCATAAACCTCTAAAATGAAAAGAATACCCAAGATATAGATGAGTTATTATGGCAAGTAACTGTGTGTAGGATTTTTTTTATTACACTTTACTCCATTCTACCATTTCCCCACCATCTTGCAACTTTTAAATTAAACCACAAAATAGGTCCTCTTCCTACACTATACTTAATGGCTATTTCAGCAAATATTGCCCCCATATCTAAGATAAAGTCCATGTTAAAACAGATCCTGAGGCAAAGAGGAAAGGTGGGAAACAGCACTTCTTTAGGAAAGTTGCAACCTTCACTTAAAAGGAGCTGAGAGTTGTAGCTAAATGTAAGGCCTGTCCCTGAGGCCCTAAATTCAATTCCTAGCACGAGGAAAGAAAGGGGGAGAGGGAGGGAGGGAGGGAGGGAGGGAGGAAGGAAGGAAGGGAGGGAGGGAGGGAGGGAGGGAAGGAAGGAAGGGAGGGAAGGAAGGAAGAAAAAAAAAGGCAGGCAGGCAGGCAGGGAGGCAGGCAGGCAGGCAGGCCAACTCGAGCCGATGGTGCACATCTGTATCACAACACCTAAAAAGCTGAGTGGGGTGCATTCACAAGTCTGAGGCCAGCCTGGGTTACATAGATTCTATTTCAATAAAGACTTAAGGGAAGGAGAAGAGAGGTCCTGGGTCAATCCTCACTAGAAGGGAAAAGGGGAAAATTTCGAATTTACAACTTTAAGCAAAAACTCAACACTCTGGCACGTGATCATATATAACTTTATTACTGTCCATGACTATCTGCTTTACAAAAACAATATAGTGGTAATAAACCAACTCCAATCACTTCAATTTAACACGGAGTTCGTTTTATTACATTTTATTAAATTTAACAACTGAACGACAATGTAACAGTAAAATACTATGCTCAAGAAATGTGAAAAATTCCTGAAATTACCTTAACACCCAAAAAATATATCCCCACTAGAAAATGGTTAATGAAATACTGCTACATACAAACACAAATCTTGACATCTGGAAGAAATATACTATATTGACTCCTAAAGTCAAAATACATACGCTTATAAAAGCCTTAAAGGTAAATGCCAGGAAACCCAAGATGGGGAAAAAAGCCTTCATGTGACACTACCAATGAACCTCTCACGCTCCACATTAACAAAGGGCTTGCAACAGGAAGACAGTGCTATAATAAATTAATAATTAAAACATGCAGGCAAGTTAAAAGGCTTCGATGGAAAGTGTTATGGAAAACAAGAACGCCAGGCATTAATGGTGCATGCCCTTAATCCCAGCACTGGGGATGCAGAGGCAGGCGGATCTCTGAGTTTGAGGCCAGCCTGATCTACAGAGCGAGTTCCAGGAAAAAAAAAAAAAAAAGGCAACACGAGGTAGACAAAACGAGTCGTAGTCATTTACGCAAAAGTCATTTACTACTACACACACTCTAAGAGTTAACTCCTCAACAAATGGAAAACTAGAGCTATCACGGCAGTAAGAGGAAACAGACCGACGGCTTCTAGAAGCAGGAGAGAGTGAGAGTGAGAAAACCCAACAGAAAACAACAAAAAGCCCTCGGAACAAGCTCTCGAAAAGCCCGGCAGGCAACCTCAGGTCAGTCTCGGCCCCCGCACACCTCTCTCCCCGTCCACGCTGCACCCGTCCACGCTGCACCGCATTGTACAAGTAGGAGGGGTTCCCGCAGCGCTCCTCCCCCTGGCCCGGTCCAAGAGCAGGGCGGTGGGAGGCGGCCCGAGGCCGAAGGAGGGGAAAGCCCGCCCAGGTGACTGAGGCTGGAGGCGGAGACACAGTCCGCGAAGGGGTCCGTCGTGCGGCCGGGAAGAGGGCGCCCCTCGCCTCGTGAGGGACAGAGAAATTGAACGAGCACCTCCTTCAGGTAGAGGCGAGCACATCCCTGCCCCCCCACTCCGGGCGGAAGAGTTACTCTAAGGAAGCTTCTTTAGAAGACTGAAGGAACAACCTGGAGGCCCCGCCCCCGAGCCCGGGATCAAAAACAGGAAAGTCCTGTCAGGCCCCGGGCCCAGCCTCCCGGGTGGTCCTGCCCGCCCCCTCGCCGCCGGCAGACGAAGCAGGTGCCGCCCCTCCCCCAGCGAGGCGCCCACTCTCCCGCCCAGCCGGCCGCGCGCTCGGTCTCCTCGTGCCCCTCCCGGAGAGCCGGCTCCTTCCTTTCCCCGCTTACCTTCGCGGGCGGCTCGGCCGCTTCTCCCCCGACCCCTCCAGCAGCCACAGTTCACACACACCGCCTCTGGTCCCGCACTCACTCTCCCTCACTCACACACACAGCGCGACCACGGCTCCTGGGCGGCCCACATATTATGCGTCACTCGCATGCTACGTACTGTGCGCGCGCGCGCAAACTTGGCGCGAGGCTCGTGAGCAGGGAGGGGGGGGGAGAACGTCGGCGCCGGCGGAGGAACATCAAAGCGCTCCTGGGAAATGAAGTTCCGCGTTTCAAGGGCGGGGAAAGTGGGGGCTAGAAATACCAGTAAGCACCTCCCCGGCGCATTGGCTTCTGGAATCCGTAGTTTTCTGTAGTAAACGTGCATTCCTGTGTATTTATTGGCTACTTCCAGAATCGGGAGCGAAAAGTGAAGGAAGGAATCGATCTTTCTAAAGCAGAACTGGCTACAGCTGCCTGATAACTTGGTCAATACTTAATTCTACCCTGTGTCATCGGAAGAGCTCTGTAGTACTATGATTGACACATAAGCCCTAGAAAATGCCAGAGTCAAAGAATGCATTTCGCACAAATGTATCAGAAATTACAGTACTCATTAAGAAGAAACTCGCTAGTTTTCCTTTGGCTTTCTGTTCAAAACAAATTCGGCAAGAATCAAAAAAGCATCGTAGTATATGTGAGGCAGGTAATTTTTTTAAAAAAGCCTTTCAGCGAAGACTGGACCGACTACAAAGGTCATCTAATTCGATTTCTTAATTTTAGAACTGAGGAAAGTGTAACCCAGAGTAAATGACTTGCCGAATATCACCAGGCAAAGTGAAGCAGCATCAGGAGGATCTATCTGACTGTGTCCCCCAGATCCTATGTCAGAGCATGGAAGATAAACTCCACAATTGAGCAGAATCTTGACAAGACCTACCCCAAGGCCTGATGCTCTTGGAATTATCATCATTATTGCTCTTGGAATTCTCAGTGTGTTCTGTGCGTTTCCATAGAGTTCCCACAGTCAATACTTTCACATGGAGATTATAAAAACTGTGGGCCTATTGTTATGAACAGATTCTATGGCTGTTAAGCCAATAGCCACCAGGCAGTGGTGGTACCTGTGAGTTCAAGGCCAGCCTGGTCCACAGAGCAGGTTCCAGGACAGCCAGAGCTACATAATAAAGAGACCCTGTCTTCAATCACAAAACAAAAAAAGATACGGATTTGGAGGCTGGAGAGATGGCTCAGCAATTAAGAGCACCTGCCTCCTCTTCCAGAGGACCAGGATTGGATTGAAAACACATGGCAGCTCACAGTTCCAGAGGATGAGATACCCTCTTCTGGCCTCTACGCATCATGCATGCTTGTGGTGCACCCACCAACATACATGCAAACAAAACACTCATACACATAAATCTTTAAATTTCTTTTTTTTCCCCCCTTTGGATTTTTTTTTTATCTTTCAAGATAGGTTCTCACTATGCAGCTGTGGCTGAAATTGTACCTCCTTATGTAGACCAGCTGGGATTTAAGGCAACCAGCTCTAACTTCAAAATCACAGAGATCCACTTCTGCCTTCCAAGTGCTGGGATTAAAGGCTTGGGCCACTATTCCCAGCTACGACATAGACTTCATGATACTTCCAATACCACTTTAGGCAGCTTTCCTGACATATACCCCCCTGGGGTGTGAACCCAAAATGTAGCAGGATGGATCCTCTAGATATCCTCCCTAATTCCTTGGATACCTTGCCTCTGCCTGTGGTCAGCTCTACAAGAGCCCGTGGGGGAACCCCAAGTCCCGTTTATCAAAGCAGGAGTCACTGCCTCACTCTGTCACCAGAGGGCACTACTCCACTTAGGAACCCAGTGGGGGTGGGGGGCTGGGTTGGTGGTGGCTCTAAGGGGCGTCAAGGAGAGGTCTGGGACATTTGGAGACCAGAGGAAGTACAGGGCCTGTCTAGGAGCAACTCCCCCAAGAATCTCCACCCTAAGCAGGTGATGGCAGTACATGCTTAGAATCTCAGTACTTTGTGTGGAGAGATAGGAATCAGAAGTTCAAAATCATCCTTGGCTACCTAGCATGTTTAAGGCAAACCTAAACATGAGACCTTGCCTCCAAGAAAATACCAAAACATCTACCCCTGTACTCCTGCAACCCTCCTTCCCCGACTGTGAACACCGTGTAAACACAGTCACATGCCTGCAGACACTCCAGACTCTCATTCTGGGAGGAGCAATGGGGCGGCACCCAGGCTTCCCTAGCTACATATCCCTAGTGTGATCATTGCAGAGTTCACAGGAGGGGCGTTACCTACATTGCTAGATGCAAAAGCATGTATGTGTATTAGGCACTAGTCTTCACAGCCAATACTTTCACACCTAAGCACATATAAGCATAAAACCACAGATAATCCAGGCCTGCACACCTAGCTTGGTTCTGGTACATTTATTCTGAATCCTTGAAAAGGATTGTTCTGATTTGTCTGTTTATTTTTTGCCTCTTTGGTAGAATATCTGTGAGCTTTGTCCTACCCTGCTCTACACATTTCTCCCTATCTTGTGGTACAACTAAGAACCCCCCAGCCTGGTGGTGGTGGTGCAAACCTTTAATCCTAGCACTCAGGAGGCAAAGGCAGGCATATCTCTGTAAGTTTGAGGCCAGCCTGGTCTACAGAGCAAGTTCTAGAGAAACCCTGTCTCAAAAAACAACAACAAAAAAAGATGACCCCCAGCTGAAAGAGGGAGGAATCATAGAGCTCCCCAGAATCAGAAAGGACAAGAGCCCCAGCTCTGTCCCCAGCATCAAGGGTTACAGTCTTAGACATAATCTACCTCTCCCTGTCCCAAGCATACTCATTATTTATAGGAAAATCCACAGTAGCAAGTCCTCTGGGCCTCAAGCTCCAGCTCCTTCTATAATTACTTTTCTCCAAGTGCCTCCTCTCTAGGTTCACCCAACCCAGGTGTTTCTCCCCCTGGTGCCACCCAATACCCCCTGATTTCTTCCAGAACTCACTTGGGCTAGAAAATGAGCATCCCCTTATGCTCTCCTGTTAACTGGAGGACACTAAACTACCAGTGTCACAGAAGTTACTGAAAACAGTAGTGCTATCAGGCTCTGGGGATCCCTACCTATGCAAAAAGGAAAACTCAGTCATTCTCTGACCTACCCAGCAAGATCCAACAGTTCTCCAGAAAATAAAAGGAGTAACACTACTATTCACCCAAAATGTATGCAGAGGCCACTCCTGCCTAATTATATCCATGTACAACACTTCATTTTACAGAGAAATAAACTGAGGATCTACAGATAATAGTTTAATCCTCTACCTTATCTGATGAGTTCAAAACAACTTCATAGAGGCCAGAAGGAAATAAGGCAGTGACCTCCATCTCTACCCAGCTCCCACGTCCCTGGGCCTCAGACATAGAGAAGAGCCTTGCATAATTATTGAGGACAATAATAATAGCAAATGATTAGTTTTCCTGAAATTCAAATTGAGCTGACCATCTGACAGCCCTGTGTCAGAACCGCTACTCAAACACAGACTTCCCAGGTCTCCCATTTCTGCTCTTTCTGGAACCTCACTTCTTCTGAAAAATGGTGAGAAACAAGTTAGAGCTAGCATGGTAGCACTTGCCAATAATCTGAGCACTGAGGTTAAGGCAAGAGGATCAAGAATTCAACGCAGAGGGGAAATGGCTCAGTGGGTAAAGGCTCTTGATGATTAGCCTGATGGCTGAGTACAATTCCTGGGACCCACATGGAAGGAGATGAGCCAGAGCTGTCCTATCCCCTATAAAATGTAATTAAATATTTGAAGAGTCAAAGACAAGCTTTGATTGGGCTGGAGAAATGGCTCAGAGGTTAAGAGCACTTGTTGCTCTTGCAGAGGACCCAGGTTCAATTCCCAGTACCCACATGATGGTTCACAACCATCCATAACTCCAGTTCTAGGGTAACCAGAACCCTCTTCTGACTTCCCTGGGCATCAGACACATACATGTGGCACACATAACATACAAGCAAAGACTCATACATGCTGTGGAATAATCCTTTTGTACACTGTGAAGATGTGTTGCTCTCATTGTTAATAAAAAGCTGATTGGCCGATAGCTAGGCAGGATTTTCAGGACAGAGAGAATGCTGGGAAAAAGGTTAGAGTCAGAGGAGACACAGAGCAAGCAGGATGGGAAGTACATACATGAGGTAAATGAGCCTCAGGGTAGCACATAGATTAATAGATATGGGTTAATTTAAAATGTAAGAGTTAACTAGTAACAAGCCAGAGCTAACAGTCAAGTATTTTTAATAAGTCTTTGAGTGGGTTATTTAGAAGTAGTTGCTGGGACACAGAGAAACTCCGCCTACACATACACATGAAATAAAATAAATCTTTTAAAAAAATACTGGGAAAAAAACAGGCAAGCATTGGCTCTATGGTAAGACTCTATCTCAAAAAAAAGAAAAAAGAAAAGAAAAGAAAAACAATAGGGGCCTGGACAGATGACTCAGAGATTAAGAGCATTGGCTGCTCTTTTAGAGGTCCTGAGTTCAATTCCCAGCAACCACATGGTGGCTCACAACCATCTATGATAGGATCTGATGCCCTCTTCTGGCATGCAGGTATACATGTAGAGCACTCATACATAAAATATAAATAAATAAATTTAAATAATAAAATAAAAACAATTGGTTTTCTAATCAATATTATTAAAGCCAAGACAGGTTTGGTGGTGCTCTCTTTAATCCCAGAACTCAGGAGGCAGAAGCAGGCTGATCTCTGTACTTTTAGGGCAGCCTGGTCTACAGAGCTAGTTCCAGGACAAACAGGCTACACAGAGAAACCCTGTCTCAAATAACAAAACAAGAAAATTTGGATCAAAAGTTCAAAGTCATCCTGGACTGCTGTGGAACAATCCTTTTCTATACTTTCACTGATTAATAAAAAGCTGACAGGCTGGTTGGTGGACAGGAAGTTAGGTGGGAAAGCAAAACTGGGAATGGTTGGAAGAAGGAGGGCAGAGTCAGGAGTCGTCAGCCAGAGGGAGACTGAGCTGGACAGACAAAATGGGATAGAGGTAAAGGCCACGAGCCTCAGGGCAATACATGGATTAATAGAAATGGGTTAAGTTGTAAGAGCTAGTTAGTAATAAGCCTGAGCTATTGGCCAAGCATTTATAATTCATATTCAGCCTCTGAACCTGTTATTTGAGACCAGGTGGCCAGGACAGGAAACATCTGAACTACATAGAGAAGTTTCAGAACAGCAGCCTGGGTAGACTATGTAGCAAGAATCAGTCACAAAACAGATTATACAAACCAAGGAGTCTGGGCTCCCTTTTCTAAAACTTGATTAATAACAAGGCTCAAACCCTGTCTGTGACTCCTTCTGTGTCACTGATGGTTAGGGATAAGGAAACAGTTTATTCTATTCTAGTAGAATTTGAAGAAGTAGATGGGTCCATGGTTCAGTTCAGATTTGGAGGCAAACAGACCAGGCCTAATACTGCTTGTGCTGGCTAGTTTTATGTCAGCCTGACACAATTAGTCATTTGGAAAGAGGGACTCTCAATTGTGAAAATGACTATAATAAAATTGGCCAAGGCCGGGCAGTGGTGGCGCACACTTTTAATCCCAGCACTCGGGAGGCAGAGCCAGGTGGGTCTCTGTGAGTTCAAGCCCAACCTGCTCTACAGAGCAAGATCCAAGAAAGCACCAAAGCTACACAGAGAACACTCAAAAACACACACACACTCACTCACACAAAATTGTCCAGTAGACAAATCTGTAGTGCATTTTCTTAATTATTGATTGATACTGGAGGGCCTAACCCATTGTGGGTGGTGCTACCCCTGGGCTGGTGGTCCTGGCTGCTATAACCAAGTCATGGGAGAGCAAGCCAGTAAACAGTGTTTCTCCATGGCCTCTGCTAGTGTTCTTGTTTCCAGATTCCTACCCGATTTCTTACCCTGGCGTCCCTCAGTGCTAGACCTATAAGCTGTAAGGTGAAATAAACCCTTTCCTCCCTGTTACTTTTTCTCACAATAGAAAAGCTAAAACACTATTGCTCCTTTGTACTAGCTCTGGAGCTTTAGGCTACTTCATTTTTCTTGAGTTTTGATGACGACAGCGGAGTGTAGGCTTTCCACATATGAAAAATGAGCTTGCCGGGCGGTGGTGGTGCACGCCTTTAATCCCAGCACTCGGGAGGCAGAGCCAGGCGGATCTCTGTGAGTTCGAGGCCAGCCTGGGCTACCAAGTGAGTTCCAGGAAAAGGCGCAAAGCTACACAGAGAAACCCTGTCTCGAAAAACCAAAAAAAAAAAAAGAAAGAAAAAAGAAAAATGAGCTTTATATCAGAATAATCCTAGAGCATATTTTCAGCTGCCCTGAAAAAAATAGTAGAATAGCCTCTTTCTTTTGAAGAGAAAGAGGAGTTTGAAACAGGATTTCACATAGCCACCCAGACTGGGCTTGAACTTGTTCTAGATAGATAGCCAAGGATGACCTTGAACTCCTGATCCTCTTGCCTCTATCCCCAGAGTTCTGGGACTATGGGACCACACCTAGCAAGGTAGAATAGCCACTTCTCGATCTGTTTCTCCATTCTTTGTCCTAGCAGAGAACTTTCTCACCATTGAAAGCCATACCTCTAATCAAAGTTGAAGGATAGTAAAGGACAAGGAGTCTCTTGGATGTAAACGAGACATGTTCAGTCTTTCCACAAACCAACCCATTCATACTGACTTCCTGTTGAGCTGCTGTCTATGTTTCAAATCCTTGCTCAAAGCACACTTACCTCCTTCCCTGGGATTTGCTGGCAGAACAGTGATGTTATAATCAGTAGAGGCCAGAGAGGATGGCCAGAGATAATACACCATGCACTACTCTTCACAGTGTACTTGCCCCACACAAGGCAGGAACTTAAGCATGAAAGGAGCCGAATGTCCTCCAGGTCCTCCCCCATCCCCATTCCATCTCATTTGATCCCCCCTCCCCCAGTGAATTTAACACTTCTGACTGCTGGAGTTTTGCCCATCCCAGAGGCCATGCTCCAGCAGGCTTGGAAGACAGGGTACAGAATTTTGTTTTTTTGTTTGTTTTGTTTTTGTGTTTTTGTTCTTTTTTGCCTAACCAATCAGTTTTTGACCATACATACATTAGCACAAACTCAGCTTGTGGCAGATACGTCAACACCCCTCACCTATATATAACCTATAAAGTCTCCCTGCTTTAGTTTTGGGGTGTGATTTGTCTGGCCTCGATCTCTGGGACCAGAGAAACTGTCGAGGAGTTGCTCTGCTCAAATATACCTCTTGTTATACTTTTTCAGTTCAGCTTGATCTGGCTTTCTGTGTTGGCAGAAAAACTTATTATTGACGGGGGGGGGGGGGCAGGCAGAAAAACCTATTAGTTTATAGTTATAAGATTTCTACAGAATGCAGAGACTCTCTGGTCTGACTCATTGGGAAATGCTCTAGGGAGTGATTGGGCAGAGCCTATGGAAAATTCACACCATCAGTTCTTTCATTTCAAAAGAACAGCCATGTCTAATGAGAAGATCCTGGTCTGACCTGATCTCCCCCTTCCTCCCCTGCCCGATTCAGACACCACTACCGTCACCCTATCTCTCCACAAGTCTGGATGATGAACCTGGGCCTAAGATATTGCCAAATACAGCCTGGAGTACCCACTTGGGCCTGGAAGCCAAAGCTATCGAGGAGAGACATTGCTAGGTGCAGAGGTTATCCTGGGCTCTTACCGAAGGGACAGCTCTTCTTCATTCCCAATAGGTGGGGGTGTAGCTCTGTGAAAAGTCACATGATGTTCCTGAAGGGAGCCCCTTCTGCCCAACTCCTGATCACTGGGTTCAGACTTGTCACAAGAGATTTTTGTGAAGTCACAAAGCTGACTCCCTCTACACAGGGCCAAGGACCAGGACAACCAGGGACTAATTGGATATGACTTAATGAAAGGGAGGAGTTCAGAAAACAGCCTTTGGGCCAAAGGGAGGAATGTGGAGCCTGAAAGAACTCACTGGACCAGCCTCAGTTAGAAGTGGGTGAGGGGATCTGTCAGAGACCTGGGGTTGAGGACAGTTTCTCAGGCTTCATCACTACCTGATGGGAGCTTGGGATTTGGGTCCTTAGCTGTGTGTCTGACTCTTGAGACTCCTTTGGGGGACCTTCCCTAAACTGAATACATATAAGAATCCTGATTACTAGCATTTATTCCATGGAAAAGGGAAGTTTAAACCTTTGATCCAGAACCACTTTATCCCTTTAATGAAATCCATCTAGGATCATCAATTTGTTTTGTCTGCTTCCTGGGCAAGAATGTGCAACCATATTTTGCTACACTGAAAAGCAGCCCTGCTGGGGGTGATAGCATATGCCTATAATCCCAGCACTTGGAAGGTAGAGGCAGGAGGATTAGGAGTTCAAGGTCAACCTAGAGTGAAAAAATAAAAATAAAAGGGAGGACATAACTACTCCTAAGGCCTCGGGCTAGTCTGAACTACAGGAGACCCTGTTGAAGAAGACGGCGTGGGGATGAAAGAGGGAAAAAAATAAAGAAATTAAACTACTCAAGCCGGGCGGTGGTGGCGCACGCCTTTAATCCCAGCACCCGGGAGGCAGAAGCAGGCGTATCTCTGTGAGTTCGAGGCCAGCCTGTCTTGAAAAACCAAAAAAAAAAAAAAAGAAAAGAAGAAGAAAAAGAAAGAAAGAAAGAAAGAAAGAAAGAAAGAAAGAAAGAAAGAAAGAAATTAGACTACTCAAAGGAAAAACAATGGCAGCAGAAAAAAATGAGTGCTCAGTGCCCGTGGTCTCCTAAACGTAGAGACTCACCTCCTGAAGAGCCAACCAGAGGAGAACACAGGATGGAAGAGAACACTCAATTTATAAAGGGTGGAAAGGCAGTCACTGCTGTGGAGGCCACAGTTTTTATGATGAGAGCCACTGACAGAAACCATGTTTTTAAAAGCAACTAACAAGCCGGGCAGTGGTGGCGCACGCCTTTAATCCTAGCACTCTGGAGGCAGAGGCAGGCTGATCTGTGAGTTCAAGGTCAGCCTGGTCTACAGAGAGTTCCAGGACAGCCAGGGCTACACAGAAACCATGTCTAGAAAACAAATTTTTTTTTGATAAAGGCTGCGGAGAAAGCTCAAGTAGTGGAGTGCTTGCTGCTCTTCCAGAGGACCTGAGTTCAGTTTCTAGTACCCACACAAGGCAGTTCACAACCACTGGCAACAAAAACTCCAGGGGGTCCAGTGTCATCTTCTGGCCTCCATCAGTACTTACAGACAGACATGTGACTGATGCGTATACATAAATATAAATAAATTTTTAAATGAATAAAATCATGTTTCAATGTAGAATTCATAAGCCACTGCTCTGTACCTAGCTCTATATGTGAGACCAAAACAGAAACAAGAACAATACACCTTGCAAGTTAATGGGAGACCAAAATAGGAAAAATTTACCTTGCAGGTTAAGGGATCTGTTTGCAATTAAGACAGTTAACAAGTTCCTCCCGGGCTGTGGTGGCAACTAACAAGCCAGGCAGTGGTGGCGCACGCCTTTAATCGCAGCACCCGGGAGGCAGAGCCAGGAGGATCTCTGTGAGTTCCAGGCCAGCCTGGCCTACAGAGCAAGATCCAGGACAGGCACCAAAACTACACAGAGGAACCCTGTCTCAAAAAACCAAAAGAAAAAAAAAAGAACAAGTTTCTATTTACCCTATGTTTGTTTGACCTACCCGCACTGGGACCATCTGTCTTGGGTATGCTTAATGACATGTGGGTAGGTAGGAGGTACATGGTAGGAAATATGTCAGGATGTAAGCTTGTCCCTGATTGGACCAGATGGGAAATATATATTATACTATGCCTTCATAAGCCTCAACAAAATGTAACTAGTCACCATTTCCTGGGAACCCTGGAATGGTCCTGGCCAGAGCCCATCATCCTGGCCAGTATTCAATTAAAGCTTGTTTCAAATTTGGCTCAAAAATTGTGAAACTAGTCTTGCTCTCATGATTCTCAGGCTCAACACATACCCTTTGTACCTTGAGGTAGGAAGGATGTAGCACATTGTGTACTCTACTGGCCTTGTTTCAAGGGCCCACAATCCAGGAACTGAGAAGTCATGCCATCCTTTAAAAAGAGGGCTAGCCAGGTGTAGTGCTGCATATCTTTAATCCCAGTACTTGTGAGGCAGTGGCAGAGGCAGGTGGATCTCTTGTGAGTTCAAGGCCAGCCAGGTCTACATAATGAGTTCCAGGTCAGCCAGAGCTGCATGGTGAGACCCTCTCAAAATAAAGGGGGGGGGAAGAGGGCTATTGGTGCTTACTTTGGCAGCACATATACTAGAATTGGAATGGTACAGAGATTATCATAGTGCCTGCCCAAGAATGACACACAAATTTGTAAAGCGTTCAATATAGTTTAAAAACAAAAACAAAAAGATGACTACTAGGGCTGGAGTGTTGTGAGAGAATTGTTTGCACTGCAACCCCACTGTGCCAATAAAGCCACCTTGACTCAAGGACTTAGTCAGCAATTGGCTGACTGGGATTAGCCATAGAGTTGTTGGAAGACTGGGGAAATTGGAGAGAGGAACAGGAAAAGAGAAGGGACTGGGAGGAGGTTTTCTGGGACTTTCGGATGGGAAAAACATGGAAAATAGGGTCAGCTGATCGCTCCAACACTGTTCCTTAGATTTATCAAGTTTTTATCTCAATTTCTGACTCCTGAGATTTAATACCAGAACAATTTAGGTAAACGCTATACTGGAGTGTAGCTCAGTGTTAGATCATTGGACCAGAATGTCAATGTGTTCCATCCCCAGCATCAATGAAGGAAAAAAATAAGAAGAGACTGGGGCGGTGGTGGCGCACACCTTTAATCCCAGCACTCGGGAGGCAGAGGCAGGCGGATCTCTGTAAGTTGGAGACCAGCCTGGGCTACAAAGGGAGTTCCAGGAAAGGCTCCAAAGCTACAGAGAAACCATGTCTTGAAAAACCAAAAAAACCAAAACAAAAACAACAAAAAAAGAAAGAAGAGGAGACTGTATCCTGACCCCTTCCCAAATGAGGGGAACACAGAAGACTGAGGACTGCAGCAGAGGAGCTAGGGCTCCTCTTCCTCTCTGGGTCTGCAGGCGTGGACTAGGAGTCATTCATTTTTCTAAGAGTAGGTTCACATTGTGTGCCTCTGGTTGGTTGGATCCTCCGGCTTGCCCCTGCAAAGTCCGGGAAACCCCTTTCCTGTCTCTCTCTCTCTCCCCAAACCCTGCCCACTCAGAGTCTCTGAACAAAGGAAGGCACCAAAAAGCCCAGTTCCACGTTCTTGGCAACTATTGAAATGCCCCCCCCATGCCACCAGCCACTCAAGTTCCTGCCTAACAAATCAGCTTTTGACCATACTTGGACACAAACCCAACTTGTGGTAGACATGTCATTACCCCTCATCTACAATCTATTAAATCTACCTGCCTTAGCTCAGGTGCATGACTTCTTTGGCTTCATTCTCTGAGACCAGTGATCTTGCCCAGAAGTTGCTTTGTTCCATATACCTACTGTTAAACTTTTTCAACTCAGCTTGATGTGGCTCACTGTGTAGGCAGAGAAAATTATCAGAGGCAGAAAACCTATTAGTCTCCTATATGACCAAGGAGTCCTCTTGGCCATTTTATCACTGCCTTTAAGCCATGCCTTCATGGAGGGCTTCTGGATCTGGCCTCAAGGAATAGAATACTATGACCCTGAGAAGTTCCCTCATCTATTTTCATAATTATGTTTTTGCTTCATCTATGACCTTTAAATTTTATTGATACTACTTTTGCACAGAATTTTTTCCAGTAAAATTTTGTGCATAAGTAGATAAAAAGAGATATGGTGTGATTTGAGAGACATGACAGGGCAGAGTCCTTCCAATTCTGAGAAGTCCCTAGGGTTCTTAGGAACTCAGTCTGAAAAAATATGTACCATGTACCTTCCAGGACTTTCCAGGCTTGTCCTCTTGCATCTGTGACAAAGCATGTCTTTTATGAAGGATGGGAACAAGACAAAAAAGTGCCACCACATTCAAAGGCCACCTCAGTCCTGCTCAGAATATCTCCTTCACTGCTACTATTAGTATCTGGTTTCAGATCAGTTCATTTCCAACTGGCACATATTGTCAAGCCACCTTCACCTGCCTTTTCACTCCCAGCTTTACTTCCTATGGGTTCTGAAATCAGCATCTGATTTATTGTGGCCCAAAGCTCACAATAGTTACGATAACACCCAGGACCCTACACGTGTTAGGCAAACTGGGCTGTATCTGCAGCCTTATATGGTAGGCACAAGTCATGAGCATAAGCTACCTCTCTGTCCAGCAGACAAAGGATAGCAGTCAGTCTTTTTCTAGATACCTGACTCTGCACTGTGATCCCTGTAGACACTTGAATTGTCATTGTTGTGCCCCACCACACACACACACACACACACACACACACACACACACACACCACACACACCACACACACACACACACACACACACACACCACACACACCACACACACACACACACACACACACACACACACACACACACACACTACTGGAGATGAACCCAGGGCCTTACATGCCAGGCAGATGCTTAAGTAAATGAGCTATACCCTCAGCTGTCCTTGTCCTTATTTAGATGTAGGGAACATACTTGATTTCAAAGGGTGTCCTGCATTAAGAACAAACCCTATTCGTTTTCATTACCCCTAGTTGCAAATCAGAAGGGAGGCGTCAAGGTGGGCTGCCTACTCCACAAGTTAGGCAGGTCTAGACTCAGAAGCTTTTGTTCCAAAGAATAAATGAGAAGCCAATAGCCTTAGTTCATTCTAAGGAGAGCAACAAGTCAGGAGAGCAGAGCCATAGTGGAATGGACCTTATTACAGGAATAGAGAGCTGCATGGTAGCTGAGGGCAAATACTAGTTTGCCCTTTTGGCTGCAAAGGTAGGAGAAAGAAGTACAGAAATTCCCTGGGGCCAGACAAGGACCAGAATAGGACTGTGTGGTTGTTTGAATGAGAATGGCCCCATAGGCTCATATATTTGAAAATTGGGTCGCCAGTTGGTGGAACTGTTTGGGAAGGATTAGGAGGTGTGGTCTTACTGGAGGAGGTGAGTCACTGTAGGTAGGAAGTTTCAAATCCCCACACTATATTCAGTCAGTCTCTCTCTGCCTCATGCTTGTGGAACATTGTTGCTTACTGGTTGCTATCAATGGCTTGCACAACTTGCTTTATTATATAACCTCCTGCCCGGGGGTGGTACTTCCCAAAGCTCCTCCCTTGAATCAATTATTAATCAAGAAAATGACCCACAGATATGCCCACAGGCCAATCAAATAGATGCATGCCTATAATCCAGACACTTAGAAGGTGGAGCCAAGAAGATCAGGAGTTCAAGACCAGCCTAGGCTACATACAGTCTGAGGGTAGCCTGGACTACATAATACACTGCTTCACAAAACAACAAAATAAAATGTTAATGACATGGTCAAAACTCATACTGAGTATAATAGGAAGAGTGAACTCCAATTTTAGATAATAGTACTGCTTTATGTAACTTCATCAATTTTTAAAGAAAAAAATTGAGATAAGGTCTCATGTATCCAAGCTGACTTCAAACATATTATGCGACCTGAATGAGAAAAGGAAATCAAAGGGGAAAGGCCATGACTGATCCTAGGTATGGTGGAGGAGAACGCTTATTGTAGATAAAAAGGACAGCATGTCAGAGGCAGAGACATCTGGGAGAGTCCAGAGTGGACATGACGCTGGGCCATGTGAGGAGAGGGGGAGGTGAAGGAAGATGTAAGAGAGGGAACCAGGTGCAACTGTGGGGGGGGGTGTCAAAAAGGACGGGTAACAAAAAAACGGCTGTATTGTAGAGAAGAGCCTCTGGCCGCAGGGTATGCTACCCATATCCTGTAACAGGCAGGGACTAAGGGATGCTGCCATTTGTCCCAGGGTTTGAGACTTAGCATAACCAAGGAAGACCTTGAACTTGATCCTCCTATTCTGCCTCCCTAGTGCTGGGATTATAGGAGACACCACCATGTCTGATTGTGCGATCCAGGGGTTCAGTCCCAGGATTTGGTAGTTTAGCAAGCACTTCACCAACTGAGCTACATTCCTGTTTCATCAATTCTAATAACTATATCATCATGGAGTACTTAGTTGTATTTTTCTAGAATTGAGAATTTGATCCACAGCATGGTCCAAAAAATTCACTGAAGGCAAGTAAAATAGCTCAGCAGGTCAAGGTACCTAATACGTTTCCTGCCCCTCCCCCATAATAAGTTTTCCCACTGGCTCAGTAAGCCACATCAAGCAGAACTGAAAAAGTGTAATAGATATATTGAGCAAAGCAACTCCCGAAAGTTCTCTGGTCCCAGAGATCAGGGCTGGAGAAGCTGCACACCCAAGCCAGGTGTGCAGGAAAGTTTTATAGACTGCATGTGAGGGGTGATGATGTGTCCGCCACAAGCTGAGTTTGTGCCCAAGTATAGTCAAAAGCTGAGCACTTGGGTGGGGACTTGGGTGGCTGACAACTTCAGGGGAGGAAGTTGCAGTAGCCGCCAAGGGTGCAGAAGGGGCTTCTGGTGCCTTCCCTTTGTTTAGAGACTCTCTGGATAGGTGGGGTTTGGAGAGAGAGAGAGAGAGAGAGAGAGAGAGAGAGAGAGAGAGAGAGAGAGAGAGAGAAGAAGGAGGAGGAGGAGGAGGAGGAGGAGGAGGAGGAGGAGGAGGAGGAGGAACAGGATATCCTGGATCATACAGGGGCAAGCCAGAGGATCCACCCGAACAGTACCTTTGGCTAAGCCCAGTGACCTGAATTTGATCCCTGGCACCCAAATGTTTGAAGGACAGAAACAATTCCCACAATTGGTGCTCTTTTTTTCTTTGTTTGTTTGGGGGGGCTGTTTGTTTTTTTAGATAGGTTTTCTCTGTGTAACAGCTCTCTCACTTTGTAGACCGTGCTGGTCTCAAACTCAGAGAACTGCCTGCCTCTGCCTCCAGAGGATTGGGATCAAAGACGTGCACTATCACCACTGCCCAGCCTATAATCTGTCCTCTTATCTTCACAAGTTTGCTGTGGCACATGTTAATCCCATCTATTGAGAATTAAGACCACCAGCAAGGTTTAAGGCCAAATTTGAAGCAAGCTTTAATTAAATACTGGCCAGGTGGCTAGGCTCTGGCCAGGTCTATACCCAGGTTCCCAGGAAATGGCCCCTAGTCACAGTTTGCAGCAGCTTAAGAAGGAAAACCCTTGGGGGCTGGAGAGATGGCTCAGTGGTTAAGAGCACTGGCTGCTCTTCCAGAGGACCTGGGTTCAATTCCCAGCACCCACATGGTAGCTCACAACTGCCTGTAACTCCAAGATCTGACAGCCTCACACAAACATACATGCAGGCAAAATACCAATGCACATAAAATGTTTTAAAAAGGAAAGCCCATAATTCATTGCATTTCCCATCAGGACCAATCAGGGGTAAGCATACATCCTGATGCACCTCCAGCCTATATCCAGTCAGGGGCAATCCTATATCCTAACATATTTTCTGCCTGTGAAAATATGCAGATGGGTCAAACAAACTTGTTTAGGGAAGTAAAAAACATGTGGCTTGTTGTCTCCCATAAACAGTATCCTCCAGCATTTCAGGAACTATCTGTCCTTAGACAAGGGGCTTGCAGATCAGAGGCATTTTTGTTTCATGGGTCTCTATGGCATAGTAATTAAACCTTAAAATGTATCTTTGGTCTCATATTTCCCCTTTGAGTTGTATCCTGAGTCAAATCTGTGACTCTATGATGGGTACTTATTTATATTGGGATCTAATAAACATCAGCTTAATGGTACCAAGACAGGAATTATCATTTAGTTAAGGTATCAGTGATGCAAGAGCCAACAGCAATTAGCAAAAGCAGAAGGGCCAAAGGTCCTGTGATGGCTGACATCAGAGTTACTATCTAGAAGGGACCTGGAAATGAGAATGGGAACCAGTTACTTACTTCATCTCAGGTCCCCTTTTTTGCTACGAGTTTTTTAAATATAGCCAGGTTATTTCTAATGATTCCTGAGTAGTTTGTATAGAAACAACAATTTTCTCTCAAAGCTAAACAATAACATCTTTATTTTAATCGAGCAGGTTGTGTGCCCTATCATACTATAGAAGTATTTCAGCTAATGAATCTACCTATTGATAGATATAAATCTATTTGGTTTTAACAAGTAAATTCATGGCATGTCAATAGGCACTATAAGTAGCTATTTATATATGCCAGAGAGTTTCCTTTTGTTTTAACATTTCAGCCTGTTGGGGGACAGGGGGCAACCTACTCTCTTCTGTAACTACTTCCTGCTAAAACTAGGACATTGTTGTCAGGGTCCAGGAAGGCTGAAATAGTAGTCAAAGGCAAGGAGGGAATTCAGGCAAAGGGACATTCATCAAAAGCATCTGGTTCACTGACCCAGCTGAAGAGTCACAATGACTGGACTGGTCCACAACTGCTTTCAGCAAGTCCAGGGCTCGTACTTGTTTGCAGTAGGTTGTAGTCAGAAGCTGATGCCTAGTTGTGTCTGTCAGTCAACTGGAAATCTGCTGAGACAGATATAGACTAGGGAGGGACAGAAGTTAACACTTAGGAACTTAAAGGAAAATCTTACATTTGGAACTTCCAGGCCCATTAATCCTAGTAGTTGGGGGAGAGAAGGAACTCCAATACCATCTTCAGGAATAGACAGGTGGGGAAGGAATCTTAGGCTGTACTTATCTGGAGTCCTTTTGATCTATGAGAAGTGGATCCAATTCTTATGACTCCTTTGATTCTCTGAAGCTTACATAATTTTTTACAAAAAGACATAAAAATTTTAGATATATTAACATTACCAGTCTGTACTGAATTACACATTGTACAAAAAGCAGGTAACAAGTGTCTGTAAAACAGCTGGAGTAGACTCATACCTTTGAGTTCTAGCAAGAGCTATAGATTTGTTTTAAAAGCAAGAGCATGTTTTCTCTGTCCAGCGAGCCAGATATGGATTAGACTGAAATGTCTTTAGACCAGTGAGAAGCACCTTTAAGTCTATATTTAGAAGACAACCAAAAGAAATCTAAAATATTGAGCTTGTGACTGAACAGTAAGTAGTCAGTGGTCTACCAGCTTATCAGAACTCTATTGATCAATGTTAAAAGTCTGAACTTTTGAAACCTTAGTGTAACAATAGCATAGAAGGGAAAAGAAATTAGAAACAATTTTCATTTTTGCATATCTTAAATCACTTATTTAGACATTTACAACTTGCATTTACATCTTGAATCATTTTCTGAGACCCTCAAAACTTACTTAAGCTTTCACATCCACAAAACTTCATATAATTTAGACCCTCAGAACTTACATAGACATTAACATTTTTTATTTCCATTTAATCATTTCACAGAAACATAACCAGTTATTACTGAGAATAGCTGCAGCCAGCTTGTTAGCTCATTTCACACGTAAAAATTAGGCTTTGCCTTTTCTAGAGTAAGGCAAATCTGTCTACCTTCTCAACAGGATACCTAGTAGCTCTAGAAAAAGCAAGGCCTAATTTTTACATGTGAAATGAGCTAACAAGCTGGCTGCAGCCTTGGGGGAGAATTTGGTTGCTGGCTGCTGCTAAGCTGACAAAGATATAGTTAGCCTAGCTATCAACACCATCAGAGACCTGAGAAGGATAAATTATAGCATGAAGTATAATCCAAATGGCCAATGTACCAACTAAAATTACAGAGACCAGTCCATTACCCAGGCAGTCATCCCAGACTCCTGTGCTCTCCATGGCACTGGGGGCAGAGTTACCAGGACAGCTTCAGTCTTTGGCTGACAGGTCCAGAAGGTGAGAGGCTTTCCTGTGAAGGAGGAACATGGGAGAGACTGACTTTACTTTGTCTAGGCAAAGTGGGGCAATCAAATCTTCAGTGTCCTGCTTGTACAATTTGGGTCAGGTCCTGCAGGCAAGTGTTGCATTGGAGCAGTCTTGCCCAGTAGTTAGCATTACCACAATCCAGGTAGAGATATTGTGATGCCCTTTGATCTTCTTTGAAGACCTTAGGGTAACTGCTAGGAGCTGGGAGTCTGTCTATCATAGTCAGCTTTTTCCATTAAACATTTTAAATTCCATATTCATCACTATTATCTATTAAGTATATCTGAGCTAAACCTATACTTAGCCTTGAAAACATACCTAACATGACTACAAGTTTGATTATTATTTTTGGGGGGGGGGGTTTCAAGACAGGGTTTTTGCTGTAGCTTTGGAGCTTGTCCTGGACTAGCTCTGTAGACCAGGCTGGCCTCAAACTCACAGAGATCCACCTGCCTCTGCCTCCCGAGTGCTGGGATTACAGGCGTGCACCACCACTGCCCGGCAAGTTTGATTATTATAGATGACTGATTACTGATCTGTTATTTCTTTTATTTATGTATGTATGTATGTATGTATGTATTTATTTGTTTGTTTGTTTGTTTGTTTATTTATTATACAGTATTCTGCCTGCATGTGTCCCTGCAGGCCAGAAGAGGGCACCAGATCTTATTACAAGTGGTTGTGAACCACCATGTGGTTGCTGGGAATTGAACTCAGGACCTCTGGAAGAGCAGTCCGTGTTCTTAACCACTGAGCCATCTCTCCAGCCCCGATCTGTTATTTCTTAATTATACATTATATTTTTAAATGAGCTGAATAGGTATAATACCTTACACAAGAGAAGAAACATACATACAGTATAACAAAAATAACCTTAAATTTGCATCAATATACAAAAATCCATACCAATGTGAAATATTTGAGACTAGTAGTTTTTGGTTTCAAAGTAGATTCAATAATCTACCCTTTTCTATATCCCATCCCCACCTTTTAAAAAAAATCACTGAATCAAACCCTCTTTGTTTATTTTCCTCTCTGACCATGACCAATAACTTATAACCAATCCCCCTCAACAATAACAAACATCCATTGAATGACCAGAAACCAACCACCTCATCTCTTGGAAATGTGGGCATCAGGTTGTCTAGACTGCTTCCCATTGTAGGGGGTGGGGGTGGGAGGTAGGAGGAGGGGTGGCATCTCTAGGGGATCCTTAGGAAATTGGGAAAATGCTCAAGCCCTGGAGAACTAGCTGCATTATTTTTTTTGTTTAGTCTCTGTGTGATGGATGGGAAAATATAGAGCTTATCTGAAGTCTTGCCTGGAGTAGTCTGTGAAGCAGAGCCATCTCAGATAGCAGCTTTGAAGTTGTTCTGGGTGTAGATTTTTGAGGAAACTGTCACTGGGGCATTCTGAGAGGATGGATTATTTAGGCTATTTGTCATGTCTTTATTTATGTCTGGTCCTTTTGTTGTGAAAGCATACAAACTTTTAAATGTAATATACATATCTATCCATATTAACACAAGTATGGAATGTATGGTGTGCACAAATCCAGCTAAAGATGATTTGTTTTATGTTTGAGCAGGTAAAAGGCATCTGTCAACTTTGTAAGTCTGTTTGGACTACATAACCAAACTGTTATGAGGACTCTGTAGCCAACAATATTTATCATGTCTCATCCAATCTCTGAGCTCTCCCCATGTAAAGGGATCAGCATATGTGTCACATGTCCTGTAGCCTTTCCTGGCTTTCTCCCTCACATCTGCAGCCAAGATTCTCAGGAGGTCTCCCCCCTTCAAATCTGATCTTTATTAATTTAAGAAATCCATAGTATTTCATTTTGTGGAAACAAAAGCACAACCTCTCTCCAAAGGCAACACATTTCCTGACTTCCATTCTGAAGCCAAGACATCCCTAAAAGCATTTAGGCTGGTTTAATTCAGCAGTTCCTTCCACAATCCAATGTCTCTCGGCGGTTGCCATTCACTCATCAGTACTTCAAAAATTCAAAATCAACAAAGCAACATACAGAATCCAGATGCCGGGTGTATTTCACATCCATATATGGCTTTTTTTAATATTATTTTACTCTTTCTTTAAAGACTTTATTATTTTTAAACTATTTATTTATTTTTATGACTATTTATATTTATTTTTTTTTCTTTCTTTAGCACCTAATCACATTTTCAAGCACATTATAACCTGTTCAGAGGTTTTCTTGGCCTGGACCTGGCTTTTTCCCCCCAAGTCTGTAGTGTTCTCTGACTGTGTGAGCCAAAACCTAAACTGTCAGGCAGCCGCTGGGCCCTCGGCCACGCAGCTATGGTAGCTGGCTGTGCCCGACTAGGTTCCCTGAGAGTCTAGCCTCATGCTGGCGGGTATAGGCAAGAGTCACATTTACTGCCCCAGCTCTGGGAAATTGTTGAATCCACTTTATGGAGTCCCAAGGAGCAGCAGCCGACTGTTGTGAGTGCTTTTGGAGAGGTCCAGGTGGCAAATGTGGTGGTGCTGACTGGTGTGACTTTTCTGTCTATGTAGTCATGCCATGCATTGGATGCCAAATACTGTTCGATTTGTCTTAATTATCCTTAACAGTTTACAATAACTTATTAGCTTTCATAAGACTAGGACTTGCTGGGCTAAGGCTTTTGAGCAGGGACTGGGGGAGCCTAGAGACTAGCATTGCCCTACACAAGTTATAGGCACCACAGCCATATGTTAATGGAAGGGCCACAAGTTCCTTCTGTCAGACATAAGAATAACTCCATTTTTATCAAGCAGGAAGTTTCTTCAAGCTCCTGAAGGAATGGGGGCTTTTGTCTAATACCTGACCTTGGGAAAAGGACTTTATAGTTTTATCTGTTTCAGCCTTAAAAAAAAAACCACTTTTTTTATTTGGTTTTTCGAGACAGGATTTCTCTGTGTAGCTTTGGAGCCTGTCCTGGAACTCACTTTGTCGACCAGGCTGGTGTCGAACTCACAGAGATCCGCCTGGCTCTGCCTCCCTAGTGCTGGGATTAAAAGTGTGTGCCACCACTGCCCGGCAAAAACCAACACTTTCTGAATTGAGGCTTCTTTAGTATCAAAATAAAACTTTCAAGTAATAAACACAGTCCACAGAGACTGGGAAGTTTCCTGATCCTTTTATAGTACACCATTACAAAATATAACAGTTTCTTAAATGACTCAGTTTATCAATATAGATTAAGCTTAACAAAGTTAGCAAAGACAAGTAGGCTAGACATACATTCTCAAGCATGAATGTATCTTAGGTATGTCAGTGGTTCTCAGCTTTCCCAATCCCTTCAATATAGTTCCCATGTTGTGGTGACCCCTCAACCACAAAAATTACTCTCATTGCTACTTCACAACTGCAGTCTTGCCACTGTTATGAATCTCATTGAAAACATCCAACAGGCAAGTGGTCCTAGGCTACCCCTGCAAAAAAGGTCTTTCAACTCCCAAAGGTTCATGACCCGTAAGTTGAGAAGCTGCTCCAAGCCTTTGGCAGACTGCTTAGGTCATTGTCTTGCTGCATCATAAGATAGGAACATCCCAATTTCTGGTGTTTAGTATTTGGTGCTCATAGCTGTGGCCTTAATTTTTAGCTTTTTATTTATCTTTAAGTTCAAATATTAATATAAAACATTTTATAAACTTAAAATGTCACGTTGCCTTATAAATTTAAATATTTTAAAAGCTGTTCCTTAAAAATATCGAGTTTTTTAAAATTTTCTGTAAAACTCTAAAATTTCCACTTAAAAAAGTTTAAAATCTCTCAACTGTATGTTCCTGCCCTATCAAAAATAAAGTATCCTTTTTTTACTTCAAGAGGGAAAAAACAGGGCATAACTGCAATCTGCCTAAGGTCAAGCCAAGCTCCAACAGTGCAAAGAATTCAGAGCTAAGTATCTGGGATTCATTCGCAATCCTTTGGGTTTTCTCAAGAGGCCTGGATCACCTCTTTGGCCCCACCCTCGGCAGCATTACACATAGCCTGCCTTCTGGATCTCAGCCTGCTCCGTTTCGTTGTGGCTGGTGCTTCTGGTGACTATCACATGGCACTGGCATTTCCAAAACTGCTAAGATCCACCATTGCAACTGGACTTTCTTTAGAAACTCTAGCCCTGTGACACACTGGCAAGCCTCAGCTGTTCCCCATTACCCCTTAAAACCAATTCCACCTGGGGGACTCTTAAATTACAAAGTTTAGCTGCCAGAGCAAGGTACAGTCTTGCATATAAATGCGTGGAGGTGCACCTTAAATACCTTATTAAACAAACATTGTTTTTGAATCCTATCTTTCATAAATCTTGTTTTCAAGACAGGACAGGAATTATCATATAAAAATCCATCCTAATTCCAAGTATCTTGGAGCCCTTCTGTTGTGTCCTTGGTAGACCCACTCCATGTGGTCACCTTTAATCAAGACAGTGGTGTTATTACATGACATTTGTCTTCTCTAACCCTAGCAAAGAGGGCTACCAGCCACGTAGCTATCCAAAGATGGTGAAGTCATATGACACGCATCCTCTCCAATACTAGCAAAGATGGCTGCCAGACACATGGCTGAGCAAAAATGGCGAAGTCACATGACATCCACCTTCTCCAACTCTAGCAAAGATGGCAACCAGCCATGTGGCTGCCTAAAGATTGTGGCAATCCAAAATGGAGTCATGCCTGTGTTTCCTTTCAAATTACTTATGCATAGATTTTTAATTATCAACTCCTGGTGTTACTAGTTTTAACTTTTTCCATATTTTACCATATCCAACAAAATAAACTAATAAATCTCAAGGTGCAGAATGTTCACATAAAGGAAACCTCATGTTTTGGCTGCTCTGCTCTGCTTTCTGTTGCCTGTCACTGTGCCAAGCAGTTCAACTGACACAGTGACAGAAGAAACGTTTAAACATGCCATAATCCACCTCTAGAGCCAGCTTTCCAATAATGAACAGCATAAAACAACTTTGTTATCCACACCCAAAAGACATCTGAAAGCCTACTAACCCAAATCCAGTGACCAAATTGCTCAGAGAAAAATTCTGAGCCCTGGCCATAAATGCAGCCATGGAAACGGTGGTGATTGGCTGCTGTCGGCAGCAGAGGCAGCAGAGGCAGCAAAAGTATCCATCCGACCCATTTTTGTCTCAGCTCCATGCCTGCAATAAAATTTATGGACACAACAGAAAACACAGACATAATTTTCCAACAAAACTAGGAGACACAGGCCAGGCAGTGGTGCCGTACACCTTTAATCCCAGCACTAGGGAGGCAGAGCCAGGCGGATCTCTGTGAGTTCGATTCCAGCCTGGTCTACAGAGTAAGTTCCAGGACAGGCTCCAAAGCTACACAGAGAAACCCTGTCTCAAAAAAACCAAAACCAAAACAAACCAAAAAAAAAACCAACCAAACAAACAAACAAACAAAAAAAAACCAAGGATACAACCCTACAACTCTCTTGAGAAACAGACAGACAAAACATTCCAACAAGACAAACTTACGAACACACCAGAAAACAAAGACAGACAAAACTTTTCAACAAAACAAGCATACACAACTTTCTTGAGAAATAGATGAAACTTTCCAACAAGACAAAACATTCCCTGGGAAACAAAACTTTCTAACCAGAACCAGTACCAGAATCAGATGGTTGAGAAATGCCTTGCTATATGCCCTAGACAGGAGAATATTGGGGTCCTGTCCAACCCCCTCCATATCCCAGATAGGGAACCCCAAAACAGAACCAGACTATGACTCACCAGGAAGCCTCTGTAGAGTCTTGCTACATTTCTCAGCTTGGAAGTTCACTCCCATAGTCTGAAAACTGAAGACAGCCTCAGAGCCATGGAATGTCTCAAGGTGAGTGCCTCCTGAAGTGGCCCCTCAGGCCAGGAGTTCCTGAGTGAAGGTCCAGTTTTAGAATTTGGGTGGGTGGTCTGAATTTGCTAGGGCGTCCAGAAAATGTTAATCCCATCAATCGAGAATAAGATCACTACCACAGTTTAAAGCTAAATTTGAAGCAAGCTTTAATTAAAGACTGGCTAAGTGGATAGCTTCTGGCCAGGTCCATACACAGGTTCCCAGGAAATGGCCCCAAGTCACAGTTTGCAGCAGTTTAAGGAGGAAAACCCAGCCAGGCATGGTGGCACACACCTTTAATCCTAGCATTCGGGAGGCAGAGCCAGGCAGATCTCTGTGAGTTCGAGGCCAGCCTGGTCTACAGAGTGAGATCCAGGACAGGCTCCAAAGCTACACAGAGAGACCCTGTCTTGAAAAAACAAACAACAAAAAAAGAAAAATCCATAATTCATTGCATTTCCCATCAGGTCCAATTAGGGACAAGTGTACATCCTGACATATTTCCTGCCTGTGAACCTCCCACCCACATGTGATCAAGCACATCCGGTGCAGATGGGTCAAACAAACTTGTTTAGGGGAATGAAAAATAGGAGGCTTGTTATCTCACATAAACAATAGCCTCCAGCATTTCAGGAACTATCTGTCCTTGGCAAGAGGCTTGCAGATCAGAGGCGTTTTTTTGTTTCATGGGTCTCTATGGCATAGTAATTAAAACTTCAATTGTAACTTTGGCTCTCATGCATGTGTGTAGAAGCACACATACAAAATAAAAAAATGAATAATGTACCCGGGCGGTGGTGGCGCACGCCTTTAGTCCCAGCACTCGGGAGGCAGAGGCAGGCGGATCTCTGTGAGTTCGAGGCCAGCCTGGGCTACCAAGTGAGTTCCAGGAAAGGCACAAAGCTACACAGAGAAACCCTGTCTTGAAAAACAAAAAACAAAAAACAAAAAAAAATGAATAATGTAATTAAATTATTCCCCAGTAATACAAAGGCTAGGAGTTCAGTGGTAGAATGCTTGCTTAGTATGCTTGATTTCCTAGTTTGATCCTAGCACTTTATAAATCAAAATAAATTGAAACAAATGTACTACTATGATACAGGATGTTAAAAATGGGAGAGGCTGTTATGCCTAGATCTCAAGGACTCCCAGAAGACCACCAGGAAGACCGAAACCCTCATATAAAAGCAAAGAGCCTTTATTTCAAGCTCCAGAGCTTGGTCCTTCTGTCTGTCCGACACAGCGGTGAGAGCAGAGAGCCCTGAGCTCAAGTGGGGCAGAGTTTTTATCATAGCAGAGGTTGGGGTGAAGGGATTTCCAGGGTCCAGGACTCTGATAGGCTGACAATTGTCTAGGGGTATCTGTAAAACGAAAATAGGTGTGTGCTAGACTCAAGGGTATCTGGCCACCTTATCGAATGGTTTGAATGTTTGGGATGCCAGGTGCTTCCTCATCCTTGGGTAGATCCCTGGGTGGTATCAGCTTGACGCTTTTCCTGGATCTGGGTGTTGCCTGCCAGTAAGCCTGTCACGGAAGCTGTGTCTAGGTCCCTAAGCCTGTCATGGCTGCTGTGTGGTCAAGCTGTTTTGGGGCCCTCCACAGAGGCATCACATGTGTGGAAGCAAGGAATTATACACTCTGATAAATTCTGCTGTTAACTTAAAACAGCTATTTATATGAATACAAAGACAAAACCTCAACCCATGGATTTTCATAGGTCATATGAAATAACAGATAAAAGGGCTTAATTTGGCCCAGATGAGTTTTCTTTTAAGAGGAGGATACCTGAGCTTGGGATGCAAGTGTTGGTATTATGTACACGGTCCTGGGTCTGATCCTCAGCACCGCATAAACTGTGTGTGGTAGTATGTTTGTAGTCCCTGTATCTAGGAGGTGGAAGCCAAGAGGATCAGAAACTCAAGGTCACCCTCAACTATTTGTCAATTTGATGCCAGGCTGAGATACCTGAGACCTTGTCTCAAAAAATCAAAAACAAGAGGGAGTGGTGGTGAGCACCTTTTAATCTCAGCACTGGAGAAGCAGAGGTGGGTGGGTCTCTGTGAGTCTGAGGTGGGCCTGGTCTACAGAGTGAGTTCCAGGACAATGTAGAGAGACCCTGTCTCAAACAAACAAACAAAAACATGAAATGGGATAGCACCAGACACTGTGGTACTCATCTGTAATTTCAGCCCTCAGGAGGCTGAGACACCTAGGAGGATGGTGAGTTGGATGCCAGCTGGGACTAAATAATAAGGCCCTTTTCAAAGGAGAGAGACAAAAATAGACAGACAGATAGACAGACACTCACTCACACATACAGACACACAGTCATTTTGCTGCCCAGGCTGGCCTAGAACTCTTAGGCTCAAGCAACCCTATCTCAGCCTGCCAAGTAGCTAGGCTTACTGGTATGCACCACTGCACCTAACTGGCTTTTGTTTTATTGCCCTCTCTGACCCATGTTTCCTCTCAGCGGCTACCCATGGGAGGGAAGTCCAGAGAATCAGGCCTTTATCTCAGTATGCTGAAGCATCAGAGGCTTTGTCACTAGCTCAGCTACAGGGCTTAACTGGTGATAGTGCAAGCCAGGCCTCTGGGAACAACCACTGATCTCTGTCAGGATCAGGGTTCTATACTCAGCTCAGACATCTGAAAGGCATTGGGTACCTACCCTATTTATGCCATCCTATAAACAGGGTTATGGCTTGAATATGAGGTAACCCCATAGTCTCCTGAACTCGTTCTTAGTTAATCAGTGATTGAACTAAAGACACATTGTTCTATCATGCTCTCGCTGCCTTACCCCTGAATGGGTGGGTTGTTTTATACAGAGGAGGATGGAGCCAGACACAGTGGTCTAAAACTTCTAAAAGTGTAGTTTCAGAAGTCTGGAGCCTTAGGCAGAGGTAGGCATTCTAGGCTAGCCTGGACTATATAGTAAGACCCTGTATCAAACAGACAAAAAAAAAAAAAAAAGAGAAGAGAAGAGGAGCAAAGCCACCAACACAGGAAGTGCATTCATTTTTTACTCTAACTCAGGTGGTGGCTGTGTCTTTTCCCCATTGGCTGGAACCCAACCTCACAATCCTATATGATTGTCTGAAAAGAGTTGGCCCACTACACCAAATGGAGGATAGGAAAGGGATCACTGCTTCCAGGAGAAAAGGTCACTGCTCCAGACCATCAAATATCTGGAATGGAACAGTGGGCCTTTGTATAAATAAAGGCGGAGAAGATTAAAACATTTGCATAAAAGTCTTACAAGGTGGGGGAGATAAAAAGATCATACTTCCTGGTCCTAAACAGAGTTTTATAGTATTCGATAGAAAAGACATCTGTTTGATATTTCTTACAATATGTAGCTAGGGCCTTCCTTGAAAATTCAATCTCCTGCCTCAGCATCCTGAGTGATAGGATTCTAGGTATATGCCACCACACCCAGACTTAATATGAGTGAAGTATTTCCTCCCTTGAGTTCCTGCTGATAGTTTTGTGCTCACAGTAGTTATGGTTTTGTTATAATTACACTCGTGTGCTTGTCTCACCCAGGAGTCTCATGGGCTGTGGGGCTTTGTCTTTGTATAACAAATCCCCAGAGTCTGTTGACTGAAATGGAATCCCCTTAGGCATATGGGTAGGTTGGAGAGCCTAAAGATTCCCTGCAATACATGCTGACTGGACCCAGTATTGTACCAGACTTTCAAGGTATGGAGTCTGACTCAGCTGGACCCATCTGGAGCAGAGACAATTCTACTAAGAATGAGATATTGAAACCAAGATAATTGCAAAGGTGCAGCTGAGTCTGGGGAGGTCCAGCCAGCCTTACACAGATTGTGCAATTGCCTTAAGAGTGTGGAGGTCGGCTACATTTCATATGAACTAAATAGACCTGTACGTACATTTAGCAACCCAAACTTCACATTTAGTGCTCTTTTAGTTTAATATTAGATTCCATAAACCTACAATTGATAGATTTCATTCCCTTTTAGGTATGGAATGAGATACTTAGAAATACTAACAAAAAAGTATTCAAAAGGTTAATTTTGCTGATAACAATAAATTAGTTCAAATTCCAGCTTTGAGCTCAAGGAAGGCTTTCTTTTGATTTAATTTATTGGTTTTTTTGACAACGGGTCTCTGTATTCTAGTCTAGTCTAGCTCTTGAACTCATTAATTATGTAGACCAGGCTGGCCTCAAAATCTTAGCATCCTTCTGCCTGAGCCTCATAAATGCTGAGACTACAGGTATCAGGTGTATGCCACCATGCCTCACTTTGTTGATGTTTTGTTTGTTTGTTTGTTTGAAACAGGGTATCACAGTACCCCTGGCTGGCCTCCAACTTGTGATGTATCTTAAGATGACCTTGAATTTAGGATTCTCCTGCTGTGAGGGCTAAAGTTATCTTTTAAGTTTAAATTACTGTGCATAAGAAAACTATAAAACAAAAATGCCTCTAATCTATAATCCTCACTTGTCCAAAAACAGATAACTTCCTGGGAATGCTGGGGACTGTTCATGTAAGATAATAAGCATGGCCTCACGGTGGTGACACACTCCTTTGATCCCAGCATTCTACAGGCAGAGGCAGGCAGATCTCTGTGAGTTTGAGGCCAGCCTGGTCTACAGAGCCAGTTTCAGGACAGCCAGAGCTGTTACAGAGAAACCCTGTCTTGAAAAACAAACAAAACAAGATAACAAGCTACATGATTTCACCTCTATACACAAGGTTGTTTGCCCCAACTGCATACGATATGCTTGATCACACATAGGTGGGAGCTACATAGGCAGGAACATCAGGATGTAAGCTTGCCCCTGATTAGAAATACATAGCCTTGTGGAGTTTGCCTTTATAAGCACCTGTCTAACTTGGTTCGTGGCCATTCTCTGAGAATCCCAGGTATGGACCTGGCCAGTGTCTACTGTTCTGGCCAGTGTCCATTGTCCTGGCCAGTATTGAATAAAGCCTATTCAAATTTGGCTCAAAAACTGTGCTAGTAGTCTTACTCTTGCCTGGTGGGATTAACACTGCTTCTATCTCCCAAGTGCTAGGATATGGATCAATCCCTTATCATGATATTTGATTTGCAAATATCTTTCCCATCCCATAGGTTGACATTTCTTTACTAATAGAGCCATTTGATATACAGAAGTTTTTAGTTTTGATGGAATCCAACTTACCTTCTTTATTGCTTGTGCTTTCATTATTATATCTAAAGCCAAAACATTGCTAAATCCGATGTTAAGCTTTCCTCTGTGGTTTCTTCTAACAGTTCTATAGTGTCAGCTCTTAGGTTTTCTTTTTGTTGTTGTTTGTTTTTTTCAAGGCAGGGTTTAACTTTGAAGTTTGTTTCTTTCTTGTCTTTGAACTTGGAATAGTCCTCCTGTCTCAGCCTCTGGACTCCTGAGATGATGAAAGTGAGGCACTCGCTCAGTTCCTGAAGTTTCTGTGTTGATTTTTAGGGAGAGGTGTCTGGATGATCTATCTAGTGATGACTGGTTGCTGCAGTCACCTAGACTTACTGTACCTGAATTCACTTTTCCCCTTTATGTATAGCAATTTTTGTTCTAGGAGGTTAAGTGTCCCAATATTTGGTGTGTATGTATTTACAGTTGTTTTATTATTATTATTATTATTATTATTATTATTATTATTATTATTATTATTGGTTTTGATGCCTGTCCTGGATCTCGCTCTGGCCTCGAACTCACTGAGATCCGCCTGGCTCTGCCTCCTGAGTGCTGACTTTAAAGGCGTGCACCACCGCTGCCATACAGAAGGAACATCTTTTAATTGAACACTTAAGACTTTCTGTATTCAGGACTACTACTGAAAAGTGTGAGCAAATGTCTCCCTCTGTGTCTAGAGGTTTGCTGGTTTACTGAGTTAATGCTTGACACTCTTGGTGAATTCTCATTTGTTTATTCTTCTTGTGCGATGTATTCTTTCTGGAACTCTCATGCTCGTGTGTATCTTTCTTCCTCTTCTCTATGCAGATTTCCTTTAAATATCTTCGGCAATACTTGCTGAGTGGTCATGGTTTGAGTTCATGTTTATCATGGAAAGCTTTTATTTCTACTATTTTAATTTAAAAATGTACTTATTTACTTAGTTATTTGGTTTTTGTAGACAGGGTCTCACTACATTGTCTAGGTTGGTCTCAAGCTATCAGCAATCCTCCTGCATCCCAAGTGCAGGGATTAAAGACAAAACCACCATGCTTGGCCAAAAAACAAAAGAGTCAGATCCTCTGGACCTAGAGTTATAGATAGTGAGCCACCCAATGTGAGTGCTAGGATCTGAACTGTGGTCCTCTAGAAAAGCAGCAAGAGCTCTTAACCACTGAGCCACCTCTACAGCCCTCCTCTTTTAGTTTTAAAGGATATCTTTGCTGGATATAGTCATTTGAACGACAGCTGATTGGTTTGGTGGCTTGAAATACATCAACCTATATTTTCCTGGTATGTAGTGCTTTGAAGTAGCTTTGGACTTCTCTTGCTGTTTCAGTATTCTTCCTGTGCCCTATGTTCTTGGCATGTTAGCTATAATATGATGCTTAGAGGTTCTTCTCTGGTCATAGAGCCAAGGATGACTTTGTGCTCCTTATCTTACTGCTTCCATCTTCCAAGTGCTGGGATTGCAGGTATGGATATTATGTCTAGCTCTCCCTTTGGAGAGTGTCCTTCTAGACATGGATATCCATTTCTTTCTCTAGATTTGAAATCTTTGGGGCTACAGAGATGACTCAGTGGTTAAGAGCATATGCTGTTCTTGCTGAGGACTGAGTTTGGATCCTAGCACCCATTGTCAGATGACTCACAATCAACTTTAACTGCAGCTCTAGGGAATCCAGCACATTCTATCTTCTACATGTACTGGCATACACATGGTTTATACTCTCACAGACATAAACTTGTGAATAAAAATACTTTTTTTAACAAAAGAATCTCATTATAGATAGATGGTTGTGAGCCACCATGTGGTTGCTGGGAATTGAACTCAGGACCTCTGGAAGAACAGCCAGTGCTCCTAACCTCTGAGCCATCTCTCCAGAGCTCAGTTGGTAGAGCATGAAACTCTATCTCAGGGTCGTGGGTTCAAGCCCCACATTGGGTGCCACTTCTTATGATCAATCCCCATGAGTCTATTAAATGGGTAACAGAATTTATTAAGATATAAATTGAGGAAATACACTCACGATTACAGAACAGAGTAGAGAGCAGAAGTAGTCCTCTGATCTGACCAAGAGTGAATCCACCTTGGAAGCAGGAGCAGGGAGAAGGGCATGTCATGTGACCCTTCTCCAACCCTTATAAGAGGTCACTTTAAAACATCAGGAAGCACCACCTCCTTTGGGCCTTATAGCCCAAGGTCATGGGCGGAGCAAATACCACTACAAGAGAAAATTTGGGTTTTTTGAGACAGGGTTTCTCTGTGTAGCCTTGGATATATTGGAAATCACTTTGTAGACCAGGGTGGCCTAGAACTCACAGAAATCTGCCTGCCTCTGGATTAAAAGCTTGTGCCACCTTTGCCTGGCAGGTGCTATAATTTTTGTTGAATACATTTTCTTTGCCTTCAATTTGTATCTCAGCTCCACCTTCTAGAATATAGATTCATTGGTTTTGTCTCTGTGTTCTAGACATCTTTGTTGTTGTTATTTTGAGACAGAGTTTCTCTGTGTGTCCCTGACTATCCTGGAACTCCCCCTGTAGACCAAGTTGGCCTTGAACTCAGATCCACCTGCCTCTGCCTCCTGAGTGCTGGGATTAAAGGCATGCACCGCTGCTGCTCAGCTGTCTTAAAGATCTTAAATGCTATGGTTATGATTTTTAAAATTACTATCTAAATATAATATTTCTTTAACCTTGTTTTCAACCCCTGATATTTTCTACTAGTTGGTCTATTTTACTGTGATGCCTTCCTTTTTATTCTTTCTTCCTTCCTTCCCTCCTTCCTTTCTTTCTTTCTTTCTTTCTTTCTTTCTTTCTTTCTTTCTTTCTTTCTTTTGACAGGGTTTCTTTGTGTAGACTTAGTTGTCTGTAGATGAAATTCTAAACAGTCTTAGTAAATAAGAAACACTGAGCCAAATACAGAGTTAAAGCCAAAGAGATCAGATCAGAGAAAGAGCTACGACTACCTTATCTGACCACCTCGCCACCATCGCTTCCCCCGGACCTTCTTCCTGTGTGACTTGTCTTTTTATTGCCTTTTTGTTCTGCCTTCTCATTGGCTCTAAACCCAACCACATGACTTCCTCATCACTGCCTGTCTATACAGACCTCCAGGTCTCTCTGGTTGGTACTGGGATTAAAGGTTCAGGTCACCATACTTGGCTGTGTCTTTGACCACACAGAGACTCTGCCTGCCATGTGATCAGATTGAGGGCGTGTGCCACCACCGATGGACTTCTGCTTAATGGCTCGCTTTTACCTCTGATGTCCAGACAATTTTATTTATTAACATACAAATAAAATCACATTTCAGCACAAATAAAATATCACCACAGTTGTCCTGGAACTCATTCTTTAGACCAGGCTGGCCTTGAACTCAGAGATCCACCTGCCTCTGCCTTCCCAGTGCAGGGACTAAAGGCGTGAGATGCATCACTACTGCACAGTGTGGTGCTTTCCTTTAACTTCATTGTTATTATTAGTTCCCATTTTTTATTTTAAGTTTTTTAGCTCTTTAGTTGATTTATTAATATCCTTGAGCTTTTGTAATTTTTGAGACGGGGTCTCATAGAGCCTTTTTTTTTTTTTTTTTTTTCCGAGACAGGGTTTCTTTGTGTAGCTTTGCGCCTTTCCTGGAACTCACTTGGTAGCCCAGGCTGGCCTTGAACTCACAGAGATCCACCTGGCTCTGCCTCCCGAGTGCTGGGATTAAAGGCGTGTGCCACCACCGCCCGGCCTCATAGAGCCTTTAATTCCCACTACTGTCTCCCAAATGTTGGGATTATAGGCACGTTCTACTATCTGGCTTCAGTCACCTTTTCATTCTCCAAAGATCCATGTTTTCAGTATTTCTATCTTTTTGCTGAAGTTCTTGTTCAAGTCTTGACTTTATCATTTAGGTCTTTTTTTTTTTTTTTAAGATTTATTGTATTGTGTCTACAGTGTTCTGCCTACATGTATGCCTGTGGGTCAGAAGAGGGCGCCAGATCTCATTACAGATGGCTGTGAGCCACCATGTGGTTGCTGGGAATTGAACTCAGGACCTCTGGAAGGGCAGCTAGTGTTCTTAACCTTTGAGCCATCTCTCCAGCCCCATTTAGGTCTTTTTTGTTGTTACTATTAAACAACAAAACATTCTTAGAAACTACTTAAAACCTTTCACCATTCCTTATCGAACTCACGAGATAGTCTGCACACAAACTGCAAACTTGGGGAATTTTCATTGAGGAAAGATGAGTCTACAGTAATTTGATCTTTTACAAAGTTACTGCAAGGGCCAGCAAGATGGCTTAGTGGGTACAGATGCCTGCTGCCAAGATTAATGACCTGAGTTTGCCAAGATTAATGACCTGAGTTTGATTCTCGCACCCACATGTTAAAAAGAGAGAACCAACTCCCACAAGATGTCCTCTGAACCCCACTTGTGCACATCTCCAATAAACATGTGTGTGTGTGTGTGTGTGTGTGTGTGTGTGTGTGTGTGTGTGTATATGGTTTTTCTTTTTTTTCTTTTTTTTTTTTTTTGGTTTTTCGAGACAGGGTTTCTCTGTGTAGCTTTGTGTTTTTCCTGGAACTCACTTGCACTTGGTAGCCCAGGCCGGCCTCGAACTTACAGAGATCCGCCTGGCTCTGCCTCCCAAGTGCTGGGATTAAAGGCGTGCGCCACCACCGCCCGGCAATATATATGGTTTTTCAAGACAGGGTTTCTCTGCGTAGTTTTGGTGCCTTTCCTGGAACTCACTCTGTAGTCCAGGCTGGCCTCGAACTCACAGAGAGCCGCCTGGCTCTGCCTCCCGAGTGCTGGGATTAAAGGCATGCACCACCATCGCCAGGCTCTAATTCATTTCATAAAGATGAATTTGAGGATATTATGAACCCCAAAAATTGTGGTGAGGATATAACATCATTAAGTAGTCAAGGAAGAGCCAGGCAGTGGTGGCACATGCCTTTAATCCCAGCACTCGGGAGGCAGAGCCAGGCGGCTCTCTGTGGGTTCGAGGTCAGCCTGGACTACAGAGTGAGTTCCAGGAAAGGCACCAAAACTACACTACACAGAGAAACCCTGTCTTGAAAAAAAAAAAAAAAAGCCGGGCGGTGGTGGTGCACGCCTGTAATCCCAGCACTCAGGGAGGCAGAGGCAGGTGGATCTCTGTGAGTTCAAGGCCAGCCTGGTCTACAGAGCTAGTCCAGGACAGGCTCCAAAGCTACAGAGAAACCCTGTCTCGAAAAAACCAAAAAAAAAGAAAAAAGAAAGAAAAAAGTCAGGGAAGTTCCTGAAAGGCAAAGCAGCAGTGATGTCACAGAACAATGGCTTCCTAAGAGGAAGGAACAGAAGGGACTTTCATCACCAGGGGAGCCAATTTTGGCCCCTGTTACTCCAAACTCAGTTGTAGGAGAGAAGGGTAAATATAGCTGTTTTGATAATTGGGCTTTGCATCTTCATTTTTGGGGAGATGTAAATAAAGCTCCTTTCTTAAGTCTCTGGTCAGCCTTCCATGTCTCATCTTTGTCCCTCTGGTCATCTTTAGGACTATTATCTGAATATATTTAAACTTGCTTTATAATTTTGAGAGATGGTCCTAATAGTTGGACTGGTGGCACACACCTTTTTTTTTTTTTGGTTTTTCGAGACAGGGTTTCTCTGTGTAGCTTTGCGCCTTACCTGGAACTCACTTGGTAGCCCAGGCTGGCCTTGAACTCACAGAGATCCGCCTGGCTCTGCCTCCCGAGTGCTGGGATTAAAGGCGTTCGCCACCACCGCCCGGCGGCACACACCTTTAATCCCAGCACGTGGGAGGCAAAGGCAGGCAGATCTCTGAGTTTGAGGCCAGCCTGGTCTATCTACAGAGTGAGTTCCCAGACAGTCAGGACTACACAGAGAAACCCTGACTTGAAATCCCCACCCACCCCCCATAAAAAATAAACGAAAAGAGAGATGGTCCTCCTACGTTGCCCTGCTGGCCTGGTGTTTACTAGGTTGGCTTCAAACTTGTGACAATCTTCCTACCTCATTCAGGCGTGTATTATGCTCAGTTTTTGAGCCTTGCCTTTTCTTTTCTTTTTCTGTTTTTTTTTTTTTTTTGAGAGTTACTGAAGACAGTTTATTAGAATGTGGGGTAGGTTTTCAACAGCAAAACCTTCACATGTTTCCATTTCTGGCTCTAAGCAGAGTACAAATATTTATTTATTTATTTAATTTATTTTTTAATTACACTCATGATATTCATTAATTACACTCATGATATTAATTATATTTGTGGTATTCATTAATTACACTTGCAGTATTCATTCAAAAATTACATTTATGATATTCATTAATTACATTAATTGTATTGATTTCTTATATTCATGATATTATGTCCTGATACTACTGTCCATTTGTGGGGTTTTTTCCATCACACAAAACAGAGATTCTGTACTTAGGAAATCATTGCTCTATATTTCTTTTTTCTCCATCTTGAGATAACATCTAATCTTTCTGTCTCTATAAATTTGTATATTCTATATATTTCATGTAATACAATTCTATAGTATTTGTCCCTTTTTTTGAATGTAAAAACATTTTATGTACAACTGCAGGAGATATAATACTCAGATAGCCTGAACATAAAAACAGGTTATAATTTAAAAGTTCAGGGTTATTTTAAACAGTAAAATATTTTTTCTGTAGAAAATAGTATAAATGATAACATTTCCTAATAAGCCCTTTTAAGCCAAATGATAGCCAACTCCTTTTGTTTGTTTGTTTGTTTGTTTGTTTGTTTTTTGAGACAGGGTTTCTCCATGTAGTTTTGGTGCCTGTCCTGGATCTGGCTCTGTAGACCAGGCTGGCCTCGAACTCATAGAGATCTATCTGGCTCTGCCTCCCGGGTGCTGGGATTAAAGGCATGCGCCACTAAAGGCATGCGCCACTATCACCTCGCACCTTTTCAACTCTTGAAGCCAAATTTGCTTTATCTGTCACCCAAGGATTTCTGTACCAGGAGGCCACTGGAAAAATTAAAGACTGACCTCAGGCTGCAAAGAAGTAAACCAGGTTTGAGGCATGCTTTGTCTATTTACAGCCTAGGATTAACTTGTTCTTACAGCAGCAAAGAATTTCCAGAAACTGTGAGCATGCTGCTTTCTATCCCTCAGTCCTTCTTTTCAAGAGAGTGCTGGACTGCCTTTAGACTTCAGAACACATTTGTAAATCCCAGAAAAATAATCCAAATGGAAATTTACGTGTATTACACAGTGATTAAAAACTTCAGATGCTTCCGAGCTTTTCAGAAGAGTTGATTGGAACAAGGTGAAGAGTATGGAAGAGTCTCAGAAGTCAAGCTGGTGAGTAAGAATGGAAAATGGAGAATATGTCAAATTTGTGTTACCTTTTTTGGGATTATCTGCGTCATATCTGAATTCCCAAATAGGTAGTTTGGGAAAGCACACCTGAATGTTGATAACCTAATTTATTCTGAAAGTAGCCATATCTGATATGTGGAGGCGTGAAAGCCCAGAAGTGAGATGGAGTTCAGAAGAGAATTTTTATACTATTAATTTCACGAGGAAAACAAAATAAAACTTTTTAAAAAATAGATCTATTTACCTAATATTTTCATCTTCCACTCATATTCACTTCTTGCGGGGAGAAGAAAGAGCCAAAGGAATGTAGTGAAGAAAGACAACAATACAGCTCATAGGAAAGTGGAGAGTACTTGCTAACAATTTCCAACTCCAGGGAGAAAATCCTGTAACCTTAACCTGCCCCGGAGTGTCAGTGATTAAAAAAAAAAAAGAAAAAAAAGAAAAAAAAAAAGAAAAAAGAAAAAAGCCCCCATCCTCAGCTCCACTCCCCCGAGACTCTGCTACTCTTCTAGATGATTCTGAAGACAGCTTCGAACAACAGAAAGCGCTAGGCGGGTAGGGATGAAGGGCGAAAGAGCAAGAATTACATGGCTCGTATCAACTCAAGGGAGAATAACTTCTTTTGGAGGCGACAGCCGTGGTAGCATTGACTATCGGCAACAACGAGCTTACGCCAATGTAGTCTTTTATATTCGCGTCATATCATTCCCGGTAAGTTTTGATATTATCCCAAAACTGAGAGTAGCTCAGACTGTATTGTACAGATTCGTGTGTGTATTTGGTGGCTAATGAATGCAAATCCATTCACATGGACCCACCACTTCCAGGCAGATTCTGGCCTGGGATTTTTATTTTTATTTTTAATCTCACTTATTCCTGAACAGGTCCTCTGTAGCAAATGCACCTTATTCAATAGGCAAGAATCACTGTTTAGTATCCGTCGCAGGGAAAGAACAACAGGGCTCACAGCGGAACTTTGCTGCGGGTGGCTCGTGTTCCCGTCCGGGTGGCCGGGTGAACGGGACGGGAGGGGGAAGCTTTCTGGTGCGGACCGCGAGCGGAGGCTGAGAGCGCCGCCGCCGGAGAAGACCGACCCTCGGCCAGAGCCAGCCCGCGGCGCCCGGGCCTGGCTGGCTGCTTCCCGCCTCAGCCGCTGCGCCGGCTCCCGCCGCCGCCGACACCGTCCAGGCGGGCGCGGCGGAACGCGAGGTCCTTCGGCCCAGCCCGGTCCGGTGCGGCCCGGATCCGTGGCACGGGAGGTGAGAGCCCCTGCGGTCCCCTTACTCCCTGCCGGGGCCGCTGGGACCGGCAACAATGGGGACGCGGCCAGGGTCCCCGGCGTGCAGCAGCCTGGGGCAGCCAGCTACTCCTGACGGCTTGGGCCTTGGGGGAGCTGAGTCCGACCTGGGAAACTCCAGTGGCTGGAGGCTTAGCGGGGGTCTTGGCATCCACCCGGGGATTCAGTGACTTGATATTTGGGGATTTCGTAGTCAAGGAAGGGAGTCGTAATTACCGAGACTTAACTACAGTGGCTGTGCGCTCTTGATGCTTGATACCGGCGCCCTAGAAGCTGACCATATCGTGGCGTGGTTTGAGTGAGAGTGGTTGTAATTCGAATTTTAGGGGCCTCTGTGGCTTGGTCCCTAAAGCACACAGGGGCGCGTCTCCTCCGTACCCCCTCGGGAGGTCTGGGAATTTATTAGACTGGGCTCGGGCTTGGGGAGAAGAGGCATGGAGAGTTTAGCTTCTCTGAGGTAATTGGTGACTCGTTCCTGGAAAGGCAGGAGCTTAGTTGGGCACAAAAGAGTTGAGCAAAGAGCTAGATGGATCCTTCGCGACTCAGATGTATTCGAGTTGAGTGGTTCTCAGGTAGGAAACTTGTCGCAGGAGTAGTGTTGGCTGCCTTGGGTTAGGATGAGGCCGATGTGAGTTGTGAGCTGGGAGGGAAGAAGATGGCCGGCAGCTGCTGGGGTCGAAGAATTGGCTTTATGTGGGTCATGGTGGCAGTCCGGGAGTAGAACAAGAGCACTTTGCAGAGTGGGCTTCCTGATAGAGAATGACCTCTTACTGCGGGGGAGTGGGTGACTCAGATCTGTGAGATTGCTGCTCTCGCAGGCGGATGTGGCTGACTGTGTTGGTGCCTGGACTTTGAGGCTGGAGTGGGTATTTTTTTGGGGGGGGGGTAATGAATTTGTTCCAGAGGAGAGGACAGTGTGGACCTTTCCTTCCTACTCCAAAGTCAAAGTGGTGGCTGTCGCTGGCAGTCATTTAAGTAAGGAATTTCTTAGTGGTATTTGAATCCAAAGCTTTTCTCTGTTCATTTTTTCCCTTTTCCCCTCTTTATTGAACTGTGACTCATACTTTGTTTTTAGCACTGTGGCTGTTGTTTGTAACGATAGACAAACTTAGACCCAATAATAATGTTGTAATCCCTGGAGCTTTCAGTACAATTCTTATAAATCCAAACTAATTTAAAAGACTTCATTAATTTGTTTTCTGTTATTTTAATATATGTAACTATAGAGGATGTGAAAAAAAAAAACCAACTTATCGTTTCTGCTGTTCAAAGTTCTTTAGATTCCTAAATCCATGAAATTTCATTATCTCTTACTGCTGTGAAGTGATTCCACTCTGTTAAATCTTTGTCATCATTTCAGCATCCTTGCTAACTCTCACAGGACATTATCCTAACTATAAGTGCTATCTGTCTTCAGTGCTTTTGGTCTGTACGTTGTGTTTCCATGTTACAGTCTATAGCATTGAGAGGCAGTGTGTAAACTCTAGCTGTGAGTCTTACAGCTGGGCATCAGAGCTTTGGATGTACTATTCAGGTAAAAGTTGGTGTGTTGTCATATATATTAAAGGGAAAGCTATATGAACAAAGCCATATCAGGATCAATGTACCATCTGAATTTATCTAGAGTGTATAGGATGTATTGCCTATTTGCAGGCTAGTATTGTGAAGTGAGAAGTGAAGTACTTGTGTACCTATACTGATAGTTCTAATTCTAGGTATTTTTTTTTCTTTAAATTTAAGAATAATTTCTGTTTTCAGGTGGTGGCAACCCTGCACTTGGGGAGGCAGAGGCAGGCAGATCTCTGAGTTTCAGGCCAGCCTGGTTTACAGAGTGAGTTCCAGGACAGCTAGGACTACACAGAGAAACCCTGTCTTTAAAAAAGAAGAAGAATTTCTGTTAAAAAGTCCCCCCCCCCCTCTCTCTCTCTGAGACAGGATTTCTCTCTGTCTTCATGGTTGTTCTGGAACTCACTCTATAGACCAGGCTGGCCTTGAACTCAGAGATCTGCCTGCCTCTAAAAGTTTTCTCTTTAAAAAAAAAAAGATTTGTTATTATTATTATTGTATTTTGTGTATATGTAGGTATGTGAGGGTGTCTGTGGAGGCTAAGAGGTGTTATTCTTTTAGGAGCTAGAGTTACAGGGCAATTGTGAATTTTGATGTGTACTTGTGTACCTATACTGATAGGGTGGGTGCTAATAATCAAACTCAGCTCTTCTGAAAGAGCAGTGCTCTTAACTGCTGAGCCATCTATCCAGCCAGGAGTTCTTTGTTGTTGTTTTTGCTTTGTTTTTTGGGGACAAGGATTCTCTGTGTAGCCCTGGCTGTCCTGTACTCACTCTGTAGACCAGGCTGGCCTCTGCCTCCCAGGTGCTGGGATTAAAGGTATGTGCCACCACTGCCTGGCTCAGAATTCTTCTTAAAATTCCTTTTTGAGACAGTGTCTCACTATGTAACTCTGACTGCCCTGGAATTCGTTATGTATGTCAAAGTGACCTCAAATTCATAGAAGTCTGCCTGCCTCTGCTTCCAAGTGCTGGGATTAAAGGCATGTGCCGCCATGTCCAGCTATGGTTTATTTTTAAGACAGAATCTCAAACTGTAGCTCAGGTTGGCCTAGAACTCACTGTGTAGCCCAGACTTCAGCCTGACCTTCAACTCAGGCAATCCTCCTCAGCCTCTCAGTGTTGTGATTATAGGTTTATACTCTGCAAGTCATTTATTCATGTATAAACTTATGATTTGCTGCCTTATCCCAGTAACTGTGTTAGGCAGCTCTAAAGTGATATTTTGACATTTTAATAGTGCTAGTTTACAGTTAAGAAGTAGCTGTACATGTATGAAGAAGTGACTCAGGTATAGCAAGGTTTATGAAATAGAGCAGTTAAGTACTCCCACTCCCCCAGACAGGGGTTCTCTGTGTAGACCTGGCCATCCTGAAACTTAACTATGTAGACCAGGCTGTCCTCGAACTCATAGATCTGCCTGCCTCTGCCTCCCAAGTGCTGGGATTAAAGATGTGCACCACCACCGTCCATCTTAAGTTTTAATAATTAAGTACATTAATTTTGAGTGATGATAATTGCTTGTCTTCATGTTTTCATGCAAAGAGCTTAGCATGTGTTCACACTGGTATAGGGTTGCATTATTTTATCTAAATATACCTGTTAAATTTAAGAACTTCTGTGGAGAAAAAAAAAACCACAGGGTAAAACATTTTGTTTCTGTGTGCTTGAGTTAGCAGTGATTTACAGATAATATGTATGTATTTAGGTTTTTGAGGAAGCCATCACACTCTCCCCTCATACCATGGTTTTGGGAAAATTGACTCTGTATTGATGGTTTTGAGTGTTGTTCCCTGTAATAACAGAAATAAGATGGAGGTAAGGCCCCATTTTTTCCTTCCTTCCTTCCTTCCTTCCTTCCTTCGTTTCTTTTTTTGTTTTTGTTTTTTTGACACAGGGTTTCTCTGTGTAGCTTTGGAGCCTGTTCTAGATCCTGCTGTGTAGACCAGGCTGGCCTTGAACTCACAGAGATCTGCCTGCCTCTGCCTTGAGTGCTGGGATTAAAGGTGTTCACCACCATGCCCAGCTAAGGCCCGATTTCTTATCTTTTCATGCATAAAATATAGACTACACCCAAGTTTTTCCTTAGTTAACCTTCATCCTAGTAAAAATTCTTCCTTTGCTCTCTTCTTTTTATGTGTCCTGATGAAATAAATTTAAAATCAATATACTTAGATCATAAATTCTTTTAAATAGCACTGAGATTTTTATTTCATCTGGCAATTCTTGGTCAAAGAAAGTAAAACTGGTTCATACATTGCTTTGAAGACAAGGTGACTACTTAAGTAATTTTGACTCCTTGAGTGACTCAGCTTCACTTCAGTTTGAGAGAGATTTCTTTCTTTTTTGTTGCTTTCGAGACAGGGTCCAGATGTAACCCAGAACTGCCTGTAACTCTGGATGCCTCTGTCTCCACCCACCAGTGTTGGGATATCAGGCCTGTGCCACATCTGGCTAGACTTTTCAGTTTCTTTAGAGGACCTAGTACAATGGGAAGAAGAGTCTTTAGAGTCATTCTCCTTTGCTGCTTTTGTTATTTTGAGATAGGGTATCTTATAGCCCAGGCTGGCCAGGGTCTCATGTAACCCAGATTAACCTTATGTAGTTAGGATGACCTTAAACTTCTGATCCTCCTCCCTTCACCTCCTGAGTGTTAGTATTTCAAGTGTGCACCGTATGCTGGCATATATTGTGCTGGGGATCAAACCCAGAGCATTGTATATGGCACTTGTATATAGCACTCTACCACCCAGATTGCATTCTAGCCTTTACTTTTGCTTCTTGCTTGCTTTTTTGCTCATTTGTTCTTGAGACAGGTCTTACTATGTAACCCTGACTGGCCTCAAACTTGCCATTCTCCTGCTTTAGCTTTCTAAATGCTGGCATTACTTGTATGCACCACCAAACTATTTCTTGCCTTTGACCCTGGGCAGGTTGTGTGTATGTGTGTACATATGCACATGTATGCATGTTCATGTGTGTATATGTGGGTGTGGAGGCCAGAGGTCAATCTTGGGTATCTTTTTTTTTAGGTTCTGTCCACCTTGTTTTTTGAGATAGGGTCTCTCACTGGCCTTGAACTTCCTTAAGTAGGGTAAGTTGATAGCTAGCAAGCCCTGGGGATCCTCTTCTTTTGCCTCCCAGTTCTGGGATTACAGTCACATGATACCATACCTAGGCTTTATATGTGGGTTCTGGTGATAAAACTCATGTCTTCATGTTTGCACATCAGTCACTTCACTCTTAACCTCTCTAACCTTTATAGGTTGTAGGACGAATGGAGATACAGGCATATCAGATGATCAGCGTTGGCTATTAATAAAAGGTAGTGTTGTGTATTACTGTAGAGGGGCTGCTGCCATACCACCTCCTCCTCTTTCCCTTTTCTGCCTCCTTTGCTTTTTCCTTTTTGAGGCAGGTTCACACTATAGCCTAGACTGGCTTTGAACTTGTAGCAGTTCACTTGCTTCATCTTCTTGAATGTTCAATTGCAGGTGTCAGCCACTGCACCTGACTCAGGAGCTGCTATTCTAATAGTAGTAAAATGTAGCTAGGTGCTTTGTAGAAGTGAGGGACTCAGTTACCTGGTCTGATGTGGAAGGCAAGAGCTGTCCAGTGTGCATCTGCTGGTGCTCAGGTGGGAGGAACTGTTGAGATTGTCTTTTTCTAGTACTGCTAAGTAGGAGTGCACATATAAAGCCCAACACCTATAGCTTTTTTCTCTGGCAGTTTCTGTGGCATGTCCTTGTTTGGGAACAGTGAACATTTCCAGTGACAGAACACATCTCTGGCTTTCTTCTGTTGGCTTCTGGGAACCTGTCTTTCTGTGTGGAGGGCTCCAGATGTTGGAGAGATTTGTCATCTAATTGGGCTACTTTGATAGAATCTAGCACTCTGTTCAGACATTTTGTTTTATTCAATTTTTGTCATTACGTGTGTGTGTGTGTGTGTGTGTGTGTGTGTGTGTGTGTGTGTGTGTGTAGAAGGACAGAGGGGTATCAAATCAGATCACCTGGCACTGGAGTTACAGGCAATTGTGAGCTGCCTTAGTTAGGTGCTCAGGATGTGCTCTTAACCACCTAGCCTCTTCCCAGCCCTCAGACATGTTTTTGATGGACCAAAGGTTGCAGGCTTTGTTAGAGAATTATTCAGTCTATTTATTTATTTATCTTTGGTTTTTCGATATAAGCCTTAGCTATCCTGGAACTCACTCTGTGAGACTGGCCTTGAAACTCACAGATCTGCATACCTCTGCCTCCCTAGTGAAAAACAAAATTCCAGTAATAATCAAGGGGAAAATTAAGGTGTGACCAGAATGATTTGACATAAGCAACCCTTAAATCCTCTGCAATCTTACATTAGTGAAATCTACTGTTCATTTTAGAGAAGTCTTCAAATTCCAGTTAAGAGTAAATAACGTTTACTGGCCCGGAAATACCATGAGCATCTCACATGTCTCTGATTGAACCTTTTATAAAGATTTTTCAACCTGGCCCTTCTTATCTTTTAGTTTCTCGTCTAACATAATGATACTTGCGGCCAAGTTATAAAGTTGTAAATGGTTCTGACTTTTTCGAGGCCTAACTGAACTCATTGTCACCATATTCAGGAGATAAGACTGTTTGACCAAACTTTATTGGGGAATTTGAAGTCAGTGATTATAAAGCTGTTCATACCAGTTCTTTTCTTGGGCTAATATTGTACAAATGCTGAATAGTGTGTGGCCAACTTTAAGGCTTGAGCCAAGAATTCAGACATCTCCTCTCTGTATTCCCACAACTTCCTGAGAGATTGAGCTCAGGCTCTACGCATGTTAGGACAAATATTCAACCACTGAGCTTCATCCCCAGCCCTGTTCTTTTCACTTGTTATTTATTTTTCTGCCACCTGCATCTAATGAAAACTTCCCTTGGATGGCTGTCTGTCCTTTGGAGGCATTGCAGTTTGGGGTACTTCTCTAACAGTCTTACTGAGTTGTTCAGTTTTGGCGTTTTTGAATGTGGTTGTGCACACCTTTAATCCTGGCATTCGAGGCCAGCCTGGTCTACAAAGCAAGTTCCAGGACAGCCAGAGCTACACAGTGAAACCCTGTTTCAAAAAACAACAACAACAAAAATATGTATATGTGTGTACACTGCATATATGCCTGGTGCCCTCAGAGGCCAGAAGATGGCATCAGATCCCCTGGAACTGGAATTAACAGGTGGTTGTGAGCCACTTGATGTGAGTGCTGGGAACCAAACTTGGGTCCTCTTCAGGAGTAGCAGGTGATATTAACCACTGAGCCATCTCTTTAGTCCAAGGACAGGATTTTTAAATTTTATTTCCCTTTTCTCTCTCTCTTTCTGTTTGTTTGTTTGTTTGTTTTTCGAAACAAGGTTTCTCTGTGTAACAGTCCTGGGTATCCTGGAACTCACTCTGTAGACCAGGCTGGCCTCAAACTCACAGAGATCCACTTGCCTCTGCCTCCCGAGTGCTGAGACTAAAGGTGTGTGCCAGTACCGCCCGGCTTCCCTTCTCTCTCTCTCTCTTTCTTTCTCTTTCAATTTTTTCTTTCTTTCTTCCTTTTCCTTCCTTTTCCTTCCTTCCTTCCTTCCTTCCTTCCTCCCTCCCTCCCTCCCTTTCTTCTTTCCTTCTTTCTTTCTTTCTTTCTTTCTTTCTTTCTTTCTTTCTTTCTTTCTTTCTTTCTTTCTTTCTTTCTTTCTTTCTTTCTTTTTCTTTCTTTCTTTTTCGAGACAAGGTTTCTCTGTGTAGCTTTGGTACCTGTCCAGGATCTCACTCTGTAGACCAGGCTGGCCTAGAACTCACAGAGATCCTTCTGCCTCTGCCTCTCGAGTGCTGGGATTAAAGGTGTGCGCCACCACTGCCCAGCCCCTTTTCTCTTTTAAAAATATCTATTTATTTACTTACTGTGTGTGTGTGTGTGTGTGTGTGTGTGTGTGTGTGTGTGTGTAGGTCAGTTGACATGTGGAGGTCAGTGGACAACTTGTAGGGAACTTGTGATTCTCTTACCTTAGTCTCCCTAGTGCTGGGATTACAGATGAGTGTCACAACACCCAGTTTTGTTTACCTTTATATCCCAGCACCTAACCGTTACTGGCACAGAGTAGCTACTTGGCAAATGTTTGTTGAGGAATTAAATGACCTCTGCTTCTGGCTGATCTGAAATCATTTTGTGCGTAGTGGTGTGATGAAGGTGCTGACTTGGATGCATCGGATCTGCATGGACTCTAAAGCAGTGCTCTGCGTTTGTATTCTAGATTACTAGAGGTGTCGCTTTACTTTACTAGGAAAATAGTGTTTATTCCATATCTTCTTCTTTAAGACAGGGTCTTGTTGTGTAGCCCAGGCTGGATTTGAACTTGCAGTTCTTCTACTTCAGCCTTACAAGTACTGGGAATAATGGCATGTGCTACCAAACTGCCTGTGTTCATGGGTTTGAGGGCTGGGGACTGTTACTTTTTCTTTTTGGGTCTTAGGTTTCTTTGGTAGCCAGTGTGGCAGCTCCTCGTTGGTAATGTTTAGATCATCCACTGGCTGTTGATTGTGCTAGGCATTTGCCCTCATTCATAAAAAGTGGCTAGTTTGTACCACTAGGTCCAGACAACTGCTGCGAAGCTGCCCCCTGTTTGGGAGTGGGAAATGAATTCAACAGTAGGATGTTGTGCTGGTGGGCTTTCTGGAGGCCTTGATAGACTCATCGCCACTGAACTCAAGAAAGAGGATTATTTTACTAAGCTTTATTCGGGAATTTGGATTCAGTGACTTTGGAACTGTTTGTACCAGTTCTCTGCTCAGCTCAATACTGAAATTGATAGATTGTTCTACGATGCTTCGGGTTCTGATTTGTTTACCTAGAAGGCACAGAAGTATGTTGTACCCCTACTCTTGATTATTAAAAAAATTTATCTCTGTCTACCTATCATCCATCCATCCATTCTTCCATCCTTCCTTCCTTTCTTCCTTCCATCCATCCAACTATCTGTTCAAGCACACATGTCATGGCACATGTGTAGAGATGAGAGGTAAACTCAAGGGAGTTAATTTTCCTCTACTTCCACCATATGTGTTCTGGGAATCAAACTCAATTTGTCAGGCTTGGCAGTAGGAACTTTACCAGCTGACCCATCTCTGTAGCCTTCACTATCTAGTTTCTTTTTTTCTTTCAAGTTTTTTTTTTTTTTTTTTCTGAGACAGGATCTCATTATATGTAGACTTGGCTGGCCAGGAACCCCTCACTATGTAAACCAGGCTAGCTCTTGACCTCACAGAAATCTGCCTACCTCTGCCTTCCAAATACTTTCCTAATGTTGGAATTAAAAGCATGTCTTACTACAAGATACTCTCAGTAGTAAAATACACAACAGCGTTTAAATTACTGTGATTTTCTGGGTGTAGTGGCATGGCTTTAATGCTATCAGAGGCAGGCATATCTGAGTTCAAGGCCAGCCTGGTCTACATAGAGTTCCAGGACAGCCAGGGCTACACAGAAAAGCCCTGTCTTGAAGAACTCTTCCACCCAAAGAAAATACTGTGCTTTAATTTCCATGGGTGATCAGATTATATAGAAATCCTTCTGAAAGCTGAGTGTTAATAAGCTTATTGAAACTTCAATAATGCAGTTACTGTTTTCATGCAGGTAACAAACATATCAGACTGAAGAAAAGAAGAAGAAAACATGAAAAAATAACTACAATTGGGTTTAGCACAAAAATTGACATGATATACAGAGGAAAAGTGAGGTGAAGCAGAAAGTGCTTTAAATTGACAACAGCTATTAAGTTGAAGGTATTTTTGTGAGCAATGTTGCAGTATTGAGAAGTTGTTTTAGTATAAGTTGGTAGCAATAAAAACATGGAAAATTTCAGCTTTCGCAGACACACTGAAGGTGCTGACACTCACTTACAGTTTGATGAAAGCGCTGAGGAGTACAGAAAATCCTTGCTTTCCTAAGTTAAGCATAGCCCATATATGTGTCCTTTTTGTTTGTTATGTGTTGTTTTGAGACAGTCTTATTCTATAGCCAAGGCTATCCTAGAAATCCTCTGGCCTTAGCCTTTGTGGTAGTTTGAATGCAATTGGCCCCCATCATCCCAAAGGGAGTGACACTATTAGGAGGTGTGGCCTTCTTGTTGAAGTAGGTGTGGCCTTGTTGGAGGATGTGTGTCACTGTGGGGAACGGGCTTTGAGGTGTCTTTTGCTCAAGCTTCACTCAGTGGGACAGACAGTTAATTTTCTGTTGCCTTCTGATCAATATGTAGCCAGTGCCACGTCTGCCTGCACGCCGCCATGCTCCCCACAATGATGATAATGGATTAAACCTCTGAAGCTATGAGCTAGCCACAATTAAATATTTTCCTTATAAGAGTTGCTGTGGACATGGTGTCCCTTCACAGCAATAGAAACCTTAAGACACCTCCTAAGAGCTGAACTTATAGGCATGAACTACCACATCTGACTATGTTGTACTTTATGGACCAGCGAGATGGCTTAGCTGGGAAGGGTTGCTTGCCACTGAACCTGATGACTTGAATTTGATCCCGGAACTCAAGATGGTCTGACTCTGCATGCATACTCCATACCCCAAATAAATAAATAAATGTTGAAAAAATTATATAGCCAGAGATAGTGGACTCATAACCCTGGCTCAGGAACATAGCCCTGGCTCAGGAACTCAATATATAGACCAGACTGGCTTCAAACTCACAGAGATGTACCTGCCTCTGCCTCCAGAGTGCTGGACTAAAGGTGTACATCATCACGTCTGGCGATAAAATAATTCTTGATGATCTAATATATTCCCAGGAAGCTTTATTCAAAATATAGAAAGTACAGAGAAGCCCTTCCTTGAAAAAACAAATAAATACCTGGGTTATGGTGACACACACCTTTAATCCCAGCACTCAGGAGGCAGAGGCAGGTGGATTTCTGGGTTTGAGGCCAGCCTGGTCTACATAATAAGTTCAAGGACAGCCAGGGCTACACATAGAAACCCTGTCTCTAAAATCAACAAACAAACAAAAAAAACTCCAAAAACAAATAAATAAACAAAACAAAATATAGAAAGTGATAGACATTGTATCTTAAACATCTATCATGTGAAGGTAAACACAGGCCTCAAACTCAAGGGACCACCTGCCTTTGCCTTCCTAGTGCTGGCTTTAAAGGCATGCACCACCACTGCCTGGTTAATTATTTTTTAATTTTATTTACATTGATGTTTTACCTGCATATATGTCTGTATGATGGTATTAGAGCCTTTGGAACTGGGCTTACCGACAGCTATGAGCTGTCATGTGTGTGCTGGGGATTGAACCCAGGTCCTCTGGAAGAACAGCCAGTGCCCTTGACTGCTGAGCTATCTTTCCAGCCCCTTGTCTTTTATTTTTGTAAGATAGTCTACAACTCACGCTGTAGACCAGACTGGCCTCGAACTCCCAGAGATCTGTCTGCCTCTGCCTCCTAAGTGCTGGGATTAGAGGCGTGCACCACCACCATCCAGCTCTTCAGTGATGAGGACAAAGAATACTTTCCACGTTCACCCAACCTGAGGAAGACTCCTTTGCGTTTTCTGAAGCTTTCCCTCTGTTTTATTAGTCGAGAGTGGCAGCAGGTAACTTAGTGTGAGAGCCCTTAATGGGCTGGCAACAAGGAGGACTCCAGTCACATGATACAAAGTGTCTTCCACAGAAGTATCTAATAGGAGCTTTTACCCCCCAGATGCCCACACAGTGGCATCCTGCTCTCTTAGATCAGAAAGGGGCTAAGCAAAGAGCTCTAGAATGTAGGAGTGCAAAGTGGGAAACAATAGGAAAGTTCTCAGGGAAGAGAAAACAGGGAATTTATGGAACTTGGGAGGTGGAGGCAGGAGGATCAGGAATTCAGGTTTCTCTTCCACTGTCTATGAAGTTCAGGGCATCCTAGGCTACATGAAACCTTCTCTCAGATAGGGTATGTAGATAACCATAATAGGACCTATTAGGAACATATATGATACCATGCCCAAATTTTATGGATAGGAGATTTCTGAGGGGTCCTCATAGGGGGAAGGGGGAAGGAGGGAGGAAGGTAGATGGGGACTTATTAGAACAGCTTAGTGTGATCCAGCTAGTCCACCAATGGCTGTCTATCAACAGAAGGTCTGAGAATCCAGTCCACAAGCCTGGATGTTTCAGCTGGTCTTCAGTGTATACACTGGAATCTCAAAAAAGTAGTCTGTAATGTCAGTGAAGGAATGGACTTACCAGCCAGAGCAAGCAGGCAGAGAGAGGGCACACTTTCTTCTCCCATGTCCCCTGTATAGTCTGCCAGCAGAAAGTGTGGTCCAGATTAAAGGTGGTTTTTCCCACCTCAGAAGATGAGGATTAAAAGTGGGTCTTTGAATGTCAAGTGATTTAATTACAGAAGAAAAAAAAACCTTTCACAGGTGTGCCAGCTGCTTGGGTGTTAGTTAATTACAGATTAGTCAAGTTGACAACCGAGAATGGATGGCTACCACACACGGTGAGCATCTTGAAACTGAAAGAAGTCCTCACAGTAACTCATAGAAGATGGCCATGATAGTAGTTCTCTCTCCCCATCCTTCTTTCCTTCAAAAAATTATTTTCATCTTTTGAGACAAGATTTTGCTATGTAATCCAGGCTAGCCCAGACTTGGTCTTCCTTTCTCAGCCTCCTCGGTGTTGGGACTATAGACATGTGCCACCATACCTGGCTTATTTCCATCTCCGAGATGAGGAAATAAGCATAAAGAGACTTAGTCACTTGGGAAATATCCCTGTTTTACTTCTGGCTGGTATAACAAAATGCCATCAATTAGGGAAACACATTTATTCTCAAGTTCTGGAGGGTGGTTTTCCAGAGTGGGAATACTGTATGATTTGATCCTTGGTAGCAGTTCTCACTCTGGTTTTCAGGTGATACCTTCTTACTGTACCCTCCAACAGTAGATAAAGAGATCATCCCTTGATGTTTCTTTTAAAGTACCACTTTATTTAATGAAGGCTTGTACCTTTGTGTACCAGTTACCTCCCAAATGTTCCATCTTCAAATACATCTGAAGGTATTAAAGATTCAATGTAAAAACATGAGAGTTGGGACTGGAGAGATGGCTCAGCAGTTAAAAATACTTACTACTCTTGCAGAGGACCAGGGTTCAGTTTCCAGCACCTACATCAGATGGTCCAAAACCTCCCGTAACTCCAAGAGTATCTGATGCCCTCTGGCTTCTTTGGACACCTGCATACAGGGGGTACACATAAACTCATGCAGGCACCTATACATATACATATATGTATTTAAATTTTGAGGGTATAGGGCTAGAGAGATGGCTCAGAGGTTAAGAACACTGGCTGTTTTTCTAGAGGTCCTGAGTTCAAATCCCAGCAACCACATGATGGCTCACAACCATCTGTAATGAAATCTGGTGCCCTCTTTTGGCATGCAGGAATACATGCAGGTAGGACATTGTATACATAATAAATAAATAAATCTTAAAAAATTATTTTTTGAGGGTTGAAGGACACAAAAACATTCAACTGTTTCATTCATTATTGGTAGTAATGGGATCTATGTTTTCAGTGACCCCAGATTCTGACACACTTAGAAACAGTCTTCAGCCATTGGAACCCCAGGCCTATGTGCTGTCACTCTCTCTAGTTCCAGTGACTCTCCCGTCTAATATACTTAGATTCTGTAGAGTTTGACCCTTGCTGATGCCTTTCTCGGAAACATACTCTGGTCTCATTCTCTGCTTCCCTCTGTGAAGACTCCTTTTCTTCATTTCTGGGTTAGCTCCCTCCTGACTGTCGTCTTTTTACCATCTACCCTCCTGAATATCTTCCAGCACTTGAGGCTTTGGCCACCAGAATATAGTGAGAACGCCCAAATCTCTGACCCCAGTCTGTTTTTTAGTTGCCCGTTTGTCATTTCAGTGTTAGCAATACTGTTACCAGCTTGTTGTTCAAGTTGGAAGCCAGGGTCATAGAAAGAAGCTTAGGTTTTGGAGCTGTAAGTCTGTCAGAATTACATTCTACTATTCCCTACCTCTGTATATTTGAGGCAAGTCACTTAATCTCTTTCAACCATAGATTCCTTTTCTTTGGAATGACAATAATAGTACTTCCATGCTGGTATTGTGAACATTCAGTGGAAGAATATGATAAGGCACTTGACAATTTGATGACTATTTATGGGACCCTTGCTATATTCCAGAAGTGTGGATGCTGGGACTTAGTGATGAGCAAGTCTCATAGGGCTCCACTGGCCATTGAGTCTTATGGTTTTATTTACTTAGTCCCTGATGTTCTTTTTGCCCTTCTCATTGATGTTATTAGAATTCAAGGTCTCATCACTTTGTGCCCAGATGGCCACACAGCTTTCTACCTAATTTCCCTGCCTTCACATAGACACCAGAGTTTTTTTTTTTTTTTTAATTGAAAATTCATATGAAGCCACTTGCCTGTTTGAGATCCTTCTGTGGTTTCAGAAGGAACAAATGGATTGTGGGGAGGATTTTGTGTATACAGTTATGGGAGGATATACTGAGCTTAAGAGCTCACTGGCATAGTTGTTGAAGCTGCCAGAGGCACAGACAGACAAGTGGAACTAAGAGCTGCACATTTGCTGTCCTTGTTCAAGACAAAGCTCGGGCTCCTTAGCAAGTGCCCAGGATATGTACAGTCAGAATCTCCTGTGATGCCCTCTGTTATTCTCCATTCTTCTCTACCTTCAAGGAACAGTACTTCTGTGTATGCTGTCGTTCCTAGTTCCTCCCCTCTTCAGAGCTCTGGATGGTCTGAGTATCCAGCTCACATAGTGGAATTGTCCAGTGTGTGACTTTTTTTTTTTTTTTTTTAATTTTTGAGACAGGGTTTCTCTGTGTAGTTTTTGGTACCTGTCCTGAAACTCACTCTGTATCCCAGGCTGGCCTAGAACTCACAGAGATCCGCCTGACTCTACCTCTCGAGTGCTGGGATTAAAGGTATGCACCACCACCACCTGGCATTTTTTTTTTCTGGTTTTTACATTTTTTTTAATTGAAAAAAGTTTTCATACAATATATTCTGATCATGGCTTCCCCTCCCCCAACTGCTAGATCTTTCCCAACCTTCGAACTCCATGCCTTTTCTTTCTCTTTTTAGAAAGTAGACAGGTAAACAAATAAACAAGAACCCAAATCAGAAAATATATATGTGTGTGTGTGTGTGTGTATAAATTTATATATGTATATATATTTATATACACAAACGCAAGTGTACATGTGCGCACAGACACAAACCCCATAAAACACAAAGTGTTTTGTTTTGTTTTTGAGACAGAGTTTCATTATTTACTCCTGACAGGCCAGATACTCTCTCTGTCGATCAGGCCTGCTTTAAACTCACAGAGATCCACCCACCTCTGCCTAACAAATGCCAGGATTAAATGCACTATTTAAACATGAATTATGTCACCACTCTATCTTTTTTTTTTTTTTTTTTTTTTTTTTAGATAAAAAAGTATGTGTATATGTGTGCTCTTGGTGCCCTTGGAGGCCAGAAGAGGGCATTAGATCCCTGGCACTGGAGTTACAGGTGGTTGTGTACTGTCATGTGGGAGCTGGGAACCAAACCTGGGGGGTCCTCAGACAGTGCTCTTAACCATTGAGCCTTCTCTCCAACCCTTTGGGTGTTTTGTTTTTTTAATGTTGACTTTTTTAGTAAAAGGAAAAAGAAGGCAATTTATTCACTGTGGACACAATGGAAAGAGGGACAAAGAGATCTAGTGACCCTCTTTGTCTGCTGGCCCTCTATTGTTTTTGCTCTTTACTCTTTGCCAGGCCCGCCACCCAGCTCCCAAATAAATTATACATGGAGGCTTATTCTTAATTATAAATGTCTGGCCTTAGCTTGGCTTGTTTCTAGCCAGCTTTTCTTAAATTATACCATCTATCTATTTTTGGCCTCAGGGCTTTTATCTTTCTATATTCCTGTATAACTACCTTTCTTTTCTTCTTACTCCATATCTGGCTGTGTAGCTGGGTGGCTACCTCCTGATGTCCTCCTCCTTGATCCCTGTTGCTTGCTCTTCTTCTTTTCCTCCCAGAGTTCTCCTTCTATTTATTCTGCCTGCCTGCCAATCCCGCCTATTAATCTCTCCTGCCTTGCTATTGGCCATTCATCTCTTTATTAGACCATCAGGTGTTTCAGAGAAGCAAAGTAACACAGCTTCACAGAGTTAAACAAATACAATATAAAAGAATGCAACATCTTTGCATCATTGAACCAGTGTTCCACAGCATAAATAAATGTAATACGTTAAAATAATATTCTACATCAAGCCTCTGATATATTACATTTTAAAAATAGTCTTGAAAACCTTAAAGTTTACACTGTTGTATTTTATATAGTCAGATATACTTTCCTAAATAGGTCAATTGCCTTTTTGGCAATGTGATCTATTTTAGATATTGGTAGTTTTCTTTATGAACATCACCAGGTTTGTCTTGCCTGCTCAGGTTAAGGTGAAATAGGAATCACTGATAACCTAATTGAATGTGCCTTACCAGATTTCTTTTTCTTTTTTAATTTTTTAAAAACTGTGTGCATGCATGTGTGCACGTGTGCACATGGACATAATACAACACAGTATAGGTGTGAAGATGAAAAGCTTTATGGAGTTGGTTTTCTTCTACCTTTACAAAGATTCTTGGCTTCAGGGCATCAAACTCAGGTTGCCAGGTGGGCAAGTACCTTTACTTGCTGACCCATTGTGATGGTTGCTGTTTAAAGTCAATTTGACAGAATTGAGATCACCTGGGAGAAGGATCTCTGGGTATGCTTATAGGGAATTAGCTTGGTTGTGTTAACTGAGGTGGCAAGGTATGCCAGCTGTGGGTGATGCCATCCTCAAGGCAGAGATCCTAGACTGTATAAGAATGGGAAATGGGAGCTGAGCTCTAACATGTGTGCATTCATGCATTCGTTGTTTTCTGCTTCCTGCCAGGGGAAGCAGTGTAACCAGGTGCTTGGAGCTCCTGCTACCAGGACTTCTAGCAATGATGGACTGTACCCTAGAGCTAAAATTAATCCTTCCTCCCTTAAGTTGCTTTTGTCAGAGTAGTTTATAACAGCATTGAGGAAAACAACTAAGACAGCCATGTTGATGACCCTGCCATCCCATTTTAAGGCAGTCTCATGCAGCCCAGGTTCACTTCTGTTATTATTCCTTAAATGATCTGCAAAGAATGCCTTATGAAGTATACACAGGCACTGTTTCCTTAAGAGAAACCGGCCTGAATAGTAGCCAGCATCGACAGTATGATCTATGCAATGGGAAAGTATTACTCTTTCTCAGTTAAGGGTTCTGGGTTTTGTCACAACCCATGCTCCTCCCTAGGTTATTCTCTCACTTCGCTAATCTGTCATGAGCAATCTGGAGTCTTATGTAGACAAAGCATTTGTCTGTCTGTCTGTCTGTCTGTCTGTCTCTCTTTTTGGTTTTTCGAGACGGTTTCTCTGTGTAGCTTTGCGCCTTTCCTGGATCTTGCTCTGTAGACCAGGCTGGCCTCGAACTCACAGAGATCCTCCTGGCTCTGCCTCCCGAGTGCTGGGATTAAAGGCGTGCGCCACCACCGCCCGGCTGCATTTGACTCTTGCTGCTTCTGTTAGCTTCCCTTGTCTCGACATAAAACTTACTTATTATGTTTTAGATGTCTTGAGTTTAATAGCATCAGTTCCTTGCACTTGATTACCCTTTCCTTCTTCTCATGGCTTCAGAGCCAGTCGATACATTCCAGAACCCACTTGGTTTCTTTCTTGACTATGGCGAGCCATACAATGTGGATTATTCTAGATGTCTCCAATTTTTTTACTTCCCTATAGTTTTTTTGGTTTTTCAAGGCAGGGTTTCTCTGTGTAGCTTTGGTGCCTGTCCTGGATCTCGCTCTGTAGACCAGGCTGGCCTTGAACTCATAGAGATCTGCCTGGCTCTGCCTCCCGAGTGCTGGGATTAAAGGCGTGCGTCACCACCGCCTGGCTCCCTGTAGTATTTTATTCAGTCCTTGTAGAATTGGTTTGTCTAGTTTTGTCTGAGAAGAATTCCTGTTTTCTGTTTTTTGAGCCCATTTTTAAACTTAATTTTTGGGTAAAACTGTATCCTAGCTATTGTTCCGGAGATGAGCACCCTGAAACAAATTTTACTTGTTTAGTAATTAGACAGCACAGATCTTGGACTGTGTCATACATATAATTGGAAATAGAATCAGGCTCTCCTTGACTGGAACATTGGTTGTAAGAGAGCCAGCATACTGGTGTGTACTAAGCTGTCTCAGCTACAGGACTTCCAAATGAGCTGGTACCCAGCTTATAATGTTTTGTATTGTTGTGGTTTTCGAGACGGGGTTTCTTTCTGTAGCCCTGGCTGTCCTGGAACTTGCTCTGTAGATAAGGCTGGCCTCGAACTCACTGAGATCTGCCTGTCTCTGCCTCCTGAGTGCTGGGATTTAAGGTGCGCACCACCGCGACCGGCTTGTAATGGTGTTTTCATGAGTGATGCTGAAGTATGTTTCATATCTCTGGACTTGTTTGTTGTGTTAGGTTGTTGCATTTTTATTATGTTTCTGGGTTGCATGCTGTGTGAATTCTCACAGTCCAGGGTTGTGGTGTCACTGTCCCTTTTGTAGGGGTGAGGAGAAATAGAGCACTTTGCTCCAGTAAAATGGTGTCATTAAACCAGCTTGCTGACACCAAAGAACTCCTGTGGTAGGAGTATTGCCTTTTCAGTGGCTAAAAGCTGAGGTGTGTGTGGAATCTGAGAGAGGATGATAGGAGCACTGTCTGCCCTGGTTAGAGACCAGGAGAAAAGAAACTGTTTTAAACCTCTCTAGCTGCCTTCTGTCTTTGCCTTTATAAGATAAGGTCTCATCTAGCCTAGGCAGTCTTGAACTCCCTATGTGGCAGCTGAAATTGGCCTTCCGCTTCTGACCTTTCTGCCTCAGTTTCTTGGGATTGCAGGTGTCAACCACCATTCTCTCCCTTTCCCCAACCCCCAATTTTCAAGAGGTTTTTTTGATGGTTTTAGTTTCAGCTGGCTTTGAGCCCCACTTCCTGCTCCAGCCTCCTGAGTGCTCCTATTCCGGATGTGTGCCACCATTCTTGTCTTGACTTCTTATTCTGTTCTCCATCTTGATCCACTGTCTACATTTCTTCCAATAAACTTTTCTCTTTCCTGTTTTACCCACTGAGTCATCTCACTGTTAATCCCACCAGGTGAGAATAAGACCACTAACCACAATTTTTGAGCCAAATTTGAAGCAAGCCTTATTTAGTACTGGCCAGGACAGTGGACACTGGCCAGGTCCATACCTGGGATTCCCAGATGATGGCCAGGAATTACGTTAGTCAGGTGCTTATAAAGGCAAACCCACAATATATACTTTTGCCTTTGTCCAATCAGAGGCAAGCACACATCCTGACGTACTTCTTGCCTATGTATCTCCCACCTACATGTGATCAAGCACATCCTGTGCAGTTGGGGCAAGCAACCTTGTTTACAGAAGTGAAAACAGTTTGTTTTTGAGACAGGGTTTCTCTGTGTAGCCCTAGCTGTCCTGGAACTCACTCTGTAGACCAGGCTGACCTTGAACTCAGAGATTTGCCTGCCTCTGCTTCCCGAGGGCTGGAACTAATGGTGTGAACCCCCACTGATTATTGGGACCTAGCTGCAAGAAGTGAATTGCTGGAGGTTGTGTCTTGCTTGACCTTGGCCTTTCTCAGTTTATACTTTTGCTGTTTTCAAGCCGCCATGAGGTGAGCAGTTGTGATTCCCCATGTCTTTCCACCATGATGTTGTCATCAAAGGAGCCAGTTGACCTTGAACACCTGATTCTCTTGTCTCTACCCCACATCAAGTGCTGAGATTACAATTGTGTGCCACCATACTGTCTATGATTATTCTTAGGATGCCTGTATTTTATTTAGTAAAGTTCAGAAGCTGGGGAGATCATTTGTTAAAGTGCTTCCTATGCAAGTATGAAGATGTGAATTGAATTCCTTGTTAAAAAGTTGGGCATGGTGGCATTCCCTTGTAGTCTAAGTGCTGGGGAGGTGGAGACAGGTATATCCTTTGGGCTCTCTGACTAGCCGACCAGACTTTTCCCTACTGAGCCATTTTGCTGGTCGCTATCCCTGGGTTTATGCTGTTAGCGATCACCTTTGACTTAGCTGGGCTGTTCTGTAACCACAAGTCACAGTAACTCCTCATTCTTGCATGCTGTGGTGAGTGGGAGGGTTGATTAGCTTGTCATCCCTTTTTTCATCCCTCAGTACCCTTCTAAGTTTTGGATAGACATTTTCATTTTGGCTGCAGTGCTGGGAAAATTTATACTTAAGAGATCACAAGAATGTTTACTGACTGTCTGCTGACTGAGGTCCAGAGATTGTACCTCATTAGCTTTCTTGCTCCAAAGCAGCCTGGAGTCTCTGTCTTTAAGATTTGGAAGTTGTGCCGGGCGGTGGTGGCGCACGCTTTTAATCCCAGCACTCAGGAGGCAGAGGCAGGCGGATCTCTGTGAGTTTGAGGCCAGCCTGGTCTGAAGAGCGAGGTCCAGGACAAGCACCAAAACTACACAGAGAAACCCTGTCTCAAAACCAAAACCAAAACCAAACAAACAAAAGATTTGGAAGTTGTGTCTAGTGTTTCATTTCCACTCTTGACTTAAAAAAAACTACATTTCATGTGTGTGTGTGCACACACACATGTGGAAGTCAGAAGACCAGTTAGGAGCTGGTTCTTTTCTACTTAATTTGGGTCTTGAGGGGTCAAACTCAGGACTTCAAGCATGGTGGCAGGTGTCTTTACTCACTGAGCATCTCCTGACCCTACTCTTCACTCTTCACTCTATTGTCTTTTTTAAAAATCTTTATTAATTTCACATATGTATGTATGATATCTGAAAGAGTTGCAATGTTTACCTTTGAGGAGGGAAGGTTTGCTTTTTTTTTTATGTGCATTTAATTGCTGCTTTGCCATGGGTGTTGGGTCCCCTGGAACTGGAGTTACAGACAGTTGTGAACTGCTATGTGGTTGCTGGGAATTGAACCCTGGTCCTCTGGAAGAGTAGTCAGTGCTCATAAGTGCTGAGCCATCTCTCCAGTCCCTCAACTCTATTGTCTTATATATAATAGTTGCTAATTGTTATAGGTTGATATAGTGAACACTAATAAGAAGTCTGGGATTTAATTACATGGTATCAATTCACCCTGTAGCTTCAGGGTACTCTTTTTGTGTTGCTGCTGTTTTGCTTGAGACATAGTCTCTCTGTGTAGCTTAGGCTCTCCATCCTCCTGCCTCAGCCTTCCACATGCTAGAATTATAGGCATGTGCCACTTTCACTTATAGATGTTACTATGGTAGGCTGGGAATTGAATCTAGGGCTTCGAAGCGCACACATTTTGTCAAGGAACTACACCTGGTTTTGTTTTGTTTTTAAAGATAGGGTCTCGTTGTGTAGTCTAGGCTGGACTTAAACTTGATCCTCCTTAAGTGCTCAGATTGCAGCTGTGTGCCACCATGTCTGCTAGATGGTGCTTTAAACCGTACCAGGATGAATGTGTATCCTTGGGTACCTTGGGACCAGATGAGAGTGTGAGTATATTTAGGCAGGTGTTTAGCCTAAGAGGGAAGAGAGTAAATTATAAATCCCCCAGTGAGGTAATAGAATTGTTTTTCATTTTTCTATTAAGGGTATGATTTTATATTATGATTAGATGCGATTTGATATTTATTAAAATGATTCTGTCTGTTTTAGTGGCCCCAGATGACATTTTTGTTGATTCTTTCTGCTTTGGAGACAGATTCTTTGCTTCTTGTTCTACAAGCATGTATCTGTACCTACCTCCCAGTTGTCTTTATACAAAAAGGACTTGGGCATTGGACTGAATAACTTGTTAGCCAGCCACTTAACCCTTCATCCTTATTTTTTTAAATCTTTCTTTCTTTTTTTTTTTTTTTTTTTTTAATTTTTCAAGACAAGGTTTTTCCGTGTAGCTTTGGATCCTGTCTTGAAACTCACTCTGTAGACCAGGCTGGCTTTGAACTCACAGAGATCTGCCTGCCTCTACTTCCTGAGTGCTGGGATTAAAGGCGTGGGCCACCACCTCCTGGATCATCCTTTTTTTTTTTTTTTTCTTTTGGTGTGTATGTGTTACATGTGTTTATAGATGTTAATGTGTATGGGGTTATCAGTGCGTGTGATGAAAGTAGACATTGGGTATCTCCCTCAATTAATTGACCCCCCCCCCCTTCCAGACAGGGTTTCTCTGTATAGTTTTGGTGCCTGTCCTGGATCTCGCTCTGTAGACCAGGCTGGCCTGGAACTCACAGAGATCCACCTGACTCTGCCTCCCGAGTGCTGGGATTAAAGGTGTGCCCCACCACCTCCAGCTACAATCAACTGCTTTTTTTTTTTTTTTTGGTTTTTCCAGACAGAGTTTCTCTGTGTAGCTTTGCGCCTTTCCTGGGACTCACTTGGTAGCCCAGACTGGCCTCGAACTCACAGAGATCCGCCTGGCTCTGCCTCCCGAGTGCTGGGATTAAAGGCGTGCGCCACCACTGCCCGGCCAATCAACTGCTTTTTGATCTTAGTTGTTGACATAGTTTCTCAATGAAACTGGAGCCTGACAATTTGGCTAGATTGGCTGCAGAGCAATTTCTAGAGATTCTCCTGTCTCCACCTCCCCAGTGCTGGGTTACAGGTGTGTGCTACTGCACCTGGCTCTTTACGTGGGCGCTAGTGATCAAACTTAAGTCTTCGGTGCTTATGTGACAAGTACTTTACTGACTGATCCGCTGCAGTTCCCCCCTTTTTGAAATGTATTGTTTGACAATTTTACACATCTATATGAAGTATTTTGATCATATTCACCCCCCCCCCCCCGCATGCCCCCTCTTCTCCCTTCCCCACCCCCCCCATTCCTAACAACTCTCCCTCCTGTTTCATGGTTTTTTGTTTTGTTTTCTTTCATTTTGTGATCCACTGGGTTAGGGTTACTTACATGAGCATTGGTTAGGGGTTATTTACCAGAGCATGGACAACTCACTGGTGGTTATACCACTGAAGAAAATGACCCTCCCTCTCCCAGCAACCATTAACTGCCTGCCAATAGCTCCCAGGGAGGGTGGGGCCTCAGGTGCCCCTTCCTTATTTGTGATGGAATGCTGACAGACCCCGTCTTTCGTAGGTGGCCACAGGTGAGTTCATGAGTGCACCATCAGGGCATTTCCAGAAGACAAGCATCTCACAGCTCTCCTCTCCAGCTCAGATTACCTGTTTCCTCTTCTAGATCCCCTGAGTCTTTGAAAGGGTGACAGAGAGAATCTTATTTAGGGCTGAGCATTCAACAGTCACTTTTTCAATGTTGACCAGGTGTTGGCCTCTGTATTAACTGATGCCCACTGCAAAGCCTGAGAGCAGCACTGTTTTATGAACATAAATATAAATATTTAGAAGGCAGTTTTACAACATGTTGTCTGTTTAGCAAAACAACAGTAGTAGATTACCCTACAACTTCTAGCTGGTGTGTGTGTGTGTGCGTGTGCGTGTGTGTGTGTGTGTGTGTGTGTGTGTGTGTGTGTGTGTGTGTGTGTTGATTGTTGTTTTTTCAGGGGAGGGATTCAGTCATTAGATTTTTGACCAGGTTTACAGTTAGTACCAAGCTTTTTAGTTTTTAATTTTTTGAGACAGATTTCATGTAGCATAGGCTGGTCCTGGGCTCTCTGTTGCTGAAGATGACCTGTAGGTGTATGCTGCTGTTCCCTGTTTTATGTGGTGCTGAGACTGAACCCAGAGCCTTGTGTGTGCTAGGCCGGCATTTTGTCAACTCAGCCACATTTCTAGCCCCAGCTGTCAGATACCCTTTTCTTAAAAATATTTTCTCAAAATATTTTATTTCAACTTTTGCTCCTTGTTCTTACGACTGTCTTTTGTGACAGTTCTGAATTTTAGTCTCATTTGACCCAATTCTCTACCTGAAGAGAGGTGGGATTCACATGACATGCTATGTGGCTACATGCAAAAACTATGTTTTTATCTTTGCGCTCTCTCTCTCTCTCTCTCTCTCTCTCTCTCTCTCTCTCTCTCTCTCTCTTTCTCTCTCTGAAACAGGGTCTCTCACTGTAGCTCTGACTACCTTGGAACTATGTAGACCAGGCTGGCCTCGAGCCACAAAGATCCCCCTGCCTCTGCCACCTGAGTGCTAAGGTTAAAGGTGTGCACCACAACACCTGGCAATGAATGGCTCTTTAAAAAAAACAACAACACTTTTTTTAAAGCTCACATTATTTATTCATTCATTCATACATTTCATTTATTCATTCATTTAGTATGTGTACACACAAGTGTGTGTGTGCCTGCTAGTGAAGGTTGGAAGACAATGTGGGATCTAGTTACTCTTTCTGTGATGTGAATCTCTGGGATCAAGTCAGGCTGTGGCCTTAGCAGCTTGTGCCTTTATCCACTGAGCTACCTCACCAGACCTGTGGCCTGTCTCCAGACTGAGTCTGCAGCTCCTTTTTCTTCTTAAATTTACAGAGTAGGTTTGTTCATCCTGCAATACTGTTCCTCAGAGAAGTTACAGGATCAGTGTGAAAGAGTAGCCTTTCTTCTTCGTTATGTTAACATTAGGCAAAATCTCCATTTTCTTTCAGATATGTTCTGGATAGTCCATATCACTGGTTTCCTCCGTATTTATGTCTATTGTAAGGCCAGAGATAGGTGTACAGGACAGGTTTATGTAATTGTGGTTGTATGTTGTTCAGGGTGGGGGCATTAAAGAGGGAGAAGAGAGAACGGTTTCATGACTATGAATGAGAGAGCATGGAGTAGAGTAAACTTGGGCCATAAAATAATAGTGGCATGTGTAATCTAGATAAATTACATAAGTCTCCTAGAAGACTCCTCAGATCTGGGCCACATCTATACAGAGACAGAGGAAGCTGATTAATCCAATTTCTGTCTGCTTGTGGGATGCCACTTATTTATGTTGGTGATCATGCCTAGAGCCTTTCAGAGACAGCCCAAGTGAGACTCCTGTCTAATTCCTGCTGGGCTCAGGGGAAGAGAAGTAGACCCATCTCTTAGCCAGAGGATAGCCTGCCCATGTACAGGGACACTGGGAGACTTAATTAACCTTCTTAACCCCAGTCACGAAAGTCTGAAAGGAAAGGAAGTGCTTGCAATTGTTATACTAACAATGGAGCCTAGGTAATATTTCAGATCTGTACTTCTAAATAAGATGTATTTATGCTTGTTAGACTGTTTAAACCTTTGAAAAACTAGGAACAGAAAAGTATTTCTTTCCTTGCTGCCTTTATTTTCCAATTTTTATTAATTTATTTTTGAGACAGGGTCTTGCTGGCCTGGAACTCCCTGACTAGCGTAAACTAGCATTAGAGTAGCAGTTCACTGATCTACAGGGGTGAGTCACGGTGTTCAGTTTCTTGGAGAAACTGTTTTGCCTGTGGTGGTATACACAATAATTTTAGCACTTGGGGCACTGAGGCAGGAGGATTGCTAGTTTGAAATCAGCTAGGGCTACATAGTGAGAAACAGCCTCAAAAGTGGGGGGCAGTTTATTTACTACTAAATACTCCCATCTCTTGTTTCCTAAGGTTTGTTTCTTCATCTTGGTTTTTCTTGAGACAGGGTTTCTCTGTGTAGACCAGGCTGGCCTCGAACTCAAAGATCTATCAGCTTCTGACTCCTGAGTACTGGGATTAAGGTGTGAGAACCACCACCAGCTTTAAGATCATTGTTTCATATAACTGCAGGTCAATTTTCAAAAGTCAGAAAGTTTAATATTGATATAATGCTGTTAACTAACTCACAGTTTTTGCTCAATTGTATTAGTTTTCCCCTATACTGATGTTTAAAAAAATGTGTGTGTGTGTGTGTGTGTGTGTGTGTGTGTGTGTGTGTGTGTGTACCATAACACAGGTCTAGAAGTCAGAAAACAACTTCTGGGAGTTGGTTCTCCTGCCTTGTTGAGGCAGGGTCTCTCGTTGTCTTCTGTAACCTGGCTGGCCCCAAGCTTCTAGGTGATTCTCCCATCTCTTCTTCCATTTCTCTGAGGAGTGCTGGGATTACAGATGTGCACCACCACGTCGGACTTCTTTATTTATGGCTTGTAGGGATGGAACTCAGGTGTAAGGCTTGGCCAACAAGTGCTTTTACCCACTGAGCCATCTCAACAGCCTCCATATTGACTTTTTATGACTATTCTTTCTTCTAGGTCCAATGTCTAACCCAAGATTCTATACTGCATTCGTTTTCTCTAATAGTTCTTGAGAGAGTCTTTGCCATACATGGAGATGTGTTTGCAGTTAGTCCCTGGACCATTGTCTTTCTCAATACTCATTCTGATCTTGACTTTCTCTTGACATATTAAGAAAAAAAGGTCCCACTGCTTTGAGAGGAAAGGGCTTGTGTTTGAACAGAACTTACTCCTTTAATCTCAGCACTTAGGAGTCTGGAGGCTGAAGTAGGAGGATTGCTATAAGTTTAAGGCTAGCATGGAGTACATAGTGAATTTTAGGCTATGCTGGGTTACAGAGTGATGCCCTGTCTTAAAAGCAAAACAAATTTAAAGGAAAAATATGGGATAGATATCAACTAAGGAAACAAAAATTTAGTAGTATATAACAATTTAGCTGACGTGGCAGTACATGTCTCTGTTCCCAGCACTGAGTGGGGTAGGGGCAAGAGAATCAGGAGTTCAAGGCCATACTCAGTTATGTAGTGAACCTGGGATCAGCCTGGGCTACTTGAAACTCTGTGTCACAATAAAAAAATTTTAACAGAAACAACTTGTATGCTATGTAGAAGTAACCGTCTTATTCAATAAGAAACATAGAACCAATGAAAAGAAGAAAGCCAAGAGGTCAGAGCTAAGAGCTGAAAACCTTACCCTTCCTCTCGCGCGGTGGTCCTACCTCTCCCGAAAGAGACCTACTTCCTGTGTGTCTGTCTTTATAAAGACTTTCTATTCTGCCTTCTCATTGGTTGTAAACCCAACCACATGACCGCCTCGTCACTGCCTGTCTGTACAGACCTCCAGGTCTTCTATGATTGGTATTGAGATTAAAGGCGTGTGTCTCCAATGCTGGCTGCATCCTTGAACACACAGAGATCTACTTAGCTCTGCCTACCAAGCGCTGGGATTAAAGGCATGCACCACTAACACCCAGCTTTCGCTATGGCTTGCTAAAAGCTCTGACCCCCAGGCAACTTTATTTATTAACATACAAATAAAATCGCATTTCAGTACAAATAAAATATCACCATACTATTATAGATGTAGTGATTTAAAAATAATTATTCTGGCCAGGGAAGTTGAGGGTTGCATGGTGGCACATAGCTTTAATCCCAGAACTTTGAAGGCGGAGCAGGCAGATCTCTGTGAGTTCGAGGCCAACCTGGTCTACAAAGTGAGTTCCAGAAGAGCCAGGGCAACACAATGAGACAGTTTTAAAAAAATTACGAAACTAGGTGGTGGTGGCGGCACATGCCTTTTAATCCTAGCACTTGGGAAGCAGAGGCAGGAGGATCTCTGTGGTTTCAAGGCCAGCCTGGTCTACAGAGTGAGTTCTAGGACAGCTGGAGCTACATCATGAGTACATGTTTTTTAAAAAAAAAAATTATGGAGAGGATGGAAAGATGGCTTAGTTGTTAGAGCACTTGCTGTTCTTGTAGAGGAACTCATGTAGCAGCTCACAAACACCTGTGATTCCAATTCCAGGGCATCTGACACCCTCTTCTGGCTTCTTCTGTAGCCAACACTTGAGTAGTGCACACAGGGACATGCAGGCACTCACATATATACATACAATAAATTTTTTAAATTAATGGTTTATGTGATTAGCATCAATTCAGAAATCAATGATTTTTTTTTTTAATTTTATGTGTATTAGTGTTTTTGCCATGGGAAGTTTCGGATCCCCTGAAACTGGAGTTGCAGACATTTGTGAGCTGCATACATGTGGGTGCTAGAACTTGAACCTGTGTCCTATGGAAGAGCAGCCAGTGCTTTTAACTGCTGAGCCATTTCCCTGGCTCTCAGAAATCAATGATTTTCATTTATATTACTAAAGGATTCATATAGACTCCCTGCCACAGTCCTTTTTTAGATTTATTTTATTTTATGAGTATGATTATTTGGCCTTAGCTGGCCTGGAGCTCACTATGTAGACCGGACTGACTTGAACTGAGAAATCCACCTACCTTTGCCTCCAGAGCGCTAGAACTCAAGGTGTGCATCACCACAGCCACTGTGTGGGAAAATTTCAGTCTAGGTTTATATCATATCTTCCTATCTTCTCAACCCCTGTTGTTATGGGTCACCATCGCCCTCACCACCCCCCCCCCCCAGGTTTTCCCTGTGGCCATGATTCTGTGGAGAATGAAATGCATCTTTGACTGGTTTCTCTTAGTGGCTTTCCAGAGTTCTATATTGCTGTTCATTCAAAAATGCTTCCAACCCATAAATAACAGTTTAAGTGAAAATTTTCTTTTCAAAAACAAACAATTGGAGTATAATCATTTTACACATTTGAAAGTGTCTGGATAAACAGAGATAGCTGAATTCCTAGCTCTTCTGTATGTAAATGCTTTGTTGACATTTTGCCTCGTTGAAGTATGGGCTCCATAGAAACAAACTTAGAGAGAGAGGAGTCTTTTAATGGACTTTTCAGATAATTGTGCGTATTCTTTGATACTTTGCCACAATTCTAACAAGTAGTGGTTTCTTTTTTTTTTTTTTTTTTTAAGATTTATTTATTTATTATGTATACAGTGTTCTGCCTGCTTGTATCCCTGAAGGCCAGAAGAGGGCACCAGATCTCATTACAGATGGTTGTGAGCCACCATGTGGTTGCTGGGAATTGAACTCAGGACCTCTGGAAGAGCAGTCAGTGCTCTTAACCTCTGAGCCATCTCTCCAGCCCAAGTAGTGATTTCTTAAAAGTTAGCCGCAGTATGGAATTTGAAAGTATGTCAAAAAACTTTCTGTATTCTGTTATGTAAAAATCCATTGGTGTGTTTTGCACTTTGAATGACTTTGTAAACTGTGCATGATTTTGACCTTGTGGCTGACTCAAAGGGGACTCAAGAACCTCTTCGCCACCCTTCAGGAACTGCTGTTTTGAATCAGGAAGAGATCTTGAAAACTGACTTAGGTCCATCTCTCTCCTGGGCTGGAATAAGAAAGGTGGTTGAAACTAAAGGAGAACTGACTTCCCTGAAGTCGTGGAGCTGGCGACCTTCAGAGCTGTGGCTCCCGGAGTCCAGAATTCTCCACTGCCTTTTGTAAATAAAGTCTGTGTTTCTGCTGCATGTGGTGCCAGTTCCCTGAGTGCTGCTCCACAGACAGCATGGCCTCCAGAGAGTTAGTTGTCTCCCGCGGCCCACTACCAGGAGCCTTAAATGTGCTTATTTACTCTTCTTTCTTTTGTCGTCGTCGTAAGTCCAGATTGCCAACCAGAAGTCTCATTCTGTTTCCAAGTAAACGTGTCAGGTGCGTCAGTTCAGCTTTGTGGCTGCCTAGATTGTGTCATGGTGTGCTTTTAAGTGACTGATGTTCACTCAAGGCATTTAAGCTTAGTAGGAGTTTGAATACATGTTGGGAGTGATCAGAGCAGTGTCATTATTCTGTATGGAGAGGTTTTGAAGTAACTTTAGTGATCTCTAGTGGGCTTCTGCTAGTGGGTTTCTAGCAGACTGGACAGATTACATGCATTAAACTCTTTTCTTGTCTTTGAATTATATAAATTCTTTTACTAGTGGGTTTTGTTACAGGGTATTGCTCAATGCTGTAGACTGAGTGTTTTCATGTTCCCTTGTAAGTTATTAAATCCAGGGTTATGTTTATATTTTGTATGTGTATGTATTTGTGTGTATGTGTATGTATTTGTGTGTATGTGTATGTAGTATTTATATTTTTAATGAAGTCATATGTACTTGTTATGGAATTGCTCTGATGTCATTTGGGAAAATTTAATACTATTCAAAAATCTCCAGAGTTAATGAAGTCATGCAATGAAAAAGATGCTCTTTCTAACCCAGGGTTTTGTTGTGTATCCTAGGCTGGTCTTGAATTAGCAATTTTTCTGCCTCTTCTTCCTAAGTTCTAGTATTACTGCTGTGCCATGTCTAGTAGAAAGATTTTTTTTTTTTCACTAAAAGACAGGATCATATGCTACCATTACTGTCCATCTTTGAAATTGCATGGACTACTCCACTGCTGGTGTGTGCACCTTTATTTAGTTCTTTGATTTCAGCGTGGGCTTTCTAAGAATGCTCTGCTTTGTGAACAAAGGCCGCAAATCACGCACATTTGTGTGTGTGTGTGTGTGTGTGTGTGTGTGTGTGTGTGTGTATATGCACGCACGCATGGCACATAGGCCAAGGGACAACACTGGGTGTGTTTCTCAAGTATCATCCACCTTTTTTTTGAGACAGTGTCTCTCACTGGAATGAAACTCATTCATCAAGCAGGCTAGGCAGGCTAGAGAGTCCAAGGGATTTATCTGTCTTAGCCTCCCCAGCACTGAGATTACAAGTGTGTACCACCATGCTTGGCTTTGTTGGCTGTTGGTTTGTTTAAAATCAAGGGTTCTGGGAATCAAACTCGGGTCCTTGTGCTTACAAGACAAGCACTCTTTACTGACTGAACTTTCTCTCAGTTCCCTGTTTGTGACCTTTTTGAAAATCAGTAATAGTGCATCTTAAGTAGTTGATGTGGTTCTAAAGAGCTGGGAATAATGTTCATTTTGTCATCTCTAGCAAAAAAATTAGTGGCCTATGGAAGAATGGGTAAAAGAAAAACTTGACATTCTCTGAGAATTCAGTCACTTTCTATTCTTCTACTCATCTGATGGTCTGGGTACCATTTTTAATTTTAAAAGAGCCACACATAATAATTGTACATATTTATAGGTAATATGATAATCTGATACATTTATACAATGTCAAGAAGTTAGCTTTTCTCTTTCTTCAAAAATTATCCGTTTTTGTATTGGGAGCCTTTAAAATCCCCTTTTCCATGTTTTAGAAATAAAATCTATGCTGAATTGTGCACTTTACCCTACTGAACTGTGATACTTATTATCCATCTTTCCTCTGTGCTCCTCTCCGTTGGCTCTGTTTCAAGTGTCCTGTTTCTTTGCTGTTATAATGTTGTCCTGCTGTTGAGGGTGAGGGTGGTAATGACGGTGGACACTGCTGTTGAGGGTGAGGGTGGTAATGACGGTGGGCACTGCTGTTGAGGGTGAGGGTGGTAAGATGGTGGACACTGCTGTTGAGGGTGAGGGTGGTAATGACGGTGGGCACTGCTGTTGAGGGTGAGGGTGGTAATGATAGTGGAAACACTGGGTCTTGCCATGTAACCTTTGCTGTTCTGAAACTTGCTGTGTAGACCAGGCTGGACTCAAATATGCAGTGATCCTCCTGTCTCTGCCAGGATTGCAGGCAGATGCCACCATGGCTGGCAGTCTCCTGTTTGAGACTGTTCTGAGTAGGGGGCTGCATTGGTGTCTCATGTCCAATAGTGTATGTAGTAGTTGGATATTGCTTCTGCCAGGACCTTGAGGGCTGAGGCTGTGGTGTATGTTTTGGTTGTTTATTATTTAGACAGTCTCTCTATATGTAGTTCAGGCTGTCCTGGAACTCACAGAGGTCCACCTGCCTTTGCTTGAGTGCTGGGTTTAAAGGTCTGGGCTACCATACCCAGCCTTTTCTTTTTCTTTTTTCTTTTGGCTGAGGTTTTGAAGCAGGTTGTTAACTGAGGATGTAGAAGCCTATTCCTTGTTACTGTGATTGTTACTCCAGTATTACAAACCTTATTTCCGAGGAAAAGTACTTACTCATTAGAAACTTTCTCTAAAGCCAGTTGTGATAGCTTATACCTATAATCTTTGGACTTGGGAGGTGAAGACATGAGGATCTGGAGTTCGAGGATAGCTTTGGCTACAATGCCAATTGAAGGCCAGTCTGAGCTACTGGAAACCCTGTCTCAAAAACTATTCCCCACCCCAAACAAAAAAGGAGGAGGAGCTGAGCAGTGGTGGAACACTCCTTTAATCCTAGCACTCAAGAGGCGGAGGCGGGTGGATCTCTGTGAGTTCAAAACCAGCCTGGTCCAGGACAACCAGGACTACACAGAGAAAACCATGTCTTGAAAAACAAAGCAAAATAAAAGGAGGAGGAGGAGAAGGAGGAGGAGGAGGAGGAGGAGGAGGAGGAGGAGGAGGAGGAGGAGGAGGAAGAGGAAAGAGATGCCCTCTATAATTAACAATAAAGTTATGGAGACCGGGAAGGGATGAAGAAGGAGATGGGGGAGAAGAGAGGAATAGATAGTTCTGCTGCATGATATATGTGATATAGCAGATTGACAAGTGAGGCAGGGAATATGGACAGATGAATACCCATGGTCCCACGGTATAAAGATAGTTCTCATTTACACATCTGTTCTGGAGGTTTACTGTGGGGTCAGGGGGTAACCTGTATGAACCCTTCAGTTGAGGTCTAAGCAGTTAGTATGGCTAATGGAATTGAGAAGGGAAATGTGATTTCAGACACTTGAGGACACTTTGCAAAGCTTTTTGAAAGATGTGGTTGGAAGTAGGCCAAGAGGTAGAGAAGAGCCTAAAAGCAGACATGGCCCCTGAGACCTACACATGAGGCTTCCTACAAGCTTGAGCAGAGTGACGGTATAGTAAACAGTCAACTTCTCACTAGGTCCAGATCTTGATTCTGTTGATTGGAGAGTGAACTGTCGGGTGGTATCCTATGGTCGTACCTGCCCTATTCCACACAAGGCCCATTCCTTATTCTCAGGGCTGATTCAGGGCTTGGCCTCTGATGCTCACTCTGCCTGAAATACACTCCTGCAGGTGTCTGCATGGCTTCGCTGAGTCCTTTTAGTCTCTGCTTAGTGAGAACTCCCTTGACACCCCAGTGTAAAGTAGCAGCTCCCTCTGGCGCACACCAGCCCCGCACATTCCCTATATTCTTTTTCCTCCTGCTGTACCTAGATTAGTGCCTGGGATTATAAATAAGTATATGTGTATGTGTAGACATGCAGGTGTGGGCAGGAGATGGTTTCCAGGAAACTGGAAGGAGGAAAAGGAGGGCGTGAACAAGGGAATTCTAAGACATTCAGTTTTTATTTTGTGGCGGTTACTTCTTGGTCAAAGCAGCCCTTGAAATGCCTGAACTGGGCAAAGTCAGCAAACATGTGCCATGGTAGTCTACTCATAGAGAAGACCGAGGTTCAGATTTGGTTAGTTCGCCTTGCTTTCAAAAGCTCAGGGGAATTCACCTTTAGTATCTTTTTCTTGGAAAGATTTGCACTAAGTGAAGCCTTGGTGATTCTGACTGATGCCTCTTACTGTTCTCTTAGGACCCCTATAGTGGACCATGAGTCGGTAATGCCCACTGAGGACTTCTGGGAGCCATGTCAGACGAATCCGCCTCAGGGAGCGATCCAGACCTGGACCCGGACGTGGAGCTGGAGGATGCGGAAGAGGAGGAGGAGGAGGAGGAGGTGGCAGTGGAGGAGCATGACAGGGATGACGAGGAAGACCTGCTGGATGGTAAGTGCCTCTATTGATAACAGAGATTGCCGTATCCTCCTTTTCTGTGGAATTTTTACTGGGAGAGTGTGGTATTTCTGGTTGTACTTTTTTCGGGGGGAGAGATTGGGAGCTATTGAGACAGGGTCTTGCGCTGTATAGCTGAGGATGGCCTGGAACACACTGTAAGCCAGGGTAACCATCAGTTTGCTGTAATCTTCTTGCCTCAGCCTTCCAAGTGCTGAGACTGTAGGCATATGCCATTATACCTAGGTTCTAGTTGGATTTATTGGACCACCTGAAGTGAGAAGACATGGCAGAGAACCCAGCCACAGAACTTCTGTGCTCATTCTCAGGAAGTGGATGGTTGTTCTTCCAAGTAAACCTTGGTTAGTGGTGGAAAGGTGAGAACTTAGCCCATCTTTGACAGAAAGGTAGGATTTTAGATGCTGCTAATGAGTGTAGTGCATATATACACATTGTCTTCCCTCCTGGCTTCATGGAATATTGCTAGGTTTTCTCTCTCCCTCCCTCCCGCCCTCCCCCCTCTCTCCCTCCTTCCCTCCCCCTTCTGTCCCCCCCACACACACACTCCTCCCTTTCCTCCTTCCTTTTGAGGCAAGGTCTCTATGAATTTCAGTCTGGTCTTAAACTTGACATCATCCCGCTTCAGCTTCTTGAGGGACTGGATTATAGGTATGTTCCACCGTACCTGGCTTTACTATGGCATTTTATACATGAGGCTTGAGTACCTGTGGATTCTGTTATCTGCAGGAGGTTTTGGAACCAACTTCCCAAAGATATCAAGTTTTTACTAAAAATTACATGCCTTTGAAGATTACGGTATGGTTATTTATTTAGATGTGGCAAGAATTTTACTGATTTGTTTAAGAATGGTGTAATTTTAATGTTGAGGTTTTTCCTCTTTTTTTTCCTGTTTTTGTTGTGCCGGGATGGAGCCTGGGTCTGGTACTCCCTAGGCAGTGCTTTATCACCCAGCCAGTGTCCTAATCCTACCTTTTTTTTTTTTTTTGGTTTGCATTAAAAAAAAATTATTTTGGGCTAGGCATAGAGATGCATACCTTTAATCTCTATACTCTAGAGGCAAAGGCCCAAGGCAGGGCAGCCTGGTCTCCATAGCAACTTCCAGGTCAGCCAGAGCTACATAGTCAGACCCTGTCTTAGACAGACAGATTGACATATACACACACATACCTTCTATGGCTACAGTTCCATTCACTTTCATCAAATAATTTTATTTTAATTTTAGCCTTCATTATGTATACACACCACATTTTCTATGTACACTCAATGGGCATCTAGACTGAAAAATATGGAATATCATGCTAATCTTCTATCATATAGATTTCAGTATATATGCTGCCAAAGTGAACACTTTGATTTTTTTGAGATAGACTTGCTATGTGATACTCAGATTGGCCCTGAACTTGCTATGGACAGGCAGCCTAGAATTTACTTCTACTTCTACCAACTGAATGCTAGGATTATAGGAGTGTACCACCATACCCAAATATTTGGATTTTTTTTTTTTTGCACGGGGGGGGGGGGGTGGGGGGGGGGCGGGGAGAGTGAGTATTAATTGAACTTTTAAAGCTAGAATTTATTTATTATTTATTTATTTATTTATTTATTTATTTATTTATTTATTTTCCTATCTATCTATTTATTTATTTATTTGGTTTTTCGGGACAGAGTTTCTCTGTGTAGTTTTGGTGCCTGTTCTGGATCTCGCTCTATAGACCAGGCTGGCCTTGAACTTGCAGAGATCGGCCTGGCTCTGCCTCCTGAGTGCTGGGATTAAAGGCGAGTGCCACCACTGCCTGGCGAAATTATTTATTTCTATCATTTATAAAGTTCAAAATGATATAAAATGTTCTGTTAGATACTATCTTCTTTTTCTTGTTCAACTAGGGTATCTTGACTTTTTAAGTTTGACTCAAGACTATTTTGTGTTTCATTACAGTGTCAGAGCTATATGTACCTTCCTGGACTTTTCCTAGAAATAGATACTTGTGTTAGTTGTTGTAACTTACTATTTTAGCTCTTTTTGAAAAAAAAAAATTGGTTTGATTTGATTTGGTGTGTGAGTGTGTGTGGGGTGTGTGCATGTGTGTATGCATGGAGGTGTCTCTCTCATTTGTGTGCACATGGAGGCCAGGGATTGATATTGGATGTCTTCCTTTATTTTTCTCTACTTATTTTCCTTCCCTATATCACCTTGGCTGGCCAGGCCTGGAACTCAAAGAAATCCACCTGGCCCTGTTGGGGTAAGGTGTGTGCCAGCATGCTTGACTGTACCTTGTATTTTGAGACAAGAGTCTCTCACTGAACCTGGAAGCAAATGATTGGCTAGACTGGCTGGCTAGTGAGCCCTTAGGATCCTCATGTCTCCACCTCTCACCACTGGTATTACAGATGAGTACAGCCACATCTGGCTTTTGGAAGGGGATGGTTAGGAGGTAAAACAAGGGCTAGGGAGATGGCTCAGTGAGTTAACTACTTATTGTATAAATATGAGGACCTGAGTGTAGATCCCCAGCACTCAGAACAGTTGGGGCTGGCAAGATGGCATAGAGGGGGTAAAGGTGTTTGCCGTTAAGCTTGACCACTTGAATCGACTCCCCCTGACCCACAGAGTGGAAGAAGAAAATGGACTCCCACAAGTTGTCCTTTGACCTCCACATACATACTGTGGCATGTGCATGTACATAGAGACACAATAAATAAAATGTAATTTTAAAAATTAAGAAAATAAAATTAGGAATATCTAGGAGAATCTAGTCTTAGTTGGTATGTAATATGGTATACCCTGTGATGATTTTGCTATAGTTTATGATGTATAAAGACATTTTTGGTTGTCATGGCCTACTGGGTGTGTAGGTTAGGGTGCTACTTGGCATCTTGTTGGTACAGACCAGGGATGCTTCTAAACATCCTAAGGTACATAGAACAGCTCCCACGCCCACCCCAACTCAACCATTATCTGGCCCAACTGTCAGTAGTACTAAGATTTGGGAATCCTCCCAAAAAGGAGGAGACTGTTTCGTCAGGCCTTACAGTTGAAGTGTTCTATCTGTTTGGTGATAATAGCTTACTTTCATATTGTCTTTTGGTGATCTTCACTGTTGTGTTTGCTTTCTTTGTAATCTTCTTCCATTATTGGGTTTATTTTGGCTTTCATGCAAACTTTTTGTTTGTGTGTTTTGTTTTTTGTTTTTGTTTTCAAGACAGGGTTTCTCTCTGTAACAGCCCTGGCCATCCTGGAACTCTCTTTGTACATCAGGCTGGCCTCAAACTCACAGAGACCCACCTCTGCCTCCCGAGTGCTGGTATTAAAGGTGTGGCCACTGCTTGGCTTTTTTTTAATGGTGCTAGGGATTAAATCCAAGGCTTCGTGAATACTGGTAAATATTCTACCACTGAGTTTCCTCCCTAGTCATTAAATTTCTGTGGATAGTCTGCCTCTGAGACAGGTCTCTTCTGTGACCAGGGAGCTGGCCTCAATTATGTAGTCAGGCTGGCCTTGAATTACAATGAACCTTCTCTTTCAGCCTTCTGAGTGTCTGCATTATAGATATGTACAATCTCACTCAGATTTCTTCTTTCAAAAAACCTGTGTGTGTGTGTGTGTGTGTGTGTGTGTGTGTGTGTGCGCGTGCGCGCGTGTGTGTGCGCGCGCGCCCTGTGGGTACATGTAAAATCATAAGTTGACATGGATGTCTTTCCTCAGTTGCTTCTTCACCTTATTATTATTATTATTATTATTTTTTGAAAGCTCCTGAAGTTGTCATCATTTTGGGTAGATCAGTGAGCTCCTGGCATCTGTCTGACTCTGCATTCTCCTAGAAGTGGAGTCACAGAGGCACAACTGCCTGGAAAGATGGCTTAGTGGTTAAGGCCACTGGCTGCTTTTTCAGAGGACCTGAGTTTGGTTCCCAGCACCCACATGGCAGCTCACAACTATCTGTAATTCCAGAATTCCAGTTCCTGTGGAATCTTTCACCTTCTCCTGGCTTCTGTGGGTACTGCATGCAAATGGTACACACACACACACACACACACACACACACACACACACACACACACGTACATAAAATAAAATGAAAAAAATCAGAATTCCTATATATTTTAAATATATCTTTAATTCCAGCACTCGGGAGGCAGAGGCAGGATGATCTGAATTGAAGTCTAGCCAGGGCTACATTGTGAAACCCCGTCTGAATTGAAGGCTAGCCAGGGCTACATTGTGAAACCCCATCTCTAAAAAAATAAAAGGATGCATTTCTTCAAATTTTGCATCAGGGCTTGTGCACTTTTTATGTTGCCCTATGACATCTTACGGAAGAGAATATTTAGTATTTTTTTAGGATCCACTTAGCAGAAAAATTTGAGAGGCCTTGGATGCATCTTTTTAGAATATTTATTCTCTTGGGTATTTTTAGGGGGGAGTTGGGGTGCTAGATGTTGAACTCAGGGCAAGTACTAACTAAGCTGTATCTTCAGCCTTTCATTTTATTCTTATCTATTTTACATGGCATATCAAGATACTGGAGTTCTGTAATTGAACCTAGACACAGAATGCTTAGTCCCTTCTAGAAGCTGTCTCATAGCCAAAAAAGCCACTTTGGCCAGAGATTGAAGAAGCACTTCGCCTTAGACTACTGAGTAGGGAACGCTGGTCTCCTCAGCCTCTGGGTTTCTGACCCTCTTCAGGGAGTTTGCATTTTGCTTTTCCTATGGCTCCCTTCTGTTTGTTCTCTTTGAAATTTGAAGTATCAAGTATGAAGTGTTCTAGGCAGAGAATCAAGGAAAGGCCTCAGGAATAAATTTGATTGAGAATCAGTAACAAAGAGACCTTTGTGGCTGGAGTATAGTGAGACAGTTACACATTAGAGAACAAAATAGTCTGGAATAAGATAGGCAAGGTGTTCTAGTTTGCTTTTCTGTTGCTGTGATAAAATACCGTGACCAAACACAACCAAAAGGGCAGAAAAGGGTTTATTTGGCTTACACTTCCGAGTCACAGTTCATCACTGAGGGAAGTCAGGTAGGCGCTTGATGGAGGACTGCTGGCTTTCTCCCAGGTTGTGTTTGCCTACTTTTCTTATACAGCCCAGGTGCACCTGCCTAGGGACGGGCCCACTCATATTAGTTAGTAATCAAGAAAATGTTCCAGCCAGGTGGTGGTGGTGCAGCCTTTAATCCCAGCACTTAAGAGGCAGAGACAGGCAGATAGATCTCTGTGAATTTGAAGCCAGCCTGGTCTACAAAGCGAGTTCCAGGACAGCCAGTGCTGCACAGAGAAACCCTGTCTTGAAAAACCAAAAAAGAAATAAATAATAAAATAAAACAGAAGAAAAAGAAAATGTCCTGCAGACATGTCCACAGGCCAGTCTAATGGAGGCAGTTCCTCAATTAGGCTCTCTCTTCCTAGGTGTATCAAGTTGGCAACTAAGATTAGCCATCACAGAGGAGCTAGAATCCTGAGTTAATTAATTTTACCCTCTGCCCCTTTGTGTGTGTGTGTGTGTGTGTGTGTGTGTGTGTGTGTGTGTGTGTACTTGTGCTACAGGTATGTGTGGAGGTCAGAGTCCTACTTGGAAGAATTGGTTCTCTCTGTGTGGTCAGGGATTGAACTCAGGTGGTCAGGTTTGGTAGGAAGCACCTTTGCTAGCTGAGCCGTCTTGCCGGCCCCCACAGTTTGTCTGGTCTCATGGGTTAGTGATTTCAGACTCTTAACTGAATTCTCACCGTGTCAGTAAATAGCAGCAGTTTACAGGAAAGGTCATGTTCTCCGAGGAACTGAGAGCAGAAAAAAATGCAGGGGTCTCCAGAGTTTTAATCGAAATCAGAATGAGTGGGTTTGGTTTTATAAAGAATTACGTGTAATTTCAGTACTAAGGAGGCTGAGATGCAAGAATCCTAAGGCCAGCCTAGCTAGATAGTGAGACCCTGCGAACTCCTAACTCCACCCTAGGGAGTTGGGGTAGGAAGAATTACACCTCAGAGGGCTGGAGATGGAACTCAGAGGTCAGGTGTTTGCCTAGTGTGCATGTGTGGAAGGTCCTGGGTTCAGACAAAGCCAAGTGCTGCTAGGGGATGGTGGTTCATATTCCAGAACTTGGGAGGCCGAGAAGGGAGGATTGGTGTGAGTTGGAAGCCAGCCTGGTCAATGCAGTGAGAGTCCGTTTTGAAAAACAGCAAACAGAAAAAGGGCTAAGTGTGAGCTCAGTAGGAGAATATTTTGCATGCACAAAGCCTTGGACTCAATCTCCAGTATTAGCACCCCCAAAAGTCCTCCACATAGGGCTGGAAAGTTGGCTTTGTGGTTGGGAGTACTTCTTACTCTTGCAGAGAACTGAGATTTGGTTCCCAGCACCCATGTGGCACCTTACAACTGCAACTGTCTGTAACTCCAGTTTCAGGTGGTCTGGTGCCCTTTTTTGACCATCTAGGGCAGCAGGCATGCACATAGTACACATAAATATGTACAAGCGGGATACTTACAAAATAAATCTAAACATTTATTGAAAAAAAAAAAAAGTTCCCCAAACAAAACTGTACCTGGAAGGAGAGATTACTGAAATCTCTGCTTTTTGTCACTAATGATTAATTTGTATTTTCGTGTATGTGTGTGTGTGTGTGTGTGTGTGTGTGTGTGTGTGTGTGTGTGTGTGTGATATCTGTGTACTGGGTGTCTTCCTCTACTGTTCTCTACCTTAAATTTTGAAGGTCTCTCACTGTATCCTGGAGCTCCTCATGGCTGCATTGGCTGGCTGGCAAGCTCCCAGGATTCACCTGTTACCTCCCTCTAACACAGTTGCAGGCATGCTCCTCTGTGTCCAGCTTTTTACCCAAGTGCTGGGAATCCAAACTCAGGTCCTCGTGCTTTCACAGCCGTTCCTTTACCCACGAGCCAACTTCCCAGCCCTGTTTTCTAGAATTTTAATATAAATAGAATCATGTAGTGAATTGCGTATTCTTTCTCCCAGTTTAACTTTTTCTCGGTTTAATTATTTTGAGATTCATATTTTTCTGGTTCTAGATGAAAGTGGCATGTTTTTAGTAACAAAAAGAGTTATCAGTTGGACCTGGCATTGTGATGCACACTTTTTTTTTTTTTTGGTTTTTCGAGACAGGGTTTCTCTGTGTAGCTTTGCGCCTTTCCTGGAACTCGCTTGGTAGCCCAGGCTGGCCTCGAACTCACAGAGATCCACCTGCCTCTGCCTCCCGAGTGCTGGGACTAAAGGCGTGCGCCACCACCGCCTGGCGTGATGCACACTTTTAATCCCAACACTCCAAGAGGCAGGCAGACCTCTGTGAGTTCAAGGCCAACCTGACATATTTAGTGAGTTCCAGGCCAGTCAGGGCTACATAGAGAGAACTTGTCTCAAAACAAACAAACAACTGCAGAAACATTGACTGGGAAGAGCCTTGGAGGGAAGTCAGGCAAGTGTTAATGTCCCTCTGTGACATTTCATTCCGTTAGTTTCAGCATTGTGTCCTCTATTGAGGGAAGTAGTAACATTCCCTCCCTCCCTCCCTCCCTCCCTCCCTCCCTCCCTTCCTCCCTCCCTTCTTCCTTCTCTTTTCTTTCTTGTTTCACTGTGTCCCCATGGCTGTCCTGGAACTCATTCTGTACATAAGGCTGTCCTCACAGGGATCCACTTATCTCTGCCTCCTGAGCACTGGGATTAAAGGCGTGTGCCAACTCCCGACTAACAGTAGTAGCATTTCTTTTTTTTTTTTTTTTTTTTTTTTTTGGTTTTTCGAGACAGGGTTTCTCTGTGTAGCTTTGCGCCTTTCCTGGGACTCACTTGGTAGCCCAGGCTGGCCTCGAACTCACAGAGATCCGCCTGCCTCTGCCTCCCGAGTGCTGGGATTAAAGGCGTGCGCCACCACCGCCCGGCGCATTTCTTAAATTACATATTCAAGCCAGATCTTTCTTGATTGTTGTGTAGTTAACCTACTATATAGATGTACTTCAATTTGTCTATACGCTTGGTTATCCCTTCCCCAAAGGGAATGTTTTTCAAAAGACAGATTTTCTGTAGCCCAGGCAGTCCTCTAAGTGACTGTGTAGTTAAGGTTGGCCTTGAACTCCTGAACTCTTGATCCTTCTGCCTAAGCTTCTGTAGTGCTACGATTATAGCATTGTGCCACCACACCTGGCTCCCCCCCCCCCCCCCCGAAATAAAGCTGCTGTAAATATCTGTGTTCAAGCTTCTGTGTGAACTTGGATTTTCATCTAGTTTAGATAATGGATTCTGAGCCAGAGATGTAGCTCAATACTTGCATAGCAATCCTGTAGTCCTGGGTTGGTTCCCTAGCACCAGCACCGCTCCCCCCCAAACACACACACAGTGGATTGATCTGTTACTGCTACTGACTATCCAAGTCATGGGAAAAACTGGAATAGAATAAAATTGAGACTAGAACCTGGTAGTGTTTTGTTAGAAACCATATTTTAATCATTAAACATTAATTGCATGTATTGGCAGGATTCACTGAGATGGTACCAAATGTGTACACCTTATACTGGCCATGCCCACTTTTCTTCATCGTACTTCTCTTGTCTCCTTTTGAGACAAGGTCTTGCTATGTGGCCCAGGTTGGCCTTAAACTCACTATGTAGTTCAAATTGACCTTGAACTCACTCTGAAGTCCATGTTGGCCTTGAACTTGAGATCTTTCCCTCTTAGCTTTCCAAGTACCAAATTCATCCTTCTATCCACTTTCTTTCTCTTGGCCTCAATTTTTGAAACTAAAATATAATTACATGATTTCATCCCTTCCCTTTTCTCCTTCCAACCCTTCCTACACACCCCGCCTTGGTGTCTTTGCAAATTCATGGCCTCTGTTTCTTCGTTGTTATATGTGTGTATATTAATGTAAGCATATATGAATGCATATTCCCAAATATATAAATATAACTTGCTCAGTCTGTATAATGTTACTTGTATGTGAATGTTTTTAGGGCTGACATTTGGTATTTGGTAACCAATTGGTGTGTTCTTCCCCAAGGAAAACTGTATTTTACTCAGCATTAGTTCTTTGTCTAGGATGGAGATTTCTCTGTTTCCTGTGTGCATGTCTTCTGGTGTCATCCTAGTTCAGGTCTCGATTAGGCAGCCGTATTGATAAGACTTCATAGGTATAGCTTTTCTGAGATTTCTAGGAGATGAAATCTCACAGCAAACTTCTTGTTCTTCTAGCTCTTATATTAATCTTTCTGCTCCCTCTTCCTCTATAATTTCTGAGCTTTAGGTGTAAGAATAGTGTTTTAGATGTATTAGTTGGAGTCGGGCACCACACATTCATTTATTCTCTGCATTTTTATTGGTTGTGGTTTTCTGTAATGATCTCCATCTGTTACAGGGAGACATTTCTTTGAGGGCTGAGATTTATACTTATCTTTGGGTATAAGGATACATATTTAGACTACAGTTAAGATTTTTGCTGGTTTGTAAAGTGACTATTGTAGGCTCCCTCTGAGATCCATGACCTTATACACCCTGGGTAGTTGGCTGGGTTTCTAGTACAGTTGGAATGGACAGTTTCCACTCTTGTACCTTAGGGATATAATGCCATGCTGATCTTTGTTTTAGTTCAAATATATGATAGGTGGGTCGGACTATTGCTGGGTAGGACTATTGGTTGCTTCTCTCCCCTGGAGGCTTGCATGGTGCCTTCAGGTGGCATAGAAGGTAGTCCCCAGGGAGGAGGGACTAAGCTAGGATCCTCTAGGCCTGTGTCTGAAGTCCATGGTGTCTTCAGCAATAGGGATTTGATTTCAGCCTCTGGGAGGCAGCCAAGAGGAACAGCAATAGCCTATGTTTTGGTAGTCTCTTGGATTATCCTGACCAACAACTCAATAGGGAACTTCTCATGCCTCATGTTGGGGATTGTGTTAATAGTCTATGACTCTTGTGGGGAGTATTGCCAGCCTAGATTGGAAAATTTCATTTCAACTTAAATCTGTCATACCTCTTACCTCTAGACTTTCTTTAAGATGAAGCATTACTGGCTGGGCTGGGTGGCATATGCCTTTAATTCCAGTACTCGGGAGACTGAGGCAGGTGGATCTCTGTGAGTTCAAGGCCAGCCTGGGCTACAAAGCAGAAGCCAGGACTGTTACACAGAGAAACACTGTCTCGAAAAACCACACACACAGAGACACAAAAGATGAAGCATTACCATTCAGAATAAGGTTATTCCTCTGCCATATATCTAATTGTGGCTACTGCCTAGTCTACAGATCACTATAGACTTTGTCAAATACAATAGTTGATATTAAGTTCTTGTTAGACAGATACCTAATATTTAGAGTCTGTGAGGATTCAAAGTTGCTTAGAAACCCCAGGGACTATCAATGCCTAAGGTGACGACAGATCTGGAAGGGAGCAGAGGCCACCAGGAAAGCAACATGATTTTAACAGCAGCAGAGAAAAGGGAACATTTGTTAGTCAGTCAGTAATATTTGCGGAGCCTCTGTTCTTTACTACCAATTAACATGGGCTTTGGGAATATAGAAGACAAAAATACACTTTTCCCCATGGGATTCTCATTCTGGTAAAGCAGACATTTATAATAAACACATAAATAATATGTCTGTTTTTTTAATTATTTGTTTTTTGAGACGTATAGCTCTGGCTGGCTTGGTACTTACTGTATAGCCCAGCTCATGGCAATGCTCTTGTCTCAGCCTCCAAAGTGCTGAGATTATAGTGTACATCACCATACCTGGTTTATAAATGGTATGTCAAAAGAGTTTAAGTGCTATAAAGAAACAGAGACTAGATAAAGTCTGAGTGAAATATGAGTGTGAGATCTGAACAGTTAGAGTTTTGCTAGGACATTGCCCAGTAGAAAGAGCATTCCAGTCAGATGGCAAGAGACACTGGAGAGTTTCTGCAGAGCAGCAACAAGATATGACTTCAGTTTTAAAAGATCCTCTGGCTTATAAGTAGAGAAATAGCTCCAAGGAGGAACCAAAGCAGAGGGACCAGTTACAAAGATGTCACAAAAATCCAGGCAGAACGTGATGATGGTGGTGTGCTAGAAGTGATACAAGTAGTTAGATTTTAGGTTTTTGGTTTTGTTTTTTTTTTTTTGTTTTTTTTTTGTTTGTTTGTTTGTTTTGCTTTTTGAGATAGGGTTTCTCTGTGTAGCTTTGCACCTTTCCCAAAACTCACTCTGTAGCCCAGGTTGGCCTTGAACTCACAGAGATCCAGCTGGCTCTGCCTCCCAAGTGCTGGGATTAAAGGCATGCGCTACCACCACCTGGCAGTATGTTTTTAAGATAGAGCAAATGATGTTTTCAAGATTTGTTAATCTGTATTTATTTTATATGTATTATATCTATGCACCATGTGCATGCCTGATGCCCTAGGAGGCCAGAAGAGGGCATCAGATCCCCCAGCACCAGAGCCAGACTACTGTGAGCAGCAGCCACATGGATGCTGGGATTCAGACACAGGACTAAGAGCAGCCAGGGCTCTTAATCTCTGAGCCCCGTTCCCCCTCCAATGGTTGTAGATTTTGTGCAAGAGGTTAAGATGAATTCCAAAATTTTGAAAAACCACTGGAAGATTGCATGTGTGGTCTTTGGAAAGTTTGTGGTGGGGTGGGGGCAGAAACAGATGAGGGCACCAAGGAGTTTAGTTGTATAAAAATTCAATTTTAAGGCTTGTACCTCTGAGTTGAGATGTCTGGGAAGCAGTTATATGGTTGAAGTTGAGGGGTTTCTAGAGTAGAGATTAAAGCGTGAGTTATAGCTGGGTTTAAGTTGCAAGTCAAGATGAGTTCATCTGATGAATAAGAGAAACAGTGTGAAAAACCAAGCTTTGGCACATCAATGTTTAGAGGAAGCTAGAGAAAAAACAGCAGGAAGAAATGACTACTAAGGTAAAGGGATCCAGAGGAAAAGTGTTGGGGAAGCCAGATAACAAAGCATTTCAAAGAAGAGAGTCTGTAGCCAGCATCAAATACCCTAGAGCTGGAGTTACACACAGTTATAAGCCACTGTGTGAGTGCTAGGAATTGAACCGCAGTCCTCTGGAAGAGCAGCCAGTTCTGTTAACCACCAGGTCATCTCTCCAGCTCCCCTTCTCTGCTTTTAAAGATAGGGTCTTACTTGGTAGCCTTGCCAGCTCACTGTGTAGCTAGCCATCCTAAGCTGGCCTTGAACAGTCCTCTTGCTTTGATTTTCCAAGTGCTGAGATTATCCTTAATGCCTTGATAAACAGTTTCAGGGCAGTGATAGATGCTTAAATAACAGGTGGATAGGAATTGGAGACCCTCTAAACAACTCTATGTCTGTGTCTCTGTGTGTTATTGAGGATTGAATCTAGGGCATCTTTGATGCTAGGCAAGAGCTCTACCACTGAGCTACATCTCTAGCATTTTTCTTACTTTTAAAAAAGTAAGCCGGGCGGTGGTGGCACACGCCTTTAATCCCAGCACTTGGGAGGCAGAGCCAGGCGGATCTCTGTGAGTTTGAGGCCAGCCTGGTCTACTGAGCGAGATCCAGGAAAGGCGCAAAGCTACGCAGAGAAACCCTGTCTCGAAACAAACAAACAAACAAACAAACAAAAAGTAAGTGATTTTTCTTTCTTCTTTTTTTTTTTTTTAACCCTGCGGCAAGATCTCACTAAGTTACCCAAGCCGGCCTTGAACTTTGAAAACTCCTCTCTTAGCTTCCTTGAATAACTAGGATTACAGGCCTATGCTACAAGTCCCAACTAAGAGTAGATAGCTGGGAACTTTTGCTAGATAAAGGCACAAATAAACAAGTCAATAGTGAAGGGAGAGTTATGATCAACAGATTTTTTTTTTCTGGTTTGATGTTTTATTTACTTATATTATTATTAGTGCTTAAATTGGCCTGAAACTCCCTGCCTCTGTAGTGCTAGGGAAGTGTATGGGCCACCATTCCCAACAAGGAAGGGCAGTTTGATTTTGTTTTTATCTTTCTCAGTTAGTTAAGTTGTATCCTTTAGCATTATGACAATAAAAATGATCAGGGAGGGAGAGAAACTGATGATGCAGGAAAGACTGGGACAGTCTGTGCTGCCTTGATCCAGGCTGTGGCTATGGCCTTGAATTACCTTCACTGTAGAATGCAGATGCTGAATAGTAGACAGGAACATGCCTCAGGGCAAGACAATCATGTTCTAAACTCTGTGATCTTGGGCAAGTCCTTGATGAACCTTTTAGTTCCGGACCACAAAATGAAAACTCTGGAACCCAAACTCCAGGTCTTTTATTCTGTTCTTGTGTACGTAGATAGGGAAGGATGGGCATTGTTTTAGGAAGAAAAGTACAAAAAAAGTCGATGTCGTTGACTATGGGGAAGCAGTCAGGCCCTGTGACCAAATGGAAGGTGTCATCATCTTCCTTATTGCATTTCAGCCAGCTGAGTTTCAGCATATTGGTGTCTCTGAGATGGTCAGTAGCATTCCTTAAATTATAGTGTCTATTTTTGTTTGTTTGTAGTAGGATCTCTGTGTAGCTCTGGCTGGTCTGGAACTATCTATGAAGATCAAGCTGGCCTTGAACCTAGGGTGCCTCAGGAGTGTTGGAGTTAAAGGAATGCATAACCACTGCCAGCTAAATTACAGTTTCAGACCAGGTCTCTCCTGAGTTTATTGGTTACCCTTCTTCCCACACACTAGGAAGCTGTACCACTTTTTCTTGGGAATGCTTGACTATTTATTGTTGGACTGATTTTTCAGAATAGCATTAGTCATAACTTCTCAGCCTTTTGGCTAAGATCAAATGTCAAATAGCAAAAGTCAGAATTCATGGCAGCCTCCCTGTTTGAGATGAAGCAGTGCCAATTTAGATACCAGTTCCTGTCCTCCCTTTCTCTGCCAGGCTGGAGACACAAAGTGGCAGAGTGTTTGGGCATGTCAGGGGCAAAAGATTGTTTTCCAAAGTTGCATCAGAAAAGCATGCCAGACATTGACCCCATTGTTTAGTATGACTTAGTAGGACCTTTAACACTCTTTCCCAATAATTAGGGAGGGGAAGCTTTAGATTGTGAGTTGTATTTGCATTTCTCAAATTATATAAGATGTTGAGCTCTTTATTTCATGACCATTTTGACTTTTGAGAACTTTCCTTCAAATTTCCTATTGATTTGTAGAAATTCTTTATATGTACGTACAAGTCTTTTCTTTATACATAATATAGATATTCTCTACCACTTGATTTCCCACCACATCTTCCTCCCCACTCCCCCCCCCCCCCCCCCGCTTTTTTTTCCTATTTTCCTTTCTTTTGCTTTTTTGGTTTTTTGAGACAGGGTTTCTCTGTGTAGCTTTGCGCCTTATTCTTCTTTTTAAAGGTAGGGTTTCATTGACCCAGGCTGGCCTAAAACTCAGTATGGAACAGAGAGGTTGGCCTTGATCTCCTGACCCTCCTGTGCCCTCTGTGCCCCCTAAGTGCTGGGACTCCAGGCATATGCTACCAGTCCTGGCATCTGTTTTTTGATTTTTTTTTTTTTTTGAGACAGCCTTGCTGTGTAGCCCAAGGTAGCAGCTACTGCTGTTCCTTTTCCTCCTCCCTGCCCTTTTTCTTCTCCTCCTCTTTAGATAGAGTTCCATGTAGCTGAGGCTGGCCTTGAACTAGCAGAAGATGATTGTCTTTGTTACTCTTCTATTGTGAAGAGTTGTGAAGAGATGCAATGGGCAAGGCAACTTTTCAAAATGGAAGCATTTCCCTGGGGCTTGCTTACAGTTTCAGAGGTTCATTATCACCATGGCAGGAAGCATGGCAGCAGGCCTGGCAGGCATGGTTGGGAGAGTTTACAGCCTGATCCTCAGGCAGCCAAGCAGAGAGGGACTGGGCCTGGTATGGGCTTTTGAAGCCTCAAAGCCTACCTCTAGTGACACACTTCCTCCAAAAAAGTCATGTTTGCTTAAAAAGGCCACACCTCCTAATCCTTCCCAAACAGTTCCACTAACTGGGAACCAAACATTCAAACACCTGAGTCTATAGGGTCCATTCTCATTCAAATCACCAAAATGACCTTGAACTCTCCTAAACCTTCAGCCACTTCCCAAATACTGGGGTAACAGGCCTGTACCTAAGTCTTCACTTTCTTTTTAATATGGCCAGTCTGAAAGTGCTTCTCCTGTCTTTCTCTGATTAAAATTTAACTCTGTAACTCTTTGGATTAACAGAGTCAACATTTAGGAATTTAATAAAATGGAATAGTTGAAAAAGCTCATGATAATAATGAGTTTATCATTTTGTCAAGCCATAACTTCAAATGTTGCTCTCCTTAGGCTAGGGTATGGAGGCTAATTCTTTAGTTTTGCCTTACATAGCATCTCCTTTTCAATCTGCCTTATTTTCTGTTCCTAAATCAGAAATTCTTAGCATGATTAAGGATGTGAAAGAATCATTTAAACTTTTTAATTACATCTGAATGTTTTTCATAGAAGAATTTTCACCTAGTACTGTATACTAGTACTGTAATCTGGAAGTTTTGCAGAGTTATTTTCCTCTCACTGACCTCCTTTGCTTTCCCAGCATAATGTCTGCTCTACCAGGTCATATGCTCATGGAACCCCAGGTTTTGTCTACTGCCTTTTCTGGACTACAAGTCCTTCTTCTGGGAGTTTTTGTGAGCGTTGTTGTGTAGTTTATAGCTTTGTGCTTCAATATGGTCACTAGCGGGAGGGGAAGTAAATGTGATTTCTGTTGGCTCTTTCACCTTCCCTTCAGGTTACTAGTTGTGGTAGTTTGAATGTGACTGGCCCCATAATTTCACAGTGAGTGGCACTGTTAGGTGTGGCTCTGTTGGAGGAAGTTTGTCACTGTGGGGACAGGCTTTGAGGTTTCTGTGCTCAGGATAGGAAACGACAGACCACCCAGTGTCTCAGTCAACTTCCTGTTGCCTGCAAGATGTCTGCTGGCATGCCGCCATGCTCTCCACCATGATGATAATGGACTGAACCTCTGAAACTGTAAACAAGCCCCTGATTAAATGTTTTCCTTTATAAGAGTTGCCGTAGTCATGGTGTCTGTTCATAACAATAGAAACCCTAAGACACTAACATAGGCAGATGTGTGTGCGCATCTATATCTATATCTATATCTATATCTATATCTATATCTATATCTATCTATCTATCTATCTATCTATCTATCTATCTTAGATATATCTTAGTCAGTGTTCTATTGCTGTGAAGAGACACCAAAACCAAGGCAACTCTTAGAAAAGAAAGCATTTAATTGGGGCTTGCTCACAGTTTCAGAGCTTAGTTCATTATCATTGTGGCAGGGAGGATGATAGCAAGCATGGCTGTAGTGAAGTAGCTGAGAGCTTTAAATCCGCAGGCAGGCAGGCTCAAAGCCCTATTCAATGATAACACCTCCTCCTCCCACAAGACCACACCTCCTCCAACAAGGCTGCATCTTTTAATCCTTTCAAACAGTTCCACTCTCTGCTGACTAAGCATTTAAGTACATGTGTCTGTGGGGGCCATTCTTATTCAAACTCCCACATCTTCCATTTTTTCCCCTCAATGGTTAGATTGTTCATACTTGTGGAAGTAATCAAGAAAATATTCTACCATCTTTGTCTTCCTATTCAGATCCCTAACCCATTCCTTTCTACCAATCTTTACCAAAGAGACAAAGGCCCTTAGGGGTAAAATTTGCTGAGGTGGTACTGTACTCTTGAGGACAGAGTAACCATCCTGTTGTCACTATGTCAGCAGGTTAGCTTCGGGTCACTCAGCAGCAGGTGCCTCTCTCGGTTTTGAATGAGTGGATGCCCTTTTAGGGGTGACCTGGTACTGCAGTGTTCTCGGTTCTGAATGAGTGGATGCCCTTTTAGGGGTGACCTGGTACTGCAGTGTTCTCTGGGCTGTGGAGTTTCATTTTTTCCATGTGTGATGAGGGTTAGATGCGGGTTGTAGATGGAAAGGAGGACATCAAGGTAAATATGTAATCTTGTATTGGACTTTTTGGTTAAGGAGTGAAAATTAGTAGATCTTTTCTGTTTCTTTTGTGGAGGTTGTGGAATGGGTAGGGCACTTGGGACAGGGTCTCATAGCTCAGGTCGGTTCCCAACTGATGTACCTGATATTGGTCTTGAACTCCTGATCTTAATGAGTTTACCCCTCAAATACTGGGCTTACAGACATGTGTTCACCACCATGTTGTGCTCTCCTTCCCTCCCCTGTCTTTCTCTTTTAATTTTTTTCAATATTTATTAATTTTATATGCGTGAATGTTTTACCTGGATGTATGTGTGTATACCATAAGCGTGGCTGGTGTTTACAGAGGTCAGAAGGGAGCATCCCATCTTCTGGAACTGGAGTTATATGGATGGTTGTGAGCCACCATGTGGGTGCTGGGAACTGAACCTAGTTCTTCTGCTAAAACAAGCTGGGTGATGGTGGCTCACTCCTTTAATCCCAGCACTTGGGAGGCAGAGGTAGTCAAATCTCTGAGTTCAAGGCCAGCAAAGGGAGTTCCAAGACAGCCAGGGACACACAGAGAAACTCTGTCTCGAAAAACAAAAATCAAAACAAAAAAATTTTTTAAGATAGGGTCTTAGTTTTGTAGCCCTGGCTGGTCTGGAACTGTCTATGTAGACCAGACTGACCTTGAACTCACAAAGACCTACCTGCCTTTGCTTCCTGAGTGTGGGAATTAGGTGTATCACTGTGGCTGCTGCTGCTGCTAGACTAATTTTTATTTATTTGTTTTTAAAATTTTATATTTAGTTCATCAATAATTATTTCAGTTATTCTTGTTACGACATAAAAATTTTTTTTGCTTTCTTTGTAAGATTTGGCTGTAGATGGGGAAGAATTTCTCTCTATATTTAATTGCAACATCAAATATTTTACTACTTTTTTTCAAATAACTCCTAGTAGTATTTAAAGAGTGGCAACAAATGTCTACAAAGGAGCTAAATGTATGTATCATGATTATGAACATTGCTCTAACTTCTGGAAAACATGGAGTTCAACAGTAGATTACAGTAGATGAGCATAGTAGATATTACATGGTGAATTTACTTTTTACATCTGTAAAGGTTTTAATGGTCTTGTTGGTTGGTTTGAGAATTTCATGTGTGGGCGTTTATCTACATCACTCCACCTCTTCCCTCCCCCCAAGCTCCTGCAGTGCCTTCCCCTGAAGTCCTGATCTCTTCCTTAATTATTGTTGCATGTGTAACCTATTGGTCTATTTAGCTTTGCTTGTATACACATGTATCCAAGGTTGACCACTCAGGAGTGGACATCCTGTGTGGGAGTTTGGCCCTGGAGGCATCTCATTCTCCCCTCTCAGTAGCTAATGAATACTTGTAGCTCTTCTCATCTAAGGTTAGAACCATGTGAAATTTTCCTGTCTGCATTGGCATGTCAGTTAGTGTTGTCATGATGCTGAGCTTCTTCTGGCCACCGTATTGTTCGAGTTCATGGATGTATTCTCCCTGTCATGTCTAGGAGACACCACATATCAACACACACCCTGGGCCTCTGGCTTGTACAGTCTTTCTCCTCCTTTCCCGATGTTTTCCCTGAGCCGTAGGGCTAGAGGTTGCATTGCAGATGTGTCAGTTGGAATTGAGCACCCCATACTCTGTATTTTAACCAGTTGTGGATCTCCATAATAGTCTCCATGTATTGCAAATAGATGCTTTTGTGATGATAAATGAGATTCGAGACAGGGTTTCTCTGTGTAACCCTGGCTGCCATGGAACTTGTTCTGTAGACCAGGCAGGCCTCAAACTCAGAGATCCGCCTTCCTCTACCTCTACCTCTTGGGAGTAAAGGCGTGGGCCACCACTGCTGGCCTAATTTTGTTTTGTTTTGAGACAGGATTTCTCTATCTAACCCAGGCTGTCCAGGAATTCGCTCTGTAGACCAGAGTGGCCTAGAACTCAGAGATCCACCTGCCTCTGCCTCCCGAGACTGGGACTAAAGGTGCATGCTACCACCTTTAGCTACTCTTATCTGTGGGTATAAGGATAGAAGATATATAGAAAATAGAAAGTCTATTCGTTTAGGAAAGTGATAGTACTAGGTTCTCCTTTAGTGTCTATGACTTTTCCATGACTGCTGTAGCATGAATTCCGTCCTGTTGAATGGGCCTTAAGTTCAATTAGCTGTTGGTTACCCCTAAGATAAAAGTGCCACTATTGCATCATTGTGGCTGTCATGCTAGTCGTCATTGTTGTGGGTTGTAGGCTTTTGCAGCTGGGCAAGATGATAGCTTGACCCTTCGCCTTGGCAGCTTGCAGAGCCCCGTCCAGTGCTATACTTCTCAGGGAGGAAGCTTCCAGGTTATTTCCAGCTCAACTCCTCTAAAGCATGTGGTCTCTTCAGCAGTAGAGCCTTACCTTCAAATTCTGGGAGCCATCCAAGGGCCTGACAACAACTTGAGAGGAGTTTTCTCATGTGTGGTACTGGGAGTTTTACTAGATAGTCAGTGGCTCTTGGGGTGAAGATTACCACTCCGTGTTTTAGTGACTTCTTTAAACTGCATATCTATGTATATACATACATACATACATATATGTAATTTTGTGTAGACTTAAAACATTATTCCTGATGTCTTTTCAAACATCTTTAGTCTTATTTATCTTATCATGCTCCCTCTCCTTCTCTGTTGCCCTCCCTCACCCCTCCTCAATTAAAGCTCATTTTTATTTTCATTTGTGTCTGTGTGGGTATATGCCACACATGTGCAGGTGCTCTTGGAGGCCAGAGGAGTTCAAGTGGTTATGAGTGCTTTAGAGGGTGCTGGCAAACAGACTCATAGCCTCGGGAAAAGCAGAATGCACTCTTAAACAGCGAGCCATCTCTCCAACCCCATTTCAGATCTTGTTTTTAAAGATATGTTTAATTTAGAATCTGCTAATGCTATGTAATATAAATGTCATAAAGATTTCTTTTTCTTCCTGGAGAATAACCATGGCAGAATTTTGGTCTTTTTTAACCTGTTTTGAAGGTGAACCATATTTTGGTTTATATGAATAAAAATTCATGCAGGACCTAACTTACTTAGGCCTATTTGCCGATATACTGGCTTGCCCTCAGACCAGTCAGGTTTCTGCTCTGTGGCAGGCATTTGTTTGGGGCATTATATGTATAATGGAAAATGAGCTGTGAAGTCTCTGTTTTGAGGGAATATTCTAGAAGAGACGATAGATGACAAGTGTTCAGTTACATTACTAAAGTAACTTCATGGGCTCTCAAGATGGCTCATCAGGTGATCTAGTTTGCTTTCTGTTGCTGTGATAAAACATTGGCCAAAACTAACTTGAGAGGAAAAGTATTTATTCCATCTTACACTTCCTGACCTCAGATCTATCAGTGAGAGGAGTCGGGGCAGGACTTGCAGGCCAGAATCTAGAGTCAAGAACTAAAGCAGAAACTGGAGGAACACTGCTCACTGGCTGGCTCCTCAGCTACAACTCAGGCAGTCTTGCCCAGAGATGGTACCACCCACAGCAATCATCAGTCGAGAAAAGGCCTACCTGATCTAGGCAGTCCCCCAATTGAGACTGCCTCAGATAATTTTGGGGTGTGTTGACAGCTGAATTTGTCTAGGAGACTAGGTTAAGGGGCTTACTACTAAGCCTAACTACCTCAATTTGATCCTTAGAACTCATGGTGGACAGAGAAAACTGACTCCCACAAATTCTCCTCTGACTTCCACATGCAATGATACCCACCCCCAAATAAATAAATGTACAAAATCCTTCTATATCCTGATAAGAATTATGTAGACAATAATGGATAGGACTGAACCCCAGCAGTGGGAAGAGCAGTCCATTTATTTTGCCAGGGTTGTTGGGGGAGCCTTGAAGAAGGCAGACAGTATTTGTAGAATCAACTCTTGTTTTTGGTTTTGCTCTTAAAATTGTATTTCACTCTGTTCCCCCCCACTACTACTTTATTATTTTCTTTTTTGAGAGAGGGTGCTATATAGCCCAAGGTGGTCTCAGACTCTCTTTGTAACCAAGAGTGACCTTGAACTTCTGATCCCCTTGCCTTCACCTGGGTGCTGGGAGTGCAGGCCTGTGCTACCATGTCCTCTATACTTGTTTTAATTTTTAAAAGAAATTTGTGTTTTCATTCTTTGTCTTTTTGTTCCCTCCCTCCCTCCCTCCCTCCCTCCCTCCCTCCCTCCCTCCCTCCCTCCCTCCAGCAGGGTTTCATGTAGCTCAGGCTGGCTTGAACTTAGTATGTAGTCTAGGATGACCTTTGAACTTCTGATCCTCCTGCCTCCATCTCCTGAGTGTGGGATTACAGGTGTGAGCCACTACACATGATTTATGGAGTCCTAGAAATTGAACCCAGGGCTTTATGCATCCCAAGTAAGCACTTTACCAACTGAGTGCCAACTCCACCTCCATCTTTTTTTTTTTAGCTTTGAGACAGGTATCACTATAAACCTGCTGGTCTGGAACCCCATATGTAGACTAGATTGGCTTTGAACTTTCAATGATCTTCCTGCTTCCTAAGTAGAGATTATAGGCAGGTACCCAGTTCTCACCCTAATTTTTTTTGTTTTGTTTTGTTTTTAAAGACAGAGTCTTACTATGTAGCCTTGAACTCATAGAGATCCTCCTGCCTCTGCCTCCTCTTTGTAACAAGGGGTGACCTTGAACTGTTCCTCCTGCCTCCACCTCCTGGGTACTGGATTGAAGGTGTGTGCCATCACATCGAACCTCTTTTATTCTATTCTGTTCTTCCCCTCCTTCCCTCCCTCTCTTCCTCCTTCCTTCCCTCCCTCCCTTTCTTCCTTTTGAGACAGCATTTCTCTGTGTAGCCTTGGCTGTCCTGAACACACTCTGTAGCCCAGGCTGGCCAGAGACACACCTCTCCTTGCCTCCCAAGTACTAGGCTTAAATGCACGTGCCACCACAGCCTGCCTTCTTTTATCCTTTTTAAAAATCTCTCTTATTTATTTGTGTGTTTGTAGCGGAGGCTGGCCTTAAACTGAAATCACCCCCAAAGCCAAGTGTTTTAAAACATTTATTATTTTTCTTGGTTTCTGAGGTTTCAGGAAGGGCCTGGCTGGCTGGCTAACATTCTAGACTATTAAAGCTCACTTTGCATCTGGGGCTAACAATCTTTTGTCTCTACCTCTAGTGTTGGATTACAGGCATTTGTCACTGTGCACTAACCCCAATTTTTTGTGATGCTATTTCATTATGTTCAAAGATTGCCTTGAATTTCTAGGCTGAGATGGTTCTCCTGTCTCCTTGTGAATTTGATTAAGGATTTGACTAGGTTTAGTGGTTTACTCTAAAAATCCCAGAATTTGGAAGCAGAAGCAAGAGAATACCTTGAGTTCAGGGCCAGCCTGGTCTACAGAGAGAGGCTCACTCTCAAATAACAACAAAAAGGGCTTTGTGTAACTGTAGCACACAGTTCTACGTTATTTTCCTCAGAAGATTGATTGTTCATTCTAATTTGAGCAAGCAGTTCAGTCACTAATTGATCACCGTAGTTTGAGAACCTTTGAGTTTAGACTTTAAAAGTTTCATTAGGGAGGGACTAGTCTAGGATTTACTCCAGAGTAGCTATTCCTACTGCTTTCCTGTTGTCTCAGCTGGTGGGACAGGTGTTAATGAGATCTGGCAGATCTGGAGCTCCCAAATTCCACTGCGGGGCACACCCCCCCCACCCCACCCCCCCGTTAAAATGTGTGTTTCTTCTGCCGTCTGTTGCTCCTGTCTGCTAAGTCCATGTCCATGGTGCTGTGTGCAGGCAGGTACAGAGGCAAGTCTTGATGCAGTCGTACGCTCATGGGCTCCTTTACTTGGACTCCCAGCTTTCTGTGCTGCAGTAGGAAACTGTCCCCTAGTGGTGAGGAGTCCAGCTCCCTGTGAGCTTCCTGAGGCTTATGGTCTCCAATGCCTGACTGGTCTCTATAACCCAGGTGTAAGTCTGTGTATTTGGTGTTTGTATGTGGGAGGTGTGTGCACCTGTGTAGAGGTCTGGGGACAGGTTGTGGGAGGTGTGTGCACCTGTGTAGAGGTCTGGGGACAGGTTGTAGGAGGTGTGTGCACCTGTGTAGAGGTCTGGGGACAGGTTGTAGGAGGTGTGTGCACCTGTGTAGAGGTCTGGGGACAGGTTGTGGGAGGTGTGTGCACCTGTGTAGAGGTCTGGGGACAGGTTGTGGGAGGTGTATGCACCTGTGTAGAGGTCTGGGGACAGGTTGTGGGAGGTGTGTGCACCTGTGTAGAGGTCTGGGGACAGGTTGTGGGAGGTGTGTGCACCTGTGTAGAGGTCTTGGGACAGGTTGTGGGAGGTGTGTGCACCTGTGTAGAGGTCTGGGGACAGGTTGTGGGAGGTGTGTGCACCTGTGTAGAGGTCTGGGGACAGGTGGTAGGAGGTGTGTGCCACCTGTGTAGAGGTCTGGGGACAGGTTGTAGGAGGTGTGTGCACCTGTGTAGAGGTCTGGGGACAGGTTGTAGGAGGTGTGTGCACCTGTGTAGAGGTCTGGGGACAGGTGGTAGGAGGTGTGTGCACCTGTGTAGAGGTCTGGGGACAGGTGGTAGGAGGTGTGTGCCACCTGTGTAGAGGTCTGGGGACAGGTTGTAGGAGATGTGTGCACCTGTGTAGAGCTCTGGGGACAGGTTGTAGGAGGTGTATGCCACCTGTGTAGAGGTCTGGGGACAGGTTGTAGGAGGTGTATGCCACCTGTGTAGAGGTCTGGGGACAGGTTGTGGGAGGTGTGTGTACCTGTGTAGAGGTCTGGGGACAGGTTGTGGGAGGTGTGTGCACCTGTGTAGAGCTCTGGGGACAAGTTGTAGGAGGTGCTTTTGTCCTTCCATTGTGTGAGTCTGGGGACTGAGCTCAGCTCATCAGGCTTGGTGGCCTGTAAGCCATGTATGTCATCATGTGTAGTTCTCCACCCCCTCCATTCTGTTTTTCTTCTGATAAATTACATACCGCATAAACTTGACTCTCTTAACCATTTTAAATGTGTTTTTACAATATCTCAGTTCAGATTTGAGGCGTTATATATTAATAAAAATTTAATATATCTTTGGATAGTAGTATGTTAGAAAGCTTAATTTAAAAATTGCTGATTTAGTTGCTGACTTGAGTGCCATAAAAAAATATGGTTGAATGAGGTAAGTGTGGTGGTGCACACCTGTAATTCCAGCATTTAGGAGGCAGAGACAGGAGAATCAGGAGTTCAACATCATCCCATGTTACATAGTGAGATTTTTTTTTAAAAAAATGTAATGAATCATTTATCTTTAAACTTGTTATAGAATTTATAAAAGGTAAGGCCACCAGGTAAGGCTTAGGAGGAGTAGGTTTGATGGAATTTAGAGTTAAAGAAAATAGGAATTTTTTTTTAGTGTTCTGAAAATTTATTTTTATTCTTTAAAATTTCATACATGGATACAATGTATTTTGATCCTATTCACCCCTGCTCCTCCCTCTAATTCCTCCCAGATCTACACCATACCCCATGCTCTCCTAACTTTGTGTCCTTTTTATTTTAACCCTTCAAATCTTTTTTTTTTTTTTTTTTTTTTTTTTTTGAGACCAGGGTTTCTTTGTGTAGCTCTGTTTATCCTGGAACTCACTCTGTAGCCCAGGCTGGCCTTGAACTCACAGAGGTCTACTTGTCTCTGCCTCCCGAGTGCTGGGATTAAAGGCGTGCGCCACCACTGCCCAGTTTGACTCAGTTTTTATTGAGGTCTTTCTTTGTTAAACGTTCAGCTTCTTTCTTCTGCACGTGGATTTCTCAGCATTAATGATTGAATGACTGCCATTTCCTCATTGAGTAGTCTTGAACCCTTTGTAGAACGGCTCGGCCATGTCTTATGACAGGTTATTTTCCTTTATTTCATTAGTCTACATGTGTGCTTTATGCTGGTACCTCAGGGCTTGGCTATTGCGTCTTTGTACTAAGTTTTGAAATCAGAAAGCATGAATCTCCAACTTTGCCCCTTTTACAAATGTTTTTGCTTAATTTTTAAAGTAAAGTTTTATTGGACTATTTTCCCTTATTTGTTTACATGGGTTTTTTTGAGATGCAGTGATAAAGTTAAGAAGTATCTGTGATAGAGACCTTATTACTCGTAGGACCTAAAATAGTCACTGTCTGATTAACTACTGAAAATATTTGCAGATCCCTGAACATTAGAGCACCGCTGATTACTCAGTGGTAATGGACTGTGATAGGAATAAACAGATGGAGAAGGGAAAGTATATAAAGACACTCAGACTACTGTAGATGCAAGCGGAAAGTTAGGACATGCCCAGCAGCAGGAAAATGCCATTCTGTGATTTGCTTACAGCGTGCCATGCAAATGGCAACTGTGTGTTCTCTGTCAATGAAAGATTTATCTATGGGGCTAGTGAGACGGCTCAGTGCGCGAGTGTGCTTACTGTCAACTTGACAGCCAAGTTTGATTCCAGATCCCATGTGTTGGAAGAAGAGAGCCAACTCCCACAAGTTGTCCCCTGACCTCCACAGATATATACATGCTTGTGCATGAGTCTGTGAGCTCGCGTGCACACACACATACACACACACACACACACACACACGCTAAAAATTTAAAAAGAAATATTACCAGGTGTGGTGGTGAACACCTTTAATCCCAGTACTCAGGAGGCAGAGGCAGGCAGGTCTCTGTGAGTTTGAGGACAGCCTGGGCTATAGAGCGAGTTCTAGGTCAGCCAGGCTTTTAACCCTGTCTCGAAAAACAAAACAAAACAAAACAAAAAAAGAAATACTCATGTGCATCAGGCAGCCAACCCAACGCAAAAAGGTGTATACTCATTAATTACTATATGAAATATGCAAATGTATTAGCAATTGTAGGGAAATTGACACATAAGTTGTTTGAAGTTTAGTGATCATTTAATTTTATTTTTTCGTAAGACTTTATAATGGACACCTGCTTAAAGGTAAGCAACAGAGCACTTGTCTGGCATGCCTAAAGTCGTAGGCTCAACTGCTGGCACTGCAAAAGTTAAATGAAATAGATAGATAAAATTTAAAAATACATTATATTTTAAATTATGGAATTTGGAAGGATCGACAGTAAACACAGTGATAAGAAGAACTCTGCTTCCATCTCTGAGTAGCCAGCCACTCCAGCATTTATCTTCAAATCTTCCATCCTTAACATTATAACTTTTTCCCCCCTTTGACAAGGGCTGGCTATAGAATTCATCATGAGGACCAGATTGGCCTCAGACTTGGTACCATGCAAGCCTCCTGCTTCTGCCTTCCGCTGCTGGGATGACAGGCATGAACCACCATTCCTAGCTTTCAGATCTTTTTTTTTAATTGTAGCTCCTGGGGCTTGGGAGATGCCTTAGTAACTCTCTTGCAGGGGAACCTGAGTTTGTTCCCAGCACCCACATTAGGTGACTCGCTAGGGGAACTGACACTTCACTTCTGCAGGCCCCCACACGAATGTAGCACACCCTCATACAGATACACACATGTACAATAGTTCAAAGTAAAATAAAGAAAAGTTTGTCTTTCCTTATATTATGAAATATTTATATAATTTTCAGTTATCTTTAAAATTTATTTTAATGTTAATTCATTCATATTTCTACAAGGACTACATATAGTTGACGTACCTTTTACCTCTCTTTATTGATTTTATCTCCCTTTAAATATTTTTCCTCACAGTTTATTTCTAGAGGAAAAGGATTTACTGACTCTATAGTTTTATATAGTCTAGATTTCACTGATTGTACCCATGTGGTCTTGTTTAACTTAGTTCTTTGTCTTTTGTGATTTTTGTAAACACTGAATGAAATCTAAGTTGTGTTGAGATTAGGGTATAAAATTTTTTGGTGCACATAGTTCATAGAATGTGGTGTATGCATAATTTTTATTTGTTTGTTTCTTGAGGAAGGATCTGTGTAGTCCAGGATGTCTTCAGTTTCTCTGTCATCATCTTGCCTCAGCTTTTCAAGTGCTGGGATTACATGGTGTGTGTTCCCACACCAGGCCCTGGTATATGCATTTTACCACAGGACATTAGCAGAAACATGCTGCCACTTAGAGGCCACTGACCTCTCTAGTGCAGAAGAAGAAGCAGGTTAGCTGAAGGGTGGGCCCTGGAAGTATATGGATTTGTGCACTCACCGAATAAAGTGTGGTGTGTCTTGTTCTGCATAGGTTTGCCAGTGAAATTTGTAGTGGTGGTATTTATAACTCATTCCCAAGAAGCTTATGCAAGTGTTCTTTGTTTATATAACTTGTGATTGCTACTCATAGAAAGTTCAAGGGCATTCAGGTGAAGGAGAAAGTTCAGGGGTATTTGTGCCTAGGTCTGAACCTATGATTTGCCAGGGTGGTGATAGCCATTGACTTTTAAGCTATGCATATACATTTGTTATGTGACAGAGCATGGGGCTCTTTACCTTCTTGTTTGACTATAGTTCTCCCACAACTGACTGATCTTTTCAAAATTGCTATTACACTCAGCCCCCTGCTGGACAGTAGTAATAGGCTTCATAATTTGGAATGGATATTTGAAAGTAAATTTGTTTGTAATTCAGAAAGACTAGCAGTTTGTGCTCTCTCCTCCCAGAACAGCCCACCCTAGTAGAAGCATGCATGAGGCTAGAACAAGGAAATAACAACAGTTGGCAGCAAGTTCTCACTGCCCAGCAAGCAGATCAATTTCAGCCCCTGGGCTTGGCCTTGCAAACCTGCCCGCTGTGCTGACTCAGTCAGTCCTCTCTGCCTACTTTTTAACCTTGCTTCCAACTGTTCCTCCAAGTAGTTACTCAATAAATTTGCTTGTGAAATAGAAACAAAACATAGTAAGATTTGAAGAACACCAAAGGTCATTAACCAGGTTTGGGGTATAGCTCAGCCAGAAAACAACAAGGCCATTGTACAAGGAGGTCAGAGAACTAGCAAAAACACGAAGTTGAAGTGTCCCAGCTCAGCTGCAAGGATAGTAGGCCAAGCTGTTTCCATCTGCTCTACCCCAATACACAGCCTCTGGTGCTCTCGTGGCAGGGGTTACCCCTCCTCCTAGGGGATCTGCTGTCTAAGCAGCTGTTTATTTGGGGGGTGGGGGAGAGGCAGGATTGATGGCTCTGTCTTTTAGGAGATAAGAATTTAGGGCTGCAAGTTGGACAGATGTGAAAATGCTGTTTCATCTGTCTTTGAGAGGAAGGGTGCTGAAAGTTCTTTTGTTTGTTAGGTTTGTTTTTTCTTTTTTTCGAGACAGTGTCTCTCTATGTAGCTCTGGCTGTCCTGGCCACAATGTAGACCAGGCTGGCTTCGAACTCAGAGATCTGCCTGCCTCTGCCTCATGAGTGTTGGGATTAAAGTTATGCGCCACTATGCCCATCTGAAAGATATTTCTTTTAGAGGCAAACAATTGCCTGGCCTTTCTCTCCTGTGCTCTTTGAAATAGAGGACAGATTTGGGAGAGCAGCTAAAGGCTTGGTGTTCTACTTTGACTGCATTCCTCCTCTGAGATAATTCTGTTTATTGTTAAGATTTAAGATGGGAAACTGGTTTACTTTGAGATACAGTGTCATGGGTCCAAGGACACAGTTCCAAGCATGAAGGGACACATATATCCACATAAATCACATAAATCCAGCTTCCTAAACTGTTCTATGTAGAACAACAGGCCAGATTGACACAGTTCTCCTCTGTAAACTATTTCCATTCTGTTTCATTACTATCAGCAGGAGGTCAAGAATCAGTCTGAGAAACCGCCCACATAAGAGTCTTTTAAAACAAAACACAACATAACACAACTTATTTCAGGGCTGGAGAGAACACTTGCTGTTCTTACATTGAGCGTAGTTCAGTTCTTAGCACTCACATGGTGACTTATCCCTTCTTTAATATTCGATACATATTGCTGTGTTGTGTCTCAGTATTCATGAGCCATCTCTTAATAGAACCAATATCCTTTGAAGAGAAAGAGTCTTAAGACTATCTCTATACATCTAGTGCAGAGCTTGCCATTTGTAAATCCTCACTAAATGGCTGACAAGTTGAGCAAGTTACTACTCCAAGCACTGAAAGAGTAGTAAGTGTGAGCTGCCTCAAACTCCCAAATTCTGGGATTACAGGCATGCACTATCACACCCAGCACTCTGAGTGTTCTCAGGCCAGGAAGTCTCCTAACTCCTATTATATTGTTAAATGAATTGTTTTCATTTGTTATGTGCCCTGGTCAGGATTAGATCTAGGTGCACACAGTATCTAATCCTCATATAGCCCTGAGTATGAGTATCGCTGTCTTCTTTTTATAGGTATATCTATAGACATTCAGAGAGATATTGCCTTGGGTTATCTTCTAATATGTTGCTGGGTTGAAATTTGAACCTGGGGATGTCTGGCATCAAAATCTACCCACTCTCCCTCCACCTTCACCCCCAGTAAATCATTTCTTCCTCCCGGTTTTTTTCCAGACCCATCCCTGGAAGGCATGTGTGGCACTGAGCATGCCCAGTTGGGGGAAGATGGGCAGCGGCCGCCGCGGTGCACTTCAACTACCTCATCTCAGTCTGAGCCTTCAGAGCAGCTTAGGCACCAAGGCAAGATCCTAGCATCCGAAGACCCCAAAAAGAAGAGAGCTCAGAAGCCCTCTCATATGAGAAGAAACATACGGTGAGCTGTGATCTGTAAGGAGAATTGGAGGAAGTAGACCAGAAATAGCAGAAAAACTAATTTGGGCAAGAATGCCCTCTTTCCAGTAGAGAAAAGTGTCCAATATGAACCCTCATTAATAGTAAAGATGGCATATGTGGGCACGTGCCTGTAATACCAGCACTCGGAAGGCTGAGGTAAGAGAGCCGTGAGTTCCAGACCAGCATAGGTCACGTAAGGAGACACTGTCTCCAAACAACCACCACCACAAAAACCCAGTAATGAAGGTGAAGCTTGGACCCACTGTGTTGAACTGTACAGAATGTAGGGAAGATGTGGAGGGGCTTTGACCTTTGAGAGGACTTGGGGGGCAGCTCATTGATGGTAGGACCATCTGACTGGACTTTTCTTTCTTTATGTTTCCTGGGTCTCAAAACATGAACTTTAAAACAGATCAATAAACAGACAGCAGCAACATAAAACTCTGAGCAGAAGTGAGCTATTGTCTTCTTAGAATTCAATTTCAAATGGTAGGGGACTAACCAAGAGTGAGGCTTCTTCCTTGACCTAAAAGATAACCAAACATGAACTTTCTTAACTATCCAAATCCTCAACAACCCTTCCTTCTGCCAAATAACTTGTTCTACTAAAGGAGATAAATAGCATCCCCCTGCCTTTGTTACAGTTTTTTGTTGTTCTTCATTTGTTTGTTTGAGACAGGTTCTAACCCAGTAGCTCAGGCTGCCCTGACTGTGTAGCCTTGGCTTTGAACTTTTGGTAATCTTTGTACAGCAGCTTGTTAAGTGCTAGAATTACAAGTGTGAGCCATTATGCCTGGTA